>NC_138890.1:152234319-152951876 GCF_965194825.1 Balaenoptera physalus
ATTTATATAAAATATATGTGTTTATATATGGAGGTCAATATGTAATGAAATTCAGATTAGGAGAGTGGGTATGGATGTATTTATTATTGTTGTTGATTCTAATTTTATTTCTTTAATGTTATAGATAGAATAACACAAAAGTAACAAGCATGCTGACTTTTATGTCTAAAAACATTAAAAAAATATAGTATTACATATTCAGCTTAGGGATAAAAAAAGAAAAAGAGTGGGAATGAGAGAGACAGAGACAGATTCAGATAATTTTATTTTTGTTCTAGCCAAAAAGGGGGAAAAAAATCAATGTTCTAAGTTATTCCTTTTTTTTCCATTGTACTCACATATATATGGTAGTCTGGTAGATACTGCTGCATTTTATTGTGGCATATGGCAGCATGGAAGGGAATTTATTCTGTTTTCACACTGTCTGGTCATATTCAACTAAACTTAAGGCAAATCTCCTTTGAGCTATTTTGTTGCTTTGTTACTGCTTTCTACCTGAAGTTTCCACAGCCCACTGCTTGATGGTCAAAGACAATAACCCTGATCTGGAGCCAGAAGACTTTCTTATTGCTCACATGGACCTCTGAACAGGAAGCATCTTTCTCTACGTGGGTTCTTAGAAACCTAGTCCCAACAATTGCAACCTACTGACTACGTAGTGAATTTACACTGAATGCTGACATACTGGGAAATATAACTAAATCTCAGAGGCAATATCTGCAGTTCTATAAGAGAAACTCATGAGGTTGAAATTCAAAGTGCTTGCACTCATCCACAGCTCTGGGCATTTATAAGACCCATAGCTCATAATGCTTAACGGTACAATCTTGAGAGCTTAGTGTCAGTACTGATAGACAAGAGAGTCCATGTTGATAACAGCAGTGTGGAAATAGAGAATAAAATCTCTCGTTTATTCCCCCATCTCTTTTTGGATGATTACAATGGTTCTTTGGAGGCACATGATATCATATTTATGCATTCCCCAATGATTTTAAACTAAACTTTGACTTTTCTCTATATTTAGTGAGTGCAGAGAAGAATAATTGAAAATGATGGTCTTTATTTTCATTGAGAAAAGTGCATACAGAATTATTTATTTTCCCATGAATGTGAAATTGTCTAATAAGCTCCAGCTATACATAGCATGGAACACACCTTTTCTTTATGTATGAGTCATTCTCTCTCTCAAGGAAAAATTGGATTGGATTATTTAATTTCGTATTGGTTTAGTCCAGTACTAATAAGCTGAGAACATCTGACTTATTGAGAACCACTATAATTATGTGTAAGCACAGGGATATTCTTTTAAGGAGTCTGCCGCTCAGCATAGACACATTCAGAAACTGGATATTAGGTACTTGACAGAATTAGAGTTCACACCTTTCTGGCTGGTACTCATTTTTAACGCTAACAATGAAGAAAAAGTTTCAGAACATTATTCTCTGCCTACAGACCACTCCAGGATTATTTGATAATATTTATATATTAACCACATTGTTTTAGTTCTCTGTTTATGGGCTCTTGTCTTTTTGTTTTATATTTCTTAGTAGATCTCAACCCCACTTGTTTCTACAATGTATGTGGAAGATATTTACAGTAAGATGATACTTATTCTGACTCCTTTTATTTCTCTTAGGGCAGATGTGATAGGCCATGGAGAGGTCCACTCATGGCTCCATTACTGCATTTGAGGCTATTAATATGGACATGTCCTGCTGTGTTTTTTAATAGCAACTTTCACAGCAAGTCAACACATTTGTGGACAAATTGACTCACAGAAACTTTGTAAATATTACTAATTAAGGGAAATTTGCTTTCAGGTGTGACTTAAGATAAATAAGTGCCAGAAATTATTTTTTTTTCCTATCGTTTTTTTAAGAAAGAAAGAAAGAAAAAAAAAGAAAAGAAGGAGGGAAGGAAGCAAGGAAGGGAGGAAGGAAGGAAGGAAGAAAGAAACATTAAATGTGGGGTGAGGATTAAGGGGCTTGCAGGACTATAAAATGGCAAATGATAAAAAGTTTACTGTTACACTGAATAGCATGAACTAAAGAAGCATATCAATTCAGTTGAGTTCAGTTAGTGTGTTTTGACAGATTTAATATTTCAGGTCAATATATTGGCCCATAAGATCTGAGTATCCATCTAAAGGTTGTAAGGCAGCCAAAAGTTATATCAGCTTTGGTGGTGTTATTTCATTGTTATATGAGCAGAACAATTACAGGGCTACGAAGATAAATTACTAAGAATTCTTATATTAAACAATTCTCTGTTTGGCCATGTGGCATGTACTTTTGATTTGTGTGATATGGTTTCTTTTCTCAGGAATCCTACAAAGTGTTCCCAATTAGCTTGATAGAAAGTGATGCTAATCTACTCCAACAAGTCTCACCTAGTAGTGACTGGGATGACTTGGAGTCTTTTGAGAATAGTGTTGACATGACATCAATAAATCAGGTATGACAAATTTTTGTCACATTCCCAAACAGATGTAATAAAATGGGGTCCGGCATTTATCATGTATCTATTTGAATCAACATCTCACTAAGAAGTTTCCATATGCTTTGCTACTTAATTTATATATGATTGTGATTAAGTTTAAATTAATTATTTAATTAAATTAAATAATTATTAAATTAAATATTTATCTATGAATTTCTGTTGGTCTTAGAATGTGTCATAAGTACAATTTGCAAGAGAAGAAATTGAAACTCAGAGAGTCTAAGTGACTTTTTCTAGGGTAAAATGTGAATGCAACTGTTTATGCTTACAATTTTAAATAAATGTACTAGATAATTCTCTCTAATTAGATAGTAACTTTTATGTGGTGTTCTTGTGAAATTGTGGGAAAAATATTATGTATTTTATTTTTAGAATGTGAAAAACTTCATTTTTTAATTTATTTTCCTTTTGTGGATAACATGATATTAGGATGCTTTTTTTTTTTTTTTTAATCTTTTTTTGGAAAGATTCTCTGGTCCAGAGATTTATAATGAAGATGTATTTACATTATTGTGGCCATCCATCAAGCAGTGGTTCATGGGATGCTTATCAAGTAGTGCAAGCATGGTTAACATATGACTTGTTTTCTGTCATGCAGCACATTGACAGAATCATCTGGAAAAATAAATTCAGAGTCTAAAAATTTGGTTAGAGGAGAGAGCATTATAGTACGTGACAGACTGGCACTTTGGTTCAAGCAGGAGATTGATTGACCTATAGATTTTGCTCAAAACGTTAATGTGCAATGCTGCAGGCAGAGAGAAGCATTACATTATCAAGATGGATAGGCAGGGAGTACTTATTTTCCTTGGTCCTACTTTCTTCAAGATAAATGTAGTAGTGGAGAGACAAAAAGAACAGTGGGCATTGAGCAATTCCAGGAATTGAATTTGTCAGCTTTGAGGTAACAGAACATACAGACAGACTTCTTAAACTCCTTTTTTCCCCTTTGTACTTGAAAATACAATCTATGCTAAATATTATTATTGTTTTTCCTTATAGCATAAATAATTTATCAATTTTTTGAACATACTCACCTGGCATCACTATTCAGTTAATATTTGGTTAGTTCTCCCTTCCAACATAACTAGTTAATAATCTTTAAAAAATTGTTTGACTATCAGGAAGAGTCAGTTCTTACTTGGGCACATATTCAGTGGTCAGTAAATTCTACCCAGATTTAGGGTTATTTTGAGGTTACCTCAGTAAATATAATATTAACACATCTATAACTATATTACCTAAGTTGTTGAATTAACCATATACACGTGAATAACTTATGCCAAAGTGGTTAAATATAAATCACTATCTACTAGAGACCAGATCTGTTGTCGTATTTCCTCAACACACACTTTGGTCTTTTCTGTCAGTTCTCCATTGTCACAACAATGTTGAATATCAAAGCATTCTGAGCTGAGTGGCTTAAAAAAACTGATTGAAATTCTTGTTCATCAGTCTCTGGATAATCTGGACTTTAGGTAGGTGACTTTAGCAACCTGATTGGGCTTTCTTACCTGGCGTGGGATAAGTTGAGTGTCAGCTGGTCATGTATTGCCTCAGCTTTGCTAGTCATTGTCTTTCGTCATCCAGCAGACTAGCCCAGGTGTTTTCTCATGGTGAAAGCAAGAGTTCAAGAGAGAGTGGAAGTGTACAAGGCTTCTTGAGGCCAATCTGAGGAACTGTCACACTGTCACTTCTGCCATGTTCTATTGGCCAAAACAATTTACAAAACATACCCAGATTCAAGGGAGCAGAAATAGACTCCACCTCTTGAAGGGAGAAGCAGCTAAGTCACATTGAAAAAGCATAGATTCAGAGAGAAGTGGAGAATACGGGGAAATTTGTAATCAATCTGCCATATTGACACCTTCTTTTCTCATTTGGCCATTTGACCATTTAAGAATGGTAGGAGTGGGCATCTTTATCTTATTTCAGTTCTCCAAAATAAGGATATTAACATTTCACCAACAGGAAAATTTTGATACAGCTTTAAAAAAATAATCTTTATCACATTAAGAACATTTCTTTTTATTCCTAATTTGTGAAGAGTTTTTGTCATGAACATTTATGGAGTTTACCAAATAGGTGATTTTTCCACATCTATTTTATTTATGATATAGTTTTCCTTTCTTCTTTATGTCGAATTAATTACACTGTTAAAATTATTGAATATTGAATCACTTTCACCCTCTGCATTAATATTCTATTGCTGCCACAGGCTTAGCAGCTTAAACAATACAAATTATTATCTTGCACTTCTGTAGGTCAGAAGTCCAATACATGTCTCAGTATGCTAAAATAAAGGTGTTGGCAGGGTTGTATTTTATTCTGAATGCTTTAGGGGAAGGTTTGTTTCCTCCCCTGGAGAGGATAGGTTTCCTTGATAATTCAGATTGTTGGCAAAATTCAGTGCCTTGTGGTTATAGAACCTATTTTCCCATTTTCTTACAAATTATCTAGTGGTGGCTATTCCCAGCTTCTAGAGACCACACACATTATTTGGCTCCTGGCTCCTTTTCTTCATTTTCAAGGCCATTAACCACAAGTCAAGGTCTCTCACATCACATGTCTCTGACACAGCCAAGGATAGTTCTCTGCTTTAAAGGATATATGGGATTAGATTGGGTGACACCCAGATAATGCAGGAAAATTTCTTCATCTCAAAATCCCTAACCATAATCTTATCTACAAAGTCCTTTTTGCCATATTAAGGTAACATTATTCACAGAATCACAGTTTCTGTGATTATATCTCCTACTATTGACCCTGATCCTTTTACCTCCCTCTTATAAGGACCCTTGTGATTACATTGGTTCTACATGGGTAATCCAAAATAATCTCCTGAATCTACAAAATCTTTTGATTAATCACATCTGCAAAATCCTTTTTACCACATAAGGTAGTACATTCACAGGTTCTAGGGATTAGGGTGGGAATATCTTTGGGAAGTCATTATTCTGTCTAATACATCTTCCTAGAACAAACTCATTTGTTCATAATGCATTAACTGTTTGCTAAAATATTTTGTTTGGGATTTTGCATCTGTGTTTTATGAGAGACATTGGTGTAAATTGTCTTTCTTGTAATGTCTTTTCCGTCTTGTTATCAATGTAAACTGATCTCATAAAAGAAATTGGTGGAAGTCTTTCTCTTTTTCTGTGCTCTGGAAGAGTTTTTTGTAAAATGTGTATAATTTCTTTTCTAAATGTTTAGTAGAATTCAAACATTTCATAGTAATTCATATGATCGTTTTAAAGTGCAAATCTAATTTAACTGAAAAAATACCAACATTCATTTAAACAAATTTTTTGTCAGTTTTAATAAATTGTGCTTTTCTGGGAACTTAATCTAAATATTTAAATTAGTTGAAATTTGATTTTTCAAACAGTTCTCTTATTTTTATAGTTTTGGTAATATCTCCTTTATCATTCTTGATATTGGTTATTTGTGTCTTTTTCTTCTTTAATTTTGTCCAATATCCAAATCATTTATTTTTATCATTTTGGAGAAGATTTTCTGATTTAAATCCTTTGAAATTCCTAAGACTTCCTTTGCAGCTCAACATATGATTAATTTTTCTAATTTCCCTATTCCCATTAAAAAATTATTTTGCTGTTTGGGGGTGTGGTGCTCTATATATACCAATTAGTGCCAAGTTTTCTATTCATGCTGTTCACTTCTTCTAACTACTTACTGACTTTTGGTATTCTTATCCTATCATTTACTGCAAAATATATGTTGAAACACTTCTTTCTGATTATGGATTTGTCTATTTAAACTTTTATTTCTGTTAATTTTCCCTTTATATAATTTGACATTACCTAAATTAAAATCATTTTATCTTCCTAGAGGATTGTCACTTTTATCATGAGACATGTTCCTCTTTAACTCTAATTATGTTGCTCACCTCCCCCCAACCATTTATATTTAGAGAATGTAAAAATCTAGGGAGCACTCATGTAAGCAATGAAAGCAATTGAGTATTTTATTTCCTGTACTAAACTCGTGCTCATAGATTGATACACTAAAACAGATTTTTAACTAATAACACCTTTGTACCATTTATTTTAATTATTAATCCATTTTCCTCTTTGTATCTCTTGCAAATATTTAGCTGTTGGAAACTGAAGAGACAACAATCTGATTTTCAGGTTAAGTTCATACAGGTGAAAAATAACATAAGACATATGGACATCCAAATTCTTTTGCATTGTTAAAAAAAATCCATCATATTGCTGAAAATCACATACCTGATAGAGCATTAAGTCTCCCCTTAAATCTGATCCCTCTTGGTCCCTGATCTTATTTACATCCTCCATGCTGCTAACACTTTTGTTCCCTTCCTTCCTTCCTTCCTTCCTTTCTTCCTTCCTTCCTGAGGCTAGAGTGTTAGGTAAATATAAGGGAAGGTTTGTTATTGCTTGTATTTGAAACTGGGTGTGAGTGATAACTAGTAGGATTAAGAGATGCTAAGTGCTAAATGATTGAGATATTTATACTTCGATAATTTCTATTAAAAGAAAGTCTGTTTTTTAGAGTAATACTGGCTGACCTTGATTCTGCCTCTCAGATTATCAAATAAGACATTTCTCTTTTTACTTTTGACCCCCGTTCACCCATTTATCCCACCCCCAAACCCTCACCTCTGACAACTACCGATGTGTTCTCTGTATCTATGAACTTTTTCTGTTTGTTTTAGATTCCACATGTAAGAGAAATTATATCGTATTTGTCTCACTCTGTGTGACTTATTTCACTCAGCATAATGCCTTCAAGGTCCATCTATATTGTCATATATGGCAAGATTTCATTCTTTTTTTTATGGCTAAAAAATAGTCCATTGTGTGTGTGAGATGTATATATATGTGTGTGTGTGTGTGTGTGTGTGTATATATATATTTCCATGTCGTGTCTATTGTAAATAATGAACATGGGATGGGAGTGCATATATTTTTTTGAGTGAAAGTTTTCATTTTCTTTAAATAAGTAACCAGAAGTGGAAAGCTAGATCACATGGTAGTTCTATTCTTATTTTTTGAGGAAACTTCACAATATTTTCCATTGTGGCTGCACCAATTTACATTCCCACCAGCTGCGTACAAGTGTTCCCTTTTCTCTACATTCTCGCCAACACTTATTATCTCTTGTTTTTTTGATAACAGCCATTCTTATAGGTATGAGGTGATATCTCATTGTGGTTTTGATTTGCATTTTCCTGATGATTAACGGTGTTGAGGATCTTTTCATGTACCTGTTGGCCATTTGTATGTCTTTGGAAAAATGTTTATTCAGATTTTCTGCCCATTTTTATTTACTTTTTGTTTTTTGGCTGTAGGGTTGTATGGGTTCTTTATATATTTTGGGTATTAGCTTCTTATAAGATATATGATTTGCAAATATTTTCTCCCATTCAGTTGGTTGCCTTTTCATTTTGTTGATGGTTTCTTTTGCTATACAGAAGCATTTTAGTATGATGTAGTCCCACTTATTTATTTTTGCTTTTGGTGTCAGATTAAAAAAATCATCCCCAAGACCTATGTGTAGGAGATTACCACCTATGTTTTCTTCTAGGAGTTTTATGGTTTCAGGTCTTAATTTCAAGTCTTTAATTCATTTTGAGTTAATTTTAGTGTATGGTGTAAGACAGGGGTGCAGTTTCACTCCCTTGCATATGGCCGTCCAGTTTTCTTAACACCATTTATGGAAGAGATTCTCCTTTCCCTGTTGTATATTCTTGTCACCTTTGTTATAAATTAATTCATCCTATATGTGTGAGTTTATTTCTGGGCTGTCTATTCTGTTCCATTGATCTATATGTTTTTATGCCAATACCATATTGTTTTAATTACTATAGCTTTGTAGTCTAGTTTGAAATCAGAGTGCATGATACCTCCAGCTTTGGAGGTAATCTTCATTCTCAAGATTGCTTTGGCTATTCAGAGTTTTTTATGCTTTCATACAAATTTTAACATTATTTCTATTTCTTTGCAAAATCTCACTGGAATTTTGAGAATAATGCTTCTTAATGCCTAATATTTTGTCTGATATTACTATAGGTAATGTAGGTTGAATGTCCAGTTTCAAGTGAGGAGGTTTTCAATAGAAACGTGAATATGTATGTAATGGAAATAATAAAAATTGGTTACTTTCTGCAGGTATCCTCTTTCAGAACAAATTTACTTTACTTGCTGTGTATGATACCTAGTCTATGAGCAGATTCTTAGATATTATTCTGCAGAATAGGAAAAAAAAGAAAATGAGCTGCTGTTCAAGTGAAGACAAATCGCATGATCTCAGAGGATTGATCAGTCAGGGAAAGGGGAAACTGAGGAAAATATTGCTAACATCATTTGTTTTTGTCTAAGAAATTTTTAGGTGAACATAATATGGTTTAACTGCACGTGTTTTCGTCTTTTCTCTGCTATATCCTACTTTAAGCACTAGAACATATTTTGGCTTATTATAAAAGGTTTTTAGACTCATACACTATTACTTTAAAATAGGAAACACTCAAATGAATTAACTTACTAGAATCTAGTTTCATGAAAACACATCAAAATCTGTTTCACTATTAATCTCAATTTCCCTTGCCTGATGCCAATGGCAAGAGCTAAAAAAAATATATATATAAAACTACTGACATGAAACCGGTGAAAGAAAAAGGATCTCTTATGTTGTTATTCATGCTTTTTAGATAGTGATAGGTCAGGCATATGAAAGAAAAGGATGAAAAAGTAATTATTAAGGTAGCTATTTCATCATATAAGTTATATAATTTTATAAGTAATGGAACAAAATATAAAATTAATGTGAGCTTCAAAGGCTCTTTTAACAAAATTATAAGTAGTATCTACTTAGGATTGTTATATGGCATGTGTCATGTATTATGTCATAGGGTTGATAGCTCATAAGTTTTTGAAACATTATATTCCTATAACAAGGAAAATATTTTATGTCTATTTTAAAAATACTTTGTCCCTTTGACAGTTACCCATATTCCAAACTGAGGCAGAGGTTTGAACTAAAGTTTTGACTCAGAATGATAAATATATTCACAGTTTACATATTTTATTGATCTTTGGGAGCAACAGATAAACATTTTAAAACTGGCAAAATGGGAAAGTTTAAATGGACACCAAAACTTCTGTTTCAATCTATTGCTGTCCTCATTCTCCTATAATTCTTAATTTGATTGACAAATCCATAATTGAAAAGGAATATACATATTTAATTTTAAACCCTATTATTTTAAGTGAAAAACAATATTTGCAAAAAAAGTCTTTATCCTGTAGACATAAAGAATTTTTTTTTCCAAGTAGACATGACAACCAGGAAACAAAAATATATAATAACTCTGAAATCTTTTACGTTTCAATATTCAAGCTCAAAGAGTTTCTTCTTTTTCCACTATAAATAAAACAGAGACAGTTAATAAAAGAGACATTCACTGACAATACAGTAATTTCATATCTGTTTTTCCTCTCTGCAACTGGGAGGTGGTATTTAGGTAGAAGAAACAATTTCTTCACCTGACAAGACGTAAGCACTTATTAGCTTTGTTCCATGTCTTTTATTGAGATCTACTTAGAAAGGTACTTTACTGTGTGTGCTGTTAAATTCCATGTGGCTGACTAAGTAACAGAAAAGACAGAAGCTGAGGGCCACAGAGGTTTGCAGTTGTCAGCATGATAAGCTAGTGCTTTATCATCAGAAACTAAAGAGTACTTAAATGATACTGGCTGCAATTGTGGTCATAATTTATAGGCCTCAAGTGACTCTGTGTGTATGTGCCCCTACCTTCCTAATCTCAGTTTCTGTTTTGCCAGAGTCTGCGTTATAAAACTTCGGTGATCCTCCTGCATGTAGCCTTTATTCTCTAACATCAGAAGAATAAAAAGAATGCATGGCTTGAAATATAAGAAAAACAAATACAGGGGAAAAAAGTTAAAAAGTTAGTACAAATAATATGCTACTAAAAAGGCTGTGGACAGATGATAATCCCAATGGAAAATTGGAGGTTAGTAGGCCTGAAGCACAATTATAGAGCTGATGCTCTCAAATAAGAATTCACTTTTGGTTTGCAACATGAATGAGTTAAAAGGGGTCATCTGAAAATGTTTTATTTATTTATAAAGTGCATTCTCTAAAAGGAATTGATTTTGAAATCCATATCTACTAGGTCAGGAAAAGTTTAATAGATTTAAATTGTTTAAAAACAAGTTTTTAAAAAAATATTTTTTAACCTCCTAAGACAACAGCAATTTGAAAGAACTGATTTTTGACAGTGAGCCAAGTCCTTTTGGCCCCTGTGCTAAAGCTGCCAGTGTAGAAGGAAACTTCTGAAAAACAAAAAGGAAGGAAACAGAGAGAAAAATATTTCTTCTATGGCCAGTCTTCCTATGATCTCTCTGCTCCACTCTATTTGTTCCTATCCAGAACTCAATGAGGAAACCTAAAGTATTGACTTTTTCCTCTTCCTTTTAAATTTATGCCATAAGAAAGAAAAAAAAAGGTAATGATGTGAAGAGATGGATTAATGTTAACTTGACCACAGTAATAATGTATGTATCTGTATATCAAAACATCATATTTTACACCTAAATATATATAATTTTATTTAAAAAAAACAAAACAAAACATGAGAACAACCCAAATGACCATCAATGGATGGATAGATACACAAACTGTGATGCATTCATACAACAGAGTATTATTCAGTTATAAAAGGAATGAGGCATTGATACACGCTTCAGCGTGGATAAACCTCAAAAACATTAGGCTAAATGAAAGAAGCCCAACAAAGAAGCCCACATATTGTATGATTCCACTTGTATGAAAAATCCAGACTAGGTAAATGAACAGAGACAGGCAGAAGTTTAGTGGTTGTCAGGAGCTGGGGGAGTGGGGAAAGGGGAGTGACTGCATAAGGGGTACAGAGTTTCTATTTGGGGTGGTGAAAGTGTTCTGGCACTAGATAGCAGTGGTGGGGTAAAACAGTGAATGACTGCTAATGAATTGTAAAATTAAATTTTTAACTTAAAAAAATGCCACAAAATACAATGATCAAGAAGATAGAATTGGGGTTGATAATTTCATTGAGAACGTGGTTAAAATATGGAGTTAATTGCAGGGCATAAGTGAATGTGCTGTGAAAGAAATAGTCATGATCACTCCCAGGTATGACGCACTCCCTGATAGAGCTTCTTATTCTAAGACACAGAAACAAAGGGTCTGAAGTCATAGGTCAGGTTCTCCTAGGGATAGATATAAGATGGAGACTTACAGACAAGTGGAGTTATTAGAGGCATGCTTACAAGAACAATACCTGTAATGGAGTGAGGGAAGCTGGACTGACCAGAGGAAGAAGGAAGAAGCAAGACAGACTTTGGCTGAGGTGGCTTTCCGAGAAGTCCCAACTTGAGGCAAACAGATCAGGCCTTTCTTCTATTGTTTCTGCTAGTCATTGGAAGCGAGATATTCCCAAGGAGAAACTGAGGCAGCTCCCTTTGACAGATGCCTATTTCTGGGGAATATCTGGGCTGTGAGCCATTAATTAGCAGTAGTCTCACTTCTGATTATTTTTCCTTTATTTGTTTGTTGTATAGATTGAGCCTAATACCCTTATTAGGTTCCCATCTAAATTCTCCCTAGAGTCTCATGCTCTATTAAGCCTCTCCATAGTTCTCTACTGATCAGACCTCACTAGCTTCCACTCCAAGTTTGCCTTTCATTATCATAATTCCACATAGGTTTTTTCTTATCAATGAGATCTGCACCTAGCTTCTATTATTTGGGACTCCATCATCACTAGTGCTAACAGAGAGCCCAGTTCCATAATAGCACCACTCACCAAAACCCTGGCCAGCAAAACAATCTAGCTACCACTGAGCTTCTCAACTATTGGTGTGCATCTCTCCAGCCCATTCTTTTTCCTTACTGAACTGTAGTTGACTTAGAATATTGGGTTGGTTTCGGGTATACAGCAAAGTGATTCAGCTATATATATATATTTTTTCAGATTATTTTCCATTATAGGTTATTACAATATATTGAATATAGTCCCCTGTGCTATACAGTAAATCCTTATTGCCTATCTATTTTACGTATAGTAGTTTGTACCTGTTAATCCCATACTCCTAATTTACCCCTCCCTCTCCTCTCCCTTTCCCCTTTGGTAAACATAACTTTATTTTCTATGTTTGTGAGTCTGTTTCTGTTTTATAAATAAGTTCATTTGTATCATTTTTTAGATTCCACATATAAGTGAAATCATATGTATTTGTCGTCCTCTGTCTGACTTACTTCACTTAGTATGATAATCTCTAGGCCCATCCATGTTGCTGCAACTGGCAATATTTCATTCTTTTTTTTTTTTTAACATCTTTATTGGACTAAAATTGCTTTACAATGGTGTGTTAGTTTCTGCTTTATAACAAAGTGAATCAGCTATACATATACATATATCCCCATATCTCTTCCCTCTTGCATCTCCCTCCCTCCCACCCTCCCTATCCTACCCCTGTACGTGGTCACAAAGCACCGAGCTGACCTCGCTGTGCTATGTGGCTGCTTCCCACTAGCTATCTATTTTACGTTTGGTAGTGTATATATGTCCATGCCACTCTCTCACTTTGTCACAGCTTACCCTTCCCCCTCCCCATGTCCTCAAGTCCATTCTCTAGTAGGTTTGCATCTTTATTCCCGTCTTGCCCCTAGGTTCTTCTGCCCCCCCCCTTTTTTTTTAGATTCCATATATATGTGTTAGCATGTGGTATTTGTTTTTCTCTTTCTGACTTACTTCAGTCCGTATGACAGTCTCTAGGTCCATCCACCTCAATACAAATAACTCAATTTCATTTCTTTCCATGGCTGAGTAATATTCCATTGTATATATGTGCGACATCTTCTTTATCCATTCATCTGTTGATGGACTCTTAGGTTGCTTCCATGTCCTGGCTATTGTAAATAGAGCTGCAGTGAACATTGTGGTACATGACTCTTTTTGAATTATGGTTTTCTCAGGGTATATGCCCAGTAGTGGGATTGCTGGGTGATATGGTAGTTCTATTTTTACTTTTTGAAGTAGCCTCCATACTGTTCTCCATGGTGGCTGTATCAATTTACATTCCCACCAACAGTGCAAGAGGGTTCCCTTTTCTCCACACCCTCTCCAGCATTTATTGTTTGTAGATTTTTTAATGATGGCCATTCTGACCGGTGTGAGATGATATCTCATTGTAGTTTTGATTTGCATTTCTCTAATGATTAATGATGTTGAGCATTCTTTCATGTGTTTGTTGGCAATCTGTATATCTTCTTTGGAGAAATGTCTTATTTAGGTCTTCTCCCCATTTTTGGATTGGGTTGTTTATTTTTTTGATATTGAGCTGCATGAGCTACTTATAAATTTTGGAGATTAATCCTTTGTCCCTTGCTTCAGTTGCAAACATTTTCTCCCGTTCTGAGGGTTGTCTTTTCGTCTTGTTTATGGTTTCCTTTGCTGTGCAAAAGTTTTTAAGTTTCATTAGGTCCCATTTGTTTATTTTTGTTTTTATTTCCATTTCTCTAGGAGGTGGGTCAAAAAGGATCTTACTGTGATTTATGTCATAGAGTGTTCTGCCTATGTTTTCCTCTAAGAGTTTGATAGTGTCTGGCCTTACATTTAGGTCTTTAATCCATTTTGAGTTTATTTTTGTGTATGGTGTTAGAGAGTGTTGTAATTTCATTCTTTTACATGTAGCTGTCCAGTTTTCCCTGCACCACTTATTGAAGAGGCTGTCTTTTCTCCATTGTATATTCTTGCCTCCTTTATCAAAGATAAGGTGACCATACATGCATGGATTTATCTCTGGGCTTTCTATCCTGTTCTGTTGATCTATATTTCTGTTTTTGTGCCAGTACCATACTCTCTTGATTACTGTAGCTTTGTAGTATAGTCTGAAATCAGGGAGCCTGATTCCTCCAGCTCCGTTTTTCTTTCTCAAGATTGCCTTGGCTATTCAGGATCTTTTGTGTTTCCATACAAATTGTGAAATTTTTTGTTCTAGTTGTGAAAAATGCCATTGGTAGTTTGATAGGGATTGCATTGAATCTGTAGATTGCTTTGGGTAGTATAGTCATTTTCACAATGTTGATTCTTCCAATCCAAGAACATGTTATATCTCTCCATCTATTTGTATCATCTTTAATTACTTTCATCAGTGTCTTATAATTTTCTGCATACAGGTCTTTTGTCTCTCTAGGAAGGTTTATTCCTAGATGTTATATTCTTTTTGTTGCAATGGTAAATGGGAGTGTTTTCTTAATTTCACTTTCAGATATTTCATCATTAGTGTATAGGAATGCCGGAGATTTCTGTGCATTAATTTTGTATCCTTCTACTTTACCAATTCATTGATTAGCTCCAGTAGTTTTCTGCTGGCATCTTTAGGATTCTCTATGTTTAGTGTCATGTCATCTGCAAACAGTGACAGCTTTACTTCTTCTTTTCCGATTAGGATTCCTTTCATTTCTTTTTCTTCTCTGATTGCTGTGGCTAAAACTACCAAAACTATGTTGAATAATAGTGGTGAGAGTGGGCAACCTTGTCTTGTTCCTGATCTTGGTGGAAACGGTTTCAGTTTTTCGCCATTGAGGACGATGTTGGCTGTGGGTGTCATATATGGCCTTTATTATGTTGAGATAAGTTCCCTCTATGCCTACTTTCTGCAGGGTTTTTATCTTAAATGGGTGTTGAATTTTGTCGAAAGCTTTTTCTGCATCTATTGAGATGATCATATGATTTTTATTCTTCAATTTGTTAATATGGTGTATCAATTGATTGATTTGCGTATATTGAAGAATCTTTGCATTCCTTGGATAAACCCCATTTGATCATGGTGTATGATCCTTTTAATGTGCTGTTGGATTCTGTTTGCTAGTATTTTGTTGAGGATTTTTGCATCTATGTTCATCAGTGATATTGGCCTGTAGTTTTCTTTCTTTGTGAAATCTTTGTCTGGTTTTGGTATCAGGGTGATGGTGGCCTTGTAGAATGAGTTTGGGAGTGTTCCTCCCTCTGCTATAGTTTGGAAGAGTTTGAGAAAGTTAGGTGTTAGCTCTTCTCTAAATGTTTGGTACAATTTGTCTGTGAAGCTGTCTGATCCTGGACTTTTGTTAGCTGGAAGATTTTTAATCACAGTGTCTATTTCAGTGCTTGTTATTGGTCTGTTCATATTTTCTATTTCTTCCTGGTTCAGTCTAAGAAGGTTGTGCATTTCTAAGAATGTGTCCATTTCTTCCAGGTTGTCCATTTTGTTGGCATATAGTTGCTTGTAGTAATCTCTCATGATCCTTTGTATTTCTGCAGTGTCCGTTGTTACCTCTCCTTTTTCATTTCTAATTCGATTGATCTGAGTCGTCTCCCTTTTCTTCTTGATGAGTCTGGCTAATGGTTTATCAATTTTGTTTATCTTCTCAAAGTACCAGCTTTTAGTTTTACTTATCTTTGCTCTCATTTCTTTTTCATTTATTTCTTATCTAATCTTTATGATTTCTTTCCTTCTGCTAACTTTGTGGGGTTTTTTCTTCTTCTTTCTCTCATTGCTTTAGGTGTAAGGTTAGGTTGTTTGTTTGAGATGTTTCTTGTTTCTTAAGGTAGGATTGTATTGCTATAAACTTCCCTCTTAGAACTGCTTTTCCTGCATCCCATAGGTTTTGGGTCATCGTGTTTTCATTGTCATTTGTTTCTAGGTATTTTTTGATTTCCTCTTTGATTTCTTCAGTGATCTCTTGGTTATTAAGTAGTAAATTGTTTAGCCTCCATGTGTTTGTATTTTTTACAGATTTTTTTCCTGTAATTTATATCTAGTTTCATAGCTTTGTGGTCAGAAAAAATACTTGGTATGATTTCAATTTTCTTAAATTTACCAGAGCTTGATTTGTGACCCAAGATATGATCTATCCTGGAGAATGTTCCATGAGCACTTGAGAAGAAAGTGTATTCTGTTGTCCTTGGATGGAATGTCCTATAAATATCAATTAAGTCCACCCTGTTTAATGTATCATTTAAAGCTTGTGTTTCCTTATTTATTTTCATTTTGGATGATCTGTCCATTGGTGAAAGTGGGGTGTTAAAGTCCCCTACTATTATTGTTACTGTCAATTTCCCCTTTTATGTCTGTTAGTATTTGCTTTATGTATTGAGGTGCTCCTATGTTGGGTGCATAAATATTTACACTTGTTATATCTTTTTCTTGGATTGATCCCTTGATCATTATGTAGTGTCTTTCTTTACCTCTTGTAATAGTCTTTGTTTTAAAGTGTGTTTTTTCTGATATGAGAATTGCTACTCCAGCTTTCTTTTGATTTCCATTTGCATGGAATATCTTTTTCCATCCCCACACTTTCAGTCTGTATGTGTTCCTAGGTCTGAAATGCGTCTCTTGTAGACAGCATATATATGGGTCTTGTTTTTGTATCCATTCAGGCAGTCTATGTCTTTTGGTGGGAGCATTTAATCCATTTACATTTAAGGTAATTATTGATATGTATGTTCCTATTCCCATTTTCTTAATTGTTTTGGGTTTGTTATTG
This sequence comes from Balaenoptera physalus, assembly GCF_965194825.1. Lineage (NCBI taxonomy): Eukaryota > Metazoa > Chordata > Mammalia > Artiodactyla > Balaenopteridae > Balaenoptera > Balaenoptera physalus. Next base: position 152,251,393 of record NC_138890.1, read on the forward strand.
TAGGTGTTTTCCTTCTCTTGTGTTTCCTGCCTAGAGAAGTTCCTTTAGCATTTGTTGTAAAGCTGGTTTGGTGGTGCTGAATTCTCTTAACTTTTGCTTGTCTGTGAAGGTTTTAATTTCTCCATCGAATCTGAATGGCATCCTTGCTGGGTAGAGTAATCTTTGTTGTAGGTTTTTCCCTTTCATCTGTTTAAATATGTCCTGCCACTCCCTTCTGGCTTCTAGAGTTTCTGCTGAAAGATCAGCTGTTAACCTTATGGTGATTCCCTTGTATGTTATTTGTTGCTTTTCCCTTGCTGCTTTTAATATTTTTTCTTTGTATTTAATTTTTGATAGTTTGATTAATATGTGTCTTGACGTGTTTCTCCTTGGATTTATCCTGTATGGGACTCTCTGTGCTTCCTGGCCTTGATTAACTATTTCCTTTCTCATATTAGTGAAATTTTCAACTATGATCTCTTCAAATACTTTCTCAGTCCCTTTCTTTTTCTCTCCTTCTTCTGGGACCCCTATAATTTGAACGTTGGTGCGTTTAATGTTGTCCCAGAAGTCTCTGATACTGTCCTCAATTCTTTTCATTCTTTTTTCTTTATTCTGCTCTGCAGTAGTTATTTCCACTATTTTATCTTCCAGGTCACTTATCCGTTCTTCTTCCTCCATTATTCTGCTATTGATCCCTTCTAGAGAATGAATTTCATTTATTGTGTTGTTCATCATTGTTTGTTTGCTCTTTAGTTCTTCTAGTTCCTTGTTAAACGTTTCTTGTATTTTCTCCATTCTAGTTCTATGATTTTGGATCATTTTACTCTCATTATTCTGAATTCTTTTTCGGGTAGTCTGCCTATTTCCTTTTCATTTGTTAGGTCTGGTGGGTTTTTACCTTGTTCTTTCATCTGCTGTATGTTTCTCTGTCTTCTCATTTTGCTTAATTTACTGTGTTTGGGGTCTCCTCTTCGCAGGCTGCAAGTTCGTAGTTCCCCTTGTTTTTGGTGTCTGCCCCCAGTGGCTAAGGTTGGTTCATTGGGTTGTGTAGGCTTCCTGGTGGAGGGGAATAGTACCTGTGTGCTGGTGGATGATGCTGGATCTTGTCTTTCTGGTGGGCAGGTTCACGTCTGGTGGTGTGTTTTGGGGTATCTGTGAGCTTATTATGATTTTAGGCATCCTCTCTGCTAATGGGTGGGGTTGTGTTCCTGTCTTGCTAGTTGTTTGGCATAGGTTGTCCAGCACTGTAGCTTGCTGGTCATTGAGTGGAGCTGGGTCTTGGCGTTGAGATGGAGATCTCTGAGAGATTTTCACCGTTGGATATTATGTGGAGCTGGGAGGTCTCTGGTGGACCAATGTCCTGAACTTCGCTCTCCCACCTCAGAGGTACAGCCCTGATGCGTGGCCAGAGCACCAAGAGCCTGTCATCCGCATGTCTCAGAATAAAATGGAGAAAAAGAAAGAAAGAAAGAAAAAGATAAAATAAAATCAAGTTATTAAAATAAAAATTAATTTTTAAAAAAAGTTTAAAATGTAATGAAAAAGAAGAAAGCAAGAAAGAGGAGAGCAACCAAACCAAAACACAAATCCACCAATGATATCAAGCGCTAAAAACTATACTAAAAAAAAGTAGAAAAGAGAAAGAACCGGTCAGACAGAACCCTAGGACAAACAGTAAAAGCAAAGCTATACAGGCAAAATCACACACAGAAGCATACACGTACACACTCACAAAAAGTGAAAAAGGGAAAAAAATATATATATCGTTGCTCCCAAAGTCTACCTCCTCAATTTGGGATGATTCGTTGTCTATTCAGGTATTCCACAGATGCAGGGTACATCAGGTTGATTGTGGAGATTTAATCCGCTGCTCCTGAGGCTGCTGGCAGAAATTTCCCTTTCTCTTCTTTTTTCGCACAGCTTCTGGGGTTCAGCTTTGGATTTGGCCCCGCCTCTGCATGTAGGTCGCCTTAGGGCATTTGTTCTTCGCTCAGACAGGACGGGGTTAAAGGAGAAGCTGATTCGGGGGCTCTGGCTCACTCAGGCCGGGGGGAGGGAGGGGTACGGATGCGGGGTGAGCCTGCGGCGGCAGAGGCTGGCGTGACGTTGCAGCAGCCTGAGGCACACCGTGCGTTCTCCCGGGGAAGTTGTCCCTGGATCATGGGACCCTGGCAGTGGCGGGCTGCACAGGCTCCCGGGAGGGGCGGTGTGGAGAGTGACCTGTGCTCGCACACAGGCTTCTTGGTGGCGGCAGCAGCAGCCTTAGCGTCTCATGCCCGTCTCTGGGGTCCTCGCTGATAGCCACGGCTCGCGCCCGTCTCTGGAGCTCTTTTATGTTATCCCCTCTCCTCGCGCACCAAGAAACAAAGAGGCAAGAAAAAGTCTCTTGCCTCTTCGGCAGCTCCAGACCTTTTCCCGGACTCCCTCCAGGCTAGCTGTGGTGCGCTAACCCCTTCAGGCTGCGTTCACACCGCCAACCCCAGTCCTCTCCCTGCGTTCCGACCGAAGCCCGAGCCTCAGCTCCCAGCCCCCGCCCGCCCCGGCGGGGGAGCAGACAAGCCTCTCGGGCTGGTGAGTGCTGGTCGGCCCCAATCCTCTGTGCGGGAATCTCTCCACTTTGCCCTCCACACCCCTGTGGCAACGCTCTTCTCTGTCGCTCCGAAGCTCCCGCCCTCTGCCACCTGCAGTCTCCGCCCACGAAGGGGCTTCCTAGTGTGTGGAAACCTTTCATCCTTCACAACTCGCTCCCACTGGTGCAGGTCCTGTTCCTATTCTTTTGTCTCTGTTTTTTCTTTTTTCTTTTGCCCTACCCAGGTACGTGGGGAGTGTCTTGTCTTTAGGGAAGTCTGAGGTCTTCTGCCAGCATTCAGTAGGTGTTCTGTAGGGGGTGTTTCACATGTAGATGTATTTCTGATGTATTTGTGGGGAGGAAGGTGATCTCCACATCTTACTCTTCCGCCATCTTGAAGCTCCTCCTTCATTCTTTTTTATGGCTGAGTAATATTCCATTGTATATGCCTCATCTTCTTAAACCAATCGTCTGTCGATGCCCAGCCCATTCTTTATCACATTGGAAAATGAGATTCCTCCTGGCCCCCTCACAGAACATAGTCAGCTATGGCTTTCTGGCCTTATGTGATTGTTGACTACAGGCTGCTGTCAAGGAGGGTGGTAATCCTGGGAAAACTAGTATCTGGGGAGGGCCTCATTTTGTGAGCTGTCAGCAAGCAACATTTCCAGCAGGCAGCAGGGGCTAATAAGTGCTTAGTTCCTAAAAGGGGGAGATTTGGGTGATGGGCCATAGTGTTCACTACACAAATCCTGACCTTGCCTCTTTGGGGACATCTATGTATTTTCACATCATTCATTGTATATGGATATGTGCATCATGTGTGGTACAGCGTATGTGTGTGCAACCTGGAGAAGAGAAAAATGAGGGTCATTTGACCATTTTCCAGGGTGGTTTTGATTATGTTTACAAATAATTTCTTCGTAAATGGATTCCTTGAAGACACATAACTTTTATAATATTTGTATGTTTTACGATCTCGATAGCTATTAGAAAGAGGCTGTAAATAAATATCTGCAAAATGATTGTCTGAATAACAGTCCTGCATGTTTGCCATTGGGTATATTACTGTAAACTGTGATGGGCCTGGTTTTCTTATTTATTTTCCTCCCTCCCTGACTTTTCTTCCTTCCCTCTTTATCTCTTCCTTCTCCCCTCCTTTCACCCACTATCCTTGTTTGGTTTCTCTCTTGGTCAGATACATGGATACTTTGTGGAAATTCTTTTATGTTTAGATTTTTTGTTTAGCTTTATTTGAACCTATATTTTTGATGTACTTATTGCAGAATTGCATCTAATTCTGAAAAACTTAAAAAACATCCTACTCAACCATGAAGGAAAAATTTAAAGGTTTATAACAATTTTTTTAAAAAATTTAGAGATTAGAGTATGAAAAGGAAAAAGTAATTTATAGTGGAGACATCTGCTAGTAACTACCTTAGCCAAGTCATCATGTTGATATCACATAACCCTGATATGGCATGATGATAAGGAAATTTCAGGTCTGTGGTGTTTTTGAAAACTCGTAATTCCAATCTCATCATGAAAAAAAAAATTAGTCGGATGCAAAGTGAAGGCTGCTCTAAAGAAATACATGTAAAGAAATACATGACTAGAATGTTTTGAAACTGTCAAGTTTATGGGGAAAAAACCAAGAAAACAAAAGACTAAGGAACCTTGGCAATTATGATGACTGAATATGATGTGGTGTCCTAGATTGTCTTTTGGAACATTCGTGGAAAAGCTGGTAACAGCTGCATAAAGTTTGTGGTTTAGTTAATAGTAAGGTGCTAATATTAATTTCTTAGTGTTGACAAATGTACCATGGTTACAAAAGATGGTAATATTAGGGAGCTACTAGCATTAGGGTACTTTTATATTTTATGACTTGAAGGTGATTCAGCTAAAAGAGTTTAACAAATAATCGTGGAAAATTTTTAATCTCCGGAGTTATATGCCAGTCAGGGTCCAATCAAAAAACAGAACTAGTAGGAGAGCGAGAGGTGACAGATGGGTAGATAGATAGAGGGATAGATAGATAGATAGATGGATAGATATAGAGAGATAGATCACAGGGAGTTGGATAAAGCAAATGCAGAGGCTGGTTAAGTAGCCCCTGCAAGGCAGTCTCCATCTCTAACACTGAAGTACAAAGCAAAAGCACGCAGGCAGTCAGGAAGGGACCACCAGGAGCAGGCTGGAACCCATGAGCACAAGCTGGGAACCCCACAGTCGCAAGCTGAAACCCGACTGGCGTGAGGCTGGTGAACAGGAAGATGAACAATAGGCAGTTTCCATATTGTTGCCTGGAGCCTTGATGATGAGCCTGCAGAAGCTGGGGCCCTTCCCCATGTTGCTGATAACATGCTTCCAGTCTAGAAGTCAGAATTAGGAAAGATCCAGGGAGAAGGAAGAGCGAATTGCAGGCCCAGCTACTGCTTTGTGCCAGTGGAGTGTGGTTGGCAGATCAGCAGCAAGGCATTTGTGCTACAAAATGACTACCTACCCCCCTTTCAGTCATTTCCTTAACAAGATATTAAGCTTTAGCCAGTAGACTATTTTCTTGAATTCTGCATTGTCTCCTGGAACCTTTTTCGTATAGCAATGTTCAACCTCCTTAATATGTTGCACTTCTATCTGAAATAGTAAGCACTATTTTCTAGCTTTAGTCTCAAAAAAATAAGATTAATATGTCAGTTAATTACTGTAGCACATTTGTATTTTGCTTTTTAAGATGGAAATCTTAATAGAGCCCTTGGTATCCCTGCTCATTTCATTAAATATGAAATGTATATATATAAACTTAAATATCTAACATAATGTGTTGAATATTTATGCAATGCTTTGCTGTCCAAGTCCATATACGTATATCTGTGGATTTTGAGATAATTTTCTGAATTGATGGATTTATTCATATAACACAATGACTTTCTCTGCATTAACAACCTTTTAGTTATGAATAGCTTTCAGCTATTAGGCACGAGGAATTAATTCTCAGATGAATTTTGAACAAAAAGAGATCCTGGTAGCTCTTAAGATATATTGTGAAATGCTATAATGATATACCATTAAATTTATTCCAAAGGATATTTTTTAAATTGCCTGTAGAAATATGAGTGCTTTTTTCTTTCTTTTTAATCATGAAACTTGCCCCAGGTTGCCAAAAATGCAGTCATCTGCATTCTTTAGTGAAGGCAGCTTAGTACCGTCAGCCATCTATCTCCCCTGTTTCATGGTTGATGTTTCTTATCTGTGAATACAAACATTAAAATGGAACCATAATCCTACCTTAGTATATAGAAGGTCTCTAGCTGCCTTTCTGGCATTTGGAGCCTATCTGCTAAGGAAACTAGGCACACATGCATAAGGGAACATATTCACAGATTATACATGTTGCACAGTAATACAATTATTAAAGATGACATAAGGAAATGATGAAGGCATAAAGACCAATTAAAGGAAAAATAATAAAAAGATAATTTTGTTAATGATTTTACAAAGAGCAGATAACATCTATGGAGCTGAACCCCAAATATCTACCTGTTATTTCTTACATCAGGTTATTTTTCCAGAAGTATATCATTGACTCATATTACTGTATGATCTTTTGCATACATTGACTTCTTATGCCATATGTAAAAACCTCAGGATATTTTATTGTGATCTTTACATGAAGAACCTGAAGATATCATCTTGTGCATAAAATGACAAAGAGAAGAATAGCAGCTATAACAGTTATAAAATCTTAAAACCTATAGTATATAAATAGATTTTAGTTTTGCTTCTAAGGCAAAGGAACCTCCACCTCGATTTTCAGAAAATATTCTAGCCATTGCCATATGGCAGCAGAAAGTCGTTTTTACATAGTTGGACAGAAGAGAATAGTCTTGAATGAAAACCTAAAAGTTTTATTAAAATATCTTATATACAGCTGTATCAATGTATACCTTATAATCAAGGGATATTTATTAAACACAAATGATGTGTCATACTTGTTTTAAAAGCAGGGATTATAACGATGAATAATGGGCCTTCCTTGCCTTTTATGAACCCACAGACTAGTGAGAGAGCACATGTAAATAGCTAATTATGATTATTTTGATGTTGTCTCTTAAGCTCAGTATTGGGTGTGTGGGTCTACCACTATTTGTTAAACCATACAGATACATCACACACATACAGACACACACACACTCCCACATACCCTTATATACTGTTTTGTATGTGTAATATATTTCATAGTATAAACATGTTGAAAATACAGATTCTATCAGAACAGAGTCATGCTAGCTAAGGAATTCTCCAAATCTTAATTAGGGAAGAACTACAAATTGGAAAATCAAACGAAGAAACAAATGAACAACTCCTACATAATATTGCATTCAGTGTGTACCTATGCCTGCTCAACATTACTATACAGTCAGTTATATACAGCTAAACGACACCCTTAATTACTATACACTTTATGTAAATCTTAATTATCAAAAGTAACTAAGTTTGGACTTTTTAAAATGTACTCACTGTGTGAATTCAGACAACTGTTTGAATCGATTCAATTTTCTTATCAGTAAAGTATCTGGGTGGGATTAACTATATTGCACCGCTCCCTCCTTCCCTGCTACGTGACCCTCATTGAGCCCACACAGGTCTTTTTGTCTTCAAATACTTTTCTCAGAGATTCCCACCAAACCTGTCCCTTAGAGTCTAGATAATTCTGCCTCCCACGGAGACTCTTCTAGCCTCTATACCTTGAGTCCCTACTGCAGGTGAGCACCACTCCATCATATTACCATTTTAATATTTCTTCAGAGCACTTAGAATGATCTAAGCGTTATTTTACTATTTACTTACTTATTCTCTGTCTCTCCTCACTGGCCCCTAACTCCATAAGGGTGAATAACTTGCCTTTTATTACTAGTTCCTAGCCTGGTGCCTGTGCCTGGTACATAATGGTGCTGTGGATATTTATTGAATAGAAGACTAAACATATGGAAAAACACCTTACATTAAACTTGGCACAATAGAATTCAATAAATGTTATTTCCCTCCCTGTCAAATCCATCCTACTCCCCAATTCCAGGTTAATCTTCTTCGAATACTATTTTCATTACTGCAATAATTTTTAAAAACAATATTTTTAGTCAGAACAAATGAAAGCTCATCATTTAAGGCTTACTAAAATGTAAATCTGAATTTCCTTCCTCACTTTATCTTTGGCTGTGTTCCCTAGAGTTATGAAATTAATCTCTGCATTGTTTGCTTCTTAAAGTCCCTCTGCCTGAAATGCCTTCCATCATTACTGCCTATTCCTCCTTACAAACCCAACGTTAGTCTGATCATGGGAAAATTCCCCTTGCGGGGAAGTCCCTAGGGAGAAAATGGTATCTAAAGGTTTCTTTCTTCTCAATATTAAGCCTAGAGTTTGCCTGAAAGGAACAAATAAAGAGTGAAACTATCATAACTTATAAGCTTAAAAAAATCTAAAGGTATTAACATAGTACAAAATCAAAATTTTATAATTCCACCTGAAGTGTACTCTGATAATCAGGTGTGTCTGGTCCTATCCCTGTTCTAAGCAACTTTCACTGTCTCTGAACTTTCCCTGAACCCCTACTCCATAGCATTTCTATCTAGGCTGCGATCTTAAAGCATTTATTGTTTACAACAATTGTTATGACAATCTGTTTCTATACAAAGTCCTTATAAGAATATCCTCTTCTTTTGTATATCTGAAACTGGGCTTTGTACATAATAAATGCTCAGTAATTCAAGGTTAATTGAATGAATTCCATGTCACACTGTGGAATGCCAATTCAATTTTGTAACCTGTCTTTACAAGACAGATACTGATCCCATTGATAGAATTGCTTATGTGGCAATTAGCATAATTAAGATAAATTACATTAATGGATCAGATATCCATTTCTTTAGTCTTTAGAAAACTGGCCTTAATGATTAGAAACTTTTCACCAGATTAACAATACTCATCAAATTAACACTTTATGTTTTCATTCATCCAAAACACACATTTATAGAAATTAAAAGATTAGATCAGTCTGTGATACTGAAATTTTTTCCACTATTAAATTCATTTAAATAAAAGCTTCAATAATTTACTCCAAATAAGGTTATTACAAATATTTCCTAGAGATAAAAAACTCCTGCTTATGTTAGTATGCTGTGAGTTTTCATTAATTTGTTTGCTATTTTCATTTGACCATTAACCACTGGGATTAAATTCATATAAAAATACAGATAAATTTTATCAAGTTTATTATTAATATTACATTTTGGTTAAAAAAGAGTAAAATGAAGCTCTTTTCCAGCAGTTTTTGCCATGAATAGAGGAAAAAACTTACCCTGAATTGTTGATGGAAATTCATATTTTCTCTCTCCCATAAAAGTCATAATACTAAGCATAACTAACGGAAGAAAAATTTTCTCCCATCACAGTTTTCAAACATGCTAAAGTTAAAACTTTTTTCTGTCACTTAACATTTTGAACAGTTTCCCTAATACTTTGTTTCATTTTACAATAAGAGGAAATCTATCATGGCCTAATATTTAGTAATTTAAAACCTAATCCTATTCTATTGACAACATAAATTTTATATCCAATTTTAAACAGATATTTGTCCCAATTTCAGTTCTTACCTTGGCTCACAAATTCCTCTTAGGACCAAGAACAAGGTTGTGTTCCTTCGCTCTTGGGCCTTTCCTTTTGTTCCTCTCCAGGGTCTTTGATGTTTTCTTCTGGGGAGGGTCTGGACTAGAGGGGAAGAGACAAATGTCATTTTCTATGCTTTTTCTATTCATACTCCTTTCTTAGCTGATGGGCCTGGGGGTCATGCTCCATTTACGACAGGCACACCTGTCTTACTCCTTCACAGATTGCGCTTGTTCCCAGTTGTACTCACCTGTGCACTACAGCAGCACCTCGTCCTCTGCCTCCTGCACCGGCCATTCAGGGTTTAGCTTATTTCCTGAGAGCCCCCTGCATCCTGTGACTGCCCTCAGTGTTTCATTGCACAATAGGCAACCTCTCACACAGATGTAACATTTTTCAGGTTTTATTTTTAGGATTAAACTGGTTTCATATAATGAACTGTGGCATATTTTCTCTTTTCTGTTTTCTGGAAACTAAAAAAATTGAAATGATCTCTTGAAAGTCTGGTAGAACTTACTTGGGAAAAACATCCTGTCATTGTGTTTAGAAGGTATAAATATTAATGTAAATATATAACTGTTTGCCTGTACATTTATATAAGTAGATAAATATGTATATGGATGACTTCTATTTCTTTAATAGTCATTTCTTAAATATCTTAATAGTCTATTTTTTAATATCTATGCTTTATTTCTTCCCTTGACACTATCTTGATGGTCATCTGAAATTTAAACTCTTGGTTATCATGGATGTATTTTATTTGAAGTTTTATTTTGTGGGGTTGTCTTAGTTTTTATTATTTGTTCCTTTTATTTTTTTAAATTTTTAAATTTTTTTAACATCTTTATTGGAGTATAATTGCTTTACCATGGTGTGTTAGTTTCTGCTGGATAACAAAGTGAATCAGCTATACACATAAGTATATCCTCATATCTCCTCCCTTTTGCGTCCCCCTTCTACCCTCCCTATCCCACCCCTCTAGCTGGTCACAAAGCACCGAGCTGATCTCCCTGTGCTATGCGGCTGCTTCCCACTAGCTATCGGTTTTACATTTGGTAGTGTATATATGTCCATGCCACTCTCTCACTTTGCCACAGCTTACCCTTCCCCCTCCCCGTGTCCTCAAGTCCATTCTCTACGTCTGTGTCCTTATTCCTGTCCTGCTATTTGTCGTTTTTAAAGACAAAATTGTTTTCCTAAAGCATTTGATCATCTTTAAGTGTATTTTTCCTGAATAAGTTTTAAGTACTTCATTCAAAGTTCTATTTATTTATTTATGTAGTTAGTTTAATTTTTTAATTGAAATATAGTTAACTTACAATGTTGTGTTAGTTTCAAGTGTACAGCAAAGTGATTCAGTTATATATATGTGTGTGTGTGTATATATACATATATATATTCTTTTTCATATTCTTTTCCACTATAGGTTATTATAAGATACTGAGTATAGTTATGTGGGCTATACAGCAGATCCGTGTTGTTTACCTATTTTATGTATAGTAGTGTTTAATATGTTAATCCCAACTTCCTAATTTATCTCCCCCCCCACCATCCACCTGCCATCCCCTTTGGTAACTGTAAGTTAGTTTTCTATGTCTGGGAGCCTGTTTCTGTTTTGTAAATAAGTTCACTTGTATCATTTTTTTAGATTCCACAAATAAGTGATATCATATTATAGTTGTCTTTCTCTGTCTGACTTACTTTGCTTAATATGATAATCTCTGGGTCCATCCGTGTTGCTGCAAATGGCATTATTTCATTCTTTTTAATAGCTGAGTAATATTCCATTGTATATATGTACCACATCTTCTTTATTCATTCATCTGTCAAAGTTCTTTTCCAGGAATGTATTCGTATGCAAAAGCGTCTGAAGCTTATATTCCTGAGAACATTTTCATCATGTCTTCAAATTTGAACTACAGTTTGGCTGGTTATAAAATTCTTATTTAATGATCTTTTCCTTCCACATTTTGAACACGCTAATTGCCTTCTTGCAACCAATGTTACTATGGGAAAATACACTGTCATTCTGTATACAATCTGTTCTTTCTCTCTGAAAGTTTTTAGAATTTTCTCTTTGTCTTTGATATTCTCTAATTTCAATATAAATTGTGAGCTTTTTGTTATTGCCACTGTTTGTTTTCTGTGGTGTTCTTAGTCTTATTTGGTACATACGAGAAATTTATCTCTATCATTTTTTCAAATATCCTTTTCATTTATATTTTTATTTCTTTCTGGGGTTTCTATTACCTGATTCATAGTATTTCCACTATATTCTCCGTTCTATTGTATTTACTATATGTTTATCCTTTTCTTCTTTCTTTGAATGAGTTTCTCAATCTTCTTTGCCAGTGGACTAATTTACTTCTCAGATATATTCATTCTATAATTGACTGCCCTCATTAACCCAATAGGTTAATAACCCCTAAGTACTATAATGTATGCAAGGTGCACAGGTAAACCTGGTGTATTTCAGGAATTTGGAAGAAGATGGTCAATAAAATGCCTGTGGTCCTCCAGAATCCTGCCATCACACTGAAAGTACTGTTTGGGCCTGGCATTTTTGTATGACCCTTATGTTCTAGAGGGACATTTAGAAACTTTCATTTCTAAACATTTTTGTTTATCCCTTTTGTTTCTAAAAGGAAGAGTAAGAGGGATCACTTACAAGACTTAGAAATGCATGAAAATTACAATTTGTGTTGCAGTCTTGCTGTTGTACAAAACATTCTTTAATTGGATGCCAGTAGCCTAGAAGTTTGCATATATTAGTTTTAGCTGACTGATGAGTCAACCCCTTCCTGTGGCTGAGTTACAAATATCATCCAGGGATAAAGTGGCTTGTCTTTCCACACCATCTGTTATCTGTTCTTAACTGCTATATTCTTTGCAACTAAATCTTTGTAATTTCCTTTGGTTTTCATTTTGCTTGCCTTTCATTTTGCTCATATTGTCTGTTAACTTTTAGTATGTTACATTATTTTACATCTTTGACCCATCTATTCTAGTGTTTCTGCTTCTGATGGCATGACTTACTTGTTGTTGTTGTTGTTTTTAACTTGAAATAGTTGAACCCCTCAGATTCACATTATTTTGGCCTGGGAGTTTATATTTCCCTTGAAGATATTGAGAACTCTGTCCTGTAATGTGTATGAGGAAACGTCCTAGCATCAGACCTGCTCTGTGTCAGCCCCAGTGAACTCAAGCTAAGCAGGAAGGAGTCCTAACATGGAAATCTACAGACTTGAGTCCAGTACAGTAAATCCATTCTCAAACCAAGGGAACAATTCTTCACTTCAAGGCATTACCCTCCAGCTCCAGGGAGAAGCCAACTTGAGGGGAAGGAATCCTTGGATTGTATTTCACCAGCCCTAGGTGTTTGGAAAACTAGTGTTTGGAAAGCAAATTCCACAGGCTGGTCAGTTCTCACACATTTTTTTTTTTTTTTTTTCCTAGCAACTAAGCCAACCAGTTTTTATTTTATCCATGAGTACACCTACCTCAGAGGTCTGATTTACCATAGTTACATGATCAGGCACTGACAGTTTCAAGATAATGTAGGGTTAGCTATGAGCAGTGATATCAGAATCCTTTTTCATCTTACTAGAGTGGTGCCTGCCCACCTCTTGCACAAGCTAAAGCCACTACCACTAAGGCAGACCTGTTCAGAAGACAAATATTTTCCCCAAAAGTGTATTTTCACTTGGTGTTTCAGTCTTTAATTCCTTTGGGGTTGGTCTTGGGGAGGATGTCAGCAGTTTTAGCTAGATCAGCATAATGATAAGAATTGGTGGTTCTAATATCTCTACATTAAGAGATTTATTGAGGTTTGCTTCCAGTCAATTTTTATAAATAATTTATGTCACCTAAACTGTTTAATCTCTGTCATTAGAGTTTAAAGAGTGATCTTTATTTTTACTGGAACAATACATTATATTATTTAGAAGCAGTTTGTTATCTGAATTTATGGCAGTCTGTTGAATTTTCCTATTTGGACTTTATGCTGAATTTCCTTGCACTTTCTTCTGTTTTTGCTTTATTAATTTTGATGCTTTTTATTTGGTGAAGGTAGTTTTACAGTGCTTGTGTTCTTTGGGTTTGTATCTCTTTTTATTGTTTTAAATGTTAATCCCTGAATTTCTATTTGTCTGGAAGTCACATTGTGATCCAAATTTAATGTTGGTTTGGTTAATGACTTTGTCCTAGTTTTATAAATATTTCAGAACTGATATTTGAGTATAGTCAATTGTTTATTTGATTTTGTGATTTAATCTGTGCTTAATTTCTTCTCCTTGCGGTCATTTGGAAGATTTGTAGTATTATTTTGGTATAATGGGTTATATTATGTATTTAATATATTTAATATTTTTTTGATTTATCAATTTCAAAATGAAAAATGTGTTCTAGATTTCCTAAGATAATAGTGCTGGCCTGAATTATAATCTATTAATAAATCTTCCTAAGACACATACAGGCCCAAAAGGAGAGAATACAAAATCACCCATAGACCATAATTCCATGTTTCTAGGAGACAGTGACAATCAACATTTATTTACATGTAAATGAAGAAATACATATCTGAGACTTACAAAGTTGAATACAGGACCCACATTAGACATACAGAGGTGGAAATAAAGATATCATTAATGAGGGTTCATTCTCAGAAGAAGACTCTTCTATGACTAGAAATACTAAAAACAGTTCTGTGACCTAGTTGGCTATTAGTGATTAGCAAGAAAAAAGTTTTGAAAAGTCTGCAAGACCAGAAGTGGCAGTCTTAGAAAGATGTAGTTCATGGAGAAGAAGATATTTCTGAAGGGGGAGATATCCCTTGTAGGCTTAGTCATAGAATAAAGAAGTGAAGGTTGTAGGATCAAAATGAAGCAAGATAAAAGAAAAGAAGCAGAAGGTAAGAGACAAAAAAAAAAAAAAAAAAAAAAAAGCACCATGATTAGGGAAATAGTACTTCATTGTAGCAACCGGAGAGTCTGCCCTTAAGTTGAGAAATTACACCCCCTTTCATTTTCTTTATAGGCTCCCCTGCTATTGCAAGTCTAAAAACATTTTCTTTAGAATTTAAAGACCAAAAAACCCATTAACCATAAATTGTTATAGAAAAATAATGAAAATAAGAATCAAAAACTTTAGCAGAAAGTACACAAACATGTTCATACACACACATGTAATAACAACCCGTGAAGCAAATTTAGTAATGAAACAAGCAAATGTGGACATGAAAGTAAATGTAGATAGAGGAAAATGTAAAATAAGACCTATTAAATTTCAGGAAAAATACTGAATATAAAACAGAACTTCAGAAATAAGAACAAATTATACAGTTTGAATATATCTACTAAGAGAGTGCAATGAAGAACACAAGGGGCTGAATAAAGGGATGCAAGCAAATTAAACAGGAGAAGAAGTATTTAAAAGGTAGAAATAAAGGGATAGATAAAGAAAGGCAAAAAGTATCCAACATAAATATAAATAGGTCTTCTGAAAAATACAAACAACCACTAAGTAAAAAGAACTTATATTTAATATTAAATAAATTTAAGACTTTTCAGAAATCAAAGAAAATACTATAGGGCCTAGGTTTCAATTCGGAAAATGGACCTAGAAAGATCAACCCTGAGACATAACCTTTTAAACCGTTAAATTTTGATATTAAAAAAAGTTTCTTTGGGCATCCAGGCAAAACCTCAAAGAAACAAAAAAAAAGAAAAAAAATCAAGTTTGTTATAAAATGACTTAATAACATACTTAAAAATGTACAACCTCAGAGCAACATTTTTTTTTTCTGTTAACATGTTTAATTACACTGATTAATTTTTTTTTATTTTAAAAATACTTTATAACACATTTTTATTTCATAATACATTTTTTTTTTTTTTTTTACATTTACCGATTTATTATAAAAGGTTATGATCGTAGATGAACACCCAGACGGAAGAGATGCATAGAGCAAGGTCGTGGGAAGGGGCATGGAGCTTCCACGCCCCCTTTGGGGTACCACACCCCGAGCACCTCATGTGTTCACCAGTCTGAAAGTCAGAGCAACATTTTTAAAAAAAAACTCAAGGAAAAGAAGTTTGATCCAACAATTTTCTTCTCAGCCAGATTTTATAAAAAAACATCGGGACTACAGAAAAAAAACTATTTTCAACATGAAATAAAAACATTTACTTATTCTGTTTGAGAAAAAAGGGAGATAATACCTAATTGAGAAGGATAGTTTCTAGTAGATTAAATTTCATAAAACCTTAAAAAGACTAATTTCCACAGAATTGTTCCAAAAACTACCTCCCTCACCCACAACGAAGAAAGTTTCAGACAAGACTATTTCTGAATATAGTTCCACAGACTTTCAAAGATACTTCCAAAGCTGTCTAAACTGTTCCTAATCATAAAATAGAAGAAGAAAAACCTCCAAATTCTTTTCATGAAATAGCATAGCACTGATCCTTATACCTGATAGAGATTGTGTAATAAAAGTGAATTACAACTCAATCTATGTAAAAATTACCATAAAAGTTCCTAAATATTATCAAGAAAATCCAGCAGCACATTAAAAATAATATAAAATGAGCAACTGGGGCTTATTCCAGCAATGAAAATTGATTCAGTATTAGAATAGTCAACACCTTAGTTTATTAGACTAGAGGAAGAATGGACAAAAAATAAAAACATCTCTATAGATACTTAAAAAGCATTGACAAAACTAAACACTAGTTATGATTAAAAAACAATAAATTACAAGTCAGTCAATGAATACTTTTTACTTCTCCATCATATATATGAGAAAATAACATCTTTCTTAATGATGAAAAAATAAAAGCATTCTAGATGAAGCCAGGAGGTAGGCAAGCTCTCCATATCCTCATTTCTTTTTAACATTATATAACCCACTCAAGCAATGTAGAACAATTAGAGGCATAAGAATTAACTTTATTTGCAGTTAAAAACTCAATAGTATCAGTGTAAAAAAAGATATAAGATGATTTAGTAAGGTAGCAGGATAGAAAATTAACATACAAAAATCTATTGTCTTAGTATATACACAGTGATTCACAGTGGGATGTCCTTTTGCCTCCCGTCTCGGCAGGACATTTGACAAAGTCTGGAAACATCTTTGATTGTCACAGTGGTAGGAATGGGGTTGAGGGTGCTGTTAGCATTTGGTGAACAGCATCCAGGGAGGCTGCTGCAAAGCATCCTACAATGCACAGAACAGTTCCCGCCTCAACAAAGTATCCAGGCCAAAAAGGCAATAATGCCAAGGCTGAGAAACTTTGATATATACTCACAACAGTTAGATGATATAATGGAAATGAGGCAATATTTACAGTAGTAAATGAAGTATAGAATCTCTAAAAATAACAATTTAGGTGTAAAAATTTTTCATGAAAATTTCAAAATGCTTCTAAAAATGAAATAAATTTCATCAAATGGAAAGACATTCAGTGTTCTGGAAGAAGAATGATCCTCATAAAAATTTTAGTTCTTTCTGAATTACTAAGCAAACTTAATGTGACTCCCATAAAAGAAGCAAAAAGATTTTTTTTCTGGAGCTCAACATGTTGACTAAAAAAATAAGAATGGTATATAAAAATAAAAAAAGAATAACCAGGAAAACTGAATAATCACAAGTATATATAGCGTCTCACATATAATAAAAGTGACATTTCAAATCATTGAGGGGAAGGTAATATTCATGTGGGTATAAATAATCCCTATTGATTATAAATACATAGCCTCACTGGTGAAGTAGCATTTTTGCTACTTGTGTTTTCGCCTAAATTTTGAATCTAAATCTAATAAAACCTCTACAGCTACCAGTTTAGAGGAAAGAAAAGGAATAGGATCAAGTCAAATGAAAAAAGTTAGTTGAATTCAGAACGTGGAAAAAGCTGTGAGAAAATGATCTGCTTTCTTCATGAAATAAAATATATTTAAAAGAGAGAGATAATCCTTATTGATCATACACACACACACACACACACACACACACACACACACACACACACACACACACACACACACATATTTGATCTAAAGATGATGAGAGACATATAATGCAGACCTGGACCCAACCAGCTAAACTCAGTCTAACTCAGCTGACTCCCAACTGATGAGAGAATAAAAAATTGTTGTTTTAAGCCATCGTGTTTCTACCACAGTATTACTGTGCCAATAGCTAAATAAGTGAATGTCATGATAATGAATAAGACATTCGAAAGGTTCATGGATGGTGGTGCTGACAAAAGTATCAAGAGTAGGTGAGGCAAATGCAAAGTTTTCTGAAGACAAACCTCCGTCCTTCCATGATGGAAGGAGTTCAATAAAATGTATATAGTATCATTGTTACTGGTTTGTTTCCTCAAGGACAAGTAACCTTAGAAACTCAGTTTGGGATTCTGCTGTTAGCGGGTGATCAGCCTTAGTGAATGGAAGTCCATATTGGTGAGCAAACGCCTACCTTACATCACTCTTATCATAGTCCCTTTTTTTCATGAGTCTTATGAGCAAGCACTGAAGAGGGCAAAGAATAGCATCCTTTGCAGTGGTTGTCCTTTGGGAGCATTTGAATAGGAAACACATATCCTTATCCAAGGGCACATTTTGAGTGTCCAATCACATACTCCCTCCCAGATCTCTTTGCACCAATCTTGTTCTATCTGTTTTTGATAATTCAGCCATATCACTAACTGCGTAGATCCATATTTCTGACCAATTCTTCTTCCAGGAAATGAACAAACAAAAGTCCTGCTTGAAGTACTGTCCATGGGGGGATTTGGTGTCCCCACTGTCTTTCTAGCCTAAGTCAGACTGTAATGTTGCAGTGGTCCATTTCAAGCATGGAAAAAATATGTATATAAAACAAGATTGATTTTTTTTTTTTATGTTATCAGCTGGTCATAGAGAACTCTCCATGTGGTTCTAGGTGTCGATTAAGAAGAAAAATACTTGGTGACATTAAATTCTTGGTGACCTTAGAGGAATTTGGCCATGTTGTCAGAGAATGGTCAGCAAACAGAAGAATACAGACAAAATTGTACATTCAAGTTTTAGGAGAGTGTATCAATCCCTGCTAGGCCTCTAAATAAGAAGGTGCTAGACCAGCACTAGAAATTTCTGAAGAAAGTAATTCTGACAGCACAATCACAAATGATTCCATTGAGGAAGAATTTTGGAAGATATTGAAATATAGTCACCTTAAATGCTTGATGGAAAAAAAGCAAGGTTTAAATTATAAACAAATACCCAAAGAACTGGATGTGATTTTACAAAGAGCTCTATGTTAAGCTCAGATTGAATTTTTTGTATAAAACCTGAAAATAATATAATCAAGAATCAGTCACATCCCAAATAATGAACTGGCATGTATGGGGAAAAAAACTAACAAAGGATAAGTTAGATGATTTTAGTTATGCTCAGAGGAAGAAGAGCTAGAAAGCTGTCAGCTCACTCCTTAAATACTGTTATAATGCTAATGATGGCACTGAGAAAAAAAAAAATTCCTACACTCCTGTGTGCTCTCTTTTTTCTTGTTAAAGAAAAGGGTCATACTGGAATAGAAAATTTAGCACTTGCTGTTGGTAAGATGAAATTCAAATCCAAACAAAGAGGGGAAATTGCAACAGAGCAACTATACTACATTATTTTTCATATTCTACACTGTATGAATTAAATTCTGAGGCACTAAAAGACATGACAGTTAAAATGAAGAATCATCACCCCTAAAAATTAGTAGAGAAATGTAGGATAAATTAGATAGTCAAAGGCATTTACAAGTTTTGAGGCCAAATAGAAGGCATATTCAGCAACCAGAGATCTTGATGCCAGTTTTGAATAATTTCCCTGAGTCTATTAATAAAAGAACAGTGTTGGAACACCTATAAAGGAGAGTGGTGATGATGAGGAACTAACATAACCTCATTAAATAAGTCACACTAGGCTAGTTCAATTGTCTTTTTTGATATGGTTATGAGACTATAAGCTCAGAGAAGTGCAGCAGTCAGAGTGAAAATGATTTTCAGCAAGCTGTTTGACAGACACTCACATGATATCCTGTTGTGTAAAGTGGAGAAATATACACAGCAAGACAAACTGGGTGAATGAATGTAACCAAACAGCAACAAAGAAGGCTCAAGTTAAAGTAGTTTTGACATGTTCCATGATTTTCCCCTGATGCTCTTCTGTAATGTATCTCTATGAATTGAATGCAAACTTTGATAACATCCTCACTAAATTTGTTCAGACATGGAGTTGGAAATAATAATAGATATTCTGGATAACAAATTCAGCATTCAAAAAGATACCTGCAGGCTAGGAAGATAGGTTAAATGAAAAAGTTTACAGTTAAAAATGGATAGCAATGGACAGACAAAAACAAAAACAAAAACAAAAAGAAAAGAAGGAGGAGGACGGAAGAAAGAGAACATAAATGAAGAAGAGATTTTGATGATATAATGATGAAAGATAGCAATTTTAGTTAGAGATGAGATTAGCATAAACTATAATCTAGAAATTCCAATTAAAGCAAACTTTTATTTTAAACAAATTCACCCAAAGATGGCTACCCAATGAATCATGCTTCCCAGTGCTCTTGGGATCCCTTAACTTGAATAGATCTCTCAACTTGAATTTGGTCTGGCCCTACGATTCAAGATAAACTAATAGTGTGTGTCCAGTGCAACACTGAGATGACTTCTCAGGCTAGTCGGAAAAAGCCTTGCAGGTTCGCCTTGGTCTCTTGGAATGCTCACTCTGGATGAAGCAAGCTGCCATATAAGTCTGACAGCCCTGTGATGACTATGCACTGAGGTGTGAAAGCTAGCTACTTTGAGAAAGAGATGGCCAACCAGGCCAGGCATCCTACATGTAAGTGGAGAAGCATCCATTTGACTCCAACCTTTGCTACCATCTGACTGCAACCTTATGTGAGACCCAGGAGCAATAACTGTGCAGCTGAGTCTGTCAATTCCCAGAACCATGAAGAATAGTTGTAAACTGTTATATTTATATTCTCAGTTTTAGAGTGGTTTCTACACAGCAAGAGATAACTGGAATGGCCCCAAACTTGATTTGAAGTTAGGCTACATTGATATAGTTATATTCCTGTTTAGAATAAGGATGGCAGGGGTAGGGGTGGGTAGGGGTGGGAGGAGTGTCCCATTCTACTTATTTCAGATCATACAGTACTTCGTTTTGAGGGCTGTGCTTTAAGAATTTTACTCACAAATTGAATTTCATCATAAGAGGGGAAGAGGAAGAGGATGATGAGAGGAGCCATTTTGTGTAAGAAATGCCAAGTTACTAAAGATGTCTCGCTTAGGGAAAGAAAAAACACAGATCTGGGCTTTCCTGGTGGCGCAGTGGCTAAGAATCCGCCTGCCAATGCAGGGGACACGGGTTCGATCCCTGGTCAGGGAAGATCCCACGTGCCACGGAGCAACAAATCTTGTGCGTCACAACTACTGAGCCTGCGCTCTAGATCCCACGAGCCACAACTACTGAAACCCATGCCTAGAGCCTGTGCTCTGCAAAAAGAGAAGCCACCACAATGAGAAGCCTGCGCACCGCAACGAACAGTAGCCCCCGCTCTCTGCAACTAGAGAAAGTCCGCACCCAGCAACGAAGACCCAATGCAGCCAAAAATAAATAAATAAAATAAATAAATTTATATAAAAAAAAGAATAAACACAGATAAGGTGAAAGCATATCTCCTGCTTCACCTAGCAGAGTTTCAGTTTATGCCTGTTGCCTCAATGTTTCTCCCACTTAGCATTGAACCAATTCTTAATTACATTAAAATAAACTAGGATAGGTTTATCTGTCCCACTTTGTACTTACAGTTCCTATTATGGTCTCATCTGATAGTGTGTGACACCTTTGTATTAGATGGAATTCTTGCTCTGACATGTAGTTTAATTTGAAAAATTATCAGCTAACACTTGAATCTTCTCTCAACGTTTTCAAGATACCACATAACCAGTATTTCCCCATCAAAAACAGAGTGTGTGGTGCCAACTGACAAAACTAAGTAGCCTCAGACACAGGTACAAAGGACAGCTACAAAAGGACAATATTTGGACTCAGACTGTAATCAGAGAAGTATTCAGTGTGCACTGACCCTGCCAGCAGTGGAGCTAAGGACTGAGAGATCAATTTAGTCCCTAGGTTATAGTCCACAGAGTCAGTAACAAATAAAAAGAAATGATAGTTACAGCTACCTGAGGTATATATGAGATATAGAAGCTGAGCAACACTGTTGAGGGTACAATGTATTTGAATGTCCTTGATAATGTATTTCCGTCGCTTATTTTATGGTGTAAATACATAACTATTTTATCTTTGGTAACAACTTTTTATTCTGAAATAAACATACTTGGTATCAATACTTTATTAAAAAGTATTTGTTAAATAATAAATTAAGAAATCCATCTCTGTTTCTTAAGAAAGTTGACAATGAATGTGTCTTGTACAGCTTATCAAAATTTGGTGTTCATCATGGAGGACTTTGAACTATCACTTACGACATGTAAGCCAGAAAACGAAAATTTGTTTAAGAAGTATCGACCTCTACTTCATAATTTAAAAGTCATTGTCAGCAGACTATGCACTAATATTATGGTTTAATTGGTACAGCAACAGATGCTACATTTAGATATCACGCTATAAAGAATGATTTTTCATTTAGATCAAGTGACTAGTCTTCCAAGTTAATCTTGCACTTTTTTTATTCCACAATTTTTTGTGCGTATAAGAAAAATGAAGAAAAAGTTAATATGTTGGCTGTGTTAGAATAAGTTCAAACAGTTCATTGATACCAGTTTATATCAGTGACATCAGATTCTTCAAAACTAGTTTCAGTATTGGCTTGATTTTCATCATCCAGTTCTTGTAATCAAAGATCTTAGAAGTTAATTCTGTCAAAGATAAAATACCTGACATCATTGCGAATGCTATTGTAAATTCAATTAAAATGTTGAATATTGAAGGTAAAATTATTTTTTCATAGAAATAATAAAATTAGAAACTTGAAAGAACATTATGTATGGCTACAACTATATTCTTACAAAAACAAAAGCAAAACTTTGAGACAGAAATGTATATGAAACTAGTTTAGTGTTCGTGTATTTCCTGATCATATCAGGAAATTCTACAATATTCTTTAAATTAAAATAGAAGTTGTACTTTCAGCTCCAACATATAAAGAGCTTAGCAGTTGTCACTTCCATACTTAGAAGAAAATAATTGAACAAAATATAAATCAGCTTTACTTGGACTAATCAGAGAACTGAGGTCACAGGACAAACTGGCTCATCAAAATCTGGAGAGACTGGTAAATAAAGAAAGTTGGAGGAGGGGTTTGCTTACCCGGATTAGAAGATGCTGGAGATATAAACTGGTAAGAATGCTTAAATGATGATTTTGATGAATTTCTGAAGGATAATTGTGAACTAGCTTGAGAGTGAAAAATTCCTGAGGGCTGCAGTCTTAGAAGTGTCCCCACACTTCTGTGATTTATATCTTAAGTAACTGCACCAGATTCTCATAGTGAGGAGTCACGAAAATCCCTTCATGTCTCTGCCAAAGAGATAGGAGAGTAACAATAATGACGTAAGCCCACAGTGTTCTCCACAACAAAGGGCTGCTCTAAAAGGAAAAGACTACCTGTTTCCCCTGCAGGAAGTACTGGTACCAGACTGCAGCCCCTATCAAGCCTCCTATCTCACCTAAAGGGAGGGAAATAGGAAACCATAGTGAAGGTCACATCTCAGGGACACACACCTACTAAATGACTGAGATTGAATCATAGCATTCTAGAACACTTTCCATCTCAAACACCTTACAACCACATTAATAAGACTACAGTATAATGATGGATTATAGCTGAAAGAGCTATAAAGCACAGAATCTGTCTAAGAAGAATTCTCAGGAAGTCAAAAGTCAAGAAGGGGAGACAAAAACAAGGAAAGTAGAGAAAGTTGCCTATAACACCTACAGCTATAGCACACATTAAAACACCCCAGATCCTAGTTAGATTAACACTAAAAGTTGATTTACATCAGTCCCTATTGTCCCTAAACAACACATTCATATATCAAGAAAAACTAATAAACCATGCTAAAAGGAAAGACAAAACACAATCTGAAGAAACAAAGTAAGCATTAGTTCCAAACTCAGATATGAATCAGAATTAGGAATTTTCAGAGAGTGAATTTAGAATAACTATAATTAATACATTGAGGGCTCTAATGGAAAAAGTAGACAACATGCAAGAACAAATTGATAATATAAGCAAAGAGATGGAAACGCTAAGAAACAATCAAAAGGAAATGTTAGAAATTATAAACTCTAAGAGAAATGAAGAATACATTTGATTAGCTCCCAGTAGATTGGACACAGATGAAAAAAGAATCAGTAAGCTTGAAGATATGTCAATAAAAACTTCCCAAACTGTAATACGAAGAGGAAACAGGAAAAAAAGGAAACAGAAGAGAACATCCACGAACTCTGGGACAATTTCAAAAGGTTCAACACATGTACAATTTGGATTCCAGAAGGGAGAAGTAAGAAAGAAACATCAGAAGAAATATTTAATGTAATAATGGCAGAGAAATTTCAAAAATATATAATTATTGTCTGAAACCACGCAAGCAAGAGGAGATTGGAGTGAAAAGTTTAAAGTGTTGAGAGAAAACAACAATAACACCAAACTTGAATTCTATATCCAGCAAAATAACTATTCAAAAGTGAAGTAGAGTATTATAGATAATAAAAACTTAGAGAATCCATCACCAGCAGACATTCCCTGCAAGAATTTTTGAATTTTATTTTATGAAGTTATTTATTTATTTTTAAAATTGAAGTATAGTTGATTTACAATGTGTTAGTTTCTGGTGTACAGCACAGTGATTCAGTTTTGTGTGTATATATATATATATACACACACACCACATATTCTTCATCAGTTCATCTGTTGATGAACATTTAGGTTGCTTCCATGTCTTGGCTATTGTAAATAGTGCCGCCGTGAACATTGGGGTGCATGTGTCTTTTCGAACTAGTGTTTTCTCCGGATATATACCCAGGGGTGGGATTGCAGGATCATATGGTTACTCTCTTTTTAGTTCTTTAAGGAACCTCCATACTGTTCTCCATATTGGTTGTACCAATTTACATTCCCACCAACAGGGTAGGAAGGTTCCTTTTTCTCCACACCCTCTCCAGCATTCGTTATTTGTGGACTTTTTGATGATGGCCATTCTGACTGGTGTGAGGTAATATCTCATTGTAGTTTTGATTTGCATTTCTCTGATGATTAGCGATGTTGAGCATCTTTTCATGTGCTTTTTGGCCATCTGTAGGTCTTCTTTGGAGAAATGTCTATTTAGGTCTTCTGCCCATTGTTCGATTGGGTTCTTTGTTTCTTTTTTGTTGAGGTGTATGAGCTGTTTGTATATTTTGGAAATTAAGGCCTTATTGGTTGCATTGTTTGCAAATATTTTCCCCTAGTCCATAGGTTGTCTTTTCATCTTGTTTATGGTTTCCTTTGCTGTGCAAAAGCTTGTGAGTTTGATGAGGTCCCATTTGTTTATATTTGCTTTTATTTCTATTGCCCTGGGAGATTGACCTAAGAAAGCATTGCTACGATTTATGTTGGAGAATATTTTGCCTATGTTCTCTAGGAGTTTTATGGTGTCATGTCTTATATTTGTCTTTAAGCCATTTTGAGTTTATTTTTGTGTATGGTGTGAGGGTGTGTTCTGACTTCCTTGATTTACATAAGAATTTTTAAAAAATATTTTTTAGGGAGAAGGAAAATTATATCGATCAGAAACTCAGATCTACATGGAAAAGGGAAAAGCATTCAAGAAGGAATAAATGAAGGTAAGATAATTTAGAATTGTTTTCTTATTTTTAATAGCTCAAAATATAACTTTAAACTAATAACAGTAATAATGTATTAGGCAATTATAGCATATGAATAAGGTAAATGAATGACAGCAATGTTATGATAGTCAGAGGTACAATTTGAAGTCCTGTCTTAAAGCACTTTCACTATACATGAAACAGGATATTGTCATTTGAAAGTGGACTTAAATTAGTTATAAATGAATATTGCACACTCTAGAGCAACCAGTAGGCTTTTTTAAGTTAGGAATAAAATCAAAGATAAAATGGAATCATACAAAATGCTCAATTAAAACCAGAGAAAACAGAATATGAGTAGGGTGTGGGGAGAAGAACAGTACAAAAAATAGAAAACAGGCACAGAATTCATAAATGTTGTGATGGCCAATTTTTGTGTCAACTTTAATGGGTCACAGGATACCAAGATATTTGGTCAAACATTATTCTTGGTGTATCTATGAGGGTGTTTCTGGATGAGATTAACATTTGACTCTGTTGCCTGAATGAAGCAGATTGTCCTCATTGATGTGGGTTGGCTTCATCCAATCAGTTGAAGACCTGAATAGAACAAAAAGGGTGATCCTCACTTGAGTAAGGGGAGAGTTTTTCCTGCCTTTGCTCTCAAAGTGAAGCATCAGCTCCTCCTGGGTTTCAGGACGGCTGGTCTTCAGACTAGAACTACACCATAGGCTCTCCTGGATCTCCAGCTTGCTGACTCACCCTTCAGACATAGGGACTTGTCAGCCTCCATAATTCCTTAAACCAATTCCTTATATTATTTTTCTCTCTCCCTCTCTCTCTCTCTCTCTCCTAGAGGTTTTGGTTCTCTGGAGAACCCTGACCCATACAAATATTAATGAAACTCTATTAAATTTGCTTTAAATATGAATTGTCTAAATACACCCATTAAAAGACACAGATTGTCAGAATATATATTTTAAAATCTATATTAATTTCAGACAAAATGGACTTAAGAACAAGGAAAGTTAACAGTGATAAAGGGAGGCATTAAATAATGATAAAGTAGTCAATTCTTTAAGAAGATATAACAGTCCTCAATGTGCATGTCCCTAACAAGAGATCAAAGGCAATCGCTTCTCGGCCTTTTGGCTAAGATCAAGTGAAGAGATCAAAGGCAAAGCAAAAGCTGACAGAACTGAAAGGAGAAACAGACAAATCTAGTGCTACAGTTGAAAACTTTAACACTTCTATTTCAGTAATTGATAGACCAAGCAGGTAGAAAATCAGTAAGGATATAGTTGACATGAACAGAACAATAAATCAATCTGATTTAACAGACATTTATAGACTATACCCTCCAACTACAAAATACAGATGTTTCTCAGTCTCACATGAAACATACACCAAGAAAGACCAAAGTCTGTCCCATAAAATAAACCTTAGCAAATTCAAAAGAATATAAATCATGCAAAGTATATTCTCAGACCACAATAGAATTAACCTAAAAATCAATAACAGGAACATAGCTGGAGAATTCCAAAGATTTGGAGATTAAACAACATAATTCTAAATAACAAAACGGTCAAAAAGAGTCAAGAGAAGTTTTAAGAATATTTTGATCTAAACAGAAATTACAACTAACATCAAAATTTGTGGTATGCAGTAAAAGCAGTGTTTTAAGGGAAATATGTGATTTTAAATTAATGTGTTAGAAAATGTCAAAAATCAATATCCTAAGCTTTCACCTTTAGGAAACTAGAGAAAGAAGAACAATGTAAGCCTACACAAAACAGAGAAAAAAATAAAAAATAGAGCAAAAAATCAGTGAAATTGAAAACAGGAAAATGAACAAAATAGAAATAAATGGAACTTAAAGGCTTTTTTTGAGAAGATTAATATGGTTGATAAATTTCAATCTAGGATAAGCAAGAAAACAGAAGACACAAGATGCCAATATCAGAAATAAAAGAGGGGCTATCAAAAATGATTTCATGGATATGTATATTTAAAAGGATATAAATATATATTTATATTTAAAAGGATAATAAAGGTATACTTTGAACAACTCTGTGCCTCCAAATTTGATAATGTAAGTGAAATGGACCAATTCCTTAAAAGATACAAACTACTCAGATTTCTACATAGAGAAATAAATAATCTGAATAGCTTATATGTGTTAAAGAAATTGAATCAATAACTAATAACTTTCCAAAAGTAAAATTACCAGGTCCAGATAATTTTATTGGTGAATTTTAGGAAACATTTCATAAAGATGTGATACCTATTCTCCACAATATCTTCCAGAAATAGAATCAGAAGGAATAATTCTTAATTCATTATATAAGGCCATCATTATCTTAATGCCAAAACCAGGTAAAGAAATTACAAGAAAGGAAAACTATGGACCAATATCTCTACTGGACACTGATACAAAAATTTGGACAAAATATTAGCAAATGGAATCTAGCAATGTATAAAAAGATATATACAATGATCAAGTGGGATTTATTCTGAGTACACTGATTACTGATTAGTAATTAAGGCTGATTTCGTATTTGAAAATTAGCTGATGTAATTCATCACACCAAAAAGCTAAAGAAGAAAATTTACATAATCATATTGATACTGAAAAATTGTTGAACAAAATTCAAGACATACTCATAATAAAAAAATCTCAGCAAACTAGGAATAGAGAACTTCCTCAATTTGGTAAAGAGCACCTACACGTAACTTATAGCTAACACAGTGTTTAATGCTGAGTAACTGATTGCTTATCTCTTAAGACTGAGAATAAGTCAAGAATGTCTTCTCTCACCACCCCTACTCAATATCATACTGGAAGTTATTACTAATATTAATATAATAAGATGACAAAGAGAACAAACAGCATATGGGTTGAAAAGAAAGAAAGAAAACCATCTCTGCTCACCAATGACATCATTATCTAAGTAGAAAATCCCAAAGAACCTGGAACTAATATGCAAAGCTAGCAAGTTTGTAGGATAAAAGGTGATATACAAAAATCAATTATTTTTGTATGTATCAGCAATGTATAATTAGAATGTGAAAATTAAAAAAGAATTAGCACCCAATAAAATGAAATTGTTAGGTATAAATTTATCAAAACACGTACAGAGACCATATGTGGAGAACTGTAAAACTCTAATGAAAGACATCAAAGATGATCTAAATAAATGGACATCATATATTGAAAGATGCAACATTGTTAATATGTCCATTCTTCACAACTTAATCTATAGATTCCTTGCATCCCAATCAGTATCCCAGGAGGCATTTTTTAGATAGTGCCAAAGAGATTCTAAAGTTTATATGAACAGGTAAGCAACATACAATACCCTAAACAATAGTAAAGAAGAACAAGTTTGGAGGGCACACACCACCTATTTTCAAGACTTCTTATAAAGCTGTAGTAATCAAGGCAGCAAGGTATTGGCAAAAGAATAGACATAGATCAGAATAACAAAGTAGAGAGCCCAGAAATAGATATCCACAAGTACCGTCAAATGATCTTTGACAAAGGAGCAAAGGCAAGTCAGTGGAGAAAGGATAGTATTTTCAACAAATGGTGCTAGAATAATTGGACATCCATATGCATATATATATATAATATATATTATATTAAATTAACTTAAAATGGATCATAGACCTAAATGTAAAATTCAAAACTACAAAACCTCTTAAACAAAGTACATAAGAAAAACTAAGTGGACTTGGATTTGGTGATGAGCTTGCTTCCAGAAACACACAACCCCAGACCAATCATGAGAAGAAACATTAGACAAATCCCAATTGAAAGATATTCTACAAAATACCTGACCAGTACTCCACAAACCTGTCAAGGTCATCCAAAACAAGGAAAGTTCGAGAAAATGTAACAGCCAAGAGAAGCCTAAGAAAGCATGAAAACTAAATTTGATGTGGCATCCTGAGTAGGATCCTAAACAGACAAAAAGACATCAAGGAAAAACTAAGGAAATCTGAAGAATATATGAGTTTCAGTTAATCATAATATATCAATAGTTACACTAATCCTAACAAATATACCATAGTAATGTGAGATGTTAGTAATAGATGAAACTAGATAAGGCATATATGTGACCTTTTTGTACTATCTTCACAATTTTTCTTTAAATCGAAAATTCCTAAAAGTACAGATAATTTTTAAAACTATAAAAATATTAAAACTATAAATGCATAGAAGTTTTAGTCATGAAATTTATAAATATTTCTATTTTTAGACATATTAGTGGACTACAATGTTTATAACAATACTGATGTGGAAAACACAAAATAATTTGAAAGCAATTAGATTGTTTTCTCTTTGTTACCCATCATTAATCAGATTTTTTAAAAAAATTAAACTTGGTTGTTGACTACTTCCTGGGTCAACCTAAAGGTCCTACATTGTGAGTTCTTGAAATTTTGCTTATATGTGTTTTTTTCAAAAACAGTTGGAAATTTTTAATCACGGTAGTCAAAGTATATAGCCCCAGAACGTTGGGTCTTAATATTTCTTAGAATTGTAATTATTTTGAAAATAAACCTTGAAATCAAAGACGTTAAAAGTATCTCTACAAAACCAATATATCAACTAAATAAATTAAAGAATGAGAATTATTGGATTTGTTTATTTGTATTTGGAAGACACTTTTTTTGATAGGTTAAATTTATTCTTTCTATCAGACTGGAATGAAATTGAGAAGATTTATAATTTTACCCTATTTAGTATTGGGAAAATATTCAGAATTCTAAATAGATATACTGTCTTTGACGAGTTTTGTCTTACAAAAGTATTTGTTGAAATACTCATTTTAAATTAAGGCAAAAGAAACTATGAAAAAAAATATAAATTATTGCATGTTTTAGATCCTGGAATGGATGATAATTTATATGGCCACCTTTCTCATGAGGGTCATAAGGATTAACTTTAGATAAGTTACACAATGTGAAGTGTTTAGACTTTACTGTATGTGACCAAAAGGTGAGAAAAATGGCTAATATTGCTTTAAAATAGTAAGATATGCCTCAGGAAGAAACATATTTCATTTAAGGTCTTTCTTGAAAATAATATTACAATTACTGTAGAATGGTTAGAAAATAAATGTCTTTAAGATTGTCTCTAAATCTAAGTAGGAGCTTCCATAAATTTGTGAAAACAATGATTCTGAATAGGTTGAAACGTGGTTCTAAGTGGATGTGTGTATTGGGTGTGGGGAACTGGACTCATTATTCTTTCCTTATGAATAAGGCTTTATTTTTAGTACTGTAACTGGCTGTGTAACAGTCGGAAGGATTTATGATGAGGTCACTAAAATTCTGAATTCTAGTGGTGTTCATAGCAATAAAGTTGGCCATGATTACAGCTACATATGCTTACAAAATAAACAGGCCACATAAATCTCTGCAAGAAAGATCCTATTATAAGTGAAGTGAGAGAATTACAATAACTATTATGAACAATGGGGAAATTTTCTGTTACTGTCTATATAAAACTTTCAAAATTACTGTTGTATTAATTGAACTATTTAGGCAAAATTAACTGAACTATTTATGAGAAAAAGCCCCTTAACATTTGCTGGTTTTTAAGTAAGTTAAACATTTCTGAATGAGTTAAATTCAATTAAAATTACTCACTTTTTTTTCTTGCACATTCCTTAGATCTATTCTTCTTTGAGAAATCTTGTGAAAATAAATTCTTCTCATTTGAAAACTAGCCGCAACTGTCTTGGTCACTAAGTGGATAGAATCTGGGGGCACAAAATATGTTTGACTGGAGTAGGAAAAGAGGGAAGGATTAACGGAGGACTTGTCTTCTGTTACCGTTAATTTACTCCATCTTTACTTACAGAAACAAATTTTAAAAGGAACAAATGACAACTAGAAAGAATAGAATACATAAAAAGACTGAGAAATTTCACAGTAGTTTTCTGGGTTGATGGTGAAAGTTATTAAAAAAATAAGCTAACTGAATATTGAAAATTTCATAGAATTTTCAAATCTGATTAGAATAATAATTGAACAGATCTTTTCTTTAATAATTGAAATAGAAAACGATAGAGGAAAATATAGGTTAGAAGAAAAAATGAGAGAAAAAATGAAGAAAAATATAGGATTGGTGTATAAAATATGGCAAAATTTTATTCAGTATATAGAAATACTCTAGTAATCCCATATTAAGAAAGAACAAAACAAAAGGTTAAATCAGAGTTCTTTGGAAAGTGGGTCTCGGGGCAAGCATAGCAGAGAAAATAAAGGAGCAGAACAACTCATATAATTGTTGGTTAATGCAGATCATACACAGATAAGATAATAACAAAATACTGTATACATTTTCTGGGAATTTTATAAAATTTAATAAAGAGTGCAGGGCTTCCCTGGTGGCGCAGTGGTTAAGAATCTGCCTGCCAATGCAGGAGACACAGGTTCGAGCCCTGGTCTGGGAAGATCCCACGTGCCGTGGAGCAACTAAGCCTGTGCACCACAACTATGGAGCCTGCGCTCTAGAGCCCGCGAGCCACAACTACTGAAGCCCGTGTGCTTAGAGCCCACGCTCCCAACAAGAGAAGCCACCACAATGAGAAGCCCGTGCACCGCAATGAAGAGTAGCCCCCGCTCGCTGCAACCAGAGAAAAGCCTGCACGCAGCAACGAAGACCCAACACAGCCAAAAATTAAATAAATAAAATAAATTTATCAAAATGAATAAATAGTGCAAATTATTTAAAGAATAATGACATCTCTTTTTTTTTTTTTTTAAATTAATTAATTAATTAATTAATTTTTGGCTGTGTTGGGTCTTCGTTTCTGTGCAAGGGCTTTCTCTAGTTGTGGCGAGTGGGGGCCACTCCTCATCGCGGTGCGCGGGCCTCTCACTGTTGTGGCCTCTCTTGTTGCGGAGCACAGGCTCCAGACGCGCAGGCTCAGTAGCTGTGGCTCACGGGCCTAGTTGCTCCGTGGCATGTGGAATCTTCCTGGACCAGGGCTTGAACCCGTGTCCCCTGCATTGGCAGGCAGATTCTCAACCACTGCGCCACCAGGGAAGCCCGACATCTCTTTTTAAAACTTGAATTTCCTTTCATACAATAAAACCATTTGGGAATTTCATTCAGTGGTAGCATTTTTGAGTGTGTGTTTCAAATTATGCTTTGAAAAATTTGCTTAAGTAATTTTTATTTAAGTAAAAACAATTAGGTGTTCACTTTCCATCAGGAAAAGCCAATTGATTTATAAGGTACAATAACTAGAGATGCAGAGGTGCACATAAAAAAAGGACTATGTAAGTAGACCATATAAGATGCTAAACTTGCCCTTTTTTAAAAAAAATTTATTTTATTTATTTATTTATTTTTGTCTGTGTTGGGTCTTGCTGCACGTGGGCTTTCTCTAGTTGTGGTTAGTGGGGGCTACTCTTTGTTGCGGTGTGTGGCTTCTCATTGCAGTGGCTTCTCTTGTTGCAGAGCACGGGCTTTTTGCGCACAGGGTTCAGTAGTTGTGGCACATGGGCTCAGTAGTTGTGGCACGTGGGCTCAGTAGTTGTGGCATGCGGGCTTAGTTGCTCCATGGCATGTGGGATCTTCCCAGACTAGGGATCAATCCCGTGACCCCTGCATTGGCAGGCAAGTTCTTAACCACTGCGCCACCAGGGAAGCCCCTAAACTTGCTCTTATACACATCTCTTTCTAATCCAAAATATGTTTAAAAAAGATATAATTGTAAAACCCTTTATGTAAAAATATTTTTTCTGTTTAATTTCTTAAAATTTCTTTTTGTTTTTTTTTACTTTAAAAAACTTCACACAGTGGGTATTTTAGTGTTCATGTTGTCATAACATAAATGAGGAGTAGATATTTCCTTTAGCTACCAATTAAAAGCACTATGAAATACAGTTTTCAAATCCACAAGTCTTTTGCACAGAGTAGCCAAAAAGAATGCACCTGTGTACCTGGACGCACTCCTGTAACCTGCTTACTACCTTCCCACTGTTTGGCCTCTGAATCCTCATTACCCATTATTGCTCAGCCATGGAAATTGGAATTGGTGTGATTGGCTCCTTCTCTAGGGGAACTCCCTCTGCTGTCCTAAATATCTAAGTTCCTTATATTTAACTTTCTACTGATGCTCAAAGATGAATGCTGGCCCACTGACAGCATTGTACTGTCATTATTTTATGGAAGTAGTGGATGCAAAGAAATGATAATGGAATATTACAAAGGTTTTGGTTTTTTTTCATTTGCAACTATTGAATAGTGTCTAATTATAGAAAACAAATGTGAACCATCATTTTAAAACTTTTTGTGATTGGCAATATTGAAGATAAGTAACATTGCTTATGTTCTCAAAGCAAGTAAACTCTACAATTATGAAAACTATTTTTCTCTAGTGTTTTAATTTGTGTTTTCTAGTTAAATAAGTGTTTTCTCTAGTGTTAAAACTATTTTCTCTAGATTGTTAAAGATTACTTTTCTCTAGTTTCTGAGGCTATAAGGAAGACGGGCATAGGAATTTTATGCCTGACTTCCTCATATCCTCAGAAACTAGAAGTTTGTTATTTTCTTTTCTTTCCTTTTTTCTCTTGTTCACCCAAAGGCTTTGGTGATTGGCTCCAATTCAATCCCAGGACACCACACTGCAGCTCTTTCAGAAGGAGAATCTAACACTAATCTGTCTGCACTGTCTGTTTTGAAAGCACATTGAAAATCAGGTCACCTGTAATAGAATTATACCACAGATCTGTGGAAAAGAATATATTAAAGTAAGGGAAGGACCAGATGAACAAAGTAAAAACCAGTGGTGGGAGCAAGAGGGGTTTTTAGGAATACAAAAGAAATAGTGAGTCTTTTGCCTTTAAAACTAGGACTTAATTGTGCAAGAGGTAGAAAAGAATCAAACCAACACTTTAATTTCTCTTGTATAATTTTTTAAAATTAACTTTTTATTTTAGAAAAGTTTTAGACTTAGAGAATTTTTGCAAAGATAGTCCTATATATTCCATATCTTGTTTCCCTTGTTAACATTTACATTCGTATGGTACACTGGTCACAATCAATGAATAGTGATGCATTATAATTAACTAAGTCCATAATTTCTACAGATTTCCTATTTTCCCTTCCTGTCCTTTTTTGGTTCCATGATCCCATCCAGGATATCTCATTACATTTAGTTGTCATGTGTCCTTAGGCTTATCTTGGCTGTGACATTTATTCAGACTTACCTTGCTTTTGCTGACCTTGACAGTTTTGAATAATACTAGTGAGGTATTTAGTAGAATGCCCCTCTACTGGGATCTGTCTGATGTTTTCTCATAATTAGATTGGAAGGAAGACCACTAAGGTAAAGTGCTATTCTTATCACATCATGTCAGTCATGCAATATATAAAAGTTATCACTGTTGATTTTAACCTTGATCACATAGCTTGACATAGTGTTTGTTAGCTTATCTACTGTAAAGTAACTATTTTTATTTTCCCTTTTCATGCTCTACTCTTTGGAAGAAAGTCACTATGTGCAGCCTTTACTTGAGGAGGGCGATTTAAGGTTCATCACCTTAAGAAAGGAATATCTACATAAATTAGAATCTTCTAAACATGGAGTTTTTTGTTCTCCCCATTGATTTCTTTATTCAATCATTTATTCATATTTGTATATACTTGTGGGTTTATTTGGTGGGGGAGGAGCATTTTCTTAATTTTTGAAACTAGACATTGTTCCAGGCTCGTCATATATGGTTCCTGCCCTAGTCTCCAAGTTAGTCACTTCTTCAAGGAGCACTGGTTTCTTTTCCATAGAATGATATTAGAAACCAACATTTGGGCACTGGGTATGCTTGTTACTTCTGCGGAGTGCTCTAGGCCCTCTCAAGGGGATATATGTATGTACAGTAACCCATTTATGCACACATTTCTATACATATTTCTACATGTTGCCATTTGTTTTTGGTATTTACCTGCTTGATGCGTTGAACTTCTTGCATCTGTGATTTGGTGTCTGCCATTAATTATTGAAAGTTCCCTGCCATTATTAATTTAAATACTTATTCTGCTGTGTTTTCCCTTTCTTCTCCTTCTTGGATGTTGCCTATTTTCTTCTGTTTACTTTTTCCATTCTTTTTTTTTCCTCTTTGTATTTCACTATGTGAAATTTCTATTGACATATCTTCAAGATCACTGACTCTTTCCTTGGCCTTGTGCAACCTAATGGTGAGTTGATCAAAGCCATTCTTCATTTCTGATATAGTGTTTCTGATATGAAGCATTTCCTTTTGATCGTTTCTTAGAGTTTCCATCTCTTTGCTTATATTTCTCATCTGTTTTTTGCATGTTTTCTGCTTTTTCCATTAGAGTCCTCAATATATTAATCATGTTTATATTAAATTCCTGTCTGATAATTCCAAAATGTAAGTCATACCTCACTCTGGTTCTGATGCTTGCTTTGTCTCTTCAGACTGTGTTTTGTCTTGCCTTCTAGCATGCCTTATAATTTGTTCTTGGTATCCAAACATGTTGTATCAGGCAATAGGAACTGGGTAAATGCATATTTAGTTGACAATTTATGTTAACATGGCTATGAGTTGGACTTTGTTTCATGTCTGCTGCAGGTGTAGAAGCTAGAGACTTCAACCACCTCCCCTGTCCTTCTTAACTTCTCTCTAGAAAGAGTCTGTGCCTTGCAACTCTTTCATCTATTATCCACTTTTATTATATTGCAACCCTGTTGATGTTATGGTAAGGTATGGTGGAGAGCAAGTTTTCTATAATTTTCCAAGTAAATCGCAGTTTTATAGTGGTCCTACATTTCTTTTTGATTACTCTCACCGGTGTTTCTTCCTTCCCCCTACTCTTTTGATGGGATATAAAAATTTGAGGAGGCTGGCATAGGTGGAATGCCCTTCCCTCATGGCACTGGGACAAGTCAATGGTAAAGCCTTTCCCCATTTTAATGGAGGAGGCTCTGGCTTCATTTCCCAGGGATTGCTCTTCATTTGCTCCTATCACAGAAGCAAGGGATTCTTTCTTGTATCTTCCCCTTGAAAACTTGATGTGTTTCCTTGGCATTACCACAAAAGTGTGAGGACTCCTCAAAGACTGCAGCCATGGGTGTTTCCCACTTACACACTAGTCTCTACTTAGTCTTCAGAAGTTTGCCAAAATTACCGTTTAAATGTTTCTACCAGTCTGTGGCTCTAGTAGCTTCTGCTCCAGATAAGCAGATTTTGGCTATGATTTTCTGGATTTACCTGTCTCACCAGATTCCAGAGTGGCAATTTGCTCTGAAAAGCCATTTCTCCGTTATGTCCAAGAAAAAAACATTGGTTTTCAGTTTGTTAGTTTTTTTTTTTTTTATGTTGTAATAATGAGAGTGAAAACTTCTAAGTTCTTTACGTGTTGGCAGCAAAACCAGCAGTTCAAATTAGCTTAAAATTTGTTGTTGTTGTATTCTTGTTTCTCTTATCAGATTGCTCAGTTGATAGTTGCCTCTAGTGGAAGTTTCCCCTTCCTTCCACTTATGCTTTGCCTTAATGTTCCTTCTCAAATTTCTTACGTGGCTTC
This sequence comes from Balaenoptera physalus, assembly GCF_965194825.1. Classification (NCBI taxonomy): domain Eukaryota; kingdom Metazoa; phylum Chordata; class Mammalia; order Artiodactyla; family Balaenopteridae; genus Balaenoptera; species Balaenoptera physalus. Next base: position 152,288,062 of record NC_138890.1, read on the forward strand.
TTGACTTTTTTTCTGAAAATTACTTTTATATTACTTTAATTTTTGTCATTTGCACTCCCTTCTTTCTGTTTCAGGCCTCTTGTTTTGCAGTTGTAAATGCCAGAATAGCATTATGACAATTTCCTAATTCACTTGTCCCTTTGTTCAGCCTACCATACCTGGAGACTGATTTAAACTAGGGAATGTTGACTCAGGTCTTTGAGAAAAATTGATTCTGTTGGTTGTTTCTAGGCTCTTTTTGGCTGAACTTCTTGACAAATGCTAATTCTGGGTCTTATGTATATTTTCTTATTTAATGCTTGTTTCTTTTCATTCCTTATCACTATGTTTCCATGTATATAAATCACAAAAGTAGAAAAATTACTAACACAAATTCATTCTTGAAAACTTCTTTGATACTTTAGCTTAACATTTTCAAAATTAATGCTTATAAAAAACAAAAAATGTTAAAGGCATAGGGGTCCAATCTTTGGTTTCTTTGGGGCAATTTTCATGTATTTATATTCTACCCCATCAATTAAAAAAGGACCCAGAGATTAACTAGAAAACCTATGTGCTCTTGTAAGATTCATGTAAATATTAAATTATTAAATATTAAATTACTGAAAGAAATCATGGATCTAAAACTGAATTATTGCATAACTTTGAATGAAAGTTACATTCAGTGGAGCTGAAATCTTTAAATACTGAAAGAAGTTTCCAGGCTTGCCATTTCTTGTTTCATATTTTGTGTGGTGCCTCTATATCCCATTAGTAAGCTTGTAAGTAACATGTGTGTGTCTTTAGTGTAACACTTGTCCACCATTGTTGTAAAGATTGCAGTGAACTGTGGAGGACTGAGAGGGATGACACTAGCCTATACTGTTTCTGAAAGTAACATATAGGTATGGTATGAGTTAGTCTTATTTAGTTCGGTAAGGATCCTGACTAAATATCAAATATGGATCAACATCATTGTATAGTTTAATTCAGGTTTTTAAAAGGAGTTAAAATATATAAATATAGGCCTAATATTTGAGGTTACTAGTAACTTAAAACCAAATAAAAATGTCAAAATATGGTGATATCTTAATAAAAAGTCAATCCATTTGCAAACTAAAGCAGTAGAAAATATACTATGGGTATCCCTTTCTACTGTGTGTACAACTTATAAGACGGTTACTCATAAAGTACAGGGGATTAATCATAGACAAATCACCTGATACATTGTTCTAGGTAATTACTCTTAAAATCTACAAAAAGCCCTCAAAATCCAAAGAATTTAATTGCAGATATGGTTTTGAAAATGGAAACACTTATAAAGAAGCATATTTTAAGATTTGATGTACTTTTGTTCTGCTAATTGACACACAATTATCTCAGCTGGTATATTTCACTAACTTAGTGAAATAACTATATATATACACATACATATATATATATATATATATATATATATCTGTATGTGTATATATAAAACAAAAAATCCTTATAAATTGTGCCTACATAATAAGAAGAAATAAGGTAGAGAAAATATTTTCTAAGTCTATATGTTTTAAATATATTATGTCTGATATAGCAAAAACAATGTTAGTGTTTAACACCTGGGATAAGATTTTCTTAAAGATATAATAATATTTTAATATCATACAGATATGGACATAAAAAAGAATGTGTTGTGAAGAAAAATTAAAAGTTTAGAAGTTAAATATTAAAAAACATAATAGATGCTGGGTAAGCTTAATATAATTTTCAGTGAAATGCATTAATTCTAGGATAGAAGAAATCATTGTTAGCTAAATCAATAAAACAGAAACCTTTGTGGAATGAATGGAAGCATAACTTCTTTATTTAGAATTTTTTAAAATTGCATTTATTTTATTGATATATAATTGACATATAAAGCATAACTTCTTTAAAAAGAAAAACTCAGACAACTGATAGACTAGGTTTCAGGTCTTGGTGCTAGATAATGTACATGCTTATGAGAAGTATGATTTTTAATGGAGGATTTTGCTTAAGAGAAGTATTGTTTTCAGTGGAGAATTTTCCTTTAATTATTTTTCATATGTGTTTATTGAATTATAAAAGTCATCAAATTACCTATTCAAAATATAACTGGCCTAAATCAATCATAACAGTAGGGGAGAAAATGACAATAAACAGGAATTAACTCACTTTAAGACTTAATTGAGCTGACTCCAGGGGTTAGATATACATCTCTACATGAAACACATTAATATTAGATTGTGATAATGTTGGCTGGGATAAAAGTCTTGGGTCTGATGTTGACTTTTGAAAGAAAAACCTTTGTTTACCTAAATTATAGACATAATTAGTAACAAAATATTTTGAGCCAACTCAGGAAAATTTACAGTAATAAAATAAAGTTTTCTGGTGCTTAAAATATTTTCCCCTTAGATATTCCAGTTTAACTTTGGCAACTTTTAACCGGGATTTTCTAACTTAGAAACAGAGAAAATATAAAGGTCTTTTCTAGAGAGTATGTAGGTTAGTCTTGTAAATATTTTCTGGAGTTACTTATGTATGTATCAGTAATTGAGAATATGGTTGTGTGTGTGTGTGTGTGTCTGTATGTGTGACAGAAAGAGAAAAAGAAAGACAGGTATCATTTTAGCCTCACAACGAGAAAGGTAATTAATTTAAAATTCTAAATATTAGTCAATTATTTCCATTTAATTACCCAAACAATTAAGAGAAATTGAGAAATTGAATAATACTTAGAATTTTAAACTCATCATCTTGCTTTTGGCAAGGCCAAGAGGATACTACATTTTCAATTATTAATCCTGTCACCACTATTTATTTCAAAGTTTCTCTCAAATAGGGAAGTATGTGTATACATTTCATCCACCTTACATCCATATCCTTTCTGATAGGTAATGCATGATGATAGCACCTTTGTAGATTTTTATTTTCTATTGCTCCCCTCAGGTCTGAAGATCAAAGGATGTAATAAAGTTACAATCCCATATTATTTGACAAGTTCTGAGGCTTTGGTGGAATAAGGAAACTCATGGGAAGATTAGCTGAAGAGATGGCCACCAACACATTTGAACCCAATGCTACATTTTCTCATTAGAAAATACTTACGGAACATCTGAAAATTATAACCTACTGAATTTAACTCTATACCTGAGGAAACATGAGTTTGGTTAGAAAAAAATTATCCCTGAGCAAAGAGTGTTATTTCTGATTTTACTTTCTAGAAGACAGTGGTCTGTAAGGTCCATTCTTGATAATATAAAGATCTTTGTGGAAAATTATTTTCTGATGATAGTCTTTGCTAAATTAGTTAAATATCTAAAAACTCTGATACTGTAATTTAATTTTTCATGGACAGTTTTGACCAGTGCAGTGCAATTTGCAGGAAGCTAATTTAATATCAATATAGATCTCAAAAAAAGGTAAAGAAATGGTTTGTCTACTGAGTGATACATTTACAGAAATCTTGTATCATATTTCTGAGAGATTCTAACCTCATCATCATATTTATGATTTGGAGTAGAAATTGAAGATAATCTAGTATAACCTCCTACTGGATGTGAGATCCCCACATTAATGCTATACATTATAGTTTCCATTGCTTATGTTTAATTTTAACATGACAAATAATTACAATTAGGAGATTTAAGAATGTATGATTAGAAATAGAACTCTATAATTAATCAACTGCATTAGTTTCTGAAATATTGGCACTCTACACTATTTACCGTATATATGACCCACCTCCTTATAGCATAAATTCATGGAGGCTTGCAAATGTTATTCATGCCCTATTTTCTCTAGGAAGCCTTTTCAAACATGATTCATACTATCCCTTGTATTTCTCTCTAATTTCTAACTCCTTCCCCATAATCTCCAAATATGCATAGGTCCTACTGTATCTTAGCAATGCCTTTCTGATTTGAATGTCATTTTCTTTCCCTGTAAACTCCTCAGATAATATCATATTTGCTTCCACAACAATTATATTCAGCACTCACAGTTTAGTCACCCGTAAATCTGGATATTTATTTTACATATTACACTTAACTTCACAACAATGAAACTGTCTGTGGTCAATATGAATGAGTGATGTTGGCTTCATTCATTCCTTCATTTATTAACCTATTTAGTTTTCAGTGCATAAAGTATTAAGTGTTTTTTATGATCCAAGTAGTCTGCCAGGAGCTTAGGTTTTAAGACAGGCACATTCTTTGTCCCTACAAGCCTTATGTACACTTGGAGAAGAAAGCTATTGTACAAATAATAGATTGTAAATATGAAACTTTACTAAAAAGTACAAATACACAGTGAATAACCCTGGGAGCCAAAAGCTGAGGAGTCAGAAAATGACTCCCTGTCATATGGACTGCCACGACAAAATACCATATCTGGATGGCATAAACAAAAAAATTTATTTTCTCACAGTTCTGGAGGCTGAGAAGTCCAAGATCAAGATACTGGCTTACTGTGTTCCTGATGAGAGCTCTTTTCATAGCTTATTGATGGCCACCTTTTTGCTGTGTCCTCACATGGTCTTTCCTTTGTTCTTGTGCATGTAGAGAGAGATTTCAAGCTCTCTGGTGTCTCTTTTTATAAGGGTACTAATCCCATCACGAGGACCCCACCTTCATAATATCATGTAACACTAATTATCACCCAAAGGACCGTCTCCAAATATCATCACACTGGAGTTTAGAGCTTCAACATATGAATTTTGAGGGAGCATAAACTTTCAGTTCATAATGCTCTCTAACAAAGTTTACATTTTTACTGATACTTAAAAGTGAAGAGAAGTGACAATGGGAAGGTAGATAAAAATACTTTTATGAAGGCTTGAATTAGAAAACAGTGATCATTTGATTAACTAAAGCAAACCTAAGAATGTTAGAGCCTGGTAAAGAAGACAGAGGGGGTGCCATACGACATAGATGAAAGAGAGGTAGAGGTGAGATCATAACATTTGTAACGCTGGACTCAATTCTAAAAGAAAAATAATAATGATGGGCTTTAAGCAGGGGAGTGGCATAATCCCCTATGTGCCTTTCCAATAAATTGGTGTAAATCAAGTCTGAAGGCACATGAGAGTGTATGCAAGAAATAATTGTTGTGGTTTGTACTAGAACAGTTGTAACAAAGTGTGGAGACAAGTGAAAAACCTTGAGAAATATTCAGGCTTTGGCAATCAATTAACCTGCAATTGGGTAGGATGTGAAAATGAATGCTCCTCTTTTTATAAAGTTCATATTTCTGGCAGGAAAATCTCCTGGTATATTAATGCCAAACCGTAAGACAGGGAATTATTGGGGGGGCATGAATGCAAAGTCCGTTTCTGAATGTTGTTCCTAGTTTTAGTAAGAATGTTTGTGTCTTTTTCTTGGGCTAATGTCACTGCCTTGTACTGAGAGTTAACTCCCGAGACTATACAAAGATTGAGACCCTGATTTACTATTTTTGACCACTTTCAGAAGGGACTAGAGTCCTATCCCTGACTCAGGGCTCTAGGACTGGGTCCTTGCCATTTCCCAAGCAGGGAGTTCAGTAATTAACAGGAAGTATGAAATCATAATAGGTGACTGAGTGCAAATCACATTTTCTTAATTGAAGATCTCAGTTATTTTATCTGGCCCCCAACTTTGAACATCAGATTATTACATGTTCTTGAACTTTCTCTCATTGGGATATTCTATGCCCCTATGTTACTCCTCCCTTCTGAAGGACTATCACACTCTCCCAAATTACTTCTGTATTATTTTTGGAAATTTCAATATTCGCTTATCCTTCCAACAACCTGGTTCCTTAAACTGCTCTTCTTTGGTGACCAGTGATCTTGGCCCCTACCCAACTTGATCTCTATCTACCATCATACCTAAAGCTTGTCATCGCCAATAGCTGCAACTATGGCATGATTCCAAGTTCATGCATGTGATAGTTTTATGTATCAACTTGGCTAGGCTATAGTACCCAGTTATTCAATCAAACACTAATCTAGGTGTTGCTGTGAAGGTATTTTGTAGATGTGGTTAACATACCATCAATTGACTTTAAAGGATGACCTTGATAATATGGGTGGACCTCATCTAATCAATTGAAAGATCTTAAAAGAAAAATTGAAGTTTTCCTAAAGAAGAAGAAATTTTGCCTCAAGGCTTTGGCATCAGCCCTTGCCCAAGAGAGTTATCATTCTGCCAGTCTGCCCTATGAATTTCAGACTTGCCAGCCCCAGAAATGAATTACATAAGCCTATTCTTTGAAATAAATCTCTTTCTCTCTCTTACCTCTCTCTCTCCCTCTCTCCTCTCTTCCTCTCTCCCTCCCTCCCTCCCTGTATCTCTCATTTATATATATACATATATACAAATATATATTTGTGTATATATATACATAGATATATTTCTTAATATAGTATATATACATATAGATAGGTCTAGCTGATCATAAATATATAAATAGATCTACACATAGACATTCTTAAATACCCACCCCCCCCCAAACACACACAGAGACATATCCCACTAGTTCTGCTTCTACTTTTCTGGAAAACCCTGACTGGTAAAAGCATCTCTCTCTCTGATTCCAATGAGATTGATCATTGCTTCTTTCACTTATGTCTATGCCTTTGATGTTCTCTCTTCCTCCCTTACCCAGTTTAACTTTCATTAAATCAATATAATCACTCCCTTGAATATATACGCTCAATTGCTTTGTCTCCTGCTTTCTTATTCATATTAACTTGGAAAATTTACAATCTTGGTTAAGCCTATCTCAATTCAAGCTCTGCACACACACCTGCAGCCATTCAAGTGAAGGTAGGTGGAGAAAAGCACTGTAGAGACACACTGATTTGTCTCATGTTAAATTCATGACGAAAAAGCTCATGCGGGCTCTTAATGCTTCTTGTCCGTTTACATTTCCAGTGTCCTAGAAGAGTAGTTTACATCTCCTTTTCTCCTCAAATGACTCTCAAACCCACATTCTGGCCTAATATCTTTTTCACCCATCAAATTCTAGAGATAAATGATTGAACTCAGACATAATGTTACAATAACATCTTCATTAATCAAGAATGTGTTTAGCTATAAACAACAGAAAACCCCTTCATATACCGATTGCTACCCCCACTAGATGCTGCTTCCATAATCCGTACAGGAGAAGAGGGAAAGGGCAAAAGACAGAGAGGACAAAAGACTGAAGCAGCATGCCAAGTGAATTTGCCTATTTTAAAATACTTTTTTTTTTTAACATCTTTATTAGAGTATAATTGCTTTACAATGGTGTGTTAGTTTCTGGTGTATAACAAAGTGAATCAACTATACATATACATATATCTCCATATCTCCTCCCTCTTGCGTCTCCCTCCCACCCTCCCTATCCCACCCCTCTAGGTGGTCACAAAGCACCGAGCTGATCTCGCTGTGCTATGCGGCTGCTTCCCACTAGCTATCTATTTTACATTTGGTAGTGTATATATGTCCATGCCACTCTCTCACTTTGTCCCAGCTTACCTTTCCCCCTCCCCATATCCTCAAGTCCATTCTCTAGTAGGTCTGCATCTTTATTCCCGTCTTGCCTCTAGGTTCTTCTGCCCATTTCTTTCTTTCTTTTTTTTTTTTTTTTTTTTTTTTTTAGATTCCATATATATGTGTTAGCATACGGTATTTGTTTTTCTCTTTCTGACTTACTTCACTCTGTATGACAGTCTCTAGGTCCATCCACCTCAATACAAATAACTCAACTTCGTTTCTTTTTATGGCTGAGTAATATTCCATTGTATGTATGTGCCACATCTTCTTTATCCATTCATCTGTCAGTGGACACTTAGGTTGCTTCCATGTCCTGGCTATTGTAAATAGAGCTGCAATGAACATTTTGGTATATGACTCTTTTTGAATTATGGTTTTCTCAGGGTATATGCCCAGTAGTGGGATTGCTGGGTCATATGGTACTACTTATGTAACACAAAACTATACAATAACAAAAGAGAAAACTACTGCTGCGTATAACATGGATGAATCTCACAGAGAGAATAGCAAGGAAAAAAGCTAAATACTTAACAGTACAAAATGTATGACACCATTCATATAAAATTCAAAAACAGGCAGAACTAATCTGTGGTGATAGAGGTAAATATGGCAGTTACTTTGGGTATGGGACAATGATTCCACGGTGGCATAAGAGGTCCTCTGGGGAGCTGGCGATGTTTTTCATCTTGATCTGGTGGTGGGTATGTGTGTGATAACCTTGTAAAAATCCATCAGACTATACACTTAAGACTTGCATTCTTTGTATATATGCTTATTTCAGTAAGCATTAAAGTTAAAACAACAACTATAAAAAAAAAAAGAAGACTTTTTCCAGAAGTCCCCACCAGTATCTTTCATATAAATATCATGGGTTAGAATTGAGTTACATAGCCACTTCCAATCACAAGGAAATCTAAGGAGTCAGTTATTTTTAACATCACTGCAAAGAACAAACTCAAGTGTTTTTGGCTGTTGGATTTGGGATTTTTTTCTTTTTGTAAAGAAAAGGGAAAATAAATGTTAGGTGGCAATCAACAGTTTCAGTATAACTACTTTCAAGATTTTTATGTAACAGTTTTATAACACCATATAAATGATAATTATTATGGTATAAATGGCAATAATGAGATTATTATTTTGCTGAAAATGATAGCATACAAAAATCAATCAGCAATTTATTATAATTATTTAAAATATTTACAGAGTGGTAGGGTGTATACTAATAATTTGAACATCAATAAAAGTTTTTATGTATTAGTAACATCCTTGTAGCAATCCTAAAGATGGTAGAATTCCATTCTCCATTATAAATATAGAATAATTTAATGATAAAAGTGTAACATATAGAAAAATAAACATTCTTTGTAACGATACCTAGAACACAATTTGAGTAAATTTAGAATCTATTAATTTCCAGTTTAATACAAGTGAAATAAAAATTCTAATGTTTTGTTGTCGTGGGAGAAAAAATTTAAAAACAAAGTTATTCTAAAATAATCTAGAGTAAAATATATGAAATAATAGAAATCCAATGCCAAAAAATATAAGTAATTCTAAGCAACTATACTACTAGATCTTACAATGTATTATAAAATTACAATAGGCAAAGGAGATAGATCAATATTACATAATGGGAGAGAAAGAAAGGAAGAAATTATATTTATCAACTAAATATTAGATGTTTGATAAATACTTGATTTTAATTAAACTATACATTTTAATTTTACCTTGCCCTCCTTTTTCCAAAAATGAAGACATTTGAAATACAGCTGTGGGCCTGCAGTTAAGAGAGAAATGAACTTGTACATTAGATTATTTATATGGAGTTTAAAAAAAAATACCTTCTGATCTTCGAGTTAATTTTTTTACTGTGTGCTGTCTTAACCCCTGCACCTATAAAATAATATATTGCAATCCCTAAATGTGAAATGGAGGTGGCAGCTTCATAATTTCTATAGAGGAACAGCAATGTTGTTGTAGGAAGTAATCTAAAGTAGTGTTTGTATAGAAATCTATATAAAATTAATTGTAACAAAATCAATTGCCCAAATCCAAAAGTTTGGATAGAGCAATAAAGATTAAGACGGAAGAAGGGCTGTCTTTCCTTCCCAAGCTAGCTCTAGACACCATCACTGCGTATTCAAACCCTCATTTACATTAGATCCCAGGGCCTGGTCTTAATTCAGAATTCTTAAATTAGGATTGTTGACAGCCCAACATTACCTTTCTTTTACCTGTATTGTGTCCCTCTGCTGCCCTCATCTGATAAACACTGATTCATCCTCTATGTTTATTTATTTATTTATTTATTCATTCATTCATTCATTTTGGGCTGTGTTTGATCTTCGTTGCTGCGCACGGGTTTTCTCTAATGGCACCGGGTCGGGGCTACTCTTGCGGTGTGCAGGCTTCTCATTGCGGTGGCTTCTCTTGTTGCGGAGCATGGGCTCAAGGCGCGCGGGCTTCAGTAGTTGTGGCCCGCAGGCTCTAGAGCACAGGCTAAGTAGTTGTGGTGCACATGCTTAGTTGCTCCGCGGCATGTGGGATCTTCCCGGACCAGGGCTCGAACCCGTGTTCCCTGCATTGGCAGGTAGATTCTTAACCACTGTGCCACCAGGGAAGTTCCCATCCTCTATGTCAATGAGACTTCCTTTTGGGGAAATAAATACTCTGCATTTTGAGCAGTTTTGTAACTTTTTTATCAGCATGTGTTGAGTTTTCAGAAATGATTTCAAAAGGTAGACTTTTTTGCAACAGTCCTTGAAAGAAATATATTTACAAGAAATGAACATGGCAAAGTGACAAAGCATTTTGTTTCTTGTCATGTGAACCAGTTACACTGAAACTATAACCACCATTATAGTATCAGAAAGCAACTTCAATCCAACTGCACTTTCTCTTGTGTTATGAAGTAGAGCAGAAATTTCAGGTATATCAGTATTCATAGTACATTCTCATTTTCAAAGTATGTATGTGTATATATATATATATATATATATATATATATATATATATATATATATACACACACACACACACACACACACACACACACACATAAATGTCACAAGTCTTGTAATTCCAGCCCATTCCACTGTGCTGTGGTTTGATAGGTTGAACAGATTTTGAGTAATTATGATTCTACTAACTTTTTTGACTAGAAATCTCATTTTGAATGAAATGGGCATCAATTAAATTTCATTGCAGAACATATAGTAAAGTATGTTTTTCTTTACTTGCCATATTTTTCTTTACTTGTATATTCATGTTGAATATATTTCATCAAAGACAAAATCATGGGAGGTTTTAATTCAGTCTATATCTTTGCAACAGGTAGAATGAGAAACTCAGGCTTCTGTGTTAAAATTGGTGGTTCAGCTACTTAGTATTTGACATTTAGCAATATCTCCATAGCACCACTTATTCTCTTTAAGAAAACTAAAACTCAAACATGAAAATATAGAAGTATTTATATCTGAATGTCTCATAGACCTTACTATTTTAGTCTTAATTTTAAAAAACTTTGGGAGACACCACATTATGCCATGTTTGGATTGTTAGGTGATCAGCATTATGTGTGGGATACTGTGCAATTCATCCTTCAAAAAACCTATCTCTTTTGGTTTATAATCACAAGAATCAACAAACCAACTGTCATCAAGTGCTTCGTTGTCCCCAGTTAAGTATTTTACTAAGAGCTGCAAAAGTTTCAGCCACACTCAACTTTAATAAGTATTGGCAGTATTAGTTGAGAATGGATTTAGTTTTCCAGCTTTAGCTTTACTAGAATTACATTGTTTCCATCAAAATATTTTGCATAGGATAAAAAAATCTTTGAGCTTCTAAAAAGCAATGGAGTACAATATATTCTTCATAATTTTATCCCAATTTTATTGTAGTGCCCATTTACAGATACTCAGAAACAGAAGGGAAAATAACCAAATAATATTTGCCACAGTGAGGGATCTAAAGTTCTAATGTGAGAGAAACTGGAGGCAATGGTAGCAAATGGAAAAGAAGCATAGCAAATTTTGCCAGGTATGTAAGTGTGAGGGGATGGAAGTCTAGGATGTGCAAATAGTGAAAATACCTAGGTTGAGAGGTGAGCAGAGGAAGAAGATAATCTGGTGATGAAGTCACTCTGATCCTAGAGAAGACTTAATGATAAAGCTGCAGTGTTCAGGAAAGTAAGTTAGTGGACTACAAACTGGAACTGAAAGGGAGAGACAAATATCTAACATGAACAAGGAAGTCACAATGAGGTTAAAATGGGTTAAAGTTAAATGCAGAGGCTATGAACTGGAGAATTCAAGGAAAAGCCTGTAGTAACTCAGAATAAGCCTTTTCATGTGTAGTAACTCAGAATGAACCTTTTCATGTGAACTGTTGTTCAAGAGCTGGAAGCTAAAAGGCAAGGTCAAGATGAGTTTCAGATTTCTCATCTCTGATAGTTTCAGTCTCAATATCTCTGCTTTGAAAACAGCCTTGCCGCAGCTGCCCAAGGAACAGTATATGTTCTAACAACCTCTGGAAACTATAGCATGCCAATAAATAAATGATCTGTATTTTGTTTTGGTCTCTTCGCTCTTCTCCTATCCTCTCTTTTCTTTTCTTACCTCTCGGATTATCTCCTGTCTTCTCTCCTCCCTTCCCCTCCCCTTCCCTTCCCTTCTCTTGCCTTCTTTTTCTTTCACTTCCCTCCATGTCTTCCTTTCTTCTTTTACTTACTGTGTCTGCACTGGCTCAGGTATTATTTTCCCTGCTGGTGGGGAACCTACCTAAACAATACATTTTGCATAATCTCGTCAGATTGAACTTCCTCGAACAAAATTCTGGCCTCATAAATTCACTTCTCAAGATGAATTATGAAATAGCTTCTTATTACCTATTGAAAATAGTTGTAAATTTTCGGACTTGCAGGAGCCGCCACCATTTATCCTCAATTTATTTTTCAGGCTACAATTCCTGCTCTTTTGCCTTTACTATATATATATATATATATATATATAGATATATATTTTTTTTTTTTTTTTGCCTGTACTATATTTTAATGAAACGTATATTTTAATATTCTTCAGCCTTGCCTATGCCAGTGTTTCTAAAACTTTTCCTCAAGGTCTTGCTGTTAGCAGAATTAAGTACATATTCTAATTGTCCTGAAGAGAATAGAAATTTATTAGAAGACTATGCTGTTTACATTATGGTCTCCTACATCCAATTTTAAAGTAAGAAATTATGTTTGTTGGTATCAGGAAGAAGGCCAAAAAATCAACATTTCTCACTGGTTAATGTGAGAGATGTTTTCCTAAATCTACCATCTTTTGAAAAAGAAGACTATTAAAAATAGTTGACTTTCTGGGCTTCCCTGGAGGTCCAGTGGTTGAGACTCCATGCTTCCACCACAGGGGGCACAGGTTCCATCCCTGATTTGGGAACTAAGATCCCACATGCCACGTGGTGTGGCCAAGAAAAGAGGAAAAGAAAAAAATAGTTGACTTTCTATGATTGATACACACCTTGCTTATATTCTGTATATTTTGTCAATATTTTGAGAACCATAATTCATTTAAATCTGTGATTATGTTATTTTTCACTATTTCACAGGTTGATTCAGGATTATCACAGGTGCACAAAGTTCAGAAGGCTGCCAAATATGTAGTATTATGAAAATTAATCAGGCTACTGATGGTAGGCATCTCAGTAAGTGAACCTTCCCAATGGGAGGTCCAAACACTTTTTATATGGCAGATGAATGAATTATAAATGATGGAATCTCTGACCATCCTTACTCTTTTAGGGAAATAGTTTTCAAGTAATTTTTAATTGTGAAAAGATGACTGATGATGGTCTCTATTTAACCACCAAGGCTACAACTTTCATCACATGTAATTAAATTAATTGTCTCAAATGACCACTAGTACCTGTGATCTATTTTTTCTGCCAACTCATAATCTTCATTTTAATGACTTGTTGATGACCTGTATAGTAAAAATATTAAAAATTTGTTGATTCATAGTATTTTATGCTGATATTAACTTCAAATTGAGTTTTTGAGCTAAACGATAATATGCCATCTATGAATTAATTTATCTTATGTGCTATTCATCAATCTCAGCATAACAAACCAGCCCAACATTTTATGACTTTAAATAAAAATTTACTACTGTCTATCACAGTTCTATGGATTGACAAGGCTCAGCTAAGCAGTTCTTACTGAAGATCTTCATACAGTTGCCATCAGATAGTGGCTCTAGACATGTAGACTCTCCACTGGACTTGAATGTTCAAGAGGACAAACTTGCATGGCTGGCTGTTGATGCTGACTGTTGACTCAGACCTGAGTTAGGTTTGGCAAATGAGGTGTGTACTAATGACATTTCCATTTGGCTTGAGTCTCTCAACATATGGTGTCTGAGTTCTGAAAGAGTGTCTCCAAATCAATATTCCCAAAGGCCCAGGTAGAAGCATATCTTTTAAAGTAAAACAACACCATTTCTGCTGCACTCTATTGCTAACAGCATTCTCAGGGCCTAACCAGACTAAATGCTGTGGAGAACTAGACACTTTGTGTTTAGAGAATCATAGAATCATTTTGTAGAGGAACATGTATAATAGGAGATTTTGTTGAAGTCCTCTTTGCACAATGCAATCTGAAGCAGTCTTCCGTTTGATCATACAACTCACATCTTTCCAACATGCAAAATACATTCACTCTGTCCTCTAAAATACTATACTATTACATTCTCAGTTCAAGTCCAAGCATCAGCTAAAAATCCAGAATCTCATCATCTCAGGTCAAGGTACAGACGTGGTTCCTTAGTATCTAATCTGCATGTATACAGTTGTTCTCATCTGAAAACCTTTGAGGTAAAGAGAGAACTTACCTGTCTCTTATACATTCATGTATAATAACGAGGCAGGAATATATTTGTTTTCTTTAAATTAATTTTTCTTAGAGTATAGTTGCTTTACACTGTTATCTTCTACTGCACAGCAAAATGAATCAGCCATACATATACATATATCCCCTCCCTTTTGGATTTCCCTCCCATTTAGGACACCACAGTGCATTAAGTAGAGTTCCCTGTGGTATACAGTATATTCCCCTCAGTTGTCTATTTTATACATAATATCAATAGTGTATATGTGTCAACCCCAATCTCCCAATTCTTCCCACCCCACCACTTCCCCCCTTGGTGTCCATACATTTGTTCTCTACGTCTGTGTCTCTATTTCTGCTTTGCAAATAAGGTCATTTATACCATTTTTCTAGATTCCACATATATGCATTAATATACGATATTTGTTTTTCTCTTTCCGAGGAAGGAATATATTTGAATACTCCCATTAGGAAACAGGCAGAATGAGATATACATAGAAGTCACTAGTCCATAACAATTGTGAAACTCAGCCAGTTGCATGTACCAGTTCCTTCATGCAAAAGGAACTGGTACATGCAGTTCCCTTTGCATGAAGGGAAAGGAACTGCATGTACCTGGGCCCAATCCTTTTCCTTTGATATGGCTTTCTATGGTTTGGTTTTACCTTTTGACACTTGGTTCTGGCTACAAGTCATTTTTTTTCCCCTTGTTTTAATTAGTAATGATCTGTGTTTGCACCTGAGTAGATTTCCCAATTTCCTTCTCATGCATAGAAGATTGAAGTTCAGAAACCTCCTTTCATTTTGAGCCATCTTTGTCAATTTTATTACATGATGGTGTTTCCCCCAAAATGATTCTCTTTAAAAGCAAGGTAGTGGGGTTTTTTTCTTTTTGTTTTTGTTTTTTTTGCATGTGAGAGTAATATTGGAATTTACTCCATCGGACAAGAGACACACTCTCAAATTTCTTTGAGACAGGCCCTCTCTGATGTGGACTGAGGATCAGGGTTATGTAGGACAACTTTGGTATTCTTAAAGATTTTAAGTTTATCAGAGAATGTCTAAGAGGCATGCCCTTATGACACTTTTTGTATAGCTTAGAGTTAGCAAACTATGGCACATGGGCCAAATTTGGCCAATGACCTGTATTTTGTAAATAAAGTTGTATTATAACACAGCCACATCCTTTCATTTATGTACTGTCTATGGTTTCTTTCTCTCTACAATGACAGAATTATTTCTGCAGAGATCGTATGGGCAATAAGGTCTAAAATATTTGCTATCTGGCGTTTACAAAAAAGTTTGCTGATCCCTGGTCTAGTTGAGATGGCTTACAAGGCACTACTTAAATCTTTCTGATGTCTTAACAAACAGTTTATATTCACCCCTGTGATATAAATGTTACTCTGGGATTATGTTTTGCAGGCAGAATCCTGGATTTTATCTTTGCCCTAATGTTATTCCCCATTTTGAAAACTGTTTTATGCTGGATGGAAAGACTTAGAATGAAAACTGTTATTATGTTCTAGCCCAACAATTCCTAGATTCTTTATATTTTGGTTAAATTCCACTTAAAGTCAAATATTTCAAACCTTGCCTCATTTCTTTATATTCCTACCAATCATACACAGCTAAAATTCTGCTTGGAAATCCCCTTAGTCAGATCCAAAAAATCTGAAGTAAATTTTCTATTTTCCATGTTACTGCAGGTCACAGTTCTGATATACTTTCTGCTACACGTATCATCTTTATTTCAGTTTTATATAAGGATTTTCTCAGTGTTGTTCCTGTTCTCATTAACAGTCTTCTTGAAAACTTTCTAGCCTCTACCCACAGCCCAGTCACAGAGCTGACATCCTACCTCATGAACTCATGAATTCATCTAAATCTTGTACCTAGATGAATTTTAGAGTAAATTTGAAAAATAAAATCCTTCTGCTTTTTCCTTTTCACCCATATTTTAAAAAATCATTTCTTGAGAAAATTTGAAAATCCATACTTATAAAAAAATGTATTGATTTCACATAGGTTTAAATATATATGACATTTTATATCTTTTTCCTGTTGTCCTCATTTGTTATTGTGTTTTCTAAAATTATTTCTTAGATACCCAATTCAGAATTATATTTATTTTAAAAAAGATAATCCTTTGAATTGATTTGTTAAATTTGGTGTATGGAGAAGCTAATTCAATTATTTCAGGTTTTACTTTTATTAATTCCCTTTTCCTATATATACTGGTTTACTTTTGTTTTTCCCTGGAGTCCCAACTTAAATTCTGAATTAATTTATTTTGATTTTTTTTTTTTTTACAAAAATATAACTGGTTTCATCTTATTCTACCGCTTCATTCAGCATCATGAAAGTGGATTTTAAATATTGCTGAATAATATTTTAAGTGAATTACTGCTTAGTGTTTCTAGAAGAATAAGTAGTAAGGTTATGTCAATGTATCTCTCCATGATAATAAAATACAGGATGCATTTTGAGGCAGTTTTTAAATCTACACTTTATTATTTGATTGATGCTGCTTTAGACAGACTCACTCGGCATGGTTTGGATAGTGCTTTGACTTCACTGTCATTTCATCATTGAGAGCCTCAGGGACAATGTCGTTTCTGTCAAAATGAACACAATTTCAAGTTGTTATAATTTTTCCTCATTTAAATTTATTTATAATAAGTCAAAAATGAAAATGTGTATGTTAAAACTTTAAAATTAAATGTTTTGATTATTTGTTATGGGAGACTGTATAGCTAAGAATGTAGCTAAGCCTACATTTTTAATAAGAATAATCTCAAAAAAAGTTTTAGTGAACTAATTATTTGTGTTTGTAGTTAAAGATTGAAAAATGCAAGCAATACAATGTGAAATGATACACTCTTTTTAAAGAATTTATTATTATATATGGTAGCCTTTTTACCCTACGTAAACTCGTATCTCTATTTCTACCTTTCGAAAAATATGAACTCTCTGCATGCATCAGAAGTGTTACTATGGTCTATATTTATATTGCACAACATGATTTCACACTAATATCACAGTCTTCCGTTGTGTTAAGTTGTGTAAATCTTGCTTCTTCAATCATAAACATTGTGCTGGTCCACTTAAGCAGAGTTCTATTGAACTGCACATCTGTGTGATAAAGGCTCTTAAGGGCACAAAACTTCAGTGTTTTCTAAAATTGGTATCTTCCACTCTGACCCCTTGTTTGAATTCCACCACCATGCATGTATATTACCTGCTTTGTATGTGACCCCTACTGTCCTCAAACCTATGGCTATATCGTTGAGTGGAGAAAAAGACACAATAAACAGATAAAGTCCTCGTGTGTCATCGTGAGAGGAGCCAAGCCAGTAAGTGCACAAATCTCTAATATTTTACCAGGGGCAAACCTATGAAGAAAAATAAATAAGAGAGAAATTTCTGCTTCCAGAAGTGATATAAAACATATTTATAACCAACTCTCTTGCTGAGATTAACTAGAAGAGCAGGAAAAAAATATTTTAAAAATACCTATGTGAAATCCAAGGGAGTAAGGATTGTGAGACCAAAATCCCAGAAAGAATGGAAGTTCAGCAAATGATCCCAATATTTGGTATGGTTTTTCTCATCAAGGCATTTGATGATTTAAAATCAGAGCCTGGAAATCTAAAAGAATGAATTGAGCTTTCAGCAAAATCATGAGGATGGGAAATGAAAAATGATATTTATGGTTTATTAAAGATGATGTGCCTTGATATTCACACCAGGCTTTCAATTAGGATCATAAAGGGCTACACAAAGCAATAAAGGTAATGGAGGAATTAGTCAATCCTGAAAAACAGTGAGGCCAAGTTCAATTTATTGCAACCTGTATATGGAATAAGGTTTACTCTCCATTGCCATCTGCTTTATAGAAGAAAAAATATGTCTTCTTTGAAGAGGATAACATATTGGGAATATTTTCACCTATGTAATCGAAAACACAAACAAACAAACCACACATACACAAAAAGACAAGAATTTACCAAAAAGCATGTGCAGGAGCAGATAATACAGTCAAATCCATAGTATATCCAGATATGGCAGGATATTAAAATTAATATAAATTACCAACTAATAAATTACATGGCTGGGAATTTCAGGAAATAATTCAACAGTATTAAAAAATGTGATGGAACATCCAGAAATGAAGCAATAATAATTGGAATTAAAACCTATCTGTGTGATAAGGAATTAGCCAATTAGAAGATAAGTCAGTGGAAAATATATACACTGAAGTGCAGAAAGACAAAGTGAGGGAAACATAAAAGAGTATAAGAGACATTTGGATCAAAGTGGAAAGTTTCAACATGTATGTAATCAGACTGCATAAAGAAAGGAGAATGAGAATGGATTAAAAGTAACATATGAAAAAATAACAGCTGAGAGTTTTTCTTAACTGTCTAGAGCCCCAAGCAGAAAAAAAAGCCACAGAAAAAATGCAAAAGATCTAGGCATATTACAGCAAGTCTACTAAAAACCAAAGGCCAAAGAAAATTATGAAAGTAGCCAAAGAAAGCAGATATATTATTTTCAAAAGATTAAAACTAAAGTAAGCAGCTAATTTATTAGGAGAAACGTGTACAAGCCAGAAGATAAATTATATTACAAAGTACTTCAAAGAAAAAAATTACCAAAGTAGAATTCTACATCTACAGGATATATTTGTTTTGGGGGCATTTGCAAAATAATATAGTATTTGATATCAGAGGTGGAAGATGAAATAACAAATGATGAAATGATAAACAATGTATGTAGATCTAAATATATTACCATCTGTATAAAACAAAGCAATAACATTTTATGACATGTTAAATGTATGGAAGAGAAAGTTAATTGGAATTATAGTACCCTAACATCCTTCATTATCTAAGAAGTGAAAAATATATACTAACAGAATGAACAGCTAAAGACCTAATAGAGAGAAAATGGAATTAAAACACTTAATGAATCCTAAATAATTTTTTTTTTTTAAATGAGAGGAAAAAGAACAAAGAATAGGAGTGAAATAAAACAAAGCAAATGGTAGGTTTGGCCTAATTCCAATTATCAGTAAATAGCAGAATAAAGAATGCAGTTAAAATACAAAGTTTTAAAAATGGAATTAAAAAATTGAATTATATAGTATTTATAATATTCATGTAAAATGTAAGAATATGTAAATGTAAACAATGAAAAATGTGGAAAAAAAAGATGCCATGAAAACACTAACAGAAGGAAAAATTTAGTTATACTAAATACCAAGCAAAGTAAACTTAAGGCAAGAATCATTACTTTAAAGAAAGATATTTTAAGATAATATAAATGCTAATTCACCAGGAATATATAGGAATTTATATCTAATAACATAGTTTTAAATATATATAACAGAAATCTCCAAAACTAAAATGAGAAATAAATCTGAAATCAGTAGGAGATTTTTAACTAGTCTTATTAATCAATAGAAGAGCATAAAAATTGTAAAGATATAAAGGATTTGAAAAACATAATAAAAACAAAAGTATTTAATTGTCATATATACAATAATTAAACTCAACTATTGCAGAGTACACATTCTTTTTAAATGCCCATGAAATACTGACAGTAATTATCCATATGGTGGGCTATCAAGCAAGTCTCAACACATTTCAAAGCACTGATAAAATGCAGAGTATAGAGTATGTTCTCTGACCACAGTAAAATTAAACTAGAGATTAATACAGAAGAAAAAGCACAAAATCCCCATATATTTAGAAATTAAACAAAAAACTTTTAAAGTCATTGGTTAAGGAAAAAGTCACAACGGAAAAGGTAATGTTTTTAAATAAATGGAAAACAATATACTGCATATCAAAATTGGAAGGATATCATTGAAACAGGGGTAAAGGATAAATGTAGAGCTGAAAACATTTTATATATTAAGAAAGGCTGAAAATCGAAGTTCTAAGCATCCATTTTAGTGAGTTAGAAAACAAACTGCAAATTATAAGAAGCAAGGAAATAGTAATTACTGCAATAGAAAACAAATTTATAATAGAAAAACTAACAAATAAAAAAGTCGATTCTTTGAAAAGAGTAATGCAATTCTAAACTTTCAGCAAGACTGTTTTAAGAAAAAAGAGAGAAATAAACAAAAAAACCTATGCCAGGAATGAATAGAGGATATCGTTACATCATAAAGATCTTCCAGTATTATCAAATATACCCTATTCTCATCATATTAACTTCCCTAATTCAATTAATATTACATTTTGACCATTGTGGAAGTTTTAAGACAGGGCTGTAAATTGTTTTACACTCATTCTATTGAGAGGTGTGAACTTTTGTCCTTTCACCTTGAATTTGACCTATGGAGTAGGGCAAAAGTGATGCCATGTTACTTCCAAGAGCAGGTCATAAAGGGTCCTGCAGCTTCGTTCTTGTTTTCTTGGAACAGTCACACTTGGGGTCTTAAGGCACCATGTAAGAAGTCCAACTAACATGATTCTGCCATCCTATAAGGAAGCCAAACCCACATAGAAAAGCCATATGTAGTTGTTCTGGCCAACGTCTCAGCTGTGCCCAGCCCTAAAGTAACCCCATACCAGGTGTTGGTGAAGAAGCCTCCAGATGACTTCAGCTCTCAACTCAGGGAGTCACCTTCAGCTATATTCCCTGTAACTCAGAGTTTGTGAGCTTAACAAAATGGTTGTAGTTTTACTCCTCTAAGTTTTGATGTGGTTATAATGAAGTAATAGATACATGGAACAGCTGGCATCTGAGAATGGCCACTTTAATGTTCTTCTGCTTCCATGCTGCCCTACCTTAAATGATTTCTCTGAATGGAAACCCGAGTCAAATTTTAAAACGGCAGATCTGATCATATTTCTACTTTGTTTAAAACCTTTTGTAGAATGTCCAGTGTTCTCAGCAAAACAGTCAAATCTTCCTTATTTATAGAGATTTCTCTGGTGTCAGCAATTATATAGCTTGAGCACTAAGGTCAGGTCAGCTTACCCTGTTACATGCTCTTATACTAGTACATAGTTTATCATTACACTTCCTATCATGATTTTGCATGTATTTGCAAGATTATGTGATCAGTGATTATCCCTCATTAAGCCCTGGATTTTTTGAGGGTAGGGACTGTGACTAGTTTTGATTTTCATTCTATCACAGGCTCAAGAAAGGAAGATCTAAGATGCTAAGAGAGAGAAAGATGATAGAAAAAAGGGTATAGACTAAATTTTAAAAGGGAGAATTCTAAATATTGTTTTCTTGACTACAGGATCACTTCTTTCTGTGAGATAAGAGGCCTTATAGTGGCATCTTGAGAGAATTTATGTGAGAACATTGGGATAGGGCCAGATACATTAATTAATGAGAAAATAGAATGCCTGAACCCATAAATGAAAAGTAAGGGAAAACAATTTGTCAAAAGTTGTGCAGGAGAGGCTTTAAGATGAAATTCATAATTTCTGAGAAGGGAGATTTTGACAGCTGCTTCAAACTAACAAGATTCCAAAACAAGAATCCTTTTGATATTGTCATTTATGTGCCTAACACAATTACGACCATATAAAAAGAAGCATATATAGCATAATAAGATACTTAAACTTGCCAAATGGACTGAGGCAGGCATATCAATTGAAACTAACTTCTTCCTGTGATTTTTTTCTGTATCTATGGCTATCTTGGTTTTGAAGGACAGACTATGGAATCTGTGGGACTGAAAGGACTTTTAATATTGAGCTTGGTTCACTTGTGAATTTATTGCTGGTTCTTATCAGGATATTGGAGGTTTTGAGATCTGAACATGACACAGTTTGTTGTTAAGGAATAACTCCTGAAACCATTGAGAACTAACACTCAGTATAAAAATTTTAAAAGTTAGTAGAAATGGCAGTTGAGTTCATAAGAAATTATATCACTAGCTCAAGATTTGTAAATAAGACATTATATTTAAATTATAAATTGGATGTTTCTCCAGTGGAATCTTTTTGAAACAATTAATTAAAAGATAAAGATGCAAATGATATGACCAGCAAGGGCTTAATTTCCAAAATATAAAAACAGCTCATACAGCTCAGTATCAAACAAAACGAAACAAAACAAAAAACCCAATCAAGACATGGGCAGAAGACCTAAGTAGACACTTCTCCAAAGAAGACATACAGATGACCAGTAGGCACCTGAAAAGATGTTGAACATCGCCAATTCTTAGAGAAATGCAAATTGAAACTACAATGAGGTATCGCCTCACACCAGTCAGAATAATAGATGCTGGAGAGGATGTGGAGAAAAAAATAAATGCTGGAGAGGGTGTGGAGAAAAGGGAACCCTCCTGCACTGTTGGTGGGAATGTAAATTGGTACAGTCACTATGGAAAACAGTATGGAGGTTCTTGAAAAACTAAAAAGATAGTTGCCATATGATCCAGCAATCCCACTCCTGGGCATGTATCTGGGCAAAACTCTAATTCAAAAGGATGCATGCACCCCTATGTTCGTAGCAACACTTTATACAATAGCCAAGACATGGAAGCAACCTAAGTGTCCATCGACAGATAAATGGATAAAAAAGATGTGGTATATATATATACACAATGGAAAATTACTCAGCCATAAAAAGAATGAAATAACGCCATTTACAGCAACATGGATGGACCTAGAGATTATCATACTAAGTGAAGTAAGTCAGACTTAGAAAGACAAATATCATGTGTTATCACTTACATGTGGAATCTAAAAAATGATGCAAATGAACTTATTTACAAAACAGAAAGAGACTCACAAACATAGAAAATAAATTTACGGTTACAAAAGGGGAAATGGGGGGAGGGATAAATTAGGAGTTTGAGATTAGCAGACACAAGCTACTATATATAAAACAGATAAACAACAAGGTCCCGCGGTATAGCACAGGGTAATATATTCAATATCTTTTTTATAAATTATAATGGAAAAGACTAAAAAAGAATATATGTATAAACATATATAAATGTATATATATAACTGAATCACTTTGCTGTACACCAGAAACTAACACAACATTGTAAATCAACTATATTTCAATAAAAAAGATAAAGAAACTATGAAAATAATACAAAGTATTCATACTATTGAAGAATAGAATTTTTTTTAAATAAAGAGAATGTTCACGGTGTGATAAAATGTCAGCTAATGTCTCAAGAGATCAAAATTCTATTGCATTAGTCCAGCTAATGATATTTACCAGCACTTAGTCATCTACAAGATTCTTGGCAAATACACGTAGGTAAGGTCTGAGGCAGTGATCATTTACACAGATGCTGGCTCTTCTCATGACATCTATTTTGGAAGTGTTTGATCCAGTTGTTAAATTGTTCTTATTTTTACAAAATAAGGCAGGTCCTGATGAAATCACACTAAATTCATCAAAATAATATGTGATAGGTGGATGTGAGTCATACCTGTCACATTTACTGCCATTGAGCATGCATGATGTCTTTGTTATTTTCTCACGTACGATGATTTCCTGTCTAAAATTATATCACCTAACTTATTCGGCTGGTTTGGCAGGTAAATAAGAGTATGAAATTAATGTGCCAGGTGTTTTATTTCTTCTCATTTGGACAAAAAGTTAAGACTATTTGGAATAGTCTTGGGATGAACTGTAGCTGTTGGGATAGAAGTGTGGATGGTAAGTATAGGCTGGGCAGTTATAAGGAGAAGGATAATGGAAATACCACAGTCTTTGGTCTTTAGGAAAATAAAAGACACTAAGAGAAGGGTGCCTAAAATTTGAAAGGTATGGCACTGGAATGCTTTCATTCATAGAAGGAAATAAATATAATTTCGCCTTTTACTTTATCCTCATCATAGCTCAGTGACATTAATATTATTGCTGGTATTATTCTACTTCCAGTAATGGAAGTAGAAGCAGCAGTAATAGTAATAGTAGTAATAATAGCAATTGCAATAGTAACAGTATTAATAGTTTTTATAGTGTCACTAGTAGTTTCTAGTAGTGGTGGATTCGAGTCCTAGCTGGGAACAGATTATACTCAAAAGGCTGGATTGAAGAAAGTTTAGTGAAGGATTATTTATAGATTCAGGGACAGAACAAATGGAACTTACGAGAGAAAATGAAGAGACTAGTAACACTGGAAGCAGTCTTGACCTTGGACCTAGGAAGGTGTTACGTGAACAGAGTGGGAGTTGAAGCCATAGACGATGAACCACCTGTAGGAGCTGTGACTCAAGATAACTGTTATCAGCCACTTCCTGGAGGCAGCTCAGACGTGGGGGTAATAAATACCTCGAATGCTCTCTCCTCCTGCCCTCTGATGTCCTGCGGTGATTTCCATGGGTTGCAACCAACAGGAAGCCAGAGACAAAGGTGCTCCGAGGAGACATTTCACAGAGAGCAACCTCCTAGGGCATAAAACAGGGCAGAGAAGGGTATAAAATGAATTTGGAGGAGCAAATAGTGAATGGCCCGCTTAATAATAAGAAAAACAATAGCAAAAACAATTACGGTTGTACTTACTTTGTAGTTATGTATGAGATACTGTCTGTTCAAGGTTATTTACATGCATTATCTGATACTTAGTAAACATTATTATTCCTGATTTACAATTAGTAACAATTTAATACACGTGAGTTTATCATACCCTTATTTCATCTACAGGGTGATGTGGATTGCCTTGTATAAGAATTAAACACAAATATCACCCTCTATAAGAATGGAAGCCTAAAAATATGAACTTCTTCATTTTAAAAGAATGACTTGCCTTCATATGAGTTAAGGATGATGCAAAAAGGAGACAGAATTGACAAATCTTTAACTTGGATAAGAGACTGCATAAGAAATCAAGGGTGTGTGTGAAAATAGCACTAAATTTAATGGAAAAAGTAAAAGCTTCTTAGAGACATGTTCAGGCACAGCAGGTCTTACTGACTCAAGGTTCTTTACTTTTCTATATAGAAGAAAAGCACACAGTCTAAATTGTTTCTCCATCTGCCACTAAAGTGCTTGAAAACATTGGTAATTAAAAAATTAAAAAAAATTATCAGAAGACAAATGCATAACTAGAAATATTAGATCAATGCACACAATTTTAGGAGAAAACTAGTAACAGCAGCAGAGACTGCTTATTTTTTCCAGAGCTGTATGAATTCATCATAACCCTAGGAAAGGCATGGCCTTCTGCACTTTCCTTTGAACCCAAGGATTTATTTTTCTCTACTTTCTTTATCCTATTTTCCCTTTGGTTTGAGGTGCTAGGAAAATAAAGTCTAGTGATCTGCAATGGTAACCTTAAGTGGTACTTGTCAAATATGATCTGGTAGGGGAGAAACCAAGAACAAAAGCAGCAAAATTTAGTAGAAAGAGCAGTGAACTAGAGGGCAGGTGACCTAGACACCAAATATAACCAGTAACTAGCTGTGGGATTTAAGAATAATCTTTTACTCTCACCATGCTGTAAGAATTTTACCTCCAGGCAGTCCCCATCCACGTAAGGATTTGTATTCCAAAAGTTCATTTTGTCAGTGTGTTTTCAAGAGCACCAAACATATTTTCCCATAAGAACACTCTTCTCGAGGAAGCACACAATGTCTTATTTCTATTTATTTCTTCTTATAGCTACCTGAGTGTATTGTGTGTGTTTTAGGAAATGCCTTTTATTTTGTGTTATGCTTGGTGATGGCAAGCAAGTGTTAATCTAGCTAGACTGTAATCAGCTTTAGCAATATACACCCATTGACATGCATGTGCTTGTGCACACATACAGAATGGGTTGTCTTTTACCAATTTTGGATAAATATAGACTCAGAATTGTTGTTAGTAAATCAATGACACACTCTTAGAGACATTACCAAGTGCTTTTAATCACCATAAATACAACGAACATAACCACCCTGTAGGCAAGGTAATGAGAAAACATAAGGATTATGCTTATTGGGGATAGCAAGAGAGAAGCTATTTTTATGAAAACATAAAATATAAAAGTTGCCTTTTTTCCCAAGACCAAAATGCAATAAGAAATATCGAAAGTATTTTTTCACAGTGCTGTCGATAACCAGGTGATTTAGTAGAATTTTATAGACACCAGGAAGTCGAAAAATACAGAGCTAGCTTAGTATAAGCTACAGATCCTTTCCACTTCCTTTCCCATGAGATTCCCCATCTGTGTACTAGCTTTGATCTGAAGTCACAAACAAAGACTGTTTATTCAAGAGATCAAATGTTACTTTTGGTATAGACCCTGGGGAAACTCAGAAGAGGGACATAAGCTTTGGGAGTACATTGATTTTCAAAGCGTTGATCTGAATAATCTATGATGTATTTAGTTTCTTCGACTGTTGGAAGATATACACGAAGGTGATGAACTCACAGGGCTTTGTTCTCTGAGCATAAATCCCCTCCTTCCCTTTGCAGTCATCTTCTTTATATTAACACAGAAAATACTCTAAATGGAAAAGGCTGAGTTATACATCTTCTTGCCAGTGAGCTGGGAAATGTTCCTAGAGTTTCTCTGATTTTCTTGTTTTAGATTAAAAAAAAAAACTAAACTCATTCTCCTTATTTTTTAATGTCATGCTTTGAGCTAATTTTTCTCCAAAAATTCTTAATATAATGTACATCTTTTTAAATAGGCTTTATTTTTTAGAGAAGTTTCAGGTTTACAGAACAATTGAGCAGAAAGTTCAGAAATTTTCCGTAAATCCATCTCTCCCTCCCCATAAAGTTTCCCCTGTTATTAACATTTTGCTTTAGTGTGATACATTTATTACAATTGATGGAGCAATATTGATACATTATTATTAACTAAAGCCCATAGTTTATATGAAGGTTCATTCTTTGTATTTCTTTGACTTTTGACAAATGCATACTGCCATATATCCATCATTATAGTATTATACAGAATAGTTTCATTGCCCTACAGATCAGCTGTGCTTCATCCCTTCTTCCTTTCCCTCAACTCCATGGCAACCACTGGTCTTTCTACTGTCTCTATAATTTTGCCTTTCTCCAGATGTCCTATAGATGGAATGATATTGTGACATAGTCTTTTCAGGTTGGCTTCTTTCATTTGGCAATACACATTTAAGTTTTCTCCATGTCTTTTTGTATCTTGATAGCTCATTTCTTTTTATCTCTGAATAATATTTTATTGTATGGATGTAATATAGTTTGTTTAACCATTTACCTACATCTTGGTAGCTTCCAATTTGGGGGCAATTATAAACAAATCTGCTGTAAACAATTTGTGTATAGGTGTTTGTGTGGATATAAGTTTACAACTTATTTGGGTAAATACCTAGGACTACAGTTACCAGTTTGTATGGTTAAGACTATGCTTAGCTCTATAAGAAATTGCCAAACTGTCTTCTGAAGTGGTTGTACCATTTTGCATTCCCACCACTAGTGGATAAGAGTTCCTACTGCTCTACAACCTGGCAAGCATTTGATGTTCTTACTGTTTTGGATTTTATCAGAAATGTATTTTCCAATTTTTTCTCCAGTCTGTGATTTGTCTTTCATTCTCTTGATAGATCATTTGCAGAATAAAAGTTTTTATTTTAACAAAGTCCAATTTAAAACTTTTTTCTTTCATGAATCACCATTATGTATTCAAAAAATCATCACCTAATTCAAAGGCACCTAAATTTTTCTCCTGTCTTATCTTCTAGAAGTGTTATAGGTTTGCATAACCCATTTAGAGTTAAATTTTGTGGAAGATGTAAAGTGTGTGTCTAGATTTTTTTTTTTTTTTTTGGTATGTGGATGTCCAGTTGCTCCAGGACAATTTGTTGAAAAGACTATCCTATCTTCATTGAATTGCTTTTTCTCCTTTGACAAAGATCAGTTGCCTATATGTATGTAGGTGTATTTCTGGACTCTCTATTCTGTCTCATTGATTTATGTGTCTATTCTTTTGCCAATACCATACAGTCTCGATTATTGTAGCTTTATAATGTTTTGTGATCGAGTAGTATCAGTCCTCAGATTTTGTTCTTTTTATTTAATATTGTTGGATATTTTTCCATATAAACCTTCAAATAAGTTTGTCAATATCCACAAAATAACTTGCTGGAATTTTCATTTGGATTTTGTTGATTCTATAAATCAACTTGGGAAGAACTGACAACTTAACAATATTGAGTCTTCTTATCCATGAACATGGACTATCTCTCCATTTATTTAGATATTCTTTGATTTTTAAAATCAGAGCTTTGTAGTTTTCCTCCTATAGATCTTGTACGTATTTTGTTAGATTTATACCTAAATAATTGTAAATTATTTAGTTATCTTGTTTTCCTTTGGTGCCAATGAAATGTACATATTTTTCATTAGCCCTTCCATCTTTATAAGGCATTCACTGATTTAGTTTTAATAGCCTGAAAATTAAGAAAGTTTTGCTTGTCTGCTTGTTGGTTGCTATTGTAAATGATTTAAGGCCTGGCAGTTTTCTTTCATTTCTTGAACCTACATTTTTATCAATTCCGTATCTGTTCAAATCTTTTGTTTATGATAATTTCTGCATGAAAAACTACATCTACTTTTGTGTAAGTATAAGGTCCACTTCAGCTTTGTCTTGTGATGGTTTAGGCTATTTTAAAGGTAGATTAGTTAATAAATTATGTATTTTAGTGAAGTCTCAAACATTAAACACTTTTAAAGATTTTCATAAAATTTACCCTGAGTGTGGTCTTTGCCATAATTTGAAATGAAAAAATGGGATGCTCATTATAATGCCTACAATCATAGAGTTATGTATAAAATTAAATTATCATAGAGACAGAAGAACCTAAAAAATAATTGGTATTTAGGTTAATACAACCAGGAACTAGAAATGTGGAGTGATTTTTACACAATCAGAGAGAAAGTTATGCTGTAGGATGTAATAGAAATCAGTTTTCTTTATTTCTAAAGCCTTTTTCTTTTCACAGTGGTACCCTCAAAGTTTTCATGCTTTCTTGTCCCTCTGCTCAGGAAATAATTTAGCATTCTCTAGAAATAATGAGAAATTTCTGTTTTTATAAAACGGGAAAGCTTTCTCTGGAAAAAAATCACGATGCTTTCCATATGACTTTTGGGGTGACTTTTCATCCTCCAAGTGATTTGTCCTAGAGAGGCCATGGTTTACATTTGCCCATATCATTTAAAAATACAAGTATATAAACTTAGTATAGAATAAATAGTAAGTAGACATTATAATTATACACTCTTCATTTTAGTATCTTTGGAAATCACAAATGGTTGCTCTTCTTAGCATATCTGACAGTTCATGAGGACACTGCCATGTATTTAACTTGACTTGGAGGGCTTTCATTTATTCTGTACCATTTGCTTAAACTAAATTAATTCATGGGAGCAACTGATGAGATAAAAGGACTCAGAACATGTACTTAAACCAAAATATTGTAGTCTTAGACTCACTCAGTGAATACAGGAGTACCTACTATTCTCATTTGAAAGAGGTCCTGGTTTAATTCTAGAGAATTGACACACTAAAATATGCTGTGGATGCCTGTAATATTACTCCATTAGATCTATTGTCAGAAAATTGCACTTTACATATCTGGCTGCACACACATTGCATAAATTGCCAGGTTTTGTGATGACTTCTTTAGTTGTCTTTGTTGTGTTTTGTAATGCTGTGCTAATGTAATGCACTGCTTTGTCTGCCCAGCTCTGTGTTTAAAGCTTTATTTGATCAGATTTTGAAAGAAATGCCTTGTGTAACGTCACGTGTATGTTTCCCAAGTAAAGTGCTTGCATTTGTACCTGAATATTTCTTATCTTCTTTTTTGTATGACATTGGCATGCTTCAAAGACAGTTCATAGTGTATTTGATTACACAGTTAGACATAATAGTTTAGCACAATATGCTGTAATCAGGACTACTCAGAAAAGCAATTTAGTTCTGATCTTGTCAAATTAAGTGTGTATTGAATATATAACTCACCCTCACCAAAAAGAGCTATTCAGAGGCAGGAGTGAGCAAGAGACAACTATTATTTTTTATCATTATTTTCTTTTAAGGAATAGATTGCTAGAATCAGTTGAACTGTCATGGGACTAATCTTTCAATAATCTATTTTTGTTTTTTGCGAGAATACAGAAAGGTTGGGTTTTGTGGGTAATACTATCAAAGTAAGATGAAATCGGCTTGAAATAAAAACAAGTAGAAAAAGAGGGATGATGTATAAAAAGTAGATGTGTGTGGAAGAGGAAGGAATATTAAAGAAATTAAAAAAGAAAGAAAGAAAAGACTATCGTTGAGAGGAAGATGCCCTTATCCTTTGCTTGTCAGGTGCTGCCATATAAATGATAGCCATTCCAACATTTGACCTCACAATATCTGTGATCTCAAAATTAGAGCTTATCTCCTTTGAGCTTCACACTGACTGAACCAACAGATCTTGCTTTGCAAACTTCATCTCTCAATGAAATCATCTGGCTATGATCGTAGCTGGCTTTTGGTATTTGTACATTAGACTGGCTGCATGGCTGTCAACTGGGTTCCTTTTTTCTTCTATTATTTTTCCTGTTATCACTTCTTAATAAAGATAGATGATAAAAGCAGTGTCTATATGGGAGCATACATCTGAAGTTATATCAGAAGTTTCTTGTGGAAGAAACAAATGACAGTGTACTCAGAAATGTTCCTATTCAAACTAAATTAATTTTGGTGATCACCAATATTACCAAGGGTGTGGGGAACCAGGGATTCTTACATAATGCTAAAGATATGTATGGTTAATGAGGTAAATATTTACCAAAACTGAAAAATATACCTAACCTTTGATAAAATAGCCACATTAAATTTACTTACAAAATATACTAATTAACATTTATGAACATATGCACAAAGATACTCATTATTAATACTGCTTTAAAATACTACTATATATAAAATACATAACCAACAAGGACCTACTGTAAAGCACAGAGAACTATACTCAATATATAAATTCTTTATAAATGTATGTATATGGATGCATATATATATATTTGAATCACTGTGCTGTACACATGAAACTAACACTACATTGTAAATCAACTATACTTCAGTTAAATAAATACATAAATACTATATAAATGTAATCATACAGCAAAAAAAAATCTGCTTTAATGCAAAACAATAATAAACAATTTGATATAACAAAACCATCTAAGTGTGGATTAGTTAAGTAAATTATGGTACATAATTATTTTGCTACTTTCAGAATAACAGAAGATCTGTAAGAGCTGTTAGAAAAAATGTCTAAAAAACATTATTCAATGAAAAACAAAGGTGCAATTTTAGTATGAAGAGTTTGGTCATTTTTATGCAGTTATGTGACACCTATTTAGGGATGTCATGGTAATACTCAAATCTGAGTTTTAATTATATAATTCAGCTTTCTCTTGTACCTTGCCAAAAATTATAACTTAATATGCTAATTTAATCTCATTTTATTTCCATTAAAATGTAAAATGATGGATAGGTAGATAGATAGATAGGTAGACAGATAGAAATACCATGAAAGATACCAGTGTAGCTGAGGAGGAGAACCCTGAGCTATGCATGTTCAGCAAATGGTTCAATCTATCCTCAAATTGTAGATACATAGTTGTAGGAACTGGGAAGAATCATTAGTCTTGAACTTTGTCAAACCCTAGTGTAAGGTACACTTAAGTAAGCTTTTCCTTATTATTAGACATCAAAATCATCAATGATATTTTTGTAACAAAATCAATGTTATTTTGAGAAGAGTAGACTGAAAAAGTAGGATCAACCATGTGGGTCCAAAGCATATACCATACAACTAGAAAATAAAATAATAACATTCAGCATTTTTATCCCAAATTATTTTTAATGATATAAGAGCTTCATCTTCCCTCCCAAACAGGAAGATTCCCTAGGGCAGAACATATGTTTGGTTTCTTTGCAGCTGTTATATCAACTTGAACACTATTGACTTTCAATAAATATTTGGAGAAAAAATATTTTGGAGATTGACAATAATGCGCTGTGAAATTGAAGGGCAAATATCTCTCAGAATGAAAAACTATTAGTTTGTGTTTTAGAAATTCTTCCCTAATAGAAATGTATACCAAATCTACTTGTTCAGCTACTTAAAATAAATTGTGTTGCTTGCATTGTTGAAGAGTCTCAATTTATTCTATTTACTATTTCCCCTCATCACAGGTGGCTCTTTCCATATTTGACTCTTTAAAGTCAAGTTAGCTCTGTTGAACTTAAGTATCTTCCATTTTCATAATTTCCCCAAAAGTAATTGTTGCCCTATATCTAGCAGTATGCAAGTCATTGCATAGCCTAAGGGAACCTTCACATGACTTGGGTCCATAATTCTATACATACACCTGCACACCCTATTTTCATGGAGGTAAATGGCATTCTGTGTTCTTTGGTAGAGATGTATAATATATTGACTGTTTATATGGAGACTTCCATGGATTCTACCACGAATTCCCTCAGCTCCCACCTGAAAACTGAAAGTAATAATGTTCCATGAATTGTGCTATTTTTTCTCACAGTAAGCCTCTCAGTGGTAATGGATTTTTTGAGAGCAAGTTAGACTATTTTAGAAGCTGCATAAACTATTTTAGGTGACAAGGGGACCATTTGGTGCACTGAAGTAGTAATTTGCTAGTGGCCTAAAAGAGTTAATGAAGCTTTCAACGGCATATGACAGACTTGAAAGGATTATGTACCAAAAAATTGTTTTACCATAAATGAAAACATCAACTAAAAAAGACATATGGTCTGTTCAGAGGATGCAAATTTTTAAAAAATTCAGTGAGTAAGATGAAACTTGGGAAGAAATGAAAACTCAGAAAACGAATTTACAGAGACAGCAAGAATTTATATATGAATTATATTATAATTTTATATTATTACATAATTTATATATATAATATAATATATATATAATACCATACATATTAAATCCACACAAATTCATTGATATATGTGAGGAAATAAGAGCGTGGCATAAATCATTTAAAGTTAATATAAGTTTTTAATTAAATTTATATTACACACTTCAGAAATCATAGCAAACTGTCATTTTTAATACAGTTTAGATGTTATAGCTATATAATATAGAGCTAAATTATGGAATATAGAAATATATATGTAACAAGCTATTTTTTTCTAAATAAATGGATTCATTTAGTCAGTAGTCAAGTTAATATTACAGTTGGCCCTGCTTTTCTGAGCGCTCCACATCTGTGTATTCCACCAGCTTCAAAATATTCCCCCAAAATCCAGAAAGTTCCCAAAAGCAAAACTTGAATTTGCCTTGCACTGGCAAGTATTTACATAGCATTTACCTTGTATTAGATTTCATCTAGATTTTATTTAAAGTATATGGGAGGGGCTTCCCTGGTGGCGCAGTGGTTGAGAGTCTGCCTGCCAGTGCGGGGGACACGGGTTCGGGCCCTGGTCTGGGAGGATCCCACATGCCGCGGAGCAACTGGGCCCGTGAGCCACAACGACTGAGCCTGCGCGTCTGGAGCCTGTGCTCCGCAACAGGGGAGGCCGCGATGGTGAGGGGACCGCGCACTGCGATGAAGGGTGGCCCCCACTTGCCGCAGCTGGGGAGGGCCCTCGCGCGGAGGCGAAGACCCAACACAGCCAGGGGGAAAAAAAAAAAAAAAAGTTAAAGTATATGGGAGGATGTGTGTAGGTTATATGCAGATACTACACTATTTTTATAAAGGACTTGAGCATCCTTGGACTTCGGTATCCTTGGGGTCCTAGAACCAATCCCCCACGCATACTGACAGAAGAATGTATTTGAAAGTTGTGAAAACACATAAAAAGTGAGATACTGTATAGAAACACTGTTTCTAGTATATTAAAAATATTATGCCTATTTAAAGAGAAAGAGTTTTTCCCATGTACAGTGACTTCTCACAATATAGATCTGCTTCTTCACTCTTCTCTCAGATCTGTGC
Organism: Balaenoptera physalus; assembly: GCF_965194825.1. NCBI lineage: Eukaryota > Metazoa > Chordata > Mammalia > Artiodactyla > Balaenopteridae > Balaenoptera > Balaenoptera physalus. Next base: position 152,322,394 of record NC_138890.1, read on the forward strand.
TTAGATGTGAGATGTGCATGGGTAAAGTGCACCAACTCGCCAGTGGAGGTGCCAGTAGAAAACCTGAGGAAAGGACGAGAGTAAGGTCAAGGTATTTATCTTGTTCCTCTCTCCCTGTGCAATTGGCTCTTTTCATGAAGCTGATCCTCTCTATTCAGGGAACCCTCTCCACACAGGTACCCTCTCCCCAAAGGGAACTCTGTCTACACAGCCCTCTCTCTGTTTGGGCTTTGGTAAACATGAGGTCCCTTTCGGACCCTGTTTGAAGTTATATTTATCTTTTTTTTTTTTGGCTGTGCCACACAGTGTGTGGTATCTTCCCGACTAGGGCTCGAACTCGTGCCCCCTGCATTGGGAGCATAGAGTCTTAACTACTGGACCACCAGGGAAGTCCTGAAGTTATATTTATCTTAACCCTAGTGGTGGGAGAATTTACAGTGGAGGTAATTAAGCTCTTATAGAGAAAACAGAGAAACCAAGAATAACCAATGGAAACTTTAATAAGCTTAAATAAACTTTAATAAGCTTAAGTAAAATAAAGGCAGCACACTAACAGGAACGTTAATGAACTCTCACTAAACAGCTTCAGTGAGAAATAATAGACCTTGTACTATTTTGCATTTACAGTCCTCAAGGACAGAAACATGTCTGTAGTCCTTTCTTATTTTATCATGTCCCCTGCCGTCTTTTAACCCAATATTTACTTAAAATTTTGTTTCAGTTCCTACATAAAAGTTAGGCAAGATTTTATTTGACTGAAAACTTGGGTTTTAGCTTTTTTTGACACTGAAAATACTGAATCCTGCCTTTCACTCTTCTATACCCTGTAACCCAATCCATGCCCAGATGGAATTGTCAAATTCTCTTACAGTGTCCTCACAGATATCAATGGAGAACAGTTCTAAGATCTAGTCTTCATTTAACTTTTCTTAGTTCCTTTTTTACCTGATCATCATTTATACGACTATTCTTCCCTAAAATGTCAAAAGATAATGAATTTATTGATATTCAACCAAATTTATCAGGATTGCAAAAAGTTGAATAGAATTAATTTACAAGTATTTAGATTTTACATAAGGACAATTTGAATTTTGGATGTGATATGCTGAGTAACAACTCTGAAGGATAGAGTTAAAAATGAATAAATGGTACCTATGAAATATCATGGCTATTTCCATTGAAACTAGGAGATAGTAGACTGATTCCTATTATTTAAAATTGTTGTAAAATTAAGTGCAATTAGATATGAATCAGATATAAGAGATATGAATGTGAATATTAGAATGTAAGAAATATATGGGTGATATCTACCATTCTACCTTGTATTCTGTTTGTCTTATATATTTTTGTTTTCTCTTTCCTCTTGCTGCCTTCTTTTGGGTTAAATAAGTATTTTTAAGATTCCATTTTAATGTACAGCATTTGCAATATTATAGATTTTAAAGAAATAATGAAAAATGGTCTATTTTATATTTATTCATATATTTATCATTTCTAGTGCATGTTTGAATTTTTTAAAATTAATTAATTAATTTTTAGCTGCATTGGGTCTTTGTTGCTGTGTGCGGTCTTTCTCTAGTTATGGTGAGCGGGGGCTACTCTTCATTGTGGTGCATAGGCTTCTCATTGCAGTGGCTTCTCTGGTTGCAGAGCATGGGCTCTAGGCGCATGGGCTTCAGTAGTTGTGGCACGTGGGCTCAGTAGTTGTGGCTTGCAGGCTCTAGAGCTCAGCCTTAGTAGTTGTGTTGCATGGGCTTAGTTGCTCCATGGCATGTGGGATCTTCCCAGACCAGGGCTCGAACCCGTGTCCCCTGCATTGGCAGGTGGATTCTTAACCACTGCACCACCAGGGAAGCCCTGCATGTTTGAATTTTCATCTGATGCCATTTCCTTTCTGCCTAAAGATTTTCTTTTATTATTTCTTGTAGTGCATCTCTGATGGAAACAAATTCTCTTAGTTTTATTTTACATGAAATATCTTTATTTTACCTTTATTATTGAAGGTCATTTTCACTGGACATAAAATTCTTTTTTTTAATTTTTTAAAAAATTATTTTATTGGAGTATAGTTGATTTACAATGTTGTGTTATTTCTACTGTACAAAGTGATTCAGTTATACAGATATATATATTATTTTTCGTATTCTTTTCCATTATGGTTTATCACAGGATACTGAATATAGTTCCCTGTGCTATACAGTGGACCTTGTCGCTTATCAATTCTCTGTATAACAGTTTGCATCTACTAATCGCAAACTCCCAATCCATCCTTCTTCCACCCCCTTCCCCGTTGGCAACCATAAGTCTGTTCTCTATGTCTGTGAGTCTGTTTCTCTTTCATAGATAAGTTCATTTGTGTCATATTTTAGATTCCACATATAAGTGATATCATATGGTATTTGTCTTTCTCTTTCTGACTTCACTTAATATGATAATCTCTAAGTCCATCTATGTGGATGTAAATGACATTGTTTCACTCTTTTTTATGGCTGAGTAGTATTCCATTGTATATATGTACCACATCTTCTGTTTTTTATCAACATATATATGATTTTTTAAAATTATTATTTTACATTGGAGTATAGTTGATTTACAATGTTGTGTTAGTTTCAGGTGTACAGCAAAATGATTTAGTTATACATATACATATATTTATTCTTTTTCAGATTCTTTTCCCATATAGATTATTACAGAGTACTGAGTAGCGTTCCCTGTGCTATACAGTAGGTCCTTGTTGATTATCTGTTTTATATATAGTAGTGTTTATATGTTAATCCCAACCTTCTAATTTATCCCTCCCCTCCACCTTTCCCCTTTGGTAACCATAAATTTGTTTTCTAAGCCTGTGAGTCTGTTTCTGTTTTGTAAATAAGTTCACTTGTATAATTTTTTTAGATTCCACATATAAGTGTTATCATATGGTATTTGTCTTTCTCTGTCTGACATACTTCACTTAATATGATAATCTCTAGATCCATCCATGTTGCTGCAAATGGCATTATTTCATTCCTTTTTATGGCTGAGTAGTTTTCCATTGTATATATGTTACTACATCTTGATCCATTCTTCTGTTGATGGACATTTAGGTGGCTTCCATGTCTTGGCTATTGTATATAGTGCTGCAGTGAACATTGGGGTGCATGTATCTTTTTGAATTATGGTTTTCTCCAGATATATACTCAGGAGTGGGATTGCTGGATCATATGGTAGTTCTATTTTCAGTTTTTTTATGGAACTCCATCCTGATCTCCACAGTGGCTGACCAATTTAGATTCCCACCAACAGTGTAGGAGGGTTCCCTTTTCTCCACACCCTCTCCAGCATTTATTGTTTGTAGAATTTTTGATGATGGCCATTCTGACCAGTGTGAGGTGATCCCTCCTTGTAGTTTTGATTTGCATTTCTCAATTAATGATGTTGAGAATCTTTTCATGTGCTTTTTGGCCATCTGTATGTCTTCTTTGGAGAAATATGTATTTAGATCTTCTGCCCATTTTTTGATTGGGTTGTTTGGTTTTTTGATATTGAGTTGCATGGACTGTTTGTATATTTTGGAGATTAGTCCCTTGTCTGTCACATTGTTTCCAAGTGTTTTCTCCCATTCTGTGTGTTGTCTTTTTGTTTTGTTTATGGTTTCCTTTGCTGTACAAAAGCTTGTAAGTTTGATTAGGTCCCATTTGTTTATTTTTACTTTTATTTCTATTGCCTTGGGAGACTGACCTAAGAAAACATTGGTACGATTAATGGACATACAATTCTTAACAGTATTCTTTTTCATTGGTTCTGTCAACAGGACAAAAGTCATTTGTATTCTGGATCTACTGAATTTAATGTGCTGTTTTGCTCTGCCTGCTTTCAAGATTTTCTCCCTCTTTTTTTTTTCTTTTTATTTTTGTCAATTTGACTATGATTTTCCTGTATGTCATTTTATCTGCATTGATCTACTTAGAGTTTTCTGATTTTCTTGAATCTTTTAATTAAAATCTTTGAATTAAAACTTTCCCCAAGTTTAGGAGCTTTTTGGCCATATGTCTTTAAATATTGTTTTCAGGTCCATTTTCTTCTGGTAATTTATTCCTATCACACAATTATCAGACCTTTGATATTGTCTCAAAGTCATTGACACTCAATTAACTTTTATCAGTTTTTAAAATCATTCTCTCTATTCCACTTATCTGATTATTTTTATTGATCAAATTTACTAACTCTTTATTCTGTTAGGTTCAATCTCTATTTAAGTCCATATATTTACTTTTTTATACCACATATCATGTTCTATTATTTCCATTTGGTTATTTTTATAGTTTTTACTTCTCTACTGAGTTTCCCTTTATAGTCATTAATTATGACAATGTTTAACATTTTACTCAGCTTAGATATAGTAGCCACTTTAAAATACTTACCTGTTAGTTCCATATAAGGATTATCTCATGGTCAGTCTTCATTAATGACATTTTTCCTTAGTATGGGTCAGAGTTTTTATTCATATGTATTAAATTTGGATTGCATTTTCAAATTTGTAAATAATATTATGTAGAGATTCTGGATTTTCTTTTGTTTCCCTGAAAAGTATTGTTTTATTTTCTTTTGTAGAAGTTTACCTTGCCTGGCTCAAACTACAAATCTGTGCCCCTCAGAAGGGCAGGAGCTGGAATGTCTGTTCAGTTATTTTAGTCTTAGTTAGTCTGCTTATTGTATGCTCAGTGGATGCCTAGTTTAGAGGTCAGCTGGAATTTAGAAAGGACTTATATGTAGAGTCTCCTTCTCTGAGGCAGAATGATCTTTATGAAATATCCTGTTTTATTTTTCTGCTGCTGCTATAGGAAGTTACCACAAATTTGTGGCTTAAAACAATGCAAATTTATTATCTTATAGTTTTGTAGGTCAGAAGCCAACAGGGTAACCTAACATTCGGTAAAATCAAGATGTTGGCAGGGCTGAGTTTCCTTCCACAGTCTCCAGAGGAAGAATCCAATTTCTTGCCTTTTCCTATTTCTAAAGGCTACCCACATTCCTTCACCTGTGACTCCCTTACTTCATCTTCAAAGTTAACATTGTTGCATCTTTCTGATCCTTACTCTGTACTCATATCTCTCTCTCTGACCATTGCCAGAAAAGGTTCTTCACTTTGAATGACTCATAACTTTGGGCTCACCTGGATAATGCAGGATGATCTTCCATCTCAGTGTTCTTAAGCTTAATCACATCTACAGAGTCCTTTTTGCTATGTAACGTAGCATATTCACAACTTCCAGGGAAGTAGATGAGGACATTTTATCAAGGGATAATTATTCTGACTACTGTACTACACTATCCCATAAATTCCATACATTTATGATAAGGTAATGAAACTCCCTCATCAAGAGGTGGGGATCTATATTCCCTCCCCTTAAATCTGGGTAGGACTGTGACTCACATGGAAGTTGTGATAGTTAGTTTTATAAGTCAACTTGACTGGGCTAAAGGATGTCCAGATATAGCTAGTAAACATTATTTCTGGGTCTATTAGGGTGTTTCTGAGAAGAGATTAGCATTTGAATCAGTAGACTGAGTAAAGAAGCTTGTTCTCACCAGTTCCAGTATCTGGATATGACTTATCAATTCTCAATTCCTTTTTTTACCTGATCATTTATACCACTATTCTTCCCTAAAATGTCTAAAGATAATAGATTTATTGATATTTAATAAAATTTATCAGGATTCCAAAAAGTTATATGGGATTAATTTACAATTTTTCATAAGGACAATCTGAATTTTGGGTGTGATATACCGAGTAACAACTCTAAACTATAAATGGAGTTAAAAATGAATACATGGTATCTATGGTATATTACGGATATTCCCATTGAAACTAAGAGACAGTAAATGTCTGTCTAGTGGGCATTATCCATTCCTTGGAGGGCCTTAGTAGAACAAAACCAAATGGCAGAGGAAGTGCAAATTTGCTCTCTGTTTGAGCTATGACATCCACCTTTTGCCTTTGGAGAGTGGTAGTCCTGATTCTTGGGACTTCAGACTCAAACTGAATAGCACCACTGGCTTTCTTGGTTTTCCAGCCTTCAGACAGCAGATCTTGGGATTTTCTTGGCCTCTATAATTGAATGAGCCAATTCCTCTAATAAATCTCCTCCCATCTATACTTGGTTTTCTTTCTCTGGAGAACCCTGACTAATACAGAATTAATGCTATATAGCTTCCAAGAGCAGGTGATAAAAGGTAATACAGTTTTCACCTTTTTTTTTTTTTCCCCTCAGAATGCTTCTAATTGGGACCAACCACTGTGTTCTGTAGGTATGTGTTCTGGACTACCTGAGTCCTAACTGAGATCTCCATCAGCAGCTAGAATCAACCAACTGTTGTATAAGTGACAGTTTTTGAGGAGACATTAGTTCCATTCACCATCTAACTGCAACTGTATGACAGACTTCCAAGGAGATTTGCTTAGTCAAGCCCTAGAGCTGTGAAGGACAAGATTAAATATCTGTTTTTTTACAGTATTAAGTTTTGGTTATATTTGTAATTCAACAGCAGGTAACAAACACCCTCTCGGGTTCTGTTCTTTCTGAGTTTTCTTCCCTTAATTTCTAGCTGCTCTGTTTACCCTAAACCCTGCCCTCTGATTCTTCAAGTCAATAAAACTGCAGGTTTCTATGCAACTTTAGCTGCTCTTCATGGTGCCAATTACAGCCTGCTTTCAGGTCAAAGACCATGACCCATCAAGTGTCCTTCCTTTCTTTCGAGTGTAGAACCTTCTCCATATTCTGCCCATTTTTGTTGTTGTTGTTGTTCATTTTATAATAGCTTCAAGTAGTTGTTTTTGTTTTGGTTTTATTCAGAATTTATAGTGTTTCCCATGTCCAATAGAAGCATCTGTGTCATTGCCAGAAGTAGAGTCACCGATATCAATAGATCTTTGAACACACTAATTTGTCAAGTTTGTATTTTATATTATTTCAGATATACAAAGAAATATATGTTCTAATATACCTTACACATATATAGCCCCCATTTCAGTTTATCAAGTCTTAACAGGTTTATTAAATCCAAGTTGCATTGATGTACTTGCTTCAGGTTTTTTTTTTTCTTTCTTTTTACTCTTTAAGAAATAATTCATTGAAGAGACATTTGAATCTGTGTACCCCTCTCTGACCATTCTTGCCTTTCTAGCATAAATCCTATATGGTACATTTAGAAATATACAGTGTTAGATTAAAACTGTTAGTATTCTATTGGGAATTTTTCATTAATATTTATAAATGGGAAAAGCTTTTAATTTAACCTGTGTGTATGCATAACTAATTGGGTTGTTATAAAACAGATGGTAGATTTAAAACTGAATTAAATGATTTCCATTTTTTCTAAAATTATCTCTTTATAAAGATTTAAATAAATATTAATTAATTTTTTCTGAGAGAGTTAATAGAACATGACTTAGAATCTACTTTGGTTAGGTGCTACTTTAGTTGGTACATTTAATTTCCATTTCAACTGTTTTCTATCCATTTTTGTATACTGCTGTTTGTTTAACATATGGATATCTTTTCCACAGATTATTTTAAAGTTGTTTTATTTAGTTACTAAGCATTTGTCGAGTCTCTATTTTTTTCTGCTATTAATGTATTTATTTTTTCACTTTTGTCAGATATTAACTCTATATTATATTAATCTTTTAAAATTCATTGAGATTTGTTTCATTACTCAGCATGTGTTCTAGCCTGATGAATGCTCCATGTACCCTTGAAAAGAATGTGCATGCTCTTCTTGTTGGTTGTTGAGTGGAGTTTTCTATAAACATCAAAACGTTAAGCTTTTTGAAAATGTTTTTCAAGTGTTTTATATTCATATAGATTTTATGAGTAATTTTTGTATCAATGAGATAATGAGAGTGGCAAAGTGTTGACATCTCCAAGTATTAATTTTGTCTATTGCTCCTTTCACTTCTCTGATTTTTGTTTCTATGTATTTAGAAGCTCAGTTATTGGAGACATATATATTTAGAATTTTTATAGTCACTTGTTGAATTGACCCTTCTATCATTATTGAAATGTTCTCTTTATCCCTGGTAATATATTTTCTTGTGAAGTCTACTTTGAGTAATACTATACAGCCACTTTAGATTTCTTATAATTAGTGTTTATGTGGGATTTTCTATTATTTATTCTTAACCTGTTATTTTTATATAAACATCATTTTCTTATAGACAGCATATAATTAGTTCTTTTTAAATTCAATAAGGCAAAGTATACTTTTAAATGATAATTTTTAGGCCATTTTAATTTAATGAGATTATCAATATGGTTCCTTTGAACTCTACCATCCCTATCATTTATTTTCCATTTGCTCTCTTTTAGTTGTTTCTTCTTTTCTTTCCTTATTTTAGATTAAATATTTTGGAAAAAGTATTTTTTGATCAACAGTTTTTAAAAATATTTTATCTTATCTCCACTAAAGGCTTACTAGCTATAGTTTTTTTGATCATCATAGTTGTTTTTTTTAATAGTGGTTAATCTAATATTTAAAATATGCATCTTTAACTTGTCACAGTATTCCCTTAAATAATATTATGCCACTTCATGTCTAATGTAAGGATCTTACATCAATATATTTCCATTTTCTTCTCCTTTCTTTTTGCTATTTATTTAACAGAAATTTTAGGTCTATAAATATTACAACTCCTATGATACATTGTTATTTTAAAATTTATTTTCAAAAGCAATTATCTTAAAAATTAAAAAGTGAAACTAATATTTTTTATGTATTTACCTATACATTTACCATTTATGATACTGTATTCCGTTATATATATCTATGTTTTCTTCTGCTATTATTTTTTTTCTTCTTGAATTTCTTTTAACATTTCTTGTAGTGCAGGGCTGCTAGCAACAAATTCCCTTAGCTTTTGATTGTCTAAAAAATTTTATCCTCTTCATTTTAAAATATACTTTCATTGGATATAAAACAAATTCTATATCCATAAGAATAACACATGTATTATTGATTGATAAATTCTTTCTTTTATCACTAAAGATAATGTCCTCATGTCTTATGGAGTGCTTTGTTTCTCATCAGAAGCTTGTGTTAATTTTTATGTTTGTAATTCTGTTTACTTTGCTCTTGTATTATTTTTGTTTTTGTTTTCTATTTGGTTCTCTTTATCTTTTTTTAAACTTTTAAATTTATATTGGAGTATAGTTGATTAACAATGTTGTGATAGTTTCAGGTGTACAGAAAAGTGATTCAGTTATACATATACATGTATCTATTCTTTTTCAAATTCTTTTCCCATTTAGGTTGTTACATAATATTGAGCAGAGTTCCCTGTGCTATACTGTAGGTCCTTGTTGGTTATCCATTTTAAATATAGCAGTGTGTACATGTCAATCCCAAACTCCCAAACTATCCCTTCCCCCCTGGTAACCGTAAGTTCATTCTCTAGGTCTGTATGTTTCTGTTTTGTAAATAAGTTCATTTGTATCATTTCTTTTTAGATTCTGCATATAAGCGATATCATAAGATATTTCTTTTTCCCTGTCTGACTTACTTCACTCAGTATGACAATCTCTGTGTCCATCCATGTTGCTGCAAATGGCATTATTTCATTCTTTTTAATGGCTGAGTAATATTCCATTATATATATGTACCACATCTTCTTTATTCAATCCTCTGTCGTGGACATTTAGGTTGCTTCCATATCTTAGCTATTGTAAACAGTGCTGCAGTGAACATTGGGATGCATGTATTCTTTTGGCTCATGTTTTTCTCTGTATATATGCCCAGGAGTGGGATAGAGGGGTATCATATGGTAGTTCTATTTTTAGTTTTTTAAGGAACCTCCATACTGTTCTCCATAGTGGCTGTACCAGTACATTCCCACCAACAGTGTAGGAGGGTTCCCTTCTCTCCACACCCGCTCCAGCATTTATTGTTTGTGGATTTTTTGATGATAGCCATTTTGACTGGTGTGAGGTGATATCTCATTGTAGTTTTGATTTGCATTTCTCTAATAATTAGCATGTTGAACATCTTTTCATGTGCCTCTTGGCAATCTGTATGTCTTCTTTGGAGAAATGCCTATTTAGGTCTTCTCATTTTTTGATTGGGCTGTTTGTTTTGATGATACTAAGCCACATTGCTTGTATATTGTTGAATTTCTTTGATACATAGACTTTTGAGGGGTTTGATTATTCATCAAATTTAGAAAATATTTGATCTTTCTACCCTGGCCTTCCTTGACTCCAATTACATGATATTGCCCTACAGATTACTGACTTTTCATTATTGTTTTCTATCTCTTTCTGTGTTTATGATCTATTTTGAATAACTTTAATTGCTTTTCTTCAGGTTTATTAATAATTTGTTCTTCAGCATCTATTATGCTGTTAATCATACCCAATGGATTATTTATTTATTTGCTTATTTTATTTAATTTCTATATAACAGCTTTATTAAGTTATAATTGATATATAATACAAAGAACTGCATATTTTTAATGTGTAAAATTAGATGATTTTGGACATGCAAACACCAATTATACCATCACCACAATCTAGGTAATTGACATAACAAACTCCTCCCAGAATTTCCATCTTTCCCTTACTAGTTGTTTTTGATTTGGGGTTTTTTGGTGTGTGTTTGTGTGTTAAGAACACTTTATATGAGATCTATCTACCTTCTTAACAAACTTTGAAGTACACAATACCACTTTGTACAGCAGGTCTATAGAACATATTCATTTAGTATAACTGAAAGTTCATAGGCACTGAATAACAACTCCACATTCCCCCCACCCCCCAGCCCCTAACAATCACTGTTGTATTATCTGCTTCTATGAGTTTGACTATTTTATGTAATTCAAGTAAGTAGAATCATGCAGTATTTGTCCTTCTGTGACTGACATTTCACTTAGTATGATGTCCTCCAGGTTCATCTATGTTGTCACAAATGGCAGGATTTCCATCTTTTTTAAAGGCTGCATGATATTTCCATTATATGTACATATCACATTTTATTTATATATTCATCTGTTAATGAATACTTGGATTGTTAAAGCTATAGTAATTAAAGCATTTTGATACTGGCATAAAGACAGACATGTAGACCAGTGAAAAGAATATAGAGTCCAGAAACAAACCCATGCTTTTATGATCAACTGATCTTTGTGCCACAGACTCACAATGGGGAAAAGATAGTTTCTTCAGCAAATGGAATTGAAAAAACTGGGTACCTACATGCAAAAAAATTGGACTTAACCCCACATAAAAATAAATGCAAAATGAATTGAAGACTTAAACAGAAGACCTGAAACTGTAAAACTCCTGGAAGAAAACATAGGGGAGAATTTTCTTGACATTGGTATAGGCAATGGTTTTTGGATATGACACCAAAAATACAGGCATCAAAAGCAAATATAGCAAAAAAAAAAAAAAAAACAAATATAGCAAGTGAGACTATGTCAAACAAAAAAGAATTTTAGATAGTGAATTTGGATCTTTTTTTATTTTTATCTTCTTTTTATCTTTATATTCTTTATCTTCCTTTTCCTTCTTCATTACCTTTATATATTTCTTTACAATCTTGATTTTACTTTTAATACCTGTTTTATTGTATTTTCCTTCTTTTCCACCTTCTCTATCATTTGGGGGTTTCTTTCCAGTCTACTGGTTATTTTTCACATTTTCCTATGTCTTAACATGTTTAGTAACTTATTGTTGTTAAATGTCTCTGAATCTTTTCAATTGCCTTTAATAAATGTTTGTTTATTCTGGTTGGCTGTTGACTTACTTTCAGTTGTGTGTGATCACTATCAGGCTTATTTTAGCGTTTTGTTAAGATTTTCTAAAATAGCACTTACTCTGAGTAATTTATTTCCCTTACTTAGACATGACCCTTCTGGAGTTTCTAGTAAATGTTACATTTGATCACTGAAGACTGTCTGATCTGGGGTGGCCAGAAATAATTCCCAGCCCTTTGTGACCTCTGGCAACAATTCAGCTCTTAGATGGTCACTCTATTGAATCACCTTGTGGAGTTTGACCCTATACATGAATAACTTAATATTCAATAAAGATTCAAGGGAATACGAGCTTTTGAAGCTCTTTTCTTGACTGTTTTCTTCTCTTCAGAACCGTGTCTCACCACCTCCAGCTATATCCATGAACTCTGATCTGTGTCTCCTCAACTTAGGAAGACTGGCACACTTTACTGATCTTCTTTACTGCCCTATGGCTCAGAATGTGCCTCCTGGCATGAAGCCTGGACAGTCCAAGGGTTTACCTAATTTTTCCTTCTCTCAGCATCCCCGCCCTTTGCTATTTCTGCTGTCTGTAAAAAGTTAAGTATATTTTTTTCAGTTTTCTAGATGTTTAAGACAAGAGGCCAAATTCAGTTCCTCTTATTCCATCATTGCCAAAATGGGAAGGAGAAAAGTTAAACAAATATGTTTAGTCTACTCTCATAATTTAGTAATTTTAGTCTTTTTAAGTTTCAAAATATAAAACCCATGAATATAATAAATGGTCATGATACATTTCAGAAAATAAATTAATGCTATATGTTCTTGAGATCAAATAACCCATTTTAAAATTAGGATATCTATGAATCTGAATATTTCATCTAGTAGATAAATACAAACATACTGATGTAAACATATGCTTGTGAAATTCACACTTTATTCTGTTATTCTAGGTATACAAGTCAACCTCAGGCTATTTAGAAATATATTCAGTGAGATGCAGCCAAAGTTTTGATTTCTTCCATCAGATAGTTTTAGAGAATTATGTTCATCAATTGGCAATTTTCTTATTGTATAGACACAATCCAATTATAACAAAAATGCAGCAAAATTAAAATGTGTTTCCTTAAAAGATTCACTTGAGAATTTGATGATTTTAAAATTTTAATCTGTCAAATAAGAGATAGAATGTAATACCCTTTAGAAAACTCTTGTGCCTATAAAATAATTAACTGTGAGGTTTAAAACAATATTGACCACATAAAATTAATTTGCACATTAACACACAAGTATAATTATTTTTATCTTGTTCTAAGAGAGCACATTTTCAAATATCTAAACTGTACTCTAGCCACTGAATAATAAAGACAGGTTAATTTAGATAGGTTAATTTTTCTTCATTAATACATGATTGTGATAATTAAAGACCTGTTACTGAAGCTGTTTTAGATATCTATCAATTTGGGGAGAAAATGCTAAAACATCACATATGAGTGATATTTGTATTATATAAAATGAAGCTATCTTTTTTAAAGAACTGTCAAATGTTTAAAGAGGAATATTTTGGTACGAATTTAAGTTAATATGTAATTCTGATATCCATTTGACAATTAAGAAAAACACACTTTTAGCACTTATTCTATTATATGGTCTAATCATTTTTATTGTATTAGAAACACAAAATAGTGCAGAACTTTTACTGTCTTTTCCTCCTCACTCCAGACTTTTATAGAGAGATTTATCATTCCCCCTCATACTTTGTCTTTCATTGAATCATGTCGTCTTACCCCTTTCACACCCTCCCACTCTTCTAAGAAGTAGACCCTACTGCTGAATCAAGCTTGAGCCTTATTGTAAAGATCTGTTATTTCAATTAGGAAGTGTGCTATTACAAACAATAACCTTCAACTCTTCTGGTTTGAATAATAGATTTTTAAAAAATTAACATAGTTGTCGGTCCATTGGCAGATAGATGTTAGGGTTGATTGACTCAACACTTCTGCCTACTATCTGCCTACTATCACCCTTTTACTTTTTCTCCACATTGATGAAAGATGTCTACAGCATTTTCAAGTATATAGAGACAAGCAATGCCCTTTTCTTTCTTGGATCTCTTCTGAGGAGATGGGAAACTTTTCCCAAAAGCAGGCAGAAACTCTTGCTATCTGTATCAGGACTTGGTTTGCAAGTCCACTGCTGATTCAGTTTTTGTCATTAGGGACTGAATTATGGTTGTTGGATCCAATCAATTACTGGAGGTGAATTGGGTACTATGAAAACTTCCGTGGCTATCACTCTGCCCATCATTAAGTGAAGGGGCATGGGAAATGAAAATGTATAGAGGCCCAAAGTTTAGGAGGATTAAAATCATATACAGAAAGAATACGATCCAGGGGTGGTAGGGGTGGTGGGGGTACAGGGGAGAGAGAAAGAGAGAGAGAGAATGTGTGTGTGTGTGTGCGTGTGTGTGTGTGAGAGAGAGAGAGACAGGGAGAGAGAGAATGGGGAAGGGGGAGAGGGAGACAGAATAGGAATTGTATTTTGGCTGAGTTGATTGTTGATTGGATTATTTTTGGAATTTGGAAGAGAAGAATATTATTGGGCATCTATGGTATAGGAGAGCAGGAAAAAAGTATAGAAAGAATATTGTAAGAAGTTTGACTGTGGTTTGTATTTGGCTGTTGTTTATACTTGGAATAAATTTTGCTTTGGTTCTCTAGAGAAACTTTAAAAAATTACATTAAAATTTTGTTGAGATGTTATTTTGTTGAGTTGAATCACAAAAAAATATGCTTTCAATTTGATTGTCATTCAAAATTGCTTTTTTTGAAATAGTAATTATTAGTAAAGTAAATGAACAAATAATTGATAAGTTATCACATCTGCAAAAGTTTTATACCTCAAATTAAAAGCAAGTCTTTAAATTATTAATTTTGTTAAAATGTATACTCCTGAGTTTGTCAATTAAAATGATATAAAATAAAGTCTATAAAGCAGATTTAGGAAATATGACATTTTGCTACTGGATGTGTCATTAACGTCTATGACTTCAAGTAAGAAAATTAAATTATCTTATATGCCTAGAAGTGAAATTTGTTGGTCAGAGAGTAGGCATGTGTTGAATTTTATTGGAGACTGTCAAACAGTTTTTCCAAATGATTAAACAAATTTACATTTTCATCAGCACTGTAAGACTTCCAGTTGCTCCAAGTTCTTACCAACATTTGGTATCACCAACTTTTTAGATTTTAGACATCCTGGTGCTCTATAATATTACCTCATTGTGTTTTTCATTGCATTTCTCAGATTTAATGGTGTGAAAAAGCATTTAACATACTCATAGACCATTGGAGTATCTTCTTTTATAACATACTTATTCAGATATTTAATATTTTGTCTTCTTCTTACTGATTTTGCCTATGTAAAAATTGCAACGATATTGTTCTAAGATTGTTCCTAGAAGCTTTGCAGTTTGACCCTTACATTTCAGTCTCAGATCCATTACACATTTTTATACATTGTCTGAAGCAGGTATAAAGGTTCATGTTTTTCTGTACATTTATTCAGGTTTTTTTCCAGCACCATTTGTGCAAAACGTTCCATACCCAATGTTGAACATATGATTAAAAGTTACTAAACTTGTTTAAAAAAATACAGGTTAAGGTGGTGCATGATTTAGAACAACAGAAGTTGAGATGAGCCAAATTTTGGAATTAGCTAAGCTTTAAAACAGCTATGCTAATAAGTACTTTCAAACACTTCAAGGGAAATACAATTGTGATAAATTATGTGATGAATAATAGGTGAAAGGATAAATTTAAGAACTTAAAATTATAATATGGGAAACGAAATCTTCCTAGAATGGTCTTAATAGCAGATTGATGACAGCAAAAAATAGTTTCAGTAAAGTTGAAGGCAGATCAACAGATATTTTTCAACGTGAAGAATACTGAGTAAGGAATATTTTTTTTTAAAAAAAGGAACAGAGAGTCAGTGAGGTATAATATCAGACAAAAGGACAATAGGGTAGGACATGTTTTTGAAGAAATAATGACCTCCATTTACGAAATTTAATAACGTACAAAAATATACAGAGCCATGAATCTCAGCCAACTCAAAATAGCATAAATACAAAGAAAAGCACGGGGGATCATAGTCATATGCTAAAAGGCTGAGAAAATAGAGAATGCTGAATGCAGCCAGAGGAAAGAAAATTTTGAATCAGGGAAAGAGTGCTAGACATGATATCCAAAGCCTCATCATAAATAACAGAGGCTGGAGGCCAGAAGACAGTGTATTAACATCTGTAAAGCAATGAGCACCAATTTTACAAACTCTGTCAACCCAGAATTCCATATCCAGTGAAAATTTATCCAAAAATGAAGGGAAAATACGGACATGTTTAAATACATTTTTAAATGACGTAATTAAACTCCATGGTAGGGAGAATTACGACTCCACACCTTAACTGGGGATTTTGAAATTTTACCTTACAGGAAAAAAGGGATTTTTGCTGATTTTAAAATCAGGAGATTATTTTGAATTATATGGGTGCGCCCATGAAAATCATACGAGCTTTTAAAAGGCAGAAGGGGAAGGCAGAGGGGAAGGCAGAGAGAGTCAAACAAGACAAGGATTCAACCCATGTCTGCTGCTTTAAGGATGGAGAGGGTCACGTGAAAGGACCGTAGAGAGAGAGCTCTCTAGTACCTGAAAATGAAGGAGGGTATCAGTCTTAAGGAACTGGATTCTGCATGAATTTGGAAGTAGATTCTTGCCTTGAGCCTCCAGAGAAGAGCACAGCCTGGCTGACCCCTGGGTATTGGCCTTGTTAGACTCTAGCAGAGAATCTAGGCATAGACTTCTGACCTCCAGAAGTGTGAGATAATAAATGAATGTTGTTTGAAGCAACGAAGTTTGTGGCATTTTGGTTTGGCAGCAGTAGAAAAGCAGTATTATCCCAAACAGAGCTGCATTACAAAGAGTACTAAAAGTAGTTTTTCAAGCTGAGATCATACCTGATCTGAACCCAGACTGACTGAAAGTAATAGAGACTTAGAAATGGTAAATATGTGGGAATATATCTAGCACTATTTTTTAAGCTTTAATTTATTTAAATGACAACTTACAGTGTAAATCAAAATTATAAATTGTACGTGGGTCTTATAAAGAATACGTATGTAAAATATGACATAAATTGTATTAAGAATGGAGTAGAATATGTTATTATACCACTGCAATAGGACTTCAATCTCTTTTTATTTCTTTGTTATTATACTTTGCACGATTATATCCCCTTTTCTAGTTAATTTAAACATATTTTATTTTCTATTTATCTTTAGTTTTCAGCAGTTTTACAATGATGTTCCTTGGTTTGGCTTTATTTGTCTTTAAGAAAGTTTGAATTAGTAGAATTTATTGAAGGCAAATATGGATGTTTTCATCAGTTTTGGAAAACTGCCATCTGTTACCTTAAGATATTGCATAGCCTCATTTTCTCTCTTCCCTTTCTCTGAGATTCCAATTGTATACGATTATTGGAAATATTCTCCTTTTCCATATTTTTTGTATACGATATTCATTATGTTTTCTACACTTTTTTACTTTTCATGTTTCAATCTGAATCTTTTCATTTCATATGTATCCAAGATTATCAAATTCTTTATTTTTCAACAGTGTTGACTCCAACCATTAAATGTTTAATCTATGTTTTTTCAGCTTATAAATTTATATATTATCTAGGTTTTATATTTTCTTTTAATTTTGTAAGCATGATCCTTTAAAGTCAGTATCAGGTATCCTTAACTGGAGACCCAGAGATTTTTTTTTTTTGTAATAGTTTTTATTTCTATTTTCTTGGCTTTTAATCATTTTCCTTGTCTACTCTTATTTCTGTGTGCATTTCTCATTTTACCTGACAAATTGTTCTGATAATTTGTGGCTTTTCATAACATTTTATTCCAGAAAGGATTCACTTGTTGTAACAGGTAGCTAAGCTAATGGTACAGTCACTTTCACATTACCATAAACAAGTCAAGGATTTAGATCCCTGGAAGTGGGGATTCAGTTCCTGACTCCAAATTTTACTCTTAGCCTGGGTATTCGCCAGGTACCATCCCCTTCGTTGGGCCCTGAACTTCAGTATTTGTCCTGTGGGTGAGTGTACTGGAAACTTTGCTCACCTTCTCAGCCTCTCAGTCATGCCACTGGGATGAGAAGATGTCCATTGTGTCCAGCAGCTCCATTCTGTACTCACCTCCATGCATTAGTCTCCTATAGTCTGGGGGAGCTTTCTCATGGTTTTGATTAAATATCCTTTTTATATTTATGTCCAAGTCTTCTGGTTTTCAGCAAAAGAGTTGACACAAGTCCACCTACCTATTCCATCATTTCTGGAATGACCAATTGACTTTTACATATGCTTATACTTGGCGAAACGTTATGATGGGCAAAATGTTGCTCCTAAAAATTTGAAACACACACACACACACACACACATACACACACCCCTAAATACTTCTAGTAACTCTGGGGACAGTATATCACATGGTTAGGAAGAACATAGAAATAAAATTATTCCTTGCAATTAATAATTTGATTTAGAATATTGCAAAAATAATGACTTGTGTAAACAGGATTTGACCATTAATTTTCACATAATCAACCCACTGACATTACCAATATTTTTGTGATTCTGTATGTGGATGAATGAGTAAGATGGCATGTAGAATTAAATCATTGTTCAGTGAATTTTATTGTGCAATCAGTAACCATTGTAAACCATCTTAATCTTTAACTTACTTTTTCTTCAGTAAGATTACACCATTATGTATAAACAAATTTAGTGTCCATTATATAAAAATAACTTAAAATATTGTCACACTTGTCATCTCAGAAGTCTAATTTCCCCTTATTGTAATCTCATATCCTATACCTATGACTTGAGAATTCATTGTGTTAGTTTCATAGCACAGGCAAATATGCAAGTTCCGGGATACTACAGGTCCCTGAAAGCCCCTATGGGAAAAGTCCAGAGCAAAGAGGCCATCATCTGTTCTAAAATTATATGTGCTTTGTACAATGGACTGCAGAATTAAGACAGTTTGCAAAATGCTTGTATATAATTTTCTCTTAAGTGGCAAGAAAAATAAGAAAGAAAAAAGAATTTTGACCAAAAGAGAAGTGAAATTTTAAATTTGTCCTAGGAAAATTTATAGTGGGTTGTAGTTTATACAGAACAAACATAGTTACTACTAATTTTACACTATTAATTCATAATGGATTACCAAGGGAAGGGTAAAAATAAATAAATAAATAGATCTTGTCTTTTATGTTTATAATACTGTTTTATTTCAGAACCTAGTTTCCAATTTTCATGTAGTCAAATGAATCATTGTTTTCATTTCTGGCTTTATCCTTTTACCACTGAAGATTATAAAAATATTCCTATATTTTAAGGCCAAATAGTTATACAGTAGACTTTATTATTTATGTACTGATATATTAATTGTTTAGACCACTCTAAATGTGAAATGAAATGTTTTTTGACTAAACAAATTCCATAATTCTGTAATTCAACAGTAATACATATGGAGAAGCCACAAAATCTGTTTCCAACAGTACTAAAAATTCATTTACACCTGGCAGTGAGAGTACTAATGAAGTATAAATATTTTCTTCATTTTAGAGGTATTCTTATTGGTTAACTGCAGAACACCTTGTATCTTTTGTAGAAAGACTGTTTTTTCTAACAGTGCTTGGAATGAATTCAGTAAGAATGGACCAGTTCTTGTATAAGGGACACATAACTGTTTACATTAATATGTGCCATTTTGTTATGAGACTACTATAGTCATGAGGATGTAAACTATGCAAAGCAGAATAACTTATTATCGTATAAGAAAACAGAAGTATTCCCAGGAATTTGTAATTCATAGAACTGAAAAATAATCTTATAAAAATGTTAATGGCAAGCTAGATTAATATTGTTTCTGTACAGCTAACATCTACAATTAAAAATATCTATTGATGCCAGCATCATCGTAGTGATTACTTTTTGTGTAAGTGTCCATGTGGTGTGTATTTACTGCAGCCTCTGTTAGGGACCTGTGTTTGCACATATCTGACTGTGAGCACAATGATAGCAAATCATCTCTACACATTCAGTGCAAACAAGATGCCAAGAAAAGAACTCTTGCATATGCAGTTCCACTCAGATTCAAAGGATTTAAATCTATTTACTTTTTCAGCTGTGATCTAAATGATAAATTCTAAGCAAATCTCTCAACTGTGATTTAACTGAATGCTGAAAACTTTTCTTGGGAGGAATCCATGATTTATAGAGCTTAGTATCAAATAAGATTTCTTGGAAGCTTGAGAATTAATCATTTTTGGTAGTGTTTTTTTGGTTTGTTTGCTTTAAAACTATGTAATTCTATTCTCCCACCCCAGGCAAATCTGCCTTGGTACTCACCACTCACTACTGTGTACAGGCGCCTCCTGGCTTAAGCACCTTTCATAGCATTGGCCATAGAAAGGGTAAACATTCAATGATATTGACTGAATGTGATTGTGGAAAAGCTTATTGAAGTTAATATAGTGGGGGGAAAAGCATAAAATGTATTCTCTCTTTCTGATCACTGGAGTATATCATTTTATGCTACTTTCTATTCTGAGGGACAATTTTTCTATAGTGGAATAAGCCTTCATACTTTTTTAAGCCTGAAGGGAAGGATATATGTCCTAGGACATAAGACTTCTTCTATTTCTAGCTTAGAAGTGGTAGATTTAATAGATGTTTTCCTTTTACATGGTTTCGTATTTTCAGCAGATGTCACCTTTAACATGGAGTAAACAACAAATCATACATGAACTTTGGGTAGCCAGAGTAGGTGGCTTATTAAATGTTATGAATTGTGGGGTGTCAGGAGAGCTCCATGATTGAAAGATTTCTTCTCTCAGGCTTATGCTTTTTATTAGGCTTGTGCTTTTAAAGAAAATACTACACCTAAAGCCTGTTTAGAAATTATTTACTCTAATGCTGCCACTACAGATTAAGAAATTGTACAGATTAAGAAAGCTTAAAGAGAGTAAGTATAGAAGCCAGTAGAATCGGAGCTAGCTAAGTCATCCAGTTCGTGCTCAGGCTTCTTCCACCAATTTTTGACAACTTCTTAGGTTTGGTTTAGGCCAGTTGATCAATTTCTTTGTATGCTTTTCCATTAGTTTAAAAAATTTCAACTACCATTTCAATTTACAACCAAATATCATTGACAGTTTTAGGGCATCGCAATAGTATTATAACTGATGCCTTATGATACAGTTTAGCAGATAGTTTTCCAGAATACGACCTCCTGAGAGCAAGCGCTTTAGGAGATCAGCTTCATATTGACAAGTACGGCTAATACGGAATGATTTCTCTGGGTCATGAAGAGGTCTTACCTTGAAAATTCAAGCCAGATAGTGGACCATATTACAAGAGAAAGCGGGGGCCTCAGCCAGTGTTAGGGAAAGATACAAATTATGAAATAAAAGGAAAGACCACCAAGGCTAGCCTTACAAAATAGAATCAACATGGTCAGTGTTTTCAGAGACTGTCAGCAATGCTATTTTATGCAAACTCTTATAATAAAATAGAATATGTTAAAGCCAAAGTCATTCAACAAATACTCTGCTTTGTTATAAAGTAATACAAATATTATAGAGAAAAATATGCCATATTTACAAAGCAGAGAAAAAAATGGCATAGTTAAATTCTGAAAGAAAGAGACATAACATTTTAAAGAACTGGTACTTTCTGCCTTAGGTAAAGAGTATGGGGAAGAATAGTGCCAGGACATGAGGACTGAGAGATCTGCAGGAGCAAGATCAAAAGCGAACCTATGTACTAGGTTAAGATATTTGTTTTTATTGTTTTTTTTTTTCTGAGGACACTGAGAAGTCATTACTGTGTTTTAAATAGGAACTCATATTTATATCATAGAAAGTTCACTCTAGCTGTAGTTGTAGAATGCATAAGACAGCGGCCAAGAAAGGGTCAGGAAAACCAGATAGGAGTCTCTGTAGCAGTCAAGGTGATCCTATGTTGGTCTGAAGAAAATATGACAGTTGAAAAAATATTAAAGTAGTAGGACCTTCAAGATGAAGGAGCAAGATGTGGAGAACACCTTCCTCCCCACAAATACATCAAAAATACATCTACATGTGGAACAACTCCTATAGAACATGTACTGAATGCTGGCAGAAGACCTCAGACTTCCCAAAAGGCAAGAAACTCCCCACATACCTGGCCGTGTGGCTGACAGGGTCTTGGTACTCCGGCCGTGTGTCAGGCCTGAGCCTCTGAGGTGGGAGAGCCGAGTTCAGAACATTGGACCACCAGAGACCTCCTGGCCCCACATAATATCAATCAGCGAGAGCTCTCCCAGAGATCTCCGCCTCAATGCTAAAACCCAGCTCGACTCAACGACCAGCAAACTACAGTGCTGGACACCCATGCCAAACAACTAGCAAGACAGGAACACAGCCCCACCCCTTAGGAGAGATGCTGCCTACAATCATAATAAGTTCACAGACACTCCAAAACACACAACTGGACGTGGTCCTACCCACCAGAAACACAAGATCCAGCCTCATCCACCAGAACACAGGCACCAGTCCCCTACCAGGAAGCCTACACAACCCACTGAACCAACCTTACACACTGGGGGCAGACACCAAAAACAACGGGAACTATGAACCTGCAGCCTGCGAAAGGGAGACCCCAAACACAGGAAGTTAAGCGAAATGAGAAAACAGAGAAATACGCAGCAGATAAAGGAGCAAGGTAAAAACACACCAGACCAAACAAATGAAGAGGAAATAGGCAGTCTACCTGAAAAAGAATTCAGAGTAATGATAGTAAAGATGATCCAAAATCTCGGAAATAGAATGGAGAAAATACAAGAAACGTTTAACAAGGGCCTAGAAGAACTAAAGAGCAAACAAACAATGATGAACAACACAATAAACGAAATTAAAAATTCTCTAGAAGGGATCAATAGCAGAATAACTGAGGCAGAAAAACGGATAAGTGACCTGGAAGATAAAATAATGGGAATAACTACCACAGAGCAGAATAAAGAAAAAAAGAATGAAAAGAATTGAGGACAGTTTCAGAGACCTCTGGGACAACATTAAATGCACGAACATTCAAATTTTAGAGGTCCCAGAAGAAGAAGACAAAAAAAAGGGACTGAGAAAATATTTGAAGAGATTATAGTTGAAAACTTCACTAACATGGGAAAGGAAATAGTCAGTCAAGTACAGGAAGCGCAGAGAGTCCCATACAGGATAAATCCAAGGAGAAACAAGCCAAGACACATATTAATCAAACTATCAAAAATTTAACCCAAAGGAAAAATATTAAAAGCAACAAGGGAAAAGGAACAAATAACATACAAGGGAATCCCCATAAGGTTAACAGCTGATTTTTCAGCAGAAACTCTGCAAGCCAGAAGAGAGTGGCAGCACATATTTAAAGTGATGAAAGGGAAAAACCTACAACCAAGATTACTCTATCCAGCAAGGATCTCATTCAGATTCGATGGAGAAATTAAAACCTTTACAGACAAGCAAAAGCTAAGAGAATTCAGCACCACCAAACCAGCTTTACAACAAATGCTAAAGGAACTTCTCTAGGCAGGAAACACAAGAGAAGGAAAAGACCTATAATAACAAACCTAGAACAGTTAAGAAAATAGTAATAGGAACATACATATTGATAATTACCTTAAACGTAAATGGATTAAATGCTCCAACCAAAAGACATAGACTGGCTGAATGGATACAAAAACAAGACCTGTATATACGCTGTCTACAAGAGACACACTTCAGACCTATGGACAGGTACAGACTGAAAGTGAGGGGGTGGAAAAAGATATTCCATGCAAATGGAAATCAAAAGAAAGCTGGAGTAGCAATTCTCATATCAGACAAAATAGACGTTAAAATTAAGACTATTACAAGAGACAAAGAAAGACACTACATAATGATCAAGGGATCAATCCAAGAAAAAGATATAACAATTGTAAATCTTTATGCACCGAACATAGGAGCACCTTAATACATAAGGCAACTGCTAACAGCCATAAAAGGAGAAATCGACAATAACACAATAATAGTAGGGAACTTTAACACCCCACTTTCACCAATGGGCAGATCAAAATGAAGATGAATAAGGAAACACAAGGTTTAAATAATACATTAAACAAGATCGACTTAATTGGTATTTATAGGACGTTCCATCCAAAAACAGTAGAATACACTTTCTTCTTAAGTGCTCATGGAACATTCTCCAGGATAGATCATATCTTGGGTCACAAAAAAGCCTTGGTAAATTTAAGGAAATTGAAATGGTATTAAGTATCTTTTCTGACCACAATGCTATGAGACTAGATATCAATTACAGGAAAAAAAAAAAAAACATGTAAAAAATACAATCACATGGAGGCTAAACAATATGCTACTAAATAACCAAGAGATCACTGAAGAAATCAAAGAGAAATCAAAAATGCCTAGAAACAAATGGCAATGAAAACATGATGGCCCAAAACCTATGGGATGCAGCAAAAGCAGTTCTGGAGGGAAGTTTATAGCAATACAGTCCTCCCAAGAAACAAGAAACATCTCAAATAAACAACCTAACCTTACACCTAAAGCAATTAGAGAAAAAAGAACAAAAAACACCCCAGAGTTAACAGAAGGAAAGAAATCATAAAGATCAGATCAAAAATAAATGAAAAAGAAATGAAGGAAATGATAGCAAAGATCAATAAAATTAAAAGCTGGTTCTTTGAGAAGATAAACAAAACTGACTAACCATTAGCCACACTCATTAAGAAAAAAAAGGGAGAAAATGAAATTCAATAGAATTGGATATGAAGAAAGAGAAGTAACAACTGACACTGCAGAAATACAAAGGATCAAGAGCGATTACTAGAAGCAACTATATGCCAATAAAATGGACAGCCTGGAAGAAATGGGCAAATTGTAGAAAACACAACTTTCTAAGACTGAACCAGGAAAAAGTAGAAAATATGAACAGACCAATCACAAGCACTGAAATTGAGACTGTGATTAAAAATCTTCCAACAAACAAAAGCCCAGGACCAGACGGCTTCACAGATGAATTCTGTCAAACATTTAGAGAAGAGCTAACACCTAACTTTCGCAAACTCTTCCAAAATATAACAGAGGGAGGAACACTCCCAAACTCATTCTACGAGGCCACCATCACACTGATACCAAAACCAGACAAAGATGTCACAGAGCAAGAAAACTACAGGCCAGTATGACTGATGAACATAGATGCAAAAATCCTCAACAAATACTAGCAAACAGAATCCAACAGCACATTAAAAGGATCATACACCATGATCAAGTGGGGTTTATCCAAGGAATGCAAAGATTCTTCAATATACACAAATCAATCAATGTGATACACCATATTAACAAATTGAAGAATAAAAACCATATGATCATCTCAATAGATGCAGAAAAAGCTTTTGACAAAATTCCACACCCATTTAAGATAAAAACCCTTCAGAAAGTAGGCATAGAGTGAACTTACCTCAACATAATAAAGGCCATATATTACAAACCCACAGCCAATATCGTTCTCAATGGTGAAAAACTGAAACCATTTCCACTAAGATCAGGAACAAGACAAGGTTGCCCACTCTCACCACTATTATTCAACGTAGTTTTGGAAGTTTTAGCCACAGCAATCAGAGAAGAAAAAGAAATAAAAGGAATCCAAATCGGAAAAGAAGAAGTAAAGCTGTCACTGTTTGCAGATGACATGATACTATACATAGAGAATCCTAAAGATGCTACCAGAAAACTACTAGAGCTAATCAATGAATTTGGTAAAGTAGAAGGATACAAAATTAATGCACAGAAATCTCTTGCATTCCTATACACTAATGATGAAAAATCTGAAAGAGAAATTAAGGAAACACTCCCATTTACCATTGCCACAAAAAGAATAAAATACCTAGGGATAAACCTACCTTAGGAGGCGAAAGACCTGTATGCAGAAAATTATAAGACACTGATGAAAGAAAGTAAAGATGATACAAACAGATGGAGAGATAGACCATGTTCTTGGACTGGAAGAATCAATATTGTGAAAATGACTATACTACCCAAAGCAATCTACAGATTCAGTGCAATCCCTATCAAACTACCAATGGCATTTTTTACAGAACTAGAACAAAAAATTTCACAATTTGTTTGGAAACACAAAAGATCCTGAATAGCCAAAGCAATCTTTAGAAAGAAAAACAGAGCTGGAGGAATCAGGCTCCTTGACTTCAGGCTATACTTACTACAAAGCTACAGTAATCGAAACAATATGGTACTGGTACAAAAACAGAAATATAGATCAATGGAACAGGATGGAAAGCCCAGACATAAACCTATGCACGTATGGTCACCTTATCTTTGATAAAGGAGGCAAGAATATACAATGGAGAAATACAGCCTTCAATAAGTGGTGCTGGAAAAACTGGACAGCTACATGTAAAAGAATGAAATTAGAACACTCCCTAACACCATACACAAAAATAAACTCAAAATGGATTAAAGGCCTAAATGTAAGGCCAGACTCTGTAAAACTCTTAGAGGAAAACATAGGCAGAACACTCCATGACATAAATCACAGCAAGATCCTTTCTGACCCACCTCCTAGAGAAATGGAAATAAAAACAAAAATAAACAAATGGGACCTATTGAAACTTAAAACGTTTTGCACAGCAAAGGAAACCATAAACAATACGGAAAGACAGCCCTCAGAATGGGAGAAAATATTTGCAAATGAAGCAACTGACAAAGGATTAACCTCCAAAATTTACAAGCAGCTCATGCAGCTCAGTATCAGAAAAACAAACCACCCAGTCTAAAACTGGGCAGAAGACCTAAATAGACATTTCTCCAAAGAAGATATACAGATTGCCAACAAACACATGAAAGGATGCTCAACCTCACTAATCATTAGAGAAATGCAAAACAAAAGTAAAATGTGGTATCACCTCACACCAGTCAGAATGGCCATCATCAAAAATCTACAAACAATAAATGCCGGAGAGGGTGTGGAGAAAAGGGAACCCTCTTGCACTGTTGGTGGGAATGTAAATTGATACAGCCACTATGGAGAACAGTATGGAGGTTCCTTAAAAAACTAAAAATAGAACTACCATATGACCCAGCAATCCCACTACTGGGCATATACCCTGAGAAAACCATAATTTAAAAAAGAGTCATGTATCACAGTGTTCACTGAAGCACTATTTACAATAGCCAGGTCATGGAAGCAACCTAAGTGTCCATCGACAGATGAATGGATAAAGAAGATGTGGCGCATATACACCATGGAATATTACTCAGCCATAAAAAGAAACGAAATTGAGTTATTTGTAGTGAGGTGGATGGACCTAGAATCTGTCATACAGAGTCAGGTAAGTCAGAAAGAGAAAAACAAATGCCGTATGCTAACACATATATATGGAATCTTAAAAAAAAAAAAAAAAAAGATTCTGAAGAACCTAGGGGCAGGACGGGAATAAAGACGCAGAGATAGAGAAGGGACTTGAGGACTGGGGGAGGTGGAACAGTAAGCTGAGACTAAGTGAGAGAGTAGCATGGACATATATACACTACCAGATGTAAAATAGGTAGCTAGTGGGAAGCAGCTACATAGCACAGGGAGATCAGCTCGTGCTTTGTGACCACCGAGAGGAGTGTGATAGGGAGGGTGGGTTGGAGACACAAGAGGGAGGGAATGTGGGGATATATGTATATGTATAGCTGATTCACTTTGTTATACAGCAGCAACTAACAACAATGTAAAGCAATTATACTCCAATAAAGATGTTAAAATAAATAAATAAATATATAGCAAATAAGTGGTTAAAAAAGAAATATTAAAGTAGAAAAATGCATAGGATTCCATGTTTAACTGGGTACAGAGAATGAGTGAGAGAGAGTGGAATCTTAAATGATTTCCATGTTCTCGTATTTCTGGCTTGAATGAAAGAAAGTGGAACTATTCACTGAATAGAGGAACAAGGTGCAGGGTTTGATTGGAGGCGAGATAATGGATTCTGTTTGACACATGTTTGTTTGTAACTATCTTTAGACCATGTAAATAGAGATGATAGGATAACACCGAATATTGTTCTGGAGTTCTGTGTCCTCTTATGCTTGGGATTCATTAGGTTCGGGCTTGCAATATAAAACTATGTATATTAGTTTTCTATGCTGAATAACAAATCACTAAAAATTTAGCAGCTTCAAAAATGTCCACTTAATTATCTCACAGTTCCATAGGTCAGAAGACTGTGCAGGGCTCAAATAGTTCTCTATCAGTGTTTCTATCAAGTCTTTATCAAAGCCAACATCAAGATATTGGCCAAGGATACAATCATATCTGAGTCTCAGGGATCTCCTTTAATATCACTGGTTGTGGTATAATTTAGTTTCTAAGGTTGTAGGACTCTGGTACCCATTATCTACCCAGCTGTCAATTAGGGTTGCTCTCACTTCTAAGGTGTCATCTGCCATTTCCTTCTATATGGCCCTCTCTACACCAGGACAGTTTCTTTCCTCAAGGCCAGCAGGAAAATCTCTTCCTTTTGATGAACTCAATGTCAGCTGATAAGAGAACTTAAATATATCTTCAAAATCCCTTTGGCTATATAACATAATCAGGGGAGCGATATCCCATTGTTCCACAGGTCCAGCCCACACTCAAGGGGAAGGAATTATATAGGGTATATACACCAAGAGGCAGGAATTCTGGGGGCCATTTTTGATTCTGCCTATAGCAATATGAGTGTGGGCAAGTTCCCTAAGGGGCAGAAAGCAGAGTCAGATGGATGGGCATAGGGAAGAAGTCTGAGAACATAGCACTCAAGGAAACTTGATAGGAAAAATAATCTGCAAAAGAGATTGTGTACTGAGAGTACAATATGACAAAGGCAGATGTATGATTAGAACCTCTAGCCCTACATTCTTAAGGCTGTTAATTAATTACTGTTATTGCCATGACTTTGTGCCTCATTTTACTGAACATTTCTTAGAATATCCATGGTCCTGTCACTAAATCACAACCAATGTATGATGTTGTTACAAAATATTACTTTGACTGGTTATAATTTAGAATTCAAAAGAGTATTGCCATTCCAACTAATTGCTTCAGTCTCTTCAGACCAGGAAAAGCCTGGGTTTTTTGACAGTTTATGTCCAAGGCATTCCATAAGGTGAAGGTATTTGACTGCCTGCTGAAAGTATATGCAGTAACTTGAGCAATGCACAAAAACTGAAAGGTATACAAACTGTATTGATCCCTATCACCTGTGGATCAGTTCCCACGGGTGATATATATTATTCTCTTATGTTGTATGACCTTCTATATTGTATGTTTGTGAATATATTTTATCTCTATTATTAGACAAAGATCCTAGAGAGCACGTTTCACTTCTTATTCACATTTTGGGTCTACACTCCACACAATGCCATAAAAACATTAAGTACTTATATACTGGCTGAAAAAAACAAATGAAGGGAAAAATTGTTTTACTTGATAATAATACTCCTAATATATTCCTTGTATTAGATATTTTCTTTTGTAAATTAACATCATATTTATTTAATTTTTGATAAAATAACATGGATATAAAAGTGAACTATTTTTATAGAATGTTGCCGCTGACAATAGAAGGACTCATAAAGTATAAGAGGAATTCTGAGGATATTTAACAGAATTGGTCTTTAAGAAAAGATTGACCTGAAAAAGTGTTCATATAAGCCAATGTCTGCTCAGTGCCACTTCACCTGGGAAACAAAAGGTCCATTTAAACTGACAGAAATTGATGCAATGACCCAAATTAGTAAAAAAAAGGCCAACTTTAAATCACGTTGAAAAAAAGACTTTTCTTAAATTTAAAAAGGGCATTTGAGAAGTGAACAAAAAGAAATTTAAGCAATGGAAACACAAATACAATTAAACGTACATCTGAAGTTTCACAAGAAGCCAGAAACAAAAACTCCATTATGTGTCTCCAGAAAATACAAAGTATTAGACACAATGAAATAGAACTGTACTGGTAAATGTTTTGTGGAAGATCTATATCTCAAATTCACAGAACCTAAATATCATATTTTTAACTAAATAACAATTATTTTAAAAGACTGTAAAGGCTAAACAAAATAAAATAAGGTGTATTTACTGTTTAAAGAGTCCTAAAAAGTTAACTGAATTCACTCAAGTGTCATGTTAGAAAAATGTATTATTAAATATTGTGATGAACTATTACTAATTTTAAAATTATATGATTTTCTAAATAATAATGTAACCAGTAAAAATGATGAGTATTACACCTTCTGCTTCATATATATTTGCCTTACATATATTCATATATATGGAGAATACAAATGTATTAAATATAACTAGGTTATGGCTCAAATAGCACATTGAACTGCTTCTGAAATTATTAGTCAATTTTATCCTGGGTAAGATCTCTGAATCTTGTGAGTCTGATTTGAATGTTCTGCAACTTCCAATATCAGTATCAAAGAACATATAAAATTATAAATTACCTCATGTGACTACTGCCTTTGATTTATCTATTTATTTTGTTTAGCACCAGAATTATTTATTTATACATATTTTGAATTTTATTTATTTTTATATACAGCAGGTTCTAATTAGTTATCTACTTTATGCATATTAGTGTATATATGTCAATCCCAATCTCCCAATTCATCACACCACCACCACCCCCCCGCCACTTTCCCCCCTTGGTGTCCATACGTTTGTTCTCTACATCTGTCTCTATTTCTGCACTGCAAACCAGTTCATCTGTACCATTTTTCTAGGTTCCACATATGTGTGTTAATATACGATATTTGTTTTTCTCTTTCTGACTTACTTCACTCTGTATGACAGTCTCTAGATTCATCCACGTCTCTACAAATGACCCAATTTTGTTCGTTTTTATGGTTAATATTCCACTGTATATATGTACCACATCTTCTTTGCATTCGTCTGTCAATGGGCATGTACGTTGCTTCCATGACCTGACTATTGTAAATAGTGCTGCAATGAATATTGGGGTGCATGTGTCTTTTTGAATTATGGTTTTCTCTGGGTATATGCCCAGTAGTGGGATTGCTGGGTCATATGGTTATTCGATTTTTAGTTTTTTAAGGAACCTCCGTATTGTTCTCCATAGTGACTGTATCAATTTACATTCCCACCAACAGTGCAAGAGGGTTCCCTTTTCTCCACACCCTCTCCAGCATTTGTTGTTTGTAGATTTTCTGATGATGCCCATTCTAACTGGTGTGAGGTGATACCTCATTGTAGTTTTGATTTGCATTTCTCTAATAATTTGTGATGTTGAGCAGCTTTTCATGGTCTTCTTGGTCATCTGTATGTCTTCTTTGGAGCAATGTCTATTTAGGTTTTCTGCTCATTTTTGGATTGGGTTGTTTGTTTTTTTAATATTGAGTTGCATGAGCTGTTTATATATTTTGGAGATTAATCCTTTGTCCATTGATTCATTTGCAAATATTTTGTCCCATTCTGAGGGTTGTCTTTTCATCTTGTTTGTAGTTTCCTTTGCTTTGGAAAAGCTTTTAAGTTTCATTAGGTCCCAGTTGTTTATTTTTGTTTTTATTTCCATTATTCTAGGAGGTAGATCAAAAAAGATCTTGCTGTGATTTATGTCAAAGAGTGTTCTTCCTATGTTTTCCTCTAAGAATTTTATAGTGTCTGGCTTTACATTTAGGTCTCTAATTCATTTTGAGTTTACTTTTGTGTATGGTGTTAGGGATTGTTCTAATTTCATTCTTTTACATGTAGCTATCCAGTTTTCCCAGCACCACTTATTGAAGAGACTATTTTCTCCATCGTATATCCTTGCTTCCTTTGTCATAGATTAGTTGGCCATAGGTGCGTGGGTTTACCTCTGGGCTTTCTATCCTGTTCCATTGACCTATATTTCTATTTTTGTTCCAGTACCATATTGTCTTGATTGCTGCAGGTTGTAGTATAGTTTGAAGTCAGGGAGTCTGATTCCTCCAGCTCCGTTTTTCTTTCTCAAGATTGCTTTGGCTCTTCAGGGTCTTTTGTGTCTCCATACAAATTTTAAGATTTTTGTTCTAGTTCTGTAAAATATGCCATTGGTAATTTGATAGGGATTGCACTGAATCTGTAGATTGCTTTGGGTAGTATAGTCATTTTCACAATATTGATTCTTCCAATCCAAGAACATGGTATGTCTGTCCATCTGTTTGTATCATCTTAATATCTTTCATCAGTGTCTTATAGTTTTCTGCATACAGGTCTTTTGTCTCCCTAGGTAGGTTTATTCCTAGGTATTTTATTTGTTTTGTTTCAATGGTAAATGGGAGTGTATCCTTAATTTCTCTCAGAGTTTTCGTTGTTAGTGTATAGGAATGCAAGAAATTTCTATGCATTAATTTTGTATCCTGCAACTTTACCAAATTCATTGATTAGATCTAGTAGTTTTCTGGTGGCATCTTTAGGATTCTCTATGTATAGTATCATTGTACAGTATACAATGTACAATGTACAATACAGTATAGTATGTATTGTTATAAACTTCCCTCTTAGAACTGCTTTTGCTGCATCCCATAGGTTTTGGATTGTCGTGTTTTCATTGTCATTTGTCTCTAGGTATTTTTTGATTTCCTCTCTGATTTCTTCAGTGATCTCTTGGTTATTTAGTAACGTATTGTTTAGCCTCCACGTGTTTGCGTTTTTTTTACGTTTTATTCCCTGTAATTGATTTCTAATATCATAGTGTTGTGGTCCAAAAAGATGCTTGATATGATATCATTTTCTTAAATTTACTGAGGCTTGATTTGTGACCCAAGATGTGATCTATCCTGGAGAATGTTCCATGCACAGTTGAGAAGAAAGTGTAATCTGCTGTTTTTGGATGGAATGTCCTATAAATATCAATTAAATCTATCTTGTCTATTGTGTCATTTAAAGCTTGTGTTTCCTTATTAATTTTCTGTTTGGGTGATCTGTCCATTGGTGTAAGTGAGGTGTTAAATAAAGTCCCCCACTATTATTGTGTTAAGGTCGATTTCCTCTTTTATAGCTGTTAGCAGTTGCCTTATGTATTAAGGTGCTCCTATTATTGCGTGCATATATACTTATAATTATTATATCTTCTTCTTGGATTGGTCCCTTGATCATTATGTAGTGTCCTTCCTTGTCTCTTGTAACATTCTTTATTTTAAAGTCTATTTTATCTGATATGAGTATTGCTACTCCAGCTTTCTTTTGATTTCCATCTTCATGGAATATCTTTTTCCATCCCCTCACTTTCAGCCTGTATGTGTCCCTGGGTCTGAAGTGAATCTGTTGTAGACAGCATATATGTGGGTCTTGTATTTGTATCCATTCAGCGAGCCTGTGTCTTTTGGTTGGAGCATTTAATCCATTCACGTTTAAGGTAATTATTGATATGTGTGTTCCTATGACCATTTTCTTAATTGTTTTGGGTATGTTTTTGTAGGTCCTTTTCTTCTCTTGTATTTCCCACTTAGCGAAGTTCGTTTAGCATTTGTTGTAGAGCTGGTTTGGTTGTGCTGAATTCTCTTCGCTTTTGCTTGTATGTAAAGCTTTTGATTTCTCCATCGAATCTGGATGAGATCCTTGCCTGGTAGAGTAATCTGGGTTGTAGGTTCTTCCCTTTCATCACTTTAAATATGTCATGCCACTCCCTTCTGGTTTGTAGAGTTTCTGCCTCGAAATCATCTGTTAACCTTATGGGAGTTCCCTTGTATGTTTTTTGTCGTTTTTCCCTTGCTGCTTTCAATAATTTTTCTTTGTCTTTAATTTTTGCCAATTTGATTACTATGTGTCTCAACGTGTTTCTCCTTGGGTTTATTCTGTACGGGACTCTTTGTGCTCCCTGGACTTGGGTGGCTATTTCCTTTCCCATGTTAAGGAAGTTTTCGAATATAATCTCTTCAAATATTTTCTTGGGTCCTTTCTCTCTCTCTTTTCCTTCTGGGACCCCTATAATGTGAATGTTGTTGCCTTTAATGTTGTCCCAGAGGTCTCTTAGGCTGTGTTCATTTCTTTTCATTCTTTTTTCTTTATTCTCTTCTGCAGCAGTGAATTCCATCATTCTGTCTTCCAGGTCACTTATCCGTTCTTCTGCCTTAGTTATTCTGCTACTGATTCCTTCTAGTGTAGTTTTCATTTCAGTTATTGTACTGTTCATCTCTGTTTGTTTGTTCTTTAATTCTTCTGGGTCTTTGTTGAACATTTCTTGCGTCTTCTCGATCTTTGCCTCCATTTTTTTTCCAAGGGCCTGTATCATCTTCACTATCATTATTCTGAATTCTTTTTCTGGAAGGTTACCTATCTCCACTTCATTTAGTT
This sequence comes from Balaenoptera physalus, assembly GCF_965194825.1. Taxonomy (NCBI): domain Eukaryota; kingdom Metazoa; phylum Chordata; class Mammalia; order Artiodactyla; family Balaenopteridae; genus Balaenoptera; species Balaenoptera physalus. The sequence goes on from NC_138890.1 coordinate 152,356,596, forward strand.
GTTTTTCTGGGATTTTATCTTGTTCCTTCATCTGGTACATAGTCCTCTGCCTTTTCATCTTGTCTATCTTTCTGTGAATGTGAGTTTTGTTCCACAGGCTGCAGGATTGTAGTTCTTCTTGCTTCTACTGTCTGCCCTCTGGTGGATGAGGCTATCTAAGAGGTTTGTGAAAGTTTCCTGATGGGAGGGACTGGTGGTGGGTAGAGCTGACTGTTCTGGTGGGCAGAGCTCAGTAAAACTTTAATCCACTTGTCTGCTGATGGGTGGGGCTGGGTTCCCTCCATGCTGGTTGTTTGGCCTGAGGCCATCCAACACTGGAGCCTACCTGGGCTCTTTTGTGGGGTTAATGGCAGACTCTGGGAGGGCTAATGCCAAGGAGTACTTCCCAGAACTTCTGCTGCCAGTGTCCTTGTCCTCTCAGTGAAAAACAGCCATCCCCTGCCTCTGCAGGAGACCCTCCAACACTAGCAGGTAGGTCTGGTTCAGTCTCCCCTGGGGTCACTGCTCCTTCCCCTGGGTCCCAATGCACACACTACTTTGTGTTTGCCCTCCAAGAGTGGCGTCTCTGTTTCCCCCAGTCTTGTTGAACTAGCCTTCAATGTGTGGGTCTCTAGGAATTTCTCCTCCTGTTGCTGGACCCCCAGGTTGGGAAGCCTGACATGGGGCTCAGAACCTTCACTGCAGTGGGTGGACTTCTGTGGTATAAGTATTCTCCAGTTTGTGAGTCACCCACCCAGCAGTTATGGGATTTGATTTTATTGTTATTGTGCCCCTCCTACTGTGTCACTGTGGCTTCTCCTTTGTCTTTGAATGTAAGTTGTCTTTTTTGGTGAGTTCCAGTGTCTTCCTGTCGATGATTGATTGATCAACAGTTAGTTGTGATTCTGGTGCTCTCGCAAGAGGGAGTGCCTGAATTATTTATTTTTATTTATTATTATTATTACTACAAAATTTTACAACAGTATTACTTTGAAATGCCTACTTCAGCTTCATCGGTTCTCTTATCTCTGAATAATACACACTGGTTAAAAGACCAGTTACTCTCTACTCTGTTTTCTATATTTGAAATTACGTGTGGAAAAGATCATGGTGTGTAATTTCTCCTTAAATAAATAATTTCTTATTTCTAAACAGTATTATTTAAAATTAAAGCTACAAATTCTGATGATAGAGTTATGTGTTTGAATCTTGTGAGTAAATGTTTCATCTTTCTTCATTGAAGAAACAAATCTGGTGATGTTCATTCATTTTTTAAATAATTTATAGTTATTAATTTATCAGTGATTGCACATATTTACTTGAATGATGTTGTTCAACTCTATTCACTAAATATAGCTATTTATTATCCTCTTTAATGACAGCAGCCTAAACTTTTCATGAAGTTAGAGGTACTATCAATTTTCTTGAAGAACTGTGAAAAAAATGTTGCTTGTGATTCTGGAGGTTTGTGTCTTCCCCAGTTATTGAGAACTTCTTTGACTTCAAAAGTTAGCCCTAAGGACAGGTCTTGACCTGCTTCAGTTGTTGTGATGTTTCAACAGATTTTACACTGCAACATAAATCTATAAAACCCATGTCTTTCATAATAGAAAAAGTTGTATATAGTCTATGATATATGTATGCTGTGCATTTATAAGATGTGCCTGTGAACAGTAATTGGTTTTTCTTAAGCAACACCTCAGATTCAGTCAATTTATAAAAAAAAAAAAACTTGATTATGCTTACAGAATCAGTGATGAAATTTTCATTTTAAGGCTATGGGTTTTATTATTTTGTTATGTACTACTGTATTATGCTGCTGCATTTTGCATTATAAAATAATTTTATTTTTCTGTAAAGGGATTAAAAACTTTCACTAACTTTAAGTAATCGCAAAGAAATTATACAATTCTATGTGTTCCTTCAAGAGTCTGTTTTAAATAATCCTTCCCCCATACATAATATTTCAGAAATTCCAGTGATTACAAACATATTTATGGTAATTAAAAGAGTGATGACACTTTATCTTTGATGTTTCCTTTTCTGTAATTATATATATCATGAATTTTATCTAAGAACACATTGGCATTTAGTTTTTCAGGTCTTTAGTCATACTTTCTGCACAATTTATTATAAAAAAGCACTTATTAATTAACACTACAGATAGATGACTTTGATTGGTAATATCTTACAAAATGTGCTCTCAAATACATGTCTCTAGGTTAAAAGGCTGCAGTTTGATGAAAATTCCTCTCAGGCAAGAACTGCTTTTGGATTATTCTCTCTTCATTGACTGATGGCTGTATGTTAATAAAATTTTATGAAAAGTAGAAAACTAAACTTCTATAAATTCAGCTTAAGAAATAATCATAACAATCATGTAGCATAAAATATAGTAACATTTTAGTCTCACAAATGTACCTGTAGAATTATGATTTTAAAGGCAAATTAATTTGGAATCATGTGAACTCTGATGACAGGAGCTCTTCTGTTACATTCATCTTTTAATGAAGAAGATGAAATTTGTGGGTTTACAATTTTTATATATCATTCTATATTTGGTATGGACTATATAGTCTTTTTAACTGTGTTTACAAAAGCTTTAAAAGTGAATCACACATGTAGTGCATGTTCCTTATGACAGAATACTCATAGTTCCTCCCTTGCATGACATTGTTTAACTTTTACATATACTATAAACAATAAATATTGTTAATATTATTACTTTGGACAAAATTATCTTTTACATCAATTAAATATAAAAAATAAAAGAGTATATTTTACTTTATTCTTTTTCCAACACTTATCCTTTATGTAGTATGGTGTAATTGTTCAACATTCTACTTGGTAACTTCATCTAAAATATCACCACTTTCAGAATACAGCCATGATATTTAAAATAAGGAAGTTGCTTATAGTGGACAAGAGTAGTGAATCATCTGCTCTCTTCACTTCATTATATAGAATCTCCTCAAAGAGTTTTTGGAACTCCCAGGGCCAGGTGATATTTGATGGCAAGATACAGAAAACTTTGTATATAGATATTGTTCAATGAATCCAGCACTTAAAAGATTAGTGTACAAGATACTATGTCCAATTGGCTGTCAACAACTATAGTCTGGTTATTCTGAAAGTGGCCTTTGCTTACTTTCTTCCAAATTACTTCTTTGTCTTGCTCAAGAATTCTCTTTGTCTGTTTCCTGAACTTCTTGTTATATTATTCTGTACCTTTTCACTTAAACTTTCCTTCAAAGTATTTGTCATAAATAAGCCATGACTTTCCCATATAAACATTTTATGCTTAGAGACTCCTTCATTGTCTTTAACTACTAGTGGATAAGAATCATGCTTTCTAATTGTTTCACAGTTTAATTTCTATCATATTCATTATACAGTCCATGTAGTACACATCATGATTAAATGTCTTATTTTTTGTCCTGCTCTAGCCACCATTTCTTAAGATGAAGAATAGGAGTTGACAAATTCAGTGCTCTCCACTGATTCTTCAGAATTATCATTAGCCCTCTCAATATTTCAACACCTTTTCCTTTGAAGTTCATACCAACAACTTTTATGGTAATGTTTAAAACTATATTGATATTATCTAGTCACCTTTTTCCATTATATTCAGTTATTAGTGCACCTGATTATAATTTTCCATTCCACTCTGCCAATATTTCAGAGACTTTAATTAAGCTGTTGATGATTCTCTCAATTCTTTGACCTTGCAGGTCTTTGTACACCTCAAGTAGCTTTAGTGTCTATGGTGCTTGAAATATTTATAGTTAGACCTAACCTTAGATCTCACCACTGCTTAAAAGCACTCTATCTCCAAGCTCTTTTACCTTGAAATTATAACTACAACCCCCTAATATATGATTCTCTTTCTTTCTTGACCATTCTTCATATTTACCCTTCTCAATTTTCATAGATTCTTAGCATCTGTCTGATTTAATTGCCTTTCAAACAGTTTTTACTTTTGACAGGGGCCAAGCACTTGTTTTGGGTAAAACCCTACTGCTTTATTTCATTCTCATCTTAGGTTACTGGATATTGAAGGGAGGAAAAAAAAAGTATCTTTAATAGTTTCAATGACAAATGTATTCTCTCACCATATTTTGGCCCTGTTGCCTCCATAAATCCCTTTATTATCTTCAAAATTATGTTTTATATTCTAAAAATGTTAATTTACAACTTTTGCTCTGTCCTCAATCCCACAAATCCATCTGACTTCTTAACACTGCAAAAAAAATAGTGAATATTGCTTTACAAAGAATATTAAGTCCATTGTTAAAGTTCTTTCAAACTGTACTTTTAGTACCTTACTAATACCTAGAACTTTCACCTTTTGTCTCTTCCATTAGATTTTTTCTTGAGGAAGTGGTGGTTAAATTGTCTCCCACATAAATCATAGTAATAATTCCCTATTATTATTCCTAGTCAAATTGCTACTTCCCAATTATGATTTATGCTTTCCTTCTTTATTAGATTATCAAGGTTGTTCCTTTCAGATGGAATGTTCTTTTTCCCCCTTCTAATTATACGAATCACACCATCCTAAAATTCCTGACTAATGCCACTTATATGAAGCCTTTTGTGATCATTTCAATTGCAAAATGCCTGTTTTTTCTCTGAACGCATATTGAATAGTTTTGTTTTCTGCTTATGATATTTTAAATTTAAAAATTCATGTAATGTTTTATATATATATATATTTAAAAACCTGACTCTTTGCCTGACCACCATGTATCCTTCATTAGATGATGGGTAATTTCCCTTCAGCATGCTAAATATTTTACTAATAAAGTGTGAGTGAATATTATAGTGGAATATGGTATTTGGATTACCTTTTACACATAGAAAGATCTTAAATATTTACAGTTATTTAGATAAAGTAATAGCATGCAAATGGCACATTTAGTAGCTGTGGCTTCAAATTCCAAATGTGCAATAGAATCAGTCCAAGTATAAAAATATGGCTGCTAATTGGACTGATGACTAATCTTTCATCCTGCAATGCTTAGTAACTACTCCTTTCATGAATGATAGGAATCACTTGATGGTTGTTTTTCAAGTAATAAAAGAGATACATAAGTGTAATTTTTTACCTTTAGTGAAATTCTTTTTAGGTTTGGTTCCAGGGATTTATACAAGAGCCAGAGATTTTTATTTTGTATTAAAATTTGGATTGACCACAATCTTTAAGTATATAAAGGAGCAGCCCTTAATGCTGTTGTACTTGCTCTGTTCTGGTGTTAATGGGAATAGGAGCCAATCAATGTGTCTACTATGTCTTAGATTTTGACATAAGTGGTTTGCTTACTATGATAGACAGAATTCTAAGATGCCCCCTGGTGACTCACATTGTTGTATAATACTCTCCCTTTGGCTCTCTGAGTGTGGCATCTATGAATGTGATGGGATTTTAGTCCTGTGATTATATTACCATGTGTGGTAAAGATGAGGGGATTTTGCAAATACAATTAAGCTAAACAGTTTTATGCCTGGAACTGGGTGTGTTTTCTGCTAGGCTTTTAACATGTGGGGTGAGGAGTTAATCAAATTAAGAGTTGGGCTGGGTTTGAGTTTGTGGTTGCTATGATTACCCTTAGTTCACCAGTCTTCAGCTTCTTTAGTGATACTGTATTTAAGGTGGGGGCTGGCTTGCCAAGGTTCTTTCTTTCCTTCTTTCTTTTTTTTTTGTTTCCTTTAACTCCTACTCTACCCTCCCAGCTTTAGGCTGGTCTTTATACTGTACCTCTATTTAAGCCTTTGTCTTAGGCTGCAACATGGCCCTGGTCTGCGGGGTGTGTCTGTTTGGTGCTCCCGGTGTAGCTCAGTCCAGCACATATGCTTGTTCCACTCCCAGAGGTAGAATGACTGCTTCTGTTTCCCTTGGGTGCAGTGGGTTTTTATGAGTGCCCTAAGGATGATAAGGTTGCTACCATTTCCCTAAGAGTTTAACACTTTCAATTTGCCTGTGTTTTTAATAAATTGTTAATGTAAACTCTGTGAGCAATCGATAAGAGTAACAATGATCTTGACACTCAGAAGGTGGTAAAATGGCTCTTAGTGATATGGATCGTAGGACTTGTTCTGTCCTAGTGTGATTTATTTGTGACTTCAGCTTTTATGCTGAAGGCAATACTTTGCATGTGCTTCACCTGACATCCTGTTCTTCCTCTTAAGCATAATTCTAAGAAATATCTTCTTTTTAAATGCCTTTCTCCCTAATAGGACTTATCTTTATTGTAAATCGAGATATGCCATGGAAGTTAGCAATGAGCTGGCCACAATTACCTGATTTTGAAAATTTTCTTCATAGAATCACCAGCTTTCATCCAAGCAGCTCCCAGTGTTTTAAAGAAATAACTGATAACTTTTACTTTCAAATTTTTTCTGTCTTTACCTCAATCTTGAATGCGTAAGGAAACAACACATTCTCCTGAGATTTTTTTTCTTTGAATTTTAGGATAATAAAAATGCTCTCAGGGGTACAGCAGCCCACAGCAATGAATCAAATCATGTATTACTGCCTTAGGATTTATGCTGGAGGTGCTGTCACTGACACACCATAGGGTACAATGAATAAGGCCAGAAAATTAGAATATCAGAAGGTTGGCAATAAGTCACACTATTTTTTTTTAATTTTAATTAATTTATTTTTTTATACAGCAGGTTCTTATTAGTTATTTATTTTATACATATTAGTGTATATATGTCATTCCCAATCACCCAATTCATCCCACCACCCCCTCCATCCCCCCGCTTTCCCCCCTTGGTGTCTATACATTTGTTCTCTACATCTGTGTCTCTGTTTCTGCAAACCAGTTCACCTGTACCATTTTTCTAGATTCCACGTATATGAGTTAATATACGATATTTGGTTTTAATAAGTCACACTATTAATTGAGTTTTCGGTTGGCCACAAAGAAATTGAAGTAAAGAAAGAACCCCCATTCCTGTTTGGCATTAACTCAATTTAGAGACATTATTTGAAACCATCTAGATGGCTGAGAAACATATTGTCTCCATACTTTGCTAACAGTTGTAATTAAGAGATGTACCTGAATCCATTTAGGGTATGTTAATTATCTTGGTGCAAGATTCTAGCTCTGATGTTGGCTTCCATAATACTGAATGAGCTCCTTAACACTGCTTCCTCAGTGGTTGCTGAGGCAGGGACTTACTTATGACAATCAATCATCTGATTGTCATCAGTTATGCCCAGGGAGAGTGGGGAAGAAGACATTGAACAAACCTATCTACTGTATCAAGTAGCTCACAATATGGCTTCCTCTCTTGTCACCCTTAACAGATGAATTATTTTTAAAATATTGTTAGGTTTATATTTTTCCTCACTACTTTCCACCTAAATAATGATATAATTCCTCTTGTAACTTTCTTATAATTCATGTTTCTCAGATTTGGAGGGGGTGGGAAGCAGTGAGGAATTGAGAGTGGGTCATACATAGTAATGTTTACATCTTCTCTTAAAATTAATTTACCTTTCCTTTCGAATTGCTCTCTATATAGGAAAAATGGGCTATCCCTGTGATCCTCCTTGCAGTTATTACTAAACAGTATTGTGCTCTTCATTTATATTATCTTTTATATATTTATAACAAGCTCAAGAAGACTATTTTGAAAGAACATGTTGGTCTTACATTTCTATAAATAAAATTCAAATGTTTCTTTATTCTCATTTATCTTGGGAATAAATTGGTTCAACAAAGTTATGCAGATTTCCCCATTTATATTACCATGCCTCCCAGGACCTTATATCTTATTATTATTATTATTATTTTTTAAAAGAATGCTGACATTTATTGAGCACTTTCTCTGTGTCCGGAATTGTTCCACGTTCATCCCCTGTGATACCTTACTGTGTCCTTACAACGATCCCGTGATTTAAGAACAGTGACCATGCTCATTTTACAGGTTAGAACTGAGGTGCAGAGAGCTTAGGTGGCTGGCCCAAAGACACACACCTAGTACACGGCAGAGCAGGATTATGAATTTGGGTTCTGTCGGATGCCAAAACCCTCCTCGCTTTGCTAGCTTCCTTAGTTGGAAGGAGTCCTGAGTGGTATGTTGCTTTGAGTCATTCATCCTCTTAAACTGTTTGCTGTGACTCAGGTCTTGAAGTGAGTAGGGCTTAGGCTAAATTCTTATTTTTTTATATCCAAGATTATTGCCACCTTTATGATTCAGTAAGTGAATGCAGCCTTATTCGTAATTTCAATAAGGACATTAAGGGAACATCTAGACTCACTTGAAACATAGTTTCATTCATCTCAGAGTAATAGCCAATCCATCATAGAGGCTTGTCCTACCTGACCTAATATATGTCTTGTCTTGGGAATTCCAGATTGGCCTGGTAGTTTGAGTCACTTTCCATTCTTAGGTAAAGCTATGAGGACTGTTAGAGTTAAATCAGGATTATAAGACATAAAATTAATCTTTATCTAATTTTATAACCTTTCCTATGTTGTGATTTTAGAGATAAAAGCTGTGACAGAGAATATAAACATCTATCGTGGAAGATAAAAGGTAAAATAAGGTTTAAATAACTTAGTTGAATCCAAACTGTATTTTAGCTATACGTTAGTTACCATATTAATGAATTTAATCAAATCATCATTTTCTTCAAGTGGGTTTATGTGTGTAGCTAGCCTTGGTAAAAAAATTGAATAATTATCAAGGTTAAATAAACAGACAAGTACTGTGAGGTAAAACAAAGTTTGAGTGTCTAAATTATTTGGTGTGATCACACCCACTGACAACAAAGTTCTCTTCTTTGCATGAATGATTAGGCAGAATGCCATTTAAACTACATGGTGGTAAGTGAAATGGACTTTTGTTTTTCTTTCTGGCAAATGTAATTTAAGTAAGATGATTTAGTAATGAGCAAACAAAATAAAAAGACAAAAATTTAATGACAGTAATGCTTCAGTGCCTAGATTAATGTTTGTGGTGGTTCTATTCATCATATTGGGGTTAAAACTATCAGAATATCACTTCATTTTGTGTCATGAGAATTGAGACTAAATGCCTTTAGACAGAACAACAATCGGAGGAGCATGCCCTACTAACCTCTGCTTCAGGATAACCGGAAGAGACTTAGAAGCAATAGAAAAAAACTCCACTAGATAAGATGCTTATATGTTAAGGGGCAGGCAATTCAACTGGTTTATTCAAGGTGGTGAAAAAATTCAGTTCAGTAGGAGCATGAGGGGACGATGTTTCTTCTAACACAAGAATAGTCTAGGATTGACTCTTTCAGGGTCATGGACAGGAAAGGTCATCCTATCCTAGCACAGAGTTACAAAACGAACACTTTCAAATGTATATGAGTTTGGAGATTGAGGATGAGAAGCTCAGATATAGCAATCAAAATTCTGGATAAATTTATTAAGGTTCAACTATAAATGTTAAAACCTTAGAAATATTATCTAAACAAATTTAAAAATCTAGTTGTCTTGCCCATACAGAAAGGACTACTCTGACAAATGAGAAAATGCTTTAATGAAATACATTTAGGACACATTTAATGTATTCACAAACATTGGTAAAATTCTGTCTTACAGTTAAAAAAAATTTTTTTTTAAGGTATTTGATTATTTGCAGTGATGCTTCTCAGTGGTCAGGAGGCTTGTGATGTTTTGGAACACTTATAGATTACTAAAAATCATCAGCTCTAACACTGGCGTCAAGAAGGTATTACAATTGCATGAACTTTTAATAAATGCATTCAAATAAACGTCAGCCAAAACTCCAAACTTGCACATTGAATTCTTTCGTTTCATTACCTTCAGAATGTGATTTCATAGGAAATGTCAATGTCGATATAGACTTTACAATAGCATATATGCTTAGAATTTCATTTGTATATATTAACAGCTTTCAAACTGTATGAGATATAGTTTATATCTTTTGAGAGGTTTTTTTTTTTTAAGTTTTGACTTCCTACGTCAAAAGAGGTTAAAAATAACTATGTAAATAGGATCCAGCTGAATGTTATATGGTCTTTCCTTATTCCCAAGGGTCACATTCATGACATAGCACTGAATTAATGTTAAAATATTGTTCTGAGAGGAGTGTTGACATAAGATAATGTGATTTATGCTTCCCATCCATCATATTGACAGATTTTAGACAGATGTTGCTGTTTGTCAAACATGGTACAAAACAAGGCAAAACCTCATAATATCATAAAAACTATTTGCCTTTATCACCAACTCATCCATCTTTCATTCCTATGAAAATTTTAGTGTTAGAAATAATGATTGATTCAATAGGAAATTTTAAAATATGTTTTTGTTAAACAGTTTTCCCCTGAAGACACTTAACACCTGTCACTCAGTTGTCATTCAAATAAAGTGTGGTATTTTAATTTCAGTCAAATAAATATATAAAGTGTATTACATATGAACAGAATGAACATGGTTTGAGAGATTTTGTTTTAGATAAATGAAACAAAATACGTACCAGGGAAATGAATGTCGATCGAGTGATTTTTTTTTCTTAACAAACCTTAAATGCTGGTTATGATAAAATAGTAACCCTTCCAACTTTCTGAAATTCTCTTCAATACATTCAGACAGCATTTTATGTATATGAGCTGAATCTCTTTTTTGTGATATTTAAAAGTGTGCATTAATAAATCACTAAATGTACAGTATCAGGCCCCTGAGGCAGGTGAGAGACCATTTGAAACTACCTTTTATGAATAGCAAATACCTATGTTATTTGTTATGTAAGACAACAACAGAAAGGTCATCCATAAGATAATTACTAGAAACCATTTTTTTTCAATTTATGAGACTCTTTGCCTTATATTTGTTTTTTTCACACTATTTGTTACACTCATGTGTAGGGTCACCCATTACACTAACTGGGTGTCCATGAATTTATCAGGTAAAAATCAAGGGAGCAGAATATTTTCCTACTCTCTAGGAGGGCTATCAATCTTGGAAACCATTATCAATTACTGCTTTCATGTAATTCTTAGTATAAATAGTACTTTATTGGTCTCTGCAGCTCATACAAAAAAGGCTTATGACTTGGATTCAGCTTTCCAGTATATTATATTTTAACTGAAAAAAACATGTGAAAGTATAATCTTCTGAAGCTTTTAATAACAATTCAAGTTACTATAGTATCAGATGGTTAATATTATAAAATAATTACATTAAAGCATTACTTCCAAGTGTGATACATAGAAAGTAGCAATAGTTTTACCTAGGATAAATATTAAAATGCAGATTTCTTAGAAACTGAATCAAATAACCCTAAATAGCTGTTTGAAAAATCACAGCCATTAAAGGTTTAGGAAAAGAAAAAAATATAAACCCTTACATGGCTAGCATTTAGTTTTCTGTGAATAGAAAATTAGAGCCATCAGATTCTGAGGTTCAGTATCAGAGGTTTTCTTTTGTATACAGACCTCAAGAATCTTCATCTTAAACTAGCATTCCAGGTGCCTTACTACAAAAGTACCTGGAACAAGACTTTCCAAAATATTGAAATAAAAAACATATAGAAAGGCTTAATAGAAAGCGATATCTATATTACTATCAGAACAGACAGAGGGTTATATTTTGAAGGCAAAGATATGATAGTAATCAAGACAGTATGGTGCTGGCACAAAAACAGAAATATAGATCAATGGAACAGGATAGAAAGCCCAGAGATAAACCCACACACATATGGTCACCTTATCTTTTATAAAGGAGGCAAGAATATACAATGGAGAAAAGACAGCCTCTTCAATAAGTGGTGCTGGGAAAACTGGACAGCTACATGTAAAAGAATGAAATTAGAACACTCCCTAACACCATACACAAATATAAACTCAAAATTGATTAAAGACCTAAATGTAAGGCGAGACACTATGAAACTCTTAGAGAAAAACATAGGCAGAACACTCTGTGACATAAATCACAGCAAGATCCTCTTTGACCCAGCTCCTAGAGAAATGGAAATAAAAACAAAAATAAACAAATGGGACCTAATGAAACTTAAAAGCTTTTGCACAGCAAAGGAAACCACGAACAAGACGAAAAGACAACCCTCAGAACAGGAGAAAATATTTGCAAATGAAGCAACTGACAAAGGATTAATCTCCAAAATATACAAGCAGCTCATGCAGCTCAATATCCAAAAAACAAACAACCCAATCCAAAAATGGGCAGAAGATCTAAACAGACATTTCTCCAAAGAAGATCTACAGATTGCCAACAAACACATGAAAGGATGCTCAACATCACTAATCATTAGAGAAATGCAAATCAAAACTACAATGAGATATCACCTCACACCAGTTAGAATGGCCATCATCAAAAAATCTAGAAACAGTAAATGCTGGAGAGGGTGTGGAGAAAAGGGACCCCTCTTGCACTGTTGGTAGGTATGTAAATTGATACAGTCACTGTGGAGAACAGTATGGAGGCTCCTTAAAAAACTAAAAACTACCATACGACCCAGCAATCCCATTACTGGGCATATACCCTGAGAAAACCATAATTCAAAAAGAGTCATGTACCACAATGTTCACTGCAGCTCTATTTACAATAGCCAGGACATGGAAGCAACCTAAGTTTCCATTGACAGATGAATGGATAAAGAAGATGTGGAACATATATACAAAGGATTATTACTCAGCCATGAAAAGAAACAAAACTGAGTTATTTGTAGTGAGGTGGGTGGACCTAGAGTCTGTCATACGGAGTGAAGTAAGTCAGAAAGAGAAAAGCAAATACCATATGCCAACACATATATATGGAATCTAAAAAAAAAAAGGTTCTGAAGAACCTAGGAGCAGGACAGGAATAAAGACTTATATGTAGAGAATGGACTTGAGGACACAGGGAGGGGGAAGGGTAAGCTGGGACGAAGTGAGATAGTGACATGGGCATATATACACTACCAAATGTAAACTAGATAGCTAGTGGGAAGCAGCTGCATAGTACAGGGAGATCAGCTCGGTGCTTTGTGACCACCTAGAGGGGTGAGATAGGGAGGGTGAGAGGGAGATGCAAGAGGGAAGAGATATGGGGATATATGTATATGTATAGCTGATTTGCTTTGTTATACAGCAGAAACTAACACACCATTGTAAAGCAATTATACTCCAATAAAGATGTTAAAGGTATATTAATAAATAAAGGGGTTCCCTGGTGGCGCAGTGGTTAAGAGACTGCCTGTCAATGCAGGGGACACAGGTTTGAGCCCTGGTCTGGGAAGATCTCACGTGCCGTGGACCAACTACACCTGTGAACCACAACTACTGAAGCCCGCGGGACTAGAGCCCATGCTCTACATCAAGACAAACCACCGCAATCAGAAGCCCGCGCACCACAACCAAGAGTAGCCCCCGCTCGCCGCAACTAGAGAAAGCCCTCATGCAGCAACAAAGACCCAACACAGCCAAAAATAAATCAAAAATATAAATAAATAAAGTACCTCATATAAGTGGAAAAAATAAAATAAAAGGGTGCTTATTGTATGAATACATGGAAAGTACTGAAAAAGCAGAAAAGTATGAAAAGATACACAACAAATTATCATGGATATAGAACGTAGATCAGATCATAGTGGACATCGAACAAAGTGGTAAGGCTGTCTTTTATTTTTCCAGAAGACCAGCTGCTCCTGACTCTGTAAGTCACCATTGTGGAGCCCACCCAAATCATGTCTCCTTCCACCGTTCCTGCTTCCACAAATAACTTCCTCTAACTCATGTCTTGGCTTACTCATGGCTTCTTCTGTCTCAAAATGTTGCTCCTCAGTGTGTGCCTCCTTTTTCAGCATTACTGTATTTATTAAGAAAATGTATTGCATATACTGAATGCTTATTTCATACCAAATCCATCTACCTACATGGTCTCATTTACTCACCACAGCAACCTCATGGCGTAAACGTTACTACAGTTAACATTTTGGAGTCAGAAAGCTGAAGCTTAATAAAGTTAACTAATATGCCACAAATCACAAATGTAATATTGCTGATAATATGGTGCTAATTCCAGATTTAGTTCTTAACCTCAACCAGCTCTTTCTCACCACGGTATGTTCTTTCTTTCTTTGTCTGGCATACAAAGGGTAGACTCTGTTTGGAACAGAGCTGATGTTAAAGAGATTTTGTTTACTCAACTATTTTCATTGGCCAGTGATGACCTACAGATGGCTTCCACCAGTCCAATCAGTTGTCACCTGGAAAGTAGGTTCACTGGTTTCTAGACGTGGTATTCCATTTGTAAAGTTCACCTTCATAAAGCTGTTGAGGTTACACATACTCAGAAGAAAATATAATGTGAGACCTTGATTAGAACTGTAATATTTTAGACTTCAGAAAAGTCTATCTATTAGTCATAACTCAACAAAACAGATCATTACCATGTGCACTTTAGCTAATTTCTTCTATTTTCAAATTTGTGTCATGAATTATATAGTTGGAGTTTTACTGTGCATACAGTATTATAGCACAATTTTAGTATAGATACATGAGTGATCTTCTGTATAATTTTCTCAACACTTCTCTAAAAATATAGGAATAATGTACCAAATATTTTAAAATTTCATTAAAATATAATAGCCATAGTGATACCAAGAAGACAAGAATTTTTGCTCCAGAACAAAGAACAAATATATGCATATATTCCAGCTTTTTCCTTGTTGAGGGGGCCTCACATTGCTTCAACTTTCATACAACCTGAAACCTCACTCTTTCACATTCAGAACTTTTAAATTCTGGCATTGCTAAATCTATTAATTCTTTCCATTATAATTTGTATCTTTTGGGTCCATTTTAAAAATCTTTCTCTATATCCAAGTTTCTAAATCTATTCTCATATATTTTCTTCTAATAAGTATGAGTATTTCATATTTGGGTTTTTATTTCTTTCAGAATATATTCTGTATGTGGAACTATGTCTTTTTATTTCAATGTAACTTTATATCTTTCATTTCAGGAAAACATTTCTATATACTGAAGCATATTTTCTTTCACTTGTTATGTTTATTATGAACCCCATTTTGTTTATATTTGTCTTCATATCTATCCTTTATTCTTATATTTTCTGTCCACTGTGTATATGAGTATTTTCATCATGTGTAGCTAGCACTTAACATATATTTCCCGGATTATTCATTTTATTTTTATTTTTAATGTTGAATTATTTGTCTATTTATTACATTCCTTTTTCCTTTTGAATGACTCTCTCAGCTGAAGTAGCTCATTTTTATATCATCTTTTTTCTTATAACATTTTCTGTTCTGTTTTGAATCTTCTGACCTCTTCTTTCAGGTTTTTCTTTTTTTTTTTAACATCTTTATTGGAGTATAATTGCTTTACAATGTTATGTTAGTTTCTGCTGTATAACAAAGTGAATCATCTATATGCATACCTATACCCCCATATCCCCTCCCTCTTGTGTCTCCCTCCCACCCTCCCTATGTCATCCTTCTAGGTGATCACAAAGCACCGAGCTGATCTCCCTGTACTATGCAGCTGCTTCCCACTACCTATCTATTTTACATTTGGTAGTGTATATACATCAGTGCTACTCTCTCACTTCGTCCCAGCTTACCCTTTCCCACCGTGCCCTCAAATCCATTCTCTACATCTTCATCTTTATTCTTGTCCTGCCCCTAGGTTCATCAGAACCATTTTGTTTCTTTTAAATTCCATATATACGTGTTAGCATACGGTATTTGTTTTTCTCTTTCTGACTTGCTTCACTCTGTATGACAGACTCTAGGTCCATCCACCTCACTACAAATAACTCCATTTCATTTCTTTTTATGGCTGAGTAATATTCCATGTATATATGTGCCACATCTTCTTTCTCCATTCACCTGTCGATGGACACTTAGGTTGTTTCCATGTCCTGGCTATTGTAAATAGAGCTGCAATGAACATTGTGCTACATGACTCTTTTTGAACTATGGTTTTCTCAGGGTATATGCCCAGTAGTGGGATTGCTGGGTCATATGGTAGTTCTATTTTTAGTTTTTTAAGGAAGCTCCATACTGTTCTCCATAGTGACTGTATCAATTTACATTCCCACCAGCAGTGCAAGGGTGTTCCCTTTTCTCCACACCCTCTCCAGCATTTACTGTTTCTAGATTTCTTGACAATGGCCATTCTGACTGGTGTGAGGTGATATCTCATTGTAGTTTTGATTTGCATTTCTCTAATGATTAGTGATGTTGAGCATCCTTTCATGTGTTTGTTGGCAATCTGTAGATCTTCTTTGGAGAAATGTCTGTTTAGATCTTCTGCCCATTTTTGGATTGGGTTGTTTGTTTTTTGGATATTGAGCTGCATGAGCTGCTTGTATATTTTGGAGATTAATCCTTTGTCAGTTGTTTTGTTTGCAAATATTTTCTCCTGTTCTGAGGGTTGTCTTTTCGTCTTGTTCATGGTTTCCTTTGCTGTGCAAAAGCTTTTAAGTTTCATTAGGTCCCATTTGTTTATTTTTGTTTTTATTTCCATTTCTTTAGGAGGTGGGACAAAAAGGATCTTGCTGTGATTTATGTCATAGAGTGTTCTGCCTATGTTTTTCTCTAGGAGTTTTACCATGTCTGGCCTTACATTTAGGTCTTTAATCCATTTTGAGTTTATTTTTGTGTATGGTGTTAGGAAGTGTTCTAATTACATGTCCAGTTTTCCCAGCACCACTTGTTGAAGAGGTGGTCTTTTCTCCTTTCTATATTCTTGCCTCCTTTACCAAAGCTAAGGTGACCATATGTGCATGGGTTTATCTCTGGGCTTTCTATTCTGTTCCATTGATGTATATTTCTGTTTTTGTGCCAATACCATACTGTCTTGATGACTGTAGCTTTGTCGTATAGTCTGAAGTCAGGGAGCGTGATTCCTCCAGCTCTATTTTTCTTTCTCAAGATTGCTTTGGCTATTCGGCATGTTTTGTGTTTCCCTACAAATTGTGAAATTTTTTGTCCTAGTTCTGTGAAAAATGCCATTGGTAGTTTGATAGGGAATGCATTGAATCTGTAGATTGCTTTGTGTAGTATAGTCATTTTCACAATGTTGATTCTTCCAAATCAAGAACATGGTATATCTCTTCATCTGTTTGTATCATGTTTACTTTCTTTCATCAATGTCTTATAGTTTTCTGCATACATGTCTTTTGTCTCCTTAGGTAGGTTTATTCCTAGGTATTTTATTCTTTTTGTTGCATGGTAAATGGGAGTGTTTCCTTAATTTCTCTTTCAGATTTTTCATTGTTAGTGTATAAGAATGCAGGAGATTTCTGTGCATTAATTTTATATCCTTCTACTTTATCAAATTCATTGATTAGCTCTAGTAGTTTTCTGGTGGCATTTTTAGGATTCTCTATGTATAGTATCATGTTATCTGCAAACAGTGACAGTTTTACTTCTTCTTTTGTGATTTGTATTCATTTTATTTCTTTTTCTTCTCTGATTGCTGTGGCTAAAACTTCCAAAACTATGTTGAATAATAGTGGTGAGAGTGGGCAACCTTGTCTTGTTCCTGATCTTAGAGGAAATGGTTTCAGTTTTTCACCATTGAGAATGATGTTGGCTGTGGGTTTGTCATATATGGCCTTTATTATGTTGAGATAAGTTCCCCCTATGACCACTTTCTGGAGAGTTTTTTTATCATAGATGGGTGTTGAATTTTGTCACAACCTTTTTCTGCATCTATTGAGATCATCATATGGTTTTTATCCTTCAGTTTGTTAATATGGTGTATCACATTGATTGATTTGCATATATTGAAGAATCCTTGCATTCCTGGGATAAGCCCCACTTGATCATGGTGTATGATCCTTTTAATGTGCTGTTGGATTCTATTTGCTAGTGTTTTGTTGAGGATTTTTGCATCTGTGTTCATCAGTGATACTGGCCTGTAGTTTTCTTTTTTTGCGACATCTTTGTCTGGTTTTGGTATCAGCGTGATGGTGGCCTCGTAGAATGAGTTTGGGAGTGTTCCTCCCTCTGCTATATTTTGGAAGAGTTTGGGAAGGATAGGTGTTAGCTCTTCTCTAAATGTTTGATAGAATTCACCTGTAAAGCCATCTGGTCCTGGGCTTTTGTTTGTTGGAAACTTTTTAGTCACAGTTTCAATTTTGGTGCTTGTGATTGGGCTGTTCATATTTTCTATTTCTTCCTGGTTCAGTCTCAGGAGGTTGTGCTTTTCTAAAAATTTGTCCATTTCTTCCAGGTTGTCCATTTTATTGGCATATAGTTGCTTGTAGTAATCTCACATGATCCTTTGTATTTCTGCAGTGTCAGTTGTTACTTCTCCTTTTTCATTTCTAATTCTGTTGATTTGAGCCTTCTTCCTTTTTTTCTTGATGAGTCTGGCTAATGGCTTATCAATTTTGTTTATCTTCTCAAAAAAACCAGCTTTTAGTTTTATTGATTTTTGCTATTGTTTCCTTCATTTCTTTTTCATTTATTTCTGATCTCATCTTTATGATTTCTTTCCTTCTGCTAACTTTTGGGGTTTTTTTGTTCTTCTTTCTCTAATTGTTTTAGGTTTAAGTTTAGGTTGTTTATTAGGTTTTTCTTTAAGTGTTTATCTTGTCTGTTATCAATTTCAGAATATGAAATACTGTTTGCAATTCTCATGTTTCTTAATCTCCTTTTTATTTTATTATTTGATGTTTTCTTAAGCTTTTAAAAATAATTTAACTGTTTTTCTGAATAGTCCTATGGTTGCATTCTTTCTCGTCACTCCTTTGAAAGTAGCTTCCAAATAATTGTGGTGTGTGTATGTGCATACCTGGTGAGAGAGGAGAGGGGAAGAGTGATTGCTATATCAATCTGCCACATCCACTTGTGAGTCTTCCTTGGCTTTCACATTCATATGTCTACATGGCTCACAGCAAAAACTTCCTGTCTCCTTTTTCACTCCAGCTTCATTTGTAGAGTTCTTCCTGTGCTAGTAGGTTAGGTTGTAGGGATCTGCATTTCTTTAATTGTGGTGTCTAAATCAGCCATATCTTTATTACCTAGAAACTTGTTAGAAGTGCACATTTACAGGCCCCATGCTATACCTACTAAGTCAGGAACAATGTGCTTGGGGCCCAGAAATCTGTTTCATAAGTGCTGTAAGTGATTTTAATGCATAGTAAAATATGACAACTCCTGATAATGAACAACAGAATTACACCGCAAGTTTCTATTTCTCTCTACTCTGATGCCGTCTCTGTTCTAGAGTGTTTAATGGCTTTTCTGCTCTTGAACTCTTTCATGTATCCACTCAATACCCCATATGTTATCATTTTATTCAAAGATTGATGGCTATCTTTCAAGTCAGTGAAACTTACTTTAGAGAATATATATAGCCTGCTCAGGGTCTAAGGAGGAATATGTCAATCTTCCGATAACAATCTCATCAAGGTCTTGATTCTCCCAGAGTTTGTGTTTGGAGATCATAGCATGTATATTGTTTTATATATGTTGAAGGGTTTTTTGTTTGTTTGCTTTTTGTTTTTTATTCAATTTCTTATTCCCCTGCAATTCCCCTGTAGTCTAAATTAACAGTCCTTGGAGAAAAAATACAATGAAAATAAAACAAAAGAAAATAAAACATAAACTTCTAATCCTTGCTATTCAAATCCAAAGGTACAAAGAAAAGAAAAGCACCAAGGCATTATTTAATTTCTTGGATCAAAAACGTTAAATAAATGAGACTATACTTTAAGCTTAAAGTAGAACATTAGAAAGAGGCATTCATGAAGTTTTGTATGAACAAAACATTTGCCATAAATCAACTTGTGTATAAGATTTAAGTTTCATTGAGTCAAGAATAATAATTTTGAAGTGTATTTTAAATTAAAATATATCCATAGTATGCATGTATGTATCCTGTAAAGTAGTCTCTCACTATAGTTAAGATAATACTAATAGATCTTAAATGAAACCATAAATAAAATCATGGAATGACCTTTGTTAGCAGAAATGAAATATTAATGGGTAACTTCTTATGTACAAAACAGAATCATCAAACAGGTGTTGTTCCGGGAAGAAAATTTTCTTAGGTAAGATAAGAAATGAACTTAATATCTACTAGTACTCTCTATTCAATGAATATTGGAGACTGGGCAGCCTGAGTATTATTTTAAATATTTGTCATATTAGCAAATAACATATATTTATAATAACCAGAATGTAGGTTTTAAATATTGATCAGAGCCCTGCTATTTCATGTTAATGAAGTAACTTTCATGTTAAGATGCTTTGCTTTGTTTTTGAGTCAAGGAAAAAAAAATATTTCACAATGCTATAAATACTCTTTAATAAATAATCGTCATCATAAACTTCTTAGCAGTTTATCCTTTTAAAGCTAATGTTTTCTGGTAACAGAAGCCTTCATAGTCCTTTAGCCATTGATTAATTTCAATAATTAATAGAGACTTTTATAGTTAATCCTCAAAGCATGCATTTCATATTAATATTCTGACTTTTAAGCAGAAAATTAACAAATTTTGTAATCCAAGGGGAGAATGAATTCATAATTATTTGGCAAACAAAATGCCTTTCCAGTAAAATATCCATGAATTTATCTCTAAGTCAAAATCTTTTGTTGGCCATTTATCATTACTAGCTTACTGAATTTTATTTTGATCCCCGCTTTCACTTTTTCTCTCTCTCTCTCTTTCTCCTGTATTAACTTTCATTAATATTGTTTGAAAAGTTAGTTTTTACATGAGACACTGCCAAATCATTGAAAAAAAAATACAACTGCAGTTATGCAGAAAAGAGTCATTTCTTCCTTAGTCCCCTCCCAGGAAAAAAAAAAACAAAAAACTATTTTTAGACCTCTCATAATAATAGGCTGCTTCTCATTGACTGTGCTATGTGCTAGATCCTGTGCTAAGGACTTAACTATCTCATTTAATCCTACAATTTCTTTTTTAAGGAATGTATTACTTTATCCATTTTATGGTAAAGTAATTCACAGTGATTAAGTCACAGAACTCAATGTCTTAGAGGTAGTAAATGTTATATTAGGATTTTAAGTGTGATTCTATGTAAAAAGCCTTCACAAAAATAAAGGGATAATTTTCACAAAAGAAGTTGCATACAACACTACCAAATGTAAAATAGATAGCTAGTGGGAAGCAGCCACATAGCACAGGAAGATCAGCTTGGTGCTTTGTGACCATCTAGAGGGATGGGATAGGGAGGGAGGGAGGGAGACGCAAGAGGGAGGGATATGGGGATATATGTATACATATACCTGATTCACTTTGTTATACAGCAGAAACTAACACCACATTGTAAAGCAATTATACTCCAGTAAAGATGTTAAAAAAAAAAAAAAAAAAGAAAGTTGCGTACGTTTTTCTAAAAACTTGGAGAGACATTTCCAAGTCAGCTACTTTCCCCATTTTTGCCAAGAATTTTTTATTTTCGGCATGGTTTTCCTTTGAGGTAGTTTCTTAAAGTATCCTCTACTCTCTGAAAGAAGACAAGTTCTTGTTTAAATCTCTCTGACTTTCATGGTATTCCTGATTGGGGACCTAAACTGTGAGACTGTTTTTGCTAAGAAGGTATTACACTGTATTAGAAAGGCTGAATCAAATGAAGAATGTCTTACACTATTCTAGGGATTTTGCATTTTTCCTAAGTTAATATAACTTTTTGCATAACAGAGGATACTCCAAATTTAAGACATTAAACTTTTATTCATTTAAAAATGTGTAGGGCTATCTTTGATTGAAATGAGAGGCTTAATTGAATTTTAGCTAAAATAAGTCTTTTATCTCTTTTTCACTTTACTAGTTAAAACTCAAATTCAGCAATAAAAAAGCCAGAGTAACAATAGTTCCATTTAAACGGGACAAATAATTATCTCTGCACTGTGAATATCATCACACCTGAATGTTTCGTGACATCATTATTGCTATTTTCCATTCCACTTAGTTCCATTCATTGCATTAAAGTGTATTTTTAGCTTCTCTTATGGCTATATGGGTTCACAGTGGTTCACTATTTAAATAGCTATGGAAACATTAACCAAGTGAGTGGAAGTCAGAGGGCAAGAATCTGGAATAGAAGAGGAAGATGTTGATGCAATATAATGTAGGTACAAGAGTGTCAATGCCTACACTATGTGGAAGAGATATAGAATATGTTGAAGATATGCCATGTTCTCTCAACATTGGCTGACAGTGTTGTGGAAAGTCTTGACTGATTTAGGTCTAAATTGGGGGCAAAAATCTTTCTCATAGTCAACAGATGATTCAGGGAGTAAAACAAGATATTCTTTCTACTATTCTCTATATTAACTTCTATGACCCACTTGTCAGCTGGATTCAGCATATTAGTCACTGTATCAAGTTCTGATTAGACAAGGCCACTGCTATTAACCTTACATGCTCTGATGGATAGATAGATAGATAGATAGATAGATAGATAGATAGATAGATAGAATAAATGTCTAATTACTAGTTCTATTTCTTGATATTAAATAAAGAAATAAAACATCCATATCTAGCAAAAGAAGGCATCTATATGTTAGATAGAAAAGTAACTTTACTGCAAATATAAAATTTATTTTGCTGATATAATTAGATATCTTTGATATACATCATTGCCTCAGGAGTCCCTCAAAATGAAGTTTCTTCTACTTGCGTAACCATACAATACACATATTTTCATTTGAGAAGCTAATTCAAGTTGCTCATCTGGAATTTCTTTGTAAGAACGATTCATAACTGTGTCTGAATGAGGAAGAAAATACATATTTTTATTGGTTTTAAAAAATCATGGTAATGACTACTTATTACATGTAGTTTTACTGGAAACACATTGTTTTATTAAACATGAGGTCCATGAAATCAAACATATTAGTGATCATTATTGACAGTAAAATCACTGTTCTATTTAATGTGATTTAATAGAATGACTTCTGATTTATCATGAATGATATTAATAATATTCCCTGGTTTCCCACAGGAAATAGCCAAAAAATTCAAATAAAAAGATGGAAAAGTTGTGACAATATTGTGTCTTATCTCTTTTGCTCCAATCTACTTGGAGCAAAAGAGTGAAGACATTATTTCCTACCACTGATACAATGGGTATTATTTGAAATTTCCTTGGGATCTGAATGCCTATTTGACTTTCAGGCAAATTTTACATTCTCTTCCCCTCTGTTTGGAAATTGAAACGTTTATATTATTACATTATTTCATTATGGTGTATTACTTGCCTGACTGAAGAAGAAAAGGATATTCTTGCTCATCTGAAAACCAATGTACCCAACGTATAATTCTTCTAATTTGAAATAATTATGCTACACAAAGTGCAAAGCCATTTATTATATTTGATTCATTGCATCAATTTTCCTTTAAGTTGTTTAAGATATAATATGCCTTGCAAGAATCATTTCTGTAGCACGTGACAAAATTTCAAGAAAAAAAGCAAAAATGCGTGCACTTTATTTACCTCTGAGCAAATATGCCAAACCACTTAAACAGAGGGAATTACCATATATTTTTACATGGAAAAATAAAATAAGAGATAAAGGGAATATTGGAGAAGGAAGCTGTATGAATCCATTAGGACTATAGAAGATGGAGAATTTAAGTCTCCTAATTACTCGCTTTCCAGTTAATTCTACATAATTTTCAAATGCTAGTAACAAAAAATCACACTTAGAATGACTAATTTGGCTTATCTACTCTATTCTTAGACTGGACATAGTTGCAGCTCAGAAGCAAATTACTGAGGTGGAGAATTACAAAGCTTTTCTTATCTAAGGAAATACACCTTGTCTATTTCTGAAGGGAACGTGTGAACTGAACAACTGAAATGTTTCTCAGGTAAGCACGTATATTTAAAAGGTATTTAGCTAGATTCATTAAACATTTTAATAAATATCTTCATTTATTAAATAAATACTTAATAAATATCTTTAATATTTTGTAACATGAACTAAGTAAGAAAAGTAACACCACCATATTAACAAATACTAGCTAATATTGTATATTTTACACCATTAAAATTAGAGAAAAAAATAGAAAAGCCCCATTTTCCTGGACCTCCCATAAATTATTTCACTGATACTCTTGGAAAATCTATAACACACTGTTTAAGAGCATGATGTCTGCAGCGCAACTGTGATGCCTTGCTTCTTACACCTAACCAGCTGTGCTTTCCTGGAGGCACTCAATTTCTGTTATGTAAAATGGGGTTAATGATGGTATCTACCTCCTTCCTAGGGTTTTGAGGAGGACAGATAATGAATTTTGAACAGCATAGCGAGCACCCACCAAGTATTACCCATCATCAGCCATTTTGCCTATATTTTACTAAAAAGGAAATCTCAAACATCTAAATCTATAGACAAACAGTAAAATAGTCATTTTCAAAACCTCCCGTAACATAGTCCAGTTTGATTGTTGAAATAGTTCCTAACATTATGTAATTTAGCTAAACTGTATGGATTTAATTACTGGACAGGGATTCAGGATACGTGTGCTCAGGTCCAGCCTCTGGAATTGTAGAATTTAGACAGTGACAGTGATGTTTCTCTGTTTTCAAATTGAGAACTCTCCACAAATCCTTCATATCTGTAAAGATCAGGTGATTCTATGATTCTAAGCAGAGGTACCATTACATTGAAATATATAATGGTTTTTGCAGTGATGCAGGTGAGTTGCTACTAAGTCTAGTGAAGATATACCATGGTGAATAAGACTTCTCTTATCCTTTCTAGAGTTAGAATAACATGAACTTAAAATAATAACTCATCTCAGGAAAAATATGCAAGGAAATGTGAAAAATTAAATATCCTCTTGAATAATTTTTCATCTTTTCTAGGACATTTTTATTTGATTTAAATAGAAAATGATTCAATGGAACAATTTCACTTTTTTATTATAAAAATGAGAGTGACTCAATAATTGGAGTGACCACAGTATATAATTAGAGAAATTATTTTAGAAAAATTAAGTAGCAAATGTACTGAGATCCTTATTAGACTAGGAAATGAAAGACTATAATCCAGAGACCCATTCATGTGAGTTGGTCGTCACATTTATTCAAATAATAAAATGTCTTTTTTAAGTTAAAAAAATGTTGTGAAAGAACAATGAAAGATTTCCTTCAACTATGTAATTGATTGAAATGCAAAATAAGTTTTGAATAGTCTTCAGTAGAGAACTATATAATTATATTATTTTCAGTTTAAAAAACTTCAGTCTGATAGTTTTGGTTATATGAAATAATCAGTATGATCCTCTGCACCTGACAGATAATTCAACAATCATTAATTTTTGTGTTGGAATTCACTCAGAGACACCCATGAAGATGAATAAATACTATGAAGCATCTTTTTTTATACAGAGGTAGAAAGTCAAAAGATTTTTATATACTCCTACGTTCTTCTCTTTTCTTCATTAGATAAAATTAAAATGAACTATTTTAGATTGGGGCTACAGAAGTCTGAAGGTGACTAGTTGTACTACCTTTATTCAAATATTTGTTCTTTCCATCATAAAATGGAAAAATATAGAAAACAGTAAAATGAAATAGTGATATAATTTTTGCTGTATGATTTTGTTTCCTGTTTAGATGAATAGTAAATGTCTAATTAACTTGTACATATGACAAGCTACTTTTACCCCCAAATATTTGCAATTGAATTAATATCATTTATTGAATAATGTATCCTTTCTTCACTAATTTGAAATGCCATGCTTTTTATATATAACTCATTGTTATTTACACAGGAATTTGTTTCTGGGTTGTTTTCTGAAAGTCCAGTCTTGAACCTGCATTTCACTCTGGATTACTTGAGTTTTCCCTGGCAGATAACCTATGACTTCAGCTCTACTCTTTATTCTTCTTTATCATTTTTTTTTTAACATCTTTATTGAAGTATAATTGCCTTACAATGCTGTGTCAGCTTCTGCTTTATAACAAAGTGAATCAGTTATACATATACAATATGTTCCCATTTCTCTTCCCTCTTGCGTCTCCCTCCCTCCCACCCTCCCCATCCCACCCCTCTAGGTGGTCACAAAGCACCGAGCTGATCTCCCTGTGCTATGCGGCTGCTTCCCACTAGTTATCTATTTTACATTTGGTAGTGTATATATGTCCATGACACTCTCTTACCCTGTCACATCTCACCCCACCCCCTCCCCATATCCTCAAGTCCATTCTCTAGTAGGTCTGTGTCTTTATTCCCGTCTTGCCACTAGGTTCTTCATGGCCTTTTTTTTTTTTTTTTTTTTTTCCCTTAGATTCCATATATATGTGTTAGCATACTGTATTTGTTTTTCTCTTTCTGACTTACTTCACTCTGTATGACAGACTCTAACTCCATCCACCTCATTACAAATACCTCCATTTCATTTCTTTTTATGGCTGAGTAATAGTCCATTGTATATATGTGCCACATCTTCTTTATCCATTCATCTGTCGATGGACATTTAGGTTGCTTCCATGTCCTGGCTATTGTAAATAGAGCTGCAATGAACATTTTGGTACATGACTCTTTTTGACCTATGGTTTTCTCAGGGTATATGCCCAGTATTGGGATTGCTGGGTCGTATGGTAGTTCTATTTGTAGTTTTTTAAGGAACCTCCATACTGTTCTCCATAGTGGCTGTATCAATTTACATTCCCACCAACAGTGCAAGAGTGTTCCCTTTCCTCCACACCCTCTCCAGCATTTATTGTTTCTAGATTTTTTGATGATGGCCATTCTGACCGGTGTGAGATGATATCTCATTGTAGTTTTGATTTGCATTTCTCTAATGATTAATGATGTTGAGCATTCTTTCATGTGTCTGTAGGCCATCTGTATATCTTCTTTGGAGAAATGTCTATTTAGGTCTTCTGCCCATTTTTGGATTGGTTTGTTCGTTTTTTTGTTATTGAGCTGCATGAGCTGCTTGTAAATCTTGGAGAGTAATCCTTTGTCAGTTGCTTCATTTGCAAATATTTTCTCCCATTCTGAGGGTTGTCTTTTGGTCTTGTTTATGGTTTCCTTTGCTGTGCAAAAGCTTTTAAGTTTCATTAGGTCCCATTTGTTTATTTGTGTTCTTATTTCCATTTCTCTGGGAGCTGGGTCAAAAAGAATCTTGCTGTGATGTATGTCATAGAGTGTTCTGCCTATGTTTTCCTCTAAGAGTTTGATAGTGTCTGGCCTTAAACTTAGGTCTTTAATCCATTTTGAGTTTATTTTTGTGCATGGTGTCAGGGAGTGTTCTAATTTCATACTTTTACATGTACCTGTCCAATTTTCCCAGCACCACTTATTGAAGAGGCTGTCTTTTCTCCACTGTATATGCTTGCCTCCTTTATCAAAGATAAGATGACCATATGTGTGTGGGTTTATCTCTGGGCTTTCTATCCTGTTCCATTGATCTATATTTCTGTTTTTGTGCCAGTACCAAACTGTCTTGATTGCTGAAGCTTTGTAATATAGTCTGAAGTCAGGGAGCCTGATTCCCCCAGCTCCATTTTTCGTTCTCAAGATTGCTTTGGCTATTCGGGGTCTTTTGTGTTTCCATACAAATTGTGAAATTTTTTGTTCTAGTTCTGTGAAAAATGCCAGTGGTAGTTTGATAGGGATTGCATTGAATCTGTAGATTGCTTTGGGTAGTAGAGTCATTTTCACAATGTTGATTCTTCCAATCCAGGAACATGGTATATCTCTCCATCTATTTGTATCATCTTTAATTTCTTTCATCAGTGTCTTATAATTTTCTGCATACAGGTCTTTTGTCTCCTTTGGTAGGTTTATTCCTAGATATTTTATTCTTTTTGTTGCAATGGTAAATGGGAGTGTTTTCTTAATTTCACTTTCAGATTTTTCGTTATTAGTGTATAGAAATGCAAGAGATTTCTGTGCATTAATTTTGTATCCTGCTACTTTACCAAATTCATTGATTAGCTCTAGGAGTTTTCTGGTAGCATCTTTAGGAGTCTCTATGTATAGTATCATGTCATCTGCAAACAGTGACAGCTTTACTTCTTCTTTTCCGATTTGGATTCCTTTTATTTCTTTGTCTTCTCTGATTGCTGTGGCTAACACTTCCAAAACTATGTTGAATAATAGTGGTGAGAGTGGGCAACCTTGTCTTGTTCCTGATCTTAGTGGAAATGGTTTCAGTTTTTCACCATTGAGGACAATGTTGGCTGTGGGTTTGTCATATATGGCCTTTATTATGTTGAGGAAAGTTCCCTCTATGCCTACTTTCTGCAGGGCTTTTATCATAAATGGGTGTTGAATTTTGTCGAAAGCTTTCTCTGCATCTATTGAGATGATCATATGGTTTTTTTCCTTCAGTTTGTTAATATGATGTATCACATTGATTGATTTGCGTATATTGAAGAATCCTTGCATTCCTGGGATAAACCCCACTTGATCATGGTGTATGATCCTTTTAATGTGCTGTTGGATTCTGTTTGCTAGTATTTTGTTGAGGATTTTTGCATCTATGTTCATCAGTGATATTGGCCTGTAGTTTTCTTTCTTTGTGACATCTTTGTCTGGTTTTGGTATCAGGGTGATGGTGGCCTCGTAGAATGAGTTTGGGAGTGTCCCTCCCTCTGCAATATTTTGGAAGAGTTTGAGAAGGATAGGTGTTAGCTCTTCTCTAAATGTTTGATAGAATTCACCTGTGAAGCCATCTGGTCCTGGGCTTTTGTTTGTTGGAAGGTTTTTAATCACAGTTTCAATTTCAGTGCTTGTGATTGGTCTGTTCATATTTTCCATTTCTTCCTGGTTCAGTCTCGGCAGTTTGTGCATTTCTAAGAATCTGTCCATTTCTTCCAGGTTGTCCATTTTATTGGCATAGAGTTGCTTGTAGTAATCTCTCATGATCTTTTGTATTTCTGCAGTGTCAGTGGTTACTTCTCCTCTTTCATTTCTAATTCTATTGATCTGAGTCTTCTCCCTTTTTCTCTTGATGAGTCTGGCTAATGGTTTATCAATTTTGTTTATCTTCTCAAAGAACCAGCTTTTAGTTTCATTGATTTTTGCTATTGTTTCCTTCATTTCTTTTTCATTTATTTCTGACCTGATCTTTATAATTTCTTTCCTTCTGCTGGCTTTGGGGTTTTTTTGTTCTTCTTTCTCTAATTGCTTTAGGTGCAAGGTTAGGTTGTTTATTCGAGATGTTTCCTGTTTCTTGAGGTAGGCTTGTATTGCTATAAACTTCCCTCTTAGCACTGCTTTTGCTGCGTCCCATAGGTTTTGGGTCGTCGTATCTCCATTGTCATTTGTTTCTAGGTATTTTTTGATTTCCCCTTTGATTTCTTCAGTGATCACTTCGTTATTAAGTAATGTATTGTGTAGCCTCCATGTGTTTGTATTTTTTACAGGTCTTTTCCTGTAATTGATATCTAGTCTCATAGCGTTGTGGTCGGAAAAGATACTTGATACGATTTCAATTTTCTTAAATTTACCAAGGCTTGATTTGTGACCCAAGATATGATCTATCCTGGAGAATGTTCCATGAGCACTTGAGAAAAATGTGTATTCTGTTGTTTTTGGATGAAATGTCCTATAAATATCAATTAAGTCCATCTTGTTTAATGTATCATTTAAAGCTTGTGTTTCCTTATTTATTTTCATTTTGGATGATCTGTCCATTGGTGAGAGTGGGGTGTTAAAGTCCCCTACTATGATTGTGTTGCTGTCGATTTCCCCTTTTATGGCTGTTAGTATTTGCCTTATGTATTGAGGTGCTCCTATGTTGGGTGCATAAATATTTACAATTGTTATACCTTCCTCTTGTATCGATCCCTTGATCATTATATAGTGTCCTTCTTTGTCTCTTGTAATAGTCTTTATTTTAAAGTCTATTTTGTCTGATATGAGAATTGCTACTCCAGCTTTCTTTTGATTTCCATTTGCATGGAATATCTTTTTCCATCCCCTCACTTTCAGTCTATATGTGTCTCTAGGTCTGAAGTGGGTCTCTTGTAGACAGCATATATATGGGTCTTGTTTTTGTATCCATTCAGCCAGCCTGTGTCTTTTGGTGGGAGCATTTAATCCATTTACATTCAAGGTAATTATCGATATGTATGTTCCTATTCCCATTTTCTTAAATGTTTTGGGTTTGTTATTGTAGGTGTTTTCCTTCTCTTGTGTTTCTTGCCTAGAGAAGTTCCTTTAGCATTTGTTGTAAAGCTGGTTTGGTGGTGCTGAACTCTCTCAGCTTTTGCTTGTCTGTAAAGGTTTTAATTTCTCCATTGAATCTGAATGAGATCCTTGCTGGGTAGTGTAATCTTGGTTGCAGGTTTTTCTCCTTCATCACTTTAAGTATATCCTGCCACTCCCTTCTGGCTTGCAGAGTTTCTGCTGAAAGATCAGATGTTAACCTTATGGGGATTCCCTTGTGTGTTATTTGTTTTTTTTCCCTTGCTGCCTTTAATATGTTTTCCTTATATTTAATTTTTGACAGTTTGATTAATATGTGTCTTGGTGTGTTTCTCCTTGGGTTTATCCTGTATGGGACTCTCTGTGCTTCCAGGACTTGATTAACTATTTCCTTTCCCATATTAGGGAAGTTTTCAACTATAATCTCTTCAAATATCTTCTCAGTCCCTTTCTTTTTCTCTTCTTCTTCTGGGACCCCTATAATTCGAATGTTGGCGCGTTTAATGTTGTCCCAGAGGTCTCTGAGACTGTCCTCAGTTCTTTTCATTCTTTTTCCTTTATCCTGCTCTGCAGTAGTTATTTCCACCATTTTATCTTCCAGGTCACTTATCCTTTCTTCTGCCTCAGTTATTCTGCTATTGATCCCATCTAGAGTATTTTTAATTTCATTTATTGTGGTTTTCATCATTGCTTGGTTCCTCTTTAGTTCTTCTACGTCCTTGTTAAATGTTTCTTGCATTTTGTCTATTCTATTTCCAAGATTTTGGATCATCCTTACTATCATTATTCTGAATTCTTTTTCAGGTAGACTACCTATTTCCTCTTCATTTGTTAAGTCTGGTATGTTCTGACCCTGCTCCTTCATCTGCTGTGTGTTTTTCTGTCGTCTCATTTTGCTTATCTTACTGTGTTTGGGGTCTCCTTTTCACAGGCTGCTGGTTCGTAGTTCCTGTTGTTTTTGGTCTCTGTCCCCAGTGGCTAAGGTTGGTTCAGTGGGTTGTGTAGGCTTCCTGGTGGAGGGAACTAGTGCCTGAGCTCTGGTGGATGAGGTTGGCTCTTGTCTTTCTGGTGGGCACGTCCACGTCTGGTGGTGTATTTTGGGGTGTCTGTGGCCTTATTATGATTTTAGGCAGCCTCTCTGCTAATGGATGGGGCTGTGTTCCTGTCTTGCTAGTTGTTTGGCATAGGGTGTCCAGCACTGTAGCTTGCTGGTCGTTGAGTGAAGCTGGGTCTTGATGTTGAGATGGAGATCTCTGAGAGATTTTTGCCGTTTGGTATTACGTGGAGCTGGGAGGTCTCTTGTGGACCAGTGTCCTGAAGTTGGCTCTCCCACCTCAGAGGCACGGCCCTGATGCCTGGCTGGAGCACCAAGAGCCTTTCGTCCACACGGCTCAGAGTAAAAGGGAGAAAAAATAGAAAGAAAGAAAGAAAGAAAGAAAGAGGCTATAATATAGTGAAGTAAAATAAAGCTATTGTAAAGCAAAGCTATACAGACAAAATCGCACCCAGAAGCATATACATATACACTCACAAATAAAAGGAAAAGGGGAAAAATTAATATATCCTGCTCCCAAAGTCCACCTCCTGAATTTGGGATGATTCGTTGTCTATTCAGGTATTCACCAGATGCAGGCACATCAAGTTGTTTGTGGAGTTTTAATCCGCTGCTTCTAAGGCTGCTGGGAGAGATTTCCCCTTATCTTCCCTGTTCGCACAGCTCCTGGGGTTCAGCTTTGGATTTGGACCCGCCTCTGCGTGTAGGTCGCCTGAGGGCGTCTATTCCCCGCACAGACAGGACGGGGTTAAAGGAGCAGCTGCTTCGAGGGCTCTGGCTCCCTCAGGCCGCGGGGAGGGAGGTGTACAGAGGAGGCGGGGTGAGCCTGCGGCGGCCGAGGCCGGCGTGACGTTGCACCAGCCTGAGGCGGGCAGTGCGTTCTCCCGGGGAACTTGTCCCCGGATCACGGGACCCTGGCAGTGGCGGGCTGCACAGGCTCCCGGGAGGGGCGATGTGGAGAGTGACCTGTGCTCACACACAGGCTTTTTGGAGGCGGCAGCAGCAGCCCCAGCGTCTCACGCCCGTCTCTGGGGTCCGTGCTGATCGCCGCGGCTCACGCCTTTCTCTGGAGTTCGTTTAGGCGGCACTCTGAATCCCCTCTCCTTGCGCTCAGCGAAACAAAGAGGCAAGAAAAAGTCTCTTGCCTCTTCGGCAGCTGCAGACCTTTTCCCGGTCTCCCTCCCAGCCAGCTGTGGTGCGCTAACCCCTTCAGGCTGTGTTCACGCCGCCAGCCCCAGTCCTCTCCCTGTGATCCGACCGAAGCCCGAGCCTCAGCTCCCAGCCCCGCCCGCCGAGCAGCCAAGCCTCTCGGGCTGGTGAGTGCTGCTCCGCGCCGAGCCTCTGTGCGGGAGTCTCTCCGTTTTTTTCCTCTGTGCCCCTGTTGCTGTGGGGTCTGCGGTGATCGCCGCGGCTCGCGCCCTTCTCTGGAGTTCGTTTAGGCGGCGCTCTGAATCCCCTCTCCTTGCGCTCAGCGAAACAAAGAGGCAAGAAAAAGCCTCTTGCCTCTTCGGCAGCTGCAGACTTTTTCCCGGTCTCCCTCCCAGCCAGCTGTTGTGCGCTAATCCCTTCAGGCTGTGTTCACGCCGCCAGCCTCAGTCCTCTCCCTGCGATCCGACCGAAGCCAAGCCTCAGCTCCCAGCCCCGCCCGCCCCGGCGGGGGAGCAGACAAGCCTCTCAGGCTGGAGAGTGCTGCTCGGCGCCGAGCCTCCGTGCGGGAACCTCTCCGCTTTGCCCTCCGCACCCCTGTGGCTGCGCTCTCCTCCGTGGCTCCGAAGCTTCCCCCCTCCGCCACCCGCAGTCTCTGCCCACGAAGGGGCTTCCTAGTGCGTGGAAATCTTTCCTCCTTCACGGCTCCCTCCCACTAGTGCAGGTGCCGTCCCTATTCTTTTGTCTCTGTTATTTCTTTTTTCTTTTGCCCTACCCAAGTACGGGGGGAGTTTCTTGCCTTTTTGGAGGTCGGACGTTTTCTGCCAGCGTTCAGTGGGTGTTCTGTAGGAGCAGTTCCACGTGTAGATGTATTTCTACTGTATCTGTGGGAAGGAAGGTGATCTCCGTGTCTTACTCTTCCGCCATCTTCTCTCGAGAATCTATCATTTTTTTTTCCCATGGATTTAAAACCAACATATATAATTTCATTAAAAGTATCAGATTTTTAAATGTATTGTATTGAATTTATTAATAGAATTGCCACTTTTAAATACAGTTTTCCATTCAGAAACAGCATTACTGTTGATTCACTGAAGTACTTCTTGTGAACTAGAGCAAAATTTTACATTTTATCCATGCATAACTCTTGCACCTTCAGTTAAATTGATTCCTATATATTCATAATTTTCATTTGCAAATGAGATATTTCTATTAAGTTTTCAGTTATGTATTGCTGATGAATGTGAACCTTCTCATTTTTTAAAGTTTATTTGTTCCTAGGTGTCTTATTGAGCTTACACAGTATAGTGGTTAGAGTATAGACTGGGCAACTAGGCTACTTGTGTTCAAATCCCAGATATGTAACTTTAGATAAACTGTGCCTCAGTCTATTCATCAGTAAAATGGGAACAATAAAAGATAACAGCTTCATAGTACTGCTGTTATAACCAACTGGTAATTTATATAAGCCATCTGGCATATAAATTTTACTTATGTTTGGATATATGTCAGACCTTTGAATTTCTAGGGTAAGAGCATAAATGAATAAAAGCAGAATCATCTCTTTCTTTTAAATAATAAGTATTGCTCATTATTTCTTATCTTATTGCATTGATTTCTTGATTGGGCCCAGGAAGTGACTGTATGTTTCTTACATATCAAAAACCAGTGTTTGTTTCACTCTGTTTGCATGTAAAATAATCAGTAGGAATACCCAATTTGGGTAACATATGGATATATATTGACAACATCTCTAGACATTAGCTGCCTGAATTACCAGGGAAATATAGTCATTGTGTTCAAAGGGTGTCCAAACTGGACTACAGTAACAGATTCCTTAAGAAAACCTGGGCCTATGATGTCAGGTGAAGTGAGTCCCTTTTTTTCAGAATATTCAGGACTCTTTTTTGTCTAATAGGGGAACAGACACCAGTCAAGTCATATCTCTTAGCTTCACTCTTTGGTCTTTGAGTGTGCAGAAGGAACATTCTAAACACGTTTTTAAATTGAGTATAATAACCAACCATAAATGTCTAGCAAGCAACAGTCATTTTGGCTTCTGTAGTTCATTGCCTTTAAGATACACATTGGTTTTGCCATTGGTATCTTGGAAATCTCACTGTGTCTTATAATCAGTAGCATTCTGGATTCAAAAACTATAATATATATATATATATATTGAACTCTTTCTCCTTTGTTTTATTTTAATAGAAACTCCAATAATGTAACTTTATTTACTCATTTTTCCCCTAAGAGGATCACAAATGACAAAATGGGTTTTTTGTCCAAGATGACAGGCCTGATATTAAGATTCTTTCCAGTTTACTTCTCAGATACTTCATCCCTTTTTCCTCTAGAGTTAAATGGGAACAGATTATCTGGTCATTCCAGATGTCACAGAACAGCTGTTATAATCCCGCCATTTTGGTATAATGGTTCTCATTCTCTGCTGCAGGGTAGCCTGATAATTCCAGAGCAAGTTTATGACAAGCTATGGTTAACTGTACTGAGAGAATTTTCTTCTATGGCAAGGAGGTTTAAGTCTTATAATTTACTACCTACATAGGTTTAGAATTTTAGCATGTCATAATGCACATTTCATTTGTCTTTCAGAATGCCTACTTGAATGCCTAATTTTAGAAGCATTTTGATGCTGCTTTATAGTGTACATGACAAGCACACTAAAGTAACTCAGCTTCTGGATATTCAAACACATGGAAATTCTTCCATGTAGGGAGTATGTAGAGTCAGCAGGCAGGATATGTTCTCTTCCTTTATGTCAATGATTTTATCAGGGTTATTGACTCTTGTGAGAATTTTTTCTTAGGTTTCATTGTGTTATAAATGGACAGCAATCAACTGTTATGTGCTATGAGAGATTAGTGGGCTGTATTTTCTTTTAAGCAGGTGCAAGAGGCCTTAGGCTCCATGAATTTCTGATATGGTCTGGGGAGATGAGAATAATGCAATTATACCATATTCCTAGTTGTTTGATATATATTCACTGGAAACTTATGACCTTAGTTCAGCTGACTTTTTACAACTTTCAATATACGGAGCAGGATCCTGTTATGTATCTATAAAAGAAAGAGTAATCCAGAGAAACTGATCATTGCATACCTTAATGGTGTACTAGAGGAACCACATAGGTTATGTGCCCGATACCATTTTGCTTTTGCAGGTCTCATTACACATCTTGGTTAAGCAGCTGGTTATTCCAAGTTTGCTCCAATCTTGGATCATGATTTGAGCCCCAAAGATAAGATTATTATAATTATATCAGCTCTGGAGCTACCTCTGTTTGGTAGGGCTATTACAGACCAGTTAAAAGTTACTCATCACCTTGACTCTTTCTTGGGTACTGACCTATGTAGTATGTGTGCATGGTTGGTAGTCGTGAGGTGTCTAGGTCTCCATCCAGTTGGCATACAAGGCCCAAATTTCCTCTGTACTATTAGGACATGTCCAGACCAAACTTAGACTGTGCCATCACACATATCATGACCTATCTGGTCCAATGAACCTTGGCCCAGATTTTAACCAAAATAGTGCTTTTTTTGTCTGTTGGTTTCCAAGAGAATCGAAGATCAAGTCAAATGGACTGTTGACTTGATTGAGAGATTATTACCTGGTTTGAGCAGTACCATTCAAGAAATTTTTTATGGTTGCCACACCAACAGTATGAGGACACCAAAGGACTTAACAGAAAATAGATAGAATCCCTCTGTATCCTTGGCTATTCTTCAACCTGCCCCACTCAACTGGTGATTGTAATTTAAACATGAATCAACCATCCCCTTTTCTTGTCATGTTGCAAAAAAAGCTTTAGTCAGACTTCTTAATTTATCTTCTAGTGTTCTAAGAAGGAAAACTATTTAGACTGTGCTTGTTGATGTAAACTAGAAGAATAAGAACTTCAATAATTATAAGAGACGCTTTCTGGACATTATTAATATTAATGCTAGAGCTATGGTAAAAGTAATTTATCACTTGATAAAAAATGATGCCAACTGAGTGTAAATTAGTATGCATTTAATCATACCTATAAACTTTTGTGCAACAGCACACCCCCAGCCTCAGTTCCCAAAATTCATGCCCACAAAAGGTAACACACACCCCCAGGAAATCTTTGAAATCCATTGTCCATGGACAACAAAGTACAGTAGCCATTGTAAATTGTGTTAAACTAACTCATCCTTCCATTTTTGTTTTCCCAACATACCAGATCATATCCTCCACTTGTCCAAGGCGGTTCTTTGTCTAAAAATTTTTTGATACCAATTTTGGTAACTATTTCATGGTCATATTTCAACTTTACCTAGCAGTCTACCTGCCCATAGTAGATGTTCAAAAATATTTCCTGAATTGAATTAATCACAGGATTGCTAACAAAAGCCTCCCTATAATTTAGCAGGAAGAATTACATAGTTAAGTATCTTTTAAAAGCCATATGTTTCATTTTTATATTTTCTAATCTATTCATTTTTATTAGTGAGTTATATATTTATCTCAACTTTGAATTTGTGGTCTTAGCAAAATGACTATGTTTTTCTCTTTCTAATTAATATTTCACTCAGGCTTTTCATCACAGAAATGCCCCCAAATGCTTCAGCATTCAAGAAACCTATTGGCTAAACACAATTTTACTTCTTACAGATGCCTGCAACTTGTTCCTGACTCCAAATATGAATTGATTCTAGAGGAGATATTTCACATGAGGAAGGAATTTTGACTACCCCTGTAAAGCGTCTGTTTTTGCAAATGACTTGAACAGTTTTTAAAGAGAATACTTCCAATGTCCATTACACCAAGCCGTTAGGTTTAACCAAAGATAATACATTTTCCATTACATATTTTATCATGTACCCTTTTGGTGACAGCCTCTTGTCTTAAGTGAATGCCTTGGTGAAATGTTACCAATCATGGAATGTTTATGAACAAATTGTGTTAAAAGATTATTGAGGAATTCTGTAAACTACAGTTTTCCAAACAGGCAAACCTCTCAGAACTGTATCTAATAGATAGATTGATAGATAGATAGATATCCTCCCTTCATTTTCCATTCTGGCAAGAAAAAGTCTATCAATATTACATTGAGATCCCAGAGGAATTGTTTACTTGTCCTTCCTGAGGATGTTACCAACATTAGGGAGGATAGATAACCAATTCTCCTGGGGTCTCACCATAATATTGGTAGACTTCTAGAAGTATATAGGAGCCATAGCAATACATTATAGTTCCTGTGGACAGTCTATGTGTATAGATATAGCGATAGAGAATTTTTTCTTTAATTATTATTTATTTTTCATAATCATATTTAAATTTATCCCTTTCCAACTCAAGTAGTGAGATATTTTCAAATAGTCTAACAAATCCTTCTGTAAATTATCTCAGTCACTTATATAATGAACTGGTTACACTATAGATAGAGAGCCCCTGTTAACTGCTTATTCATATTTGATGACTTAGTAAAGGTCACAGATGGATCCAAAACACAGTTGGGCAGCTTGGTGAAAGTACAAACCACTACTGTGTAGGAGTTCACAGGTCAGAGAGAAGTGGCCAGATGAGATGCCCCGAGGCATGGAGTGCCTTCTGTTGTCCTTGCTGACACTGGAGTCTAACTCAGTCAAGAAAATAATTTACCAGATGTAAGACCTCAGGATAGAACACAGATCTAATTATCACCACAGTCAAAGATAATGCTAATGTCACTCAAGTGGGAATAGTTCCAGCACTCATTTCTACTGAAAGGTGAATTGTGTTTGCTGGCGCATTTTGAAAAAAGAAATTCTTAGGTTTTACTACAGTATTTTTAGTATCCAATAGCATTTTTTGACTACTTCAGCCTGCATTTCAGTTCTGTGGAAATAGCAACTAATACAATCTAAAAACATGCACAAATTATGTTGCTAATATGGGGGAGTGACAGGATAGGGATCTGTGAGACAGCCACAGCAATATCAAGGATAATAATGCTTGATATTAATGAATATTAGGTGGCCCACAGTTTGATTTTTTTTTTTTTTTTGCCATTCATGTAACAGGATACAGTGTTTAACCTGTTGTTTTTTTGTTTCCTGAAATCTGATTTTGGTGGATGGACAGAGGCAAATCAACTGCCATTATTTTATTATTGAATATATGCCAATAAATATTATGTCATTGTTTTAGGAATATAATAATATTCTATTGTAGTAATGCTTATAATTTTGTAATCTTGTTCCTTTAGTTGGCCGTAATGGAATATGTAACTAATCATTATTCCTGCCGTATAAGTTACTCCACCCAGTGACTGATGATGTAGGAATAAAAAGTATCATCATTTCCACTTTTGTGTATGAGGAAATAGAGACTCACTCTAATCCAAAACCAAATTTATCCTCAACTCAGCATTGCTTTAAGCCTTATCTCTGAGGTGTCCTGCAGCCTCTCTAACACCGACATAACGGAATGAGTGATAAATTGGGAGGACAAAGTAGGAAAACACTACAATGTTAACCTATTGTAAAAAAAAAAAAAAAAAAAAAAAAAAAGACAACTTACATTTAAAAAATTTGCAAAATTGTATGGGCATGTGAACACGTTGTAAGAGCCCTTCCGAGGCTTTGGAAAGGGGCTATAAAAGTGAGGATTGCTGAAGGCTATACTTTATTAGTTTCATAGTAAATTCACCTTTAGTTAATATTGTGTTAGTAAGATCTGCATCATGGAAGAATTACAAAATGTTACAATGAAAAAGTTTTTCTTTTCTTTCTCACATTTTAAAAATATAAGAATGTTCTTTTAGGGGCTTCCCTGGTGGCTCAGTGGTTGAGAATCTGCCTGCCAATGCAGGGGACACGGATTCGAGCCCTGGTCTGGGAGGATCTCACATGCCGCGAAGTAACGGGGCCCGTGAGCCACAATTACTGAGCCTGTGCGTCTGGAGCCTGTGCTCCGCAGCAGGAGAGGCCGCGACAGTGAGAGGCCCGCGCACCGCGATGAAGAGTGGCCCCCGCTTGCCGCAACTATAGAAAGCCCTCGCACAGAAACGAAGACCCAACACGGCCAAAAAAAAAAAAAATGTTATTTTAGAACAAAACAATAGATGGTCTATGCTCTAGATTTTAGGATACTAATCCTAGCATATTGACAATATAAAAAATTCCTTAATTTCCTATGAACCATACTTATTGCTGACCTCTTTATTTTGTAACGTTTTATATCCATATTTTAATTGTAGTAGTCAAGAACATTTAGAGATATGAAATGTCATAAATTTTAATGAAACTCCTACTTAGGGCTTCCCTGAAGATCCCACATGCCTCAGAGCAACTAAGCCCATGCACCACAACTACTACTGAACCTGCGCTCTAGAGCCCGTGAGCCACAAATACTGAAGGCCGCGCGCCTAGAGCCTGTGCTCTGCAGCAAGAGAAGCCACCGCAATAAGAAGCCCGCACACCGCAATGAAGAGTAGCCCCTGCTTGCCGCAACTAGAGAAAGCCCGCGCAGCAACAAAGACCCAACACAGCCAAAAGATAATAATTAAAGAAAATAATTAAAGAAAACTCCTACTTGGACAAGGGGACAGGGATTTTGAATAAAAGAGAACGTTTCATTTTTGAGCGGGAATATTTGACCCTACATTGTTATATTAGAGTTATTAGTGAAACACCTTATTATAATTGTAAAAGATAATTTATCTGAATTATATATTTCATTGCATAATGCAGGGTATAGCTCACCCTCATACTTAAGACAGAAGAAGGCAAACATAGGGAAAATGAATTCATTCAAGCTTAAATTTGTTAATTAAACTCTAAAATCTAGACTTATTTCTGTGTCATGAAATAAATTATTTTGTCATTCTGCAAGTATGACCCTACCTTGATCAAGATAAATCAAGGTTTCTAAATTGCTAACCAAACATTGTAACTTAGTACTAGTATCTGCCACATATATAGGTTTTAGATTTTTGAAAACTGCCTTAACTATGATTTTTTTTAAATGTTTTAACTATTTATTTGTGGACATTATTTAAATACTTCTTATCTAAGAATCTGTTATTCTTACCTAAGAATATGTCTTACTTAAGAATATCCACAAGTGAGGTTTTGTTATTTATTTATTTTCCAATACAAAATATTGCTCCTGACCTGCAAGTTGGTTTGTCAAAACACTGTCATTTCTCAGTCATCTATTACAAGAACTGTTCTATGTCAACTTAGAGACTTTAAACAGATTTTATATCCTTACATACCCATGGGGTATTTAATTCATATGATTTACTTGATAAAATTTTTCCCCACTTATACCAATATTTCTATATGGATATTACATGCTTACTAAATATGATGATCAGGAAAAAAACACATTTTAGAGCACTCTTTATTTAGCCTAGACATTTGAGGAGTGATATAAAAGAAAACCTGTAAGAACTGGGAAGGTCAAACCATCTTCAAGTAGGTTTAAATGCATTTTATAATAAGAATGAAGATTATACTTGCTTGAAACTTGCAAATCCATTATTATTTTAGCCAGGTAGAAGATACTTTCAGTTTGGGAGTTTTGGTTTGTGTAAAAGCAGAGTAGCATCTATCACACCAATCTTACCTCAAATAACCATCATAAACTCCAAATTATCATGAACAATACTGAAAGCCTTGCTGAGGCTTTTATTAGAATGAACGACAGATTAAAAGCCGGCAGAATGGAATTAGACCCTTGAAAGAAGGGCATCACACTAGATAAGATTTATGTTTGTAAAACTTTTGCTCTGAGAGCACCCCACAGTTGCTGTGGTACAAGATGGCTAGAAATCAAGCAGCAATGTGCAGTCTT
Organism: Balaenoptera physalus; assembly: GCF_965194825.1. NCBI lineage: Eukaryota > Metazoa > Chordata > Mammalia > Artiodactyla > Balaenopteridae > Balaenoptera > Balaenoptera physalus. The sequence continues at coordinate 152,397,734 of NC_138890.1, forward strand.
TTAGGAGTAAGGAGTCGGAGGGTGGCATTTGGGAACACCAAATTGGAGAGAAGTTGAGGAGACATAATCCAGAAATGGAAGAGCACAGAGGGACAGTCTCCACAACTTTTATTTAAACTCCTTTCAAATCTGTGGCTCATCCAAGAACTGTGCATTAACACGCCAGTCTTCAAAGAATCAAAGGAGAAAAGAACCACTGCAAAGCTGAAAGAGCTGACCAGAAATTTCAGCTCCTGTTCACTTCAGTGGACTGTGGAGTTCAAGTCGCACTGAGTTAGAGAAGAGTGACAAACTTTATTATAAGCATCTACCAAGTCCTGGACTTAAAACAATCTTAATAAATTTAAAAGGATTGAAGTCATATGGAATACATTTTCTGTCTGCAGTGAAGTTAAAATAGAACTGAATAAGTTGCCTCAAAATAATCAAACACTTGGAAATTAAGAAAAATATTTCTAAGTATACCATGTGTGTAAGAAGAAACCACAAAGGAAAAAAGAAAATATTTTTAACTATACGAAAATGAACAGAGAGCATATCCAAACTTGTGGAATATAGCAAAAGCAATCCTTACACGTATGTCTTTAAATACTTATTTTAGAAAAGAAGTGTCTAAAAATTAATGTTCTGCGATTATACCTAAAGAAGTTAGAAAAGAAGACCAATTAAACTCAACAAAATAAAAGAAAACCTTTATTTTAAAAGGGAGGAAATCCATTAAATTGAAAAATAAAAACAATAAACAAGTTAAAAAGTGGACTTGTGGAATTAAGAAAATTAACAAATCTTTACTTATGTTAACCAATAAAATAGATAACACCAATGTTCAATATCAGGGATTATAGAGAGAACATCATTATGGAGTCTTCAGATGTTGTCATCATAATAAGGGAATATTATATACAGCTAATGACAATGAATTCAATAATTTAGATAAAATAGACTAATTTCTTGAAAGGCACAACTTGACAAAGCTTGGATGGGATAATTAGTATATTTGAATGGCCATATACTTTTTAAGGAAATCAAATGTATTATCAAAAACCTTTTCACAAAAATATCCCAGGAAAAATTTACTTCACTAGTTGATTCTAGCAAACTCTTAAAGAAAAAATAATGCCTATATAATGTAAACTCTTTCTTCATAAAATATAAAGGAAAAAAATACCTATCAAATTATTTTATAAGGCTAGCACATCTCTGATACCAAAACCTGACAATGTATACTATGAGGGAGGAACAGACCAATTTACAGACTAATATTTCTCATTAACCTGATGCAAAAACTCTCAATAAAATATTAGCAATTTAAATCCAGAAGTATATGTATATATACATACATATATATAATCCAGAAATATAAAAATCAAGACATATGAAATACAATCATATGAAATATATATGTCATATGATTAAGGAGGTTTATCTTAGAAAGACAGGGTTTATTTTTAACGTTCAAAAATCAAACAATATAATCAAAGATGTTAACAGAAAAAAATGTCGATGGATGTAGAAAACTGTATTTTACAAAAGTCAACACGGGTTCATGATAAGAACTTTCAGCACACTGATGTTTAAAGGATCTCAGTTTATCATCTACAGGCCATCTATGAAAAACCTACAGCTAACATTATACCTAATGGTGAAATATTGTACATTATTCTCCTAAGATCCAGAAGCAGATAGAGATATCTGTTGTCCAGACTTCTGTCAAAATTGTACTAGAGACCCTAGCCAATGTCTAAGGCAGGAAAAAGAAATTAATATAATAAAGGTTAAAATGAGCAAGTAAAATAGTCTTTATTCAAAAAAGACATGATTATGTACATTAAACGATATTAAAGAACTACAAAAAAAAACTAAAAAAATAAGTGGATTTGGGGCCAAAACAATCTTAGCAAAATAATAATAGGGAAACTTATACTAATCTTATTTCAAAACTTACCATAGAGCTATAGTAAGCAAGAAAATGTAGAAATCATACATAGATAGATAGATCAATGGAATAAATTTCATGGAAAGATCAATTAACTCAAAAAGTAAGTGATAATTTTTATAGCATATGATGTGGGGAAATTTTAGAAATCCATATTAAAACAAAGGAAATGTTAACCCTTCCTCACACCACAGAGAAAAACATTAATTTGAGATAGAGAGTAGACCTATATATAAAAGTAAAACTAAAAATTTGCAAGAAAACAAAGGAGCAAACCTTTGAGACTCTGGGGTAGGCAAAGAAAAAATAAAACTATAAATTCAACATTAGTTTTTAAAAAAAAATCTTAAAAAGACAGGCAATATTACAAATATGAAAAAGTAAACCCAGACTGGCAGAAAATATCATAATATATATATCTGACCAAGGACTCAAACCAGAATCAGTATAGAATTCATACAATTCAATAGTAAGAATGAAAAAAACTCCACCTGAGCAGTTAAAATATAGGCAAAATATTTGAATAGATAACTTACAAAGGAACACAATAGATAACTTCCAAATGGAACACAAGCCCATGAAATGACGCTTAATATTATTAAGCTGATGGAAGTATACATGAAACAGTCATTTTGGAAAACAGTTTGACAGATTTTTATAAAGTTATATACACTTACCATTTGATTCTGAAATTCTCCTATATATTTACCCAAGAGAAAGGAAAATATGTCTGCACGGAGGCTTCTATATGAATTTTATTGTGGACATATTTGAAACAGCCAAAATTGGGAAAAAAAAAAAACCAGAACAAGCATTCATCAATACATAAATGGATAAAAAATGTGGAATACCATTCTGCAATAAAAAGGAATCAATTACTGTCACATGCAAAATATGAATTAATCTCAAATCATTATGTTGAGTAAAAGAGCCAGGCACAGAAGGACACACTTTCTATTATTCAATTATATGAAGTTCTCTGACAGGTAAAACTAGTTATGATGCAGGCAATCGGAACAGTGATTAACTGTGTTGGGGCATGGCCTACTGACAATAAAAGGATTATGAAAGAACTTTTGGGGGGTACAGGAAATGTATTTCTTAATCGGGGTCCTGGTTGCATTGATTTGTATATTTGTCAAAGCTTATCCAACTATATATTAAGAATGTGCATTTTACTTTATGTGAATTTATACATAACCATTTAAAAAATGAAGTTCATTATTTCTGTCTTACCAGAAAGGACATGCAAGGAGGACTCTAGATGATCACAAATAAAGTTTCAAGTCTACGTGTGTGCTATGAGGAAGGTAGGACTATTTATAAAGTGTAATATTACTGTAAAGGTATGTGGCAATAATTATATCTCCTTATGAAAACATTTCAGAGAAATGAAGGCCAATGTTTATAGTGATAAAAAATACTTAGTATCCATAGTTTTCTCCCCAAACTAAGAACAGCTATTTATATTAGTGGATAATCTTTATATTTCATCTGTGTTTTGAAATATCCTAACTGTAAATCAGTCAGGGTGTTAATGTACTAATGTGGTAGGAGCTTGATATACTTTGGGAAATATTGGTTAGGTGGTTAACACACGTTTTTAAAGTTTGCCTAAGTTTTTTTATGTGAGTTTTAGAAAAAACATTAGATTTTGACCAGTAGCTTCATTGTCAAAAGAAAAGTAATTAATAAAATTTAACTATCCCTTCTTCAAAATAGAATTGCTCTCCATACAGGCCAATCCATGAGTTTCTGTGAGGTCTCACTGCAAGTATTCTGAAAGCTACCCAACAGTATCCCTGTATAAATATGCAAAAAGATATATTTGATTGAGAGGATGACTGTGTGAACTTAAGGTACAAATAGTCAATAAATTTAAGTGTTTTTATTTTTTTCCAGAGTTTCATGGGCAGAACAGTATCCTTGGATGGGTGAAATTGCTGTGAGAAACTAAGGCCAAAGAATAGTTTTTGAAATTGATCCTATCATACATCTTATCCATTGCTTACTCTCACAGAGCTGAACACAAGAACCAGGAGTATTTATTCCTGTTCACCAAGGTGGAAATCACAAGCAATGACGGCCCACACGCTATCAGGTATTCTCAACTGCAAAAATGAGCTCTCGGTCAATACCTACCAAATCAATGAGGTGTGTGCCAGGACCATCAGAGGCAATGAATTGCTAGGCCCAAGGAAAAACGGATATTGAAAATAAGTTCAATGAATTTGTTCAGAGATTTAAATTGTGGTATCACGTCAACAAAGAAAAGAATTGGCACTTAAGAGAAGAATTTATTGAAGATCTTAGGAAAAATATAATTACTGAAATTTTAAAATATCAATAGTAGTATTAAGTAGTAGAATGCATAGAGCTGAACAAAAATTAATGATGTGAAAAATTAGAGAGGAGAATTTTCCCAGAACACAACACACTGGGATAAAATGGAAAGTAAATAGGAAAAGGAAAGAGAGGTGAAGAATAGATACAGAGGTGCTAACTTCTCTCTGGCAGAGTTTCAGAAAATAAAGGTAAAGAGAGTGATGCAATTATTGACGACATGAAAGCTGAGAGTTTCACACAAGAAAGAAGATGGGATCATCAGATTACAAGACCCCATTGAGCACCAATTAGGTTAAAGATAAAACTACACATTTCAAAACATTCTGGTAATTTTTTTGAAGACAGGGAGAAAATCCTAAAAGCTGGCAGAGTAAAGACATAAATTACCTACAGAGCAGTAAGAATAAGGCCGACTTTAGAATTAGTATCATCAGTATTTGGGTTTAAAGAACAGAGAGCATCTTCTAAAAAAATATTGAAGAAAAAAATTTGATTTTATAAATTCCATTGTCAGACAGTTGTTTTGCACTGCACAATTTGAATGGTTAATAAAATTCTAAGTAATATGTTTAGCAAATATATCTACACCGGACTCTCCCTGAAAGACTCTGGAAAATGTATTGCATTGAGCATGAATAGACGAATCCAAAAGGAAGAAAACAAATACAAAAGGCAATCTGAAGCAAATAAATTAATGAACTCATTTTTGTACAAATAAGCATTTAAAAGAATACATTTTTATACTAATCTAGAAGCAAAATGTGGACAGTATGGAGGGTAGAAGAAAGTAAAATTTTGATGAGGTACTTGCCTTGAGAGGATAATATTCTTAGAAGTGTATTAGCATGCTTAAGTTTGGCTGAGAGTAAAAGAAATTCAAAACTGCAATGGCTTAAACAAGGGCGATATTTATTTTTCTCACGTGGAAGTCCACAGTTAGACAGTTTAGGCTGTTGGTATGGCTCTGCTCTACTACTTCCCCAGGGAGCTAATTTCCTTCTTTTTTGCCCCCACCTGCTATCCAGCATTCCCAATTCACCTCATGGTTTAAGGTGTTGGTTCAAGTCCCAAATATCCACCAATATTACATACAGCAAGAATTAGAAAAGGGAAGAAAAAAGGGATGGGGGCATAGGATATTTGCCAGTTGTCTTTTAATGAAGCTGATGCAAGATGCTTTGGCTTCACTCTGGCAAGACTTCAGTCAAATGACTCAGCGACACAGACCTGCCTTGTCACGGTCTTTGGGTGACTATTTACCCTCCTCAAAATCAGAGGGTACATTACTAAGGAAGAGAAGAGCAGTTATCACAGAACCAACAGCTCTGTCTACCACAGTGTAAGTAAGTGCCAAGCAAGAGAAGGAAAAAATAGAATAAAGAAAAGTAGTTAATCTAATGGGAGACCTGAACACAGAGACAGAGAACAGCAGCAACAAAAAGCATGATAAATAAAAAACACAGACTATGAAAATTTCCCCATGGACATGTCTAAGTTTTTAATATTACTTGTTTTCCCTTCAGCATTTAACATTGTTTATTTCCATGTATTGGTATCTTCACATGAATCTAGGGACTGTATTTTCAATTCTCGCTATTAAACTGTGATCACTTTGGGATCAGTATTAATATTTTATTATTCTTATCATTTCTTTAACAGAGTAGGCCCCCAGTAAACCTCGTTTAATGATTATTAGAACAGGAAAGTGTCGGAGACAACAGGCTTACGAAGGATAGCTCTCACTGATTGCTTAGAAATTGACAGAGAGGAGGCTATGCCATTTAAGCTGCTTTAGCCTCAGCAGGGCCCGTTCCTCAAAGCAGAAATTTTAAAAATTTATAGTCCAATGGGTAAATAAGTTATTTGATCTAGATTATAAAGTAGATGCTGGCCATAAATAGGAACAAAAGCTGTTGCATTCTATGTCTTCAGGAATGTAGATAAATCATTGATTTTTTTTCTAACATACCCTGAACCTAGACCCTCATGGCTTTTCTCATTAGACATTGCAAATGCAATTTAATTATTCTTGGAAAGAAAATTATAATTTTAGAGGTAAAATGAGGAATAGAGTTTTGAATAACTACAATTTCTAGTGAATTAAATAAAAGTAATGAATGATGAACTAGCTCCGCACATTTTTACAGTAAATTCCCTATAATGTTTATGTGTTTATGTGAGTGAATGTGTGTGTGTACACGTGTGTGTGTGTGGGGGGGTGCATGTTCCCATGCACATATAATCTCTGCTCTAGAGAAAAAAATATATCCCAGATTTTTAAGAAGAAATAAAGGCTTATATCTTCTTATTTCTGGCAAGGTAGTATTAACATATTTCTAATAAACACAGGGTATATCCTTCAGTAATACTGTTGAAGGTACTGCAGTTGCTGGTTTCAATTAGGAATGATACTGAGCCTTTGCTATCAGGAACATATAGAAACCCTGAATGTACAAAGGACAGGACAGCCTAGGCATAGTTGTATTGATAGATAGTTCAAGTAGTTAGAGCACACAGAAAATAGAAGGAAAAGGAAAGACATAGGGTTTGTGCTGGGGGTTCTGAGTTTGTCATGATTTTGACAGTGATTTCAAGAGTGAATATATCTGTCAAACTCAATGAATTGTACGATTTAAATGGGTGCAGTTTATTGGCCTTTAATTATTCCTCAATAAAGTTTAGAAAAGTAAAATAAACCTTTTACTATGCCACAAAAAAGGCTTCCTTGGATTACATAATAAAATCATAGAAAAACTAGAGACTTCCCACTTATTATTAGATCTAAACTGGGAGCAAGGTGTTAATAATGGGGTGGGGGACAGTGGAATCTGCTGGTGTTTGCAGCAGGAGGGAGCCAGCACATCTCTTATATGGCCACATCGGAATTTAAATCAAGCATTATCCAGGCCACTTTTCTTATTTTGTAACACGAGAATAGAAAATACTCAGACATGTACCTGTCATCTCCATAAGGTTTATTTCTCTTTAATATAATACAAATTAAAATATTCAAGCAGTTGTTCTCTCATTTCTATTTTACCTTCTCTCCTCCTCTTCCTGTACCATATTCCTTTCCTGTATGTCCTACTCTTCCCTTCCATTCTATACAAATTCACTTTTTAACATACATAAACAGATTTAGAAATAATTATGATTATATGTGTAATGTGCTTATATTCCCTGGCTCTGCCTACTGAGAAGGCCTAGAGCCAATGATTATACTGAACATTCAAATCTATATTTCTACTTACCATCCTCTGCTAAAATCAACCATTATTCCTTGTAGAAATGTCTAATTCCAGGACTGCAGTAGAAATGAATCTGGAATATCTTACTGTGTCGGAAAGAAAAAAAAAAAAGTTCAAAGAACAGTCTCGATATGTCAAAATGGAGAAAAGCTCCTTTAAAGGGGGACCTCCCTGGCTAAATTGGTACAATTCAAGCATCAAAGTAAATAATGGTAGTAATGGGTTAAATCCCATTGAATAAAATAGGAATTGAGGATTCTATACAGAAATAAATATTTATGGTGAGGTTGCCATAACAAAATACTGCATACCCAGTGGCTTACATAAAATAAATTTATTTTCTAACAATTCTGGAAGCTAAAATTTCAAGATTAAGGTATTAGAAAGGTTGGTTTCTTCTGAGGCCTCTCTTCTTGGCTTGTAGATGATAGTCTTCATCTTGTGTCTTCACGTGGTCTTCCCTCTGTGCAATGTCTGTGTACTAATCTCCTCTTATGAAGACACCAGTAATATTGGATTGGGACCCACATATACAACAACATTTTAACTTAACTACCTCTTTAAAGCCCCTATCCACAAATATAGTCACATTATAAGATGCTGAAAGTTAGGACTTCAACATATGAATTTTGGGAGAACACAATTCAGCCCATAACAAGTAAGATGGAAGACTCTTTAGCAGAGATAACCTTCACATGGTCTTCACATGGTCTTCTTATAAGGACACCAGTCATACCCTAATCCAATATGAGCTCATATTAACTTAACGGCAATGTCCTGTTTCCAAATAAGGTCATATTTGATATTCCATGAATGGAATGGCATGAATTTTTGGAGAACCCTGTTCAACCCTTTAAAAAGACTTTCCATTGAAATTCCGGGCTATGTTTTTCCATTGGCTTTGCTTATGCTAAAAAATATAGACAGTATTTTTTAAATTAAATAAAGGCATTAGTGAACTGCTTTATAAAAGAGGATTTCAATATTAATCTCATGTTCCCCTCTCAAATACTCATTTTTCAATATTAATAACTATAGCTAAAGTTTATAATATGCCAATAATTTATAAAGAAATAATTACTTCTATAATTTACCATACATATTTCTTTGTTTTATTATATATTTGTGAAGGTTTTTTCAAATTTCTATGTATTCCTATGGTTCTTGATACTAATGTCCTCTATACAATAATGGATTAATATTACTAGATTCCTATATTCTATAACTCTTGGCCAAGGTAATAATAACACATTGTTATATAAAATAGTATAGAATATTATTTTTCATCAAGGTTCTTCAATGTTCTTTGTATATGAAAATATGCAATAGCTAAATCTAAAATTTATCATTAATTTTAAAGTAATAAGGTTAATTCTTTTACTATGATTCATTATTTTAGCAACTCATTTCATTTTTCACAACACAGTTCTTAGGCATGCTCATTTTGAAATAAGTCCTAGGTATATTTTTGGTTTTTAAACATAATTAGGTAGTCTATATTATATATAGATAATATTTCTATGTTTTAGGATTATTTATGTCATTAAATTATTTATCAAGGCAAAATGCATTTAGGAAACAATGAAAAAATAAAAATGTGCTCTTTCAAGCAAAATGAGGTGTTTATGTAAGCTAGAGTAAAATTTATTATGTAGTTAACAGCACATGTTCTACCCAATAGATGCCACCAAAGTTCAGAACTAATCAGTGGAAAGATAGACAAACTGTTTAGAGGTTTATTTTCCTTTTTTATTGATATTTTTAAAGTTATAGTGTACAAAACAACAGCAAATTTGTTTAGTTTTTGCTAAATATCAAATGAGTGGTGATTATTTACTCAAACTGACTGGTGAACAATGAAAGAAAAAAGCTGATTAGTGAATGCTTTATTTTGCAGAAAACCATTCTGACATAACAGAAACACAGTAATTTACACCATACTAATTATGAAAATTTTGACAACATAATACACAAAGTAATTGGAGGCAGTTTGCCATCCATTATGGAGAAGCACATATTTGATTTATCAATATATCATCGAATTATGCATGCATTCACACCCTCTCTCATTGAAAATTATTTTCCTAATTTCATTTTCTTGTTTATTAAATTAGATTCCAGTGACTATTTAGTAACTCTGAATGACATACTATATATTTTATTTTTATAATGAACCACTTTATCAACCACATAATTAGTTGGGAATATAGCCTAAAGAATAATTTTAGGATGGTCATTTAATTTTTTATTCCTAAGACTCTAGGCAAATTTATGTTTCTCAGCACAACTTGCTCTTAAATTTCTTATTTCTTTTAAATTAAGAAGATATTGGGGGCTTCCCTGGTGGCGCAGTGGTTGAGAGTCTGCCTGCCAATGCAGGGGACACGGGTTCAAGCCCTGGTCCGGGAAGATCCCACATGCCGCAGAGCAACTAGGCCCGTGAGCCACAACTACTGAGCCTGCGCGTTGGGAGCCTGTGCTCCGCAGCAAGAGAGGTCGCAATAGTGAGAGGCCTGCACACCGCGATGAAGAGTGGCCCCTGCTTGCCGCAACTAGAGAAAGCCCTCATACAGAAACAAAGACTCAACACAGCCATAAATAAATTAATTAATTAATTTAAAAAAAAAAGAAGATATTGGTTATGTATATTATAATGTTCCTTGATATAGCTTCTATGCTTCAAAAATTACTCTGCTATATGCCTCTGCTAAATAAGTTATCCACAAAACTTCAGAAACATGCAATAAATTCAGAGTTTAGAAAATATTAAGGTTAGGGTTTTGAGAAGGTTTTCTGTTGTTTTTAAGCTGAAATGTTACAAATGAAACTCTTATTATAAAATCTGGAAGGAAAGTATTCGTGTTCCAAAGAGGCATCTCTTAAGACAATACTGCATATAAACTGCAGACTTTAGTTTCAGTTGTCCAGTGCAGGAATACATAGATAAAATTTCTAAATATAATTTTAATCCTGTGCCAAAATAAGTAGGAAAACCAATCTTAAAATGTGATCAAATTAAATTTTTGTTATGTTTCAAAAGGAACTCTTTCATACAGAAAGAAAACTATTCCATGCACATCATCAAAACTCAATATGCGGGTACTTTCATTCTGGGAAGATGGAATAGATGTACTTTTCCTTATCCTTCTGCTAAGTACAGGTAAAAATCCTGCACGTTACATATAAATCAAACATAAGACAACTTTGCAAACTATTCTTTGGAAATATTCTCCTAAATATTTGTTTCAGAAAGGCAATGATTTTCTTAAATTTGTATAGTTTATTGATTGATGCTTTTAAAAGAATTAAGGCTTTCCAAATCTGAAGATGATTTATTAATAAAATGTTTAGAACACTGAAAACAATCTGAAATTAGACAATACTCAATCTAATTTCCAAACAAGATTTAGTTATACGTGAAATAAGGATTTGTAATCATGCACTGAACAGTTTTCTCATCATTGATTGAGAGAGTAGTAAACTCAGGTGAAGAGTCATCTATACATTCATTCCCCAAATATTTATACTGTACTGTGTGCCTTTAAAATGCCACTTGTTATGATGAGTTCTGGTACAATGGCAAAGAAGAGAGCAAGAACAAGTGCAAAAACTCGAGGTCAAGCTCCAAATAGGGTCAAAAGGGATTGAGTCTGAGTGAAATAAAGCATAGGTGGCAGGCGTGAGTGAAATGTTGGAAGAGGTAAGACTGGGCCTAGATTCCCTCAGGCTGTGTCATGGAAGTCATGGATCAGGTCTTCCTGAGAGACCAGCTCTTATGAAGGGAAATAGAGTAGTTAATTCCCCCATGGGATGAATTAGGAGTAAAAAATCAGGTATACCAGTTGACAGCAGTAAAAACAAAACTTCTTAATCCCCATGAGTTTTAAAACCACATATGAAAGCTTTAGGATTTGGAAATGTAATGGCTGGTGCAAAATTGAGTAAAACTCTGGCCCTGTGTAAGAAATTTCTGCCTTTATACTCCAGCCCCCGTTCACACTGGCACCCTATTGTTAAGCTACCTTGTGAAGCCAAAATTTAATGTTTTGCAGAAGAGAGTGCCACATACTGCCCTTTGCAGACTTAATAGCTGAAGGAATAATTTCCTTCCAAGATCTTGAAAAACATATTTATTCTTGCTCCTAGAATAATCAGTTTTCTCAAGGAACTTTGAAGAATACACTGCTTTGAAAGATGATTATAGAATGTACAGCATATTTTAAATATTCAGCTGATAGTATAGCTGATAATAACCTTCAAGTTTTTATCATTAATTTTAAATTGTCTGTTAGAAAAAAATGCATACTCAGCATAGGTAGGACATCACTACTTTATTTACACGTTTCAAGGTAATGTGGAAAAGTCCACTCAAGCTCTCTTTATGGCCAGTTAAGAGGAATGGCATAGTGGATAAAATCACGTGGAAAGAGAATACAAGTTAAAAGTGGTGAAATCCTCCACACTAATCACAAACAATACCTTCTATTAAACATTTTCTTTTCATTTAATTCTTGGAAATTTTAAGCTACTCTCAGACAAAATGGTGAGATAAAGCCGTCAGAGACCCTTCTATTCAGACAAGTAATTTTATTCTAGAAGATTTTAAGTTTCCCCACACAGCATTTAGTTGTTCTTAATTATGGAGTAATGTAAATTATTTTTTACATAGTTCAAATTATGTTTTTTTTAATTTGAAAAAATATAGAAGTGAAATTGGTACAGTAATTGGTTTAGTAGGAGACTATGTACAACTAAAAGAAAACATTAATTGATTTTGTTTTTTCCATAGTCATATTTTCTCACTATATTATTTATTAATACTAAAACTTGAGAAAAATATAACAAATGCCCCTGAAGTCTTGCCACAGATAATAAAACTTAACTAGGTATTTGTTTTAGATGATTATTAAAACTATATTTACTTTGTTGCCGTTCTCTAGTCCAATCCCTTACTTCCCAGCCAAAATTGAAGTTGATTATATTATATTGTAGTCAACACTTTTATATTTTTTACTAAATACATATATAACTAGATATAAGGTATTTGGTTTTGTTTGTCTTAAATGGTCTACAGTATTTATTGTGGAAGATTGTATGATTATTCCTAATGATCCACTGTGTTTCCTTTCAGGGAATTATGCATCCACTTCACTCTCCATGTGACTTGCAATGATGCCCTGCACTTTCCTAGCCCACTGAAGTCAGGCTTGGCTATATGACCTGCGATCTCCAAGCTGAAACCTTAAATGACATTGCATGATTCTGTTCTTGCTCAGTCATAAATCAAGGTAAGGGCTGCTTCTTCAGCCAGGGTCTCAGGATAGAGGACATGTCCCGCAGAATGACAAGTGACCTGCAGCTGATGTGTGACATGAATGAGAAATAAACTTTGTTGTTGCAGTGACACTGAGATTTAAGGCTGTTTGTTATTGCAGCATAATGTGGGGAAAGATGATTAATACACCAGTCTTACTCAACTTGCCTTTTTTCACTTAAGATAATGTTTTTTGAGTATATTTTGATACATATAGTTTTTGTTCAGGCCGGCAAACTAAGAGTAGCCTTTAATTATTATTAATAAGTTATACAATTTTAATGAGACCTTACCACTTAATTCTTCTTACAAATTTTACCATAAAACAATTTTGAAACTATTTTGTTTCCTCTTTCATCTTAGAATTGTACAAAGTTATTAAACTTTGAAGAAAAACTTACACATACACACTCACACACTCACAAGGATTCACAGTCTTAATTGAAGTAATTTTGAAGTCCTGAGATTAATATCCCTAGTCATTGGCATTCCAAATATGGAAATGAATACCTGACATAAATGTTCAAGTAGAATTTTGTAATTTGTTTTTGAATTCTGAATGGTAGGTATGACAGCATTTCCAAAAATTGGGGCAAGCTAGCCAGCATTTTTTCTAAAGAAAGAGTCAGAACTTTTCTATAAGTCAAGAGATATAACCTCACTATCCATAAGACTTGATATTCAAAAGAAAAGATGGTTATATTTTATTGATGTAAATTACATGAAATTCAAGGAATGTCAAACTTTACATTCTGCCACAGAATAATAGTTCAAAATCTAAGACAGACCTCAGCAAAATTTTTCACCAAGTATTTTGGGCTTTGCAGGCCAAGAGGCAAAATTGTCTCACTCAAATTTTCCACTGAAGTATGAGAGCAGTCATGGAAAATACATAAAAGAGTGATCATATCTGTGTTGTAATAAAACTTTATGAACATGAAAATAGATTATTCTTTTTTTGATTCTTTTTAACCATTTAAAAATGTAAAAACATTCTTTGTTCATGTACTTTATATACAAAAACAGGTAGGAGGCTGGATTTGACATATGAGCTGTATTTTGCCAACCCCTGATTGAGAACCTCAAGCGATGAGTGATCCTGCAATAAGGATAAAAGAACTATAACAGTAAGTAATGATTATTTAAAATCTGTTAATGATACAATCTACACATGAGCTTTGAGGCTGTTGCATTCTCACACGTGAAACCAAGGCACATGACTGTAAGTTTCCCAAATATGGGCATTTACTACTGAATTTCTGACAATTATTTGGAAACCATCTTAGTGTAGCTCTTATAAGAGAAGAGAATGCATGCCTGTCTCCACCAAGTCAAAATTTCTACTCTAGGAAACAATCTGTTACGATTTTCAGAAAAGAGCAGTCATCTCTCAAGTTATTTAATTTGTATCTCTATCTTCCTAAAAGATGCTATAAATAAACAAAACTACTCTCCTATCCTATAAATAAATACCGACCACCTCCTTGCCATAGAGAAAATCTCTTTAAGAAAGTTATAGGAATTATGCATACACACTCCATTCTTTGGTCTTGGAAGCCACCCATATGTTACCTAGGGGGCAGAGGGTGGGCAGCAGTGTTTGGAAACTATACGTCTTATTACATTCTCTTCACGTGAACTTTTATCCCTAAGTCTCAGTGTGTCAAAATTTTCTCGTCTATTTTTTTGGACACCACTTTCAGTTTGGGGTGTCTGAAGTATACGCCATTTCTCCTAACTCAGAACCAGCTGTTACAGGAGTTAGTCCTAGGATTTTGCTTAGTCCTTTTTTTGTGTCGTACTTTCCTCAGTATTGGTTTCCTCAAACCAATATTACCAATATCAGCCTTCTAATATTTAAATAAGATCCTACCTATTACAAACTATAATGGATATAATTATCGACGAAGAGAAATCTTAGGTCTTGCTTAGGTCTTGTTCTACTTTGTTTGTATCCCATAGAGGGTTAACTATCTACTCTCCAGCGAGGTATGGTCCTATAGATTCTTTGGGTCCATTTTATAATTTTTGCAGAATGAGAAAACTGCCAGTCAAACTATCTGCCATTTATTTATCGATCAATACACAATTGTGTAGTACAGTTGTTCTAAAGTTCTTAGTAGACAGCGAAGGGGTGATGAGTCTAGCATTGATTGGCTCATGCCATAAGTTGTCATGGAAGGAAAGAGTGCTAAAATTATATGTATGGTGTAAATATAGAAGGCACAAAAATATTTTTAATCTTTATCTTTTTTTTTCTGAGTTATTTCCAAATAACGTTCTGAAAAACAGTCCATGTCCTGGCTAAAAAGACCAAGTTATTAAGGCAAATGCAGGATGGAGATGTGTTTGTGTGATTAAGTATTTTAATAAAACTTTGTAAACTGCAAGTAGGGGGGTATATACAACATGTAAGAAAAGAAATAAGTGGGAAAAATAGAAAAAACTATATTTTTAAATCCATGTAACTAATGATTAAAAGGGACAGGCTGGTATAAAAAGAATGTTTCATACTTATTTCCGTCAAGTCATAAGAATTATGAAAAAACTGATTTCTTTAAATGGAGGAAATGCTGAAACTAATTTGATAGCTGGCAGCTGTGTTTCCAGCTTGAAAACATTCTTGGTATGATCCAGCTGCAAGGAGATACTGCAGGCAGGACTTGATAGGTATCTGGTCCATCTTGGTTACCTTGTAGAGCTCTAGAAAGCCTCAAGTTTTGCTTAGTTGGAAATGCTGCGCACTCTTTGTTCCCCCAAGAAAGTCTAGGTAAGTCATAGTGCGGTGTGTCTAGTTCCCCAGAGTTACCTCATTACTGATCCCTTCCATCCTGAGTGGACCCAAGCAAAGATAAAACACTGTGGACTTGTAAAAAGATGACGCCACATCCTGTGATTGAAAACAGAAAAAAAAAAATTGGCTCTGACTAGTGTTTTGTGCTTATTAGTAAGTCTTGCTTTTCCATGAGGAGGTTGTTAATTTTGTTTTTTCCTCAAAGATAATGATTCACTTTTACCAACATCACTTCTGACTCTCAACTGAAGGTAAAATTTCCCTGTAGCTCAATCAAGACGGTGGATCTGAAAGTCCCTGGAAGACAAGCTTTCTGGATTTGATCTCTGCAACAGTAATGTGCAGAGTAAAAAATATCATATTTGTAGCACAAAAATAGTGATTTCACTAATTATTTAAATCCAGCCTCCAGTTGGCATACACCAGTATGCTTTGGAGATTCTCCTCCAACTTATTATTTGCAAACTCTGCTCTCTTATGCCAGATAAAACTTGAATTGTCTCCATCAATTTGAATTCAAATAAAGGATATCACTTTCTTTCCCTGATAAATATATTTTATCACATTAGTATTTAAATATGGATTTTGTCTTTTAGCAAGATGGGATGTGTCATAAAACAGAGGGGCAAAAAGCAAAGTGTTGGGAAGGATTTTTCGTTCCCTGAAGGAAACAATCTAGAGCTCATAATTGGAAGCAGAGGAAAGAAGTGCAAATGTACTATGAAAACTCTCCAACTACTGAAATATCTAAAGCGAAATATTAAAAATATTGTGTAATATGAGTATATATATATATATATATATATATATATATATATATACATTTTTTAAATTCTCACTTGACAAAATCAAAAAGGTTTTATCTTACTATACCTAGTAAGACTGACTTTAACAAACTTAGCTTAAACTTGCATTTATTGCATGCAGTGGTTAATGCTGTTGCTTTTTCTTGAGTTTAAGGATGTAACTATAGATACTGAGGGCCCAAATAAATACCCTAGGCAACTAGCTGCAATAGAGAACACAGGATTTTTGAAAAGATAGTTTTATTCTTAGTGAATGTGTATATGTGTGTGTTTGATATGAGAGCAAAGATAAGCTCTGTGAGAGAGACTCAATGTTAGCATATACAAGTAGGCACAATTAACTACTAGATTCTATTAGAATTGCATCATCATTATAGTCATTGTTTCAAATGAACTCAATCCATGCATCAGCACATATACACCAGTGGCATTGCATATAATTTCCTACATGTTTGCTTAATCTTAATTTTTTATTTTTTATTTTTTAAAAAAAATTTTTATTGGAGTATAGTGGCTTTACAATACTGTGTTAGTTTCTACTGTACAGCAAAGTGAATCTGCTATACGTATACATATAGCCCCTCTTTTTTGGATTTCCTTCCCATTTAGGTCACCACAGAGCACTGAGAAGAGTTCCCTGTGCTATACAGTAGGTTCTCATTAGTTTTATTTTATACATAGTACCAATAGTGTATATGTGTCAATCCCAACCTCCCAATTCATCCCACCCTCCCGTTTCCCCCTTGGTTAACTAATATACTTTCTATAAATAATTTCATGGGCTAATATTAGAGGAAATAATGCATGATGTATATATGTCTGTTGTTGTAATGGATGTTATTTGTTTTCTGGTCAACACACACCTGCCCAATTTATCCCTCATTTTCCCCATATTCTGACAACCGCTTTCTTCCAAGCTCTAACCATATGAGTCCTGAACAACCCTCTTGTTCTTACATGATCCTGACACTGGGTATGATTGATTACATCAGCTTTTCCTTGATTTTTTTGCCAAATAGGAGGCAAAAGTTTTAAAATATCAACTTCTGAACCTGTTGGAAATCCTATCACTCCATGAGAAGAAAACAGCTTCTCTGTTAGTCAAGAGAATGATGTCTGAGTGCTGAGGTCACGACAGAATTCAAGTCCCCATTTCTAGTTAATATTGAGTCCCAGCGGCAACACCACCCTCCCTGGGGTTAGGTTTATCATCCCCTTCATCAGTTGTATAATGTAACATTATTTTCTGTGGTCCAAATTGGTCTGAATAGAATTTCAATAACTTAAAAATAAACTAATATGCTTTTTTCAGGGCCAGATGCTGAATAAAATGTGTGTTGACCCTGTGGGGACCAAGTATTCTTTCTGTAACAAAGAGTGAGCAGATTTTTATTTTGGGGACTTATAAGAACAACAAGAAAATACAATTAGAACAATTGAGGCACTATAGGGAATTAGTGAAAAACTTAATTTTAGATAATATAAACAAAAAACCCCAAAATATTCAGGCACAGACAGAATATCTCAGGTATAGATTATCTAACATATTTTATTAGATTATTTGTTCATCTAAGAAATAGATATTGAGACCTACTAAAGATGTATTGACATAAAATGGTCTTGTTATGTTCAAGGAATCTCCCACAGGTCAGTGGAAATGGAGTAGGTTAAGAAGGGGTGTCAACAAACAGGGATAAAAAACAAAACTAAACTTTATATCATATTAAGTGAATGTTGTAGGCTGTGAAAGGTTTTGAAAGCGTAAAGGGCAAAATACTTCACCTTCATCATCTTCATTAACTTCCTTGATATTCCATCTACCCCTGTGTTCGTACTAGAGTCATTAACTGTGTCAAATATTTTACTTACTTTATCTCAGTTATTCTTCACAACAACCCAAGAGGGGATATTATTCTTCCCACTCTAAAAACAATTAAATGGTGGTTATGTAACAAGCTGAGGGTCACACAGCTAGGAATTGGAAAACATGGGTTTAAATTCCAGGAACTTTTTCCTACAAAAAATTCTTGGTTTATTAATATTGTTGCTTAAAAAATAAATATAATTTAGTTTAATTAGCTTCTCTCTTCAATCTTTTCCCCACTTTTTCCTCCACACACTTCAAAAAGTAACCTACACTTCTTTATTGCTTATTTTCTGTTCAATCGAATGTCTATCAACCATTTTACTCATCGATAGAATAACACTTTACTTATTTTGCTAGCACACATATCTATCACTCTTTGCCCCTAAATTCATTCTCTGCTAGAAGTAAGCCATTTGTGTTATAAAAATTATAAATGAATCAATCACTAGATATATTTCACTGAATTTCCTATTATTTATATTTATGTTTATCAGTTCCCTACTTGACTGTTTGCTTCTGAAAATAGGAACCAAGTAATCAGAGATTACTTTTAGGTTGATTACTGAACCATTTATAAAGTTAGAAAAATCATGTCATGAAAATTCAAGAGTGTTAGCATGACAAAGATGTGAATGTGTTCTACCAGTAGCCTCTGTAGATGCCTGTAAATCCTATCTGTGCTTGAGCTGGGAGAGTCGTCATAGTCCTCCTTATCATGGATAAGGAGTAGATACCTCCATTAAAGTTGCATATATATATATATATATATATAATATATATATTATATAGTAGAGTTAATATATATATTAGTTATACATATATAATATATATATATATAAAATGAGACACTGGCCTGCAGAAGGAGGGAAAACAGATCAAATCAAGAAACTAGACTTCAGAACCAATGTGAAAAAACAAAGTCATAGAGAACAGGACTCACCAACCATCTCAAGACATGAAACCAGGTGAACATAAGTGCTAACATAAAATACCTAGTAATGTAACCCTAAAGGAACTGCAGAGATGCGTGTATTCTGTAAGGTAGGAGTTAGTGGAGAAGATCAGATAGGACCCATTATTTTCATCTTTACCCAAAACAGACCAAAAAGAAAAAATACTACAATCTCATCTATACTACAAACAAAACAATACCAAAAACAGAAACAGCTAAATGAAACACAAAACATAGCTTAAAAGTATATAAAATACTCTGTGTAGAAAGGACAATAGAAGAAATTTTTTAAAAAAAGAAAATAATTTTTGTAAGAGTAGAATGTCACCCACATTCTTACGTGATTTTTTTTTCCTTGAAGAGAGATGACCAAATGACCAAGGATAAATTCAGTTTTTTTTTAAATTTACGGTTTAAAAGAAGCCCAAATTTGTTATATTGTTGGAGTTTACTCAGACGGACCAATTTAAATCACACTGTAGTTTTTTCATTCTGTATTAAAATATGTGTGTGTGTAAACTGAATATGGTTTAATCTGTTTAATATATAACAGAGAAAATGAAATACAATTTTTGTAGGTAAAATATAGTAATGAAAAAAAGCATGAGATTCCAATATCTATTACCAACTTTTCATTTTCACAGCACTGGAAATACTATATCAAAATGATTAAATTATATTTTAAGGAATATAATTAGAATAAGAAGATTATTATATTTAATAATTAATTTTCTTCACATAGACAAAAAGTTTTGACCACAGAAAGTATCATTAACCCAAATAATAGAATGTTCTTGTAATTTCTACTGCTGAATGACTTTATTAATTTAGCACTTTATGGATTTCATTATTGGAGTCAAATATAAAGAACAGTCTCTGAGATATTTATTGTATTTGGGGGAAAAGAAAGTTACTTTAAAAAAAGAAATCTCTTCAAGTAAGTTGTAGAATTCTGTCATAATTTTAGCAGCTCTATAATTCCAGCTCTTGCTTGCCTGTCACAGAACTGAGGTTAAATAAATCCCAAATGACTGGAGCCCTGTAACCCCATCCCGTAGAAATGATTGTGAGATGTATCTATTAATCATGTAAGTCCAATTCTGCTTCAGGTATTATGTGGCAGTTCTGTGTCAGCAGAGTAAAAGCATCCAGCTGGCAAGATCTGCCTTTCAAAATTAAAATGTATTTTGTTAGTATTTTTCTTTGAGATTGAATGCAGTGTTGCCATTCATAGAAAGCAAAGTTGAATTCTTATCAAGTAGTCAACATTTCTAACCTTAACTCGAATTAATTTTTACTTTTTTTTCCAATATGATAGAGGTAACAATAATCAGTGTAAATTGCAAAGCCCTGGGACCCTCTATTTTTAAAATTATGTGGGTTTCCAATATCAGAAATAGTGATGTAGCTTCATTTTAAAAATAATGCGTTGGAACAATGTACACCAGGGGAAGTGCTAATCTTCCTTCCCATGATAATAGTTAAAAACTCATATATGAAGACTGTTTTAAAGTTTAAAAAATCTTTCCCATAATTTTTCTCATCTGAACCTCAAAAAGTCCTACCATATAGAATGGGCAAATTATCATTTATAGAGAAGGAAACTCGTAATTGTATCAGTAAAGGGACATGCCACAGTAATACAGTCAACCAGCAGCAGAGCCTGAACTCAAACCTACATCTTATTTAGCAGTTCCTCCAGGAGACAAAACGTTTTAAAATTGAAAGAGCTCAGACTCTGAAATCACAGATTTCTGCCTTTGAATCCCACACTTGCTGTGTGTGCTCTAGAGCGTATATCATAACCTCTCTTAGTATCCACTTCCTTGTCTACAGTATGGAGTTACTAATACCAAAATTTTAAAGTTTGAGGTGGGGATTACATGATGTAAAATAACAGTTCCTTGTTAATAGTTTTTTTGTGTGTCATTTGTTTGTTTGAATTTCCACATCCTTCCAGCTACACTGACCTTCTCTGATAGTTTTATTAAAATTTTGTGGAAGTGAAAATTTGCTAGAAATATTTCTGTGAAATGATAAGAAAGCCCAAATCTGCATTCTAAATGCTCTGTATTAGGGAAAAGAGCAAAATAAGAACTGGAAGACCTAGATTCTAGCCTTCTTTTTTTATAATGATTAATTTCATGTGTCAACTTGGGTAAGCCATGGCACCCAGTTTTTGGTCAAACACCGGTCTAGATGTTACGATAAAAGTGTTCTTTACATTTTACTAACATTTTAATCAGTAGACTGTGCATAAAGAAGATTATTTCTAGAATATGGGTGGGCCTCATCCAATCAGTTGAAGAAGGTCTTGAAAGAAAAGACTGAAATCCCCTGAAGAAGAAGGAATTCTGCCTCCAGGCTGCTTTCAGACTTGAGACTGCAACATAACTCTTCCCTGGGTCTCTGGAGAACGCTGACTAATTTTATCTCCATTTATCCAGGGGTTCAAATCAAAACAAATAGTGAGTTTGGAAATGCTTTAAAATATAGAGGGAAAAAGCATTATAGAACTAGTAAGCATTATTACAATAAAACTTATCTATTCAGCACATCATATATGGCAGGAACTATTCTAAAATTGTGTGTAGGGGGAAGGACGGTAGTTCATTTAATCCTCAGAATACCTTGTGATATAGGTACTATATTTCTCTCCATGTTATACATTAAGAAACTGAGGCCTAGAAATCTTAAGTAGTTAGCCCAGGGTCAGACACTTACTAAGGGTAGAGTCAGGATACAACCAGGAATATTGATGTCAGAGCCTCTGTTTTATATCTGCAAACACATATGTACTATATTTCTTTACCAAATTTCCTAACTTTTCTAAACAATAATTTTTACATTATTTCCTCTTACCTTGGTTTTCCAAAATCTCTTCCATGCACTTTAATCTCAGCAGATGAACTTATTTCCAATTCCATAAGGAAAAACACAGATGTAGAAGCAATCAGAAAAGACATTCCACACATTCCCTACACCAGATCAGACAAGACAGCTACATCGATGTTCCCTTCTGTAACCAAGCAAATACCTGCCAGGCCTGTATTTCCAGCCAACACCTCCACTCCTGACAACACCTGGATTCTGAACTACGGTAGTACTCCTCCTCATACTCTGCATCATCAGTATTTCCAGATCTATGGATCCTTTCTCTAAACACACTCATTTGCTGACATATTATACATCTGAAAATAATAATAATAACAGCTTCCCTTCAAAACATATGCCTTTCTAGCCGCTGTCCCGTTTCTCCTTTTCCCTTTAGAGTAAAATGATCGTGAGAGTTGTTGAAACCAGCTGTCTCCATTCTTCTCCTTCCATTTCCCATTGAGCCCACTCCAGCGTGATTCTCTTTTTCTCACTGCTGCCCCTATCTATTCTCCACATAGCAACCAGCAAGAGCCATTTAAAATGTAACTAGGATTGTATCACTTCTCCGCTGGAAATCCTGCCCAGTTAGAGTAAAAGCCATAGTCAGCATGGCCCACTTGGTTGGCCCTTTGTGATCTGGCTGTTTTCTTCCACTCCCTCTGGTTCATCCTCCTACAGCCACGCTCAGCTCCTTACTGCTCCCCAAATACACCAACCACCTTCTGACCACAAGACATTTTTTTTTTGAATTTTTGGATTTTATTTTATTTATTTTTTGATACAGCAGGTTCTTATTAGTTATCCATTTTATACATATTAGTGTATATATAAGACTTTTTTTAACATCTTTATTGGAGTATAATTGCTTTACAATGGTGTGTTAGTTTCTGCTGTATAACAAAGTAAATCAGCTATACGTATACACATATCCCCATATCCCCTTCCCTCTTGCATCTCCCTCCCACTCTCCCTATCCCACCCCTCTAGGTGGACACAAAGCACCGAGCTGATCTCCCTGTGCTTGCGACTTCTTCCCACTAGCTATCTATTTTACGTTTGGTAGTGTATATATGTCCGTTCCACTCTCTCACTTCATACCAGCTTACGCTTCCCCCTCCCCATGTGCTCAAGTCCATTCTCTACGTCTGCATCTTTCTTCCTGTCCTGCCCCTAGGATCTTCAGAACCATTTTTTTTTTTTTTTTTTAGATTCCATATATATGTGTTGGCATATGGTATTTGCTTTTCTCTTTCTGACTTCATTCTGTATGACAGACTCTAGGTCTATCCACCTCACTACAAATAACTCAATTTCATTTCTTTTTATAGCTGAGTAATATTCCATTGTATATGTGTGCCACATCTTCTATATCCATTCATCTGTCGATGGACAGTAAGGTTGCTTCCATGTCCTGGCTATTGTAAATAGAGCTGCAGTGAACATTGTGGTACATGACTCTTTTTGAATTATGGTTTTCTCAGGGTATATGCCCAGTAGTGGGATTGCTGGGTCATATGGTAGTTCTATTTTTAGTTTTTTAAGGAACCTCCGTACTGTTCTCCATAGTGGCTGTATCAGTTTACATTCCTACCAACAGTGCAAGAGGGTTCCTTTTTCTCCACACCCTCTCCAGCATTTATTGTTTGTAGATTTTTTGATGATGGCCATTCTGACTGGTGTGAGGTGATACCTCATTATAGTTTTGATTTGCATTTCTCTAATGATTAGTGATGTTGAGCATCCTTTCATTTATATCTTCTTTGGAGAAGACCACAAGACATTTACACTTGCTGTTTGCTCTGCCTTGAATCTTTTTCAGCCAGTTATCTTTATGGCTAACTCCTCTTCTCTCTGATCTCTGCTGAAAGTTTACCTCATCAAAAAGGCCTTCCTTTACCACTTACCCTAAAAAGGCAATGTTCACTCCTCCCTCAAATCCCTCTCTCTTTAATCTACTTCACTTTCTCCATAACACTTGTAACCATCGGACAATTTATATATTATTATTTGTTTATAGTGTTCCCCATAAACTTGAGAGCTCAATGAGGGCAATCACTTTGAAACTTTTTATTACTGCTCTGATCCTAACACCTAAAACAATTAGTAGCACCCAATAAGTATTTTTTAATAAAAACGTAAATGCATGATTTCCATGGCTAGTACCAAGATTCT
The DNA here is from genome assembly GCF_965194825.1 of Balaenoptera physalus. Classification (NCBI taxonomy): domain Eukaryota; kingdom Metazoa; phylum Chordata; class Mammalia; order Artiodactyla; family Balaenopteridae; genus Balaenoptera; species Balaenoptera physalus. Next base: position 152,422,046 of record NC_138890.1, read on the forward strand.
TATTGCTCAATAACCTCTAATCCTGATATTCTTGTACAAACTACACTCTCTCCTGCTTCAGGAACTTTATATATTGCTGCATTCTCCTCCTCATCCCCAATCCAACCGACCTTCTTTCTCTTTAATGAGCTCTCTCTCTGGTGAGATTTGGCCAGTGTGGTGACAATAAAAGCTCTTTCTCAACACCCTACTTAAAGGAGTAACTCCACCACCACTTCTATTCCGTGTCTCTTGCAATCATTTTATTTACTTGTATAATTACTATTTTTTTGTTTTTGTTATTCCATGATGTCAAAAACCATGACTTGCTACTTAAGCAGTTTTTGGTTCCATTAATTTTTCTCAATATTTTTTGTTTTGTTTTCAATTTCCTTGATTGATTTCTGCTCTTACCTTCACTAATATTTTTCTTTCTGCTCAGTTTGAATTGAGTTACTCTTTTTGTGCTAGTTTTCTAAAGGTGAAATCTTAGGTTATGTCTTTGAGAACTTTCTTCACTTCTAATGTAGGAATTTACTAGCATCCATTTACATTTAAGCACCCTTTTAACCCTAAATCCCACAAATTTTGATATATTTTATTTTTATGTTCTTTTAGTTAAAAATACTTTCTTATATTCCTTGAGGATTACTTTTTTATCCATAGATTATTTAGAGGTACGTTGTTTAATTTCCAAATATTTGGAGTGTTCTAGATGTCTTTGAATAACTGACTCTTGGTTTAATTCTGTTAATGGCAGATGGCGTACTTTGTATGACTTAAATCTTCTTAGTAAGGTTTGTTTTATGCACAAGCATATTGCTCTTCTTGGGCAGACTTGAGTGGTGTTATACTGTATTTGGGTGCTCAAAACCTCTGCTTTGTTACTAGTGACCTGTTCAGTGCACGTGCAGCTCAGGGGTAAGCTGGAGACTGGGGTCCGCTCAGGTGCAGATTCAGCGTATCCCACTTTTCAGTTCCTTGCTCCTTCCTCTCCAGGCTCTCCAGTTGACAGAGGCCTCTTTGCCTGGTGACTTTGGTCAGAAATAGTGATTTAGCTCAGGATTTTTATCCTCTTACATGATTGTGGACATTCATTTGTAACTGATTTCCCTCTCAGAGGGAAGCAGCAAGAGAAAAGTAGGAGAAAAAATAACAGAGATTTCCCTCCATACTCTTCAGACCACAGGATCCCATTTCCTAGCTTTTCTTGCCAGATAGAAATAATTTAGGTGTCAGCACAGATGCACTTTCACCGTCCCTGATGCAACATCAGTGGGATTTTGACACTGGGCATTCTTGGGCGGTGTTTGGAGAGAGGAAAACAAGGAATGAGGAAAACAAGGAATTCCTCCCTACACTGCACTCAGTGTCTCACAGAGGCCTTTTCCCCCAGACTTCTGGATAGAAAGAGATTATTTCTTTCAGAGTTTTTACTGCCTGGGCCTGCAAACATTTCTGGGATTCGAATACTTTCAAGTCAAAGCTAGGATCTGTAAAGGAGAGAAGATCAGAAAAGGCATGGTGGTGCTTGTCATTCTTCAATATTTGACTTCCCACCGCAATCTGTCTGCTGTTATTTGTTTTTCAGTCTTCAGGTAGCTTCTTTATGTATTTAGAGTTTTTAGTTGTAATCAATGGGAGAAATAGCATATAGCAGGCTAACTCCATCTCCACTGAAACGTGAACCCAGTGTAGTAATTCAAATGATGGAGTTCTATTGATTCAAATATTATTCAGAGTAGACCCAATACCAATCACTTAATCAATTTTAGGGAAAATACTATGAATAAGATGCTTCATTCTCTATTCTGTGAGTAAAATCTCTGATTTTAGTAGAAATAAACAGACACCTATCAAAAGTTAACAAAAAGTAAACATCTTAAAAGCTCTGTACAGTAATTCTAATAGGGAGCATATATTTGAGTTTTCAGTGCTACTAGCAACATGGCACATAATAAAATACTTCCAACATAAATTTCCAATATTCCCATCTGCTTGCTTCCTTTGCATTCACTCTTCATCTTTTCTACTTAGGTCATTTCTGAGAGGAGCTCTCTAGCCTAACAAGATATATCAGTCTCACACCAATAATTGAAAAATGTGACCACTTCAGAAAATAATTCAAAACCCCCTCCCCCTTGGCAACCACAAGTCTGTTCTTTAAGTCTGTGTGTCTCTTTCTGTTTCGTAGATAAGTTCATTTCTGTCACATTTTAGATTCCACATACAAGTGATATCATATTGTATTTGTCTTTTTCTTTCTGCCTTAAGAAGGGATACATTTTTCCCCAAAGTTCTACAGCTCTTGTTTGACTTTCCTGGAATACAACTAAGCTATATCAGACGTAGAGCCTAAACTCATAAACAATAAGCTATAATCATTCCAGCTAGGAATCTACTATCTATGTCTTCTGGACTGTTAATGTGAAACAGTGGTATAAATGTGGAAAGGCTTTATAAATAGGGTGTATGTTCTGAGTAAATGTGAAATCATTAGTCTAAATAAAATGATATGTAGGATTTTAAAACAGTTAAACTTATTAGTTTGTCTTAGTTATTTCCATTTATTTTAATATAATATGTCTGTGTTTACTCATTATTACTGGCAAGCTCAACAGAGCTCCTGAGTCAATGCTTCCAGTGTACACTTAATAGGGGTTTACTGGGAATACTGAGTAACTGTATAATGAGAAGTACTTTTTCACCTTAAACAACAAGTAAACTCTTCCTACCATAGTATATTTGAAACATCCCTCCTAGACTGATAGATAAATGAAGTAACCTGTGAACATTTAACTGTTAAACACGTGTCCAATATATATGTTGTCAAACAATAACGTCAAATTATGACTTCATTTGTGTGAAATATGTAAAGTCATACCTAAGTTTGTTATACTCTATTAAACGTTGAAAAGAGATAGATAACACACCATTGTAAAGCAATTATACTCCAATACAGATGTTAAAAAAAGAAAAAGAAAAGAGATAGAATAGTTATTGTGTAGCACTGATATATAAAAATATCTTCAACATATTTCTTGAAGGCAAGTCAAGGCATACAAGAAAGTCTGTAATTTCTAGTTTTGGTAAAATGGTCAAAATATAAAGTATGTAACATACATGTTGCTTATATCTGCAAAAGAACACTGAAAGTATCTGTAAGAAAATAATAGAAATGGTTGGCCATAGACTATAAAAAAGGTTAAGGTTTGGATGTGTCTTCTCAATGTGTCTTCCTCATGAAGCGTTTCACTAAATCAATAATTTTAGTTCTAGATCTTGCCATAAATTGCAATCTTGAATTATTTCTTCCTTGGATTTGCTTACCTAATGAATCATTAAAACCAGTTACTGTGAGTAATTTTGTTAAATTTATATTAATTCTCTTAAACATAATATTATGCAAAGTCACAATTCCAAAATATGAGAGGATAGAGTCATATGTTAAGCAACAGAAAAAGATTATTAAACAATGCTTGCTTAATTTTCCAAAAGTTACAGTTATGACATAGAATGTAAAAACAGCTCGTATGCAAAAATCAAATTTAATAAATGATGCCAGGTAATGCCTGTGTATGTTTAAGGCTGTAATATATGAAGTATTCAATATTCGTGATTATATGAGAAACCAAGACCATGGTTCCCAAATTCCTGACTGTCAGGAAAAGTGCCAATCCATGATGAAGTTCCCATAAAAGCTAGAGAAACAAGGATGCTGATGTAGAGAGTGCTTCTTAAAAATTAAGTCTTAATTATTTGAAAAATTGTCATTATTCTGAAATTGCTATTTCTAATTTTTTGCTATTTCTTTTATGACCTATTGGTGATAAATAAATGACTTTCACTTTTGTTTTTAATATACTAACTCAGAAAAAGTACAACTTTATGTGACCCCCCTGGCTCCTCATTTTTCTAAGTGGTTCAAAATCTCCAAAGTCTAGGATCACCATCCTACAGAAATGTAGCAACCAGGAATTATATGCATAATGTTACACAGTTAATAACCATATTTATGATCATGTATAGATTTGAGTTGAGCTAAGTCCCTACCTGGAGGTTATATTATTCCCCTGAAACAAAAGGAATTTAAAACCTGCCTCTCACTTTTGCATAAAGGTAAAAACATAATCAGCAAAGAATGGACTCAGAGAGTCACGAAGTTGCACAGTTACATGCATAAAGCAAAAGTCACTTTCTTTTCTGAGCAAATTAGAGGAAGCTTCACTCTTTAGCAATACAGTTAGATAAATTCTGCATTTAAAACAGGAATTTTGATTGAATGCTTTTGTTTAAAAAAATATTGATAATTCTTTCTTTGAACACAGAATCACAGAAAAGTTAAGCAATTGCTGAAAGCATTAAAAAAAACAAAACAAAACCGTGTCTCTATTTCTGCCCTGCAAACCTATTCATCTGTACCATTTTCTAGGTTCCACATATATGCGTTAATATACGATATTTGTTTTTCTCTTTCTGACTTACTTCACTCTGTAAGATCCATCCACGTAGAGAACAAACGTATGGACACCAAGGGGGGGAAGTGGTGGGGTGTGTGTGTGTGTGTGTGATGAATTGGGAGATTGGGATTGACATGTATACACTAATGTATATAAAACAGATAACTAATAAGAACCAGCTGTATAAAAAATAAATAAAATTAAATTTAAAAAAAAATCTCAGACCAGAGCAGATTACACTCTTTTTTTTTTTCTATCTAAGGATTTAGGAATTAGGTAGGAATTCTGATTTATTAACAGAAGCACACTTTATATTTAGTTTATTGTTTATTATTATCTTTCCTGGCTGTTATGAAATACACTATAGTTGATCTTAATATACTAGTTGGTTCAAAGGTACATGGATGGGATTTGAACAGAAGAGCAGTCTTCTTGAGTGTGATGTCAAAGGCACAGTGACCCTGCCAGCTGTCTGGCCCTCCTCTAGAGAAAGGCCACTTATTTATTCATCAGCTCATGTCTCAAGCTGTCCAGCTGGGGTGTGAACACATTGACAGAAAGGTACCGTAAATTCTCCAAGCTGGGAAAGAGGGTGGACTGTTCAAGCTGCTTCATGTGACCCCAAAGTTTCTGCGATTCCAGTTGATTTTATATAAGCTATGGATTTTATTAACATGACTTCATTGAATTCAGATGGTTGGGTTCACAGTCTCACTCTGTGACTAAACCAGCTTTAATAAATGGAAAAAAAGTATCTTAAAATGTGTCTTTCATAAGTGAGTTACTATGTCATGACCTTTTCACTTATAGAAACCTTTTTCTATTACACAACCTTTGAAAATAACGTTACCATCGGTCACTGAAAATGTAGAACAAATTCTATGTGGATTCCCAAAGCTGTATGTTATTAGGTTAATTTACCAATATAATAAATTGAATGTATACATACTATACATATAGTATTTTACTTAGTGTTATACTTAACTAGTTCTTTGTCTCAATAGAGTCAAAATAAAAGAATACTGTTAGTTTTCCTTAGTGTAGCTGGCTAATTCAAGGGTTATAATGCAGACAAAATTTTTGTATCTAGAGTGGGCATATCAGGAAGTATCAATAAAAACAAAACAAAGCAAAACTCTTACAAAATGCTTCCTTTGCCAGAATTCTTCCTTTCTAGTTATACCTAATATTAAATTGGTATGATTTTTTTGATGAGATCAAGCATGTAAAATAAGATATTTTAGGAATTTTGGAATTTTTGCAATACTTATTAATTTTATAGAAAGGCTCTCTACTAAGTCTCATATTACAGCCATGAATAATGTTCAGAAATATGGTCCATGCCATAAAATATACTAGTTAGCAACAAAATTCATGTGAAGAAATGCTGGGGGAAAAGTTTAATGAAATATTTGGTGTGCATTGTCGTTCTTTATTTTTTTCACTCTGTTCTTAGCAATGCATTCCTTTTTTTCTACTTTTTTACGTTCTGCACCACCCCCCCCCCCTTTTTTTTTCTTTAGCTTTGGTTGTGTTTTGATGTATGCTGAGGATCCAGTGACTGTTTTCCTGGGAATCTGAAAGCCACTCAGAGGTGATAATTCACAGTCCACAGGAGAATAATCCACCATTTGCACTTAGTTATTCACACTAGTTTGGAAAGAAATCATGACTCATAAAGTTCCTTTGGGGGAAAATGCTTTCCCCTCATTTTTTTGAGTAGCCTACAAGCTAGAGTCTATGGCTTTACTCTTACTTTTCATCTATTAGTATGAATTAAATATGCTTTTTCTCAAGAAGGGGCCATGTCTCAGCCACTTGTGAAGAGAGCAGTACTTTTTCCTATGTTTGGTTCCATTAGTCTTCAGAAATTCTTAATAACGCATGGTGAAAGTCCTATTAGCTGCAACATAGCAAAAGGCTTCACAGAATTGATCTGATAAAAAGGTTCACCAGGTTCATGAAGTTTCTTCTTCTAAAGTGTTCTCACATGCTCATGTGCACAGCTCAACTTGTACATTTTATCATTGTACAAATACTACTCCTGAACAACTTTGAATTTTTCATGGAATTCTTGAGTGGATTAAAAGGTCCTAGATTTCAAAACATTTTAAGGGGACCATTAGAATAACATTTCACTATATTTAAACCTGTTTTGTAAATGAGATCTTAGAGAAGAAGAGAATTTTCAAGCTCAAGTGTGGATAATAGATTGCTATGGCTCCATAAGAGCCCAAGTAATTTTTCTTCACAATGTAATTTTGTAAAATAGTTGTGATCTTTTGTAGACAATGAATATCCTTTATTAATTTAATTGTTCCTTCAACAGTGTTTGGGAGCTTATCATGTCAAGTTCTATGTGCCTGCTATAAAGAAAAAGTTCAAATGTCACATGCTCTATTTTTAACGTAGTTTACATTCTTTGGGGCTGAAATATACAGATACACATCTGTAAATAGCATATTTTTCTTAGACATATTGCTCATTAATTTAAACATATACCTTGTGCCAAACACTATACTGGTCCCTGTGAACAAATGAATGACCAAGTTTAAATCTAAACAAGAAAAACAAACCTAAAAAAACCTGATTATATGCTACAAAATACAATAGTTCCTAGATGAGGACAGAATTAACTCTGCTTTGTTGTTCTTTTAAACATTTAAAGAACATATAAGCCTGGCAGAGCCAAATAAAAAATATAGTGTCAAATGTAGAATACTGGAAAGTGAACTGATCTGGGGACAAGAACCTGAAGTATTATTTCTCTCTTTTATACCAATTGTGCAAACATACTTTCTGGTGGTTTCACTAGCTTCTGCTATGAAATATATAGTTTTAATGCTATAGGGAGGACACACCCAGATACGGTTAATGTTAGGTTTGTGTTTGACCAAGCTCACTAAAAGTTCACTACATGAACGTTACTAAATTTAGTTTGTAGTATAAAAGCCTAATTAGGATGAACCTCATTTTGTTTTGAGCCTGTATGGAAGACAGAGCCAAATGACATTCTTCATGAGGCAGGAACTCAGCGACCACTAATGCTCATGGGTCAAAGAACAGCAGAATCAAATTAAAAGAGTCTGTAGTCACTTTTTTCGTATGTTCATTTATTATATATTAAATTTGGAATTTATGACAGGATTTTATTAGGAATGTATGTAAAAATGGCATATCTAAAATAGTAAAAATAATTAAATCAACTTAAATAGGTTCAATTTAAAGTTTGTGAGGACATCTAGTTTTTAACCATTGTGCTAAATAATTTTTAAAATAATTTGTGAAGTTTTTTGGAATTCTGGTGACAAAACAGGAAATGGAGATGGTAAGAAGATGCTCTTTCACTATTTTTAAGTCTTTTCCACAGAATTGGATGTAACATTTCAATTTATTCAGAAAATTTGATTAAGAAAAATAATAGCCTGTAACTTATACATGTATAAATTAGCTTGTAATTTATACATGTATGCAAAATCACATGATTATTTTTACCAACCAAGTCTTTGTTATATGTTTTTTCATGGGCTTGTCTTTTAATATGTGTAGAGAAGTAATGTTAGTATCTTTATTATAGGATCTAAACCAAAGGGGGTTTAAATATTGATCAATTCACTTGGCCAAGGGGGATACAACAGCCTCTTCTCACAACTGGCTTCATTCTGATGTCAGTGGAGCTCTGGTCAGCCAGGTCTAATTGGATTTTCTACATAAATCAATTGATCAGAGCTTGTTAAGACTGCCAAGAGCAGTTCTCCCACTTATTCTCTTTATCCTGCTCTGGCATTTATGGCCTGTTAAACTTGTGCTCAAGCAGAGATGACTGACAGATTCTGATTGTACAGGAGAGATTCACTCACCCAATCTACAAAAAGCAGGAATGTTCTACAGTTTGCCATCACAGTAACTTCTTTCTTATTTCTTTTTTTGTTTCCAAAATAAAATTTCTGGCATAGATTTTAGTTATTGCACAAAGACTCTTGTGCTTCTGAGTGAGTTGGGATGGATGTGTTTTGGAGCTCTTGAACCCTGCCACTAACCAGCTGGTTCTCTTAGTTTCTCACTGTATTTTTGTTTGTTATCTGTAAAATAAGAATTATATATTCATGTCTTTCAGGATGTTATATTATGTGATTTGAAAATATATAATGCCCAGCACTTATCTTGTACAGGTATTCCAAAAATATTAATTTCATATGCATCCCTCTTCAAAGTCTCTAGTTCTCCCTGAACAAATGTACAGTCTCCATCTTTTTAAGTGGGAAAATTATGTACTCTCAATAACACTTAGAACAAAGAGGTAAATTATTCCCATAATACAGGCATTGAGATTTAGTCAACAACTCTTTTGACAAAAATCCAGAGCTTCTCCTTGTTTTTGGATAGGTGTTTTGTTCTCTTATTTCTAAAAGCTTTTAAGATAAAAACATTTTTTTTTATCAAAAATCAACCTAGAAGAACTGAAAAAATTCCTAGAAACATACTTTCTTCCAAGAATGAACCAGGAAGAAATAGAAAATATGAACAGCCAGTTACCAGTAATAATTGAATCAGTAATTAAAAAAAAAAAAAAACTCCCAACAAACAAAAGTCCAGGACCAGATGGCTTCATAGGTGAATCCTACCAAACACTTAAAGAAAAGTGCACATCTGTCTTTCTCAAATTACTCCAAAAACTTGCAGAGGAAGGAACACTTCTGAACTCTTTCTAGGAGGCTAGCATCACTTTGATACCAAAACCAAATATATCACACACACACACACACACAAATCATAAGCCAATATCACTGATGAACACAGAGCAAAATCCTCAAAATGTATTAGCAAACCAAATTCAAAAATATATTAAAAGGTTCATACACCATGATCAAGTGGAATTTAACCCAGAGATGCAAGGATGGCTCAGTATCCTTAGATCAATCAATGTGATACACCACACTGACAAACTGAAGAATAAAAACCATATGATCATCTCAGTAGATACAGAAAAAGCTTTTGACAAAATTCAACATCTAGTTATTATAAAAACTTTAACAAAGTGGGTATAGAGAGAACATATTCAACATAATAAAGCCCACATATAATAAACCCACACCTGACATCAAACTCAATGGTGAAAAGCTGAAAGCATTTTCTCTAAGACGAGGAAGAAGACAATGATGCCCACTCTAGTCACTTTTATTCAACATAGTATTGGAAGTCCTAGCCACAGCAATCAGACAAGAAAAGAAATAAAAGGAATCCAAATTGTAAAGGAAGAAGTAAAGCTGTCACTGTTTGCAGATAACATGATACTATACATAGGAAATCCTAAAGACACCACCAAAAATTACTAGAGTTCATCCATAAATTCAGTAAAGTTGCAGGATACAAAATTAATATACAGAAATCTGTTGCATTTCTATAAACTAACAAAGAACTATCAGAAAGAGAAGTTAAGAAACAATACCATTTTTAATTTCATGAAAAAAGAATAAGATATCTAGGAATAAATCTAACTCAGGAGGTAAAAGACCATGTACTCTGAAAACTATAAGAAACTGATGAAAGAAATTGAAGATGACATAAACAGATGAAAAGATATACCGTGTTCATGGATTGGAATAATTAATATTGTTAAAATGACCATATACCCAAAGCAATCTACAGATTCTATGCAATCCCTATAAAAATACCAATGGCATTTTCCACAGAACTAGAATAAATAATTTCAAAATCTGTATGGAAACACAAAAGAGCCCAAATAGCCAAAACAATCTTGAGAAAGAAGAACAGAGCTGGAAGTATCACGCTCCCTGACTTCAGACTATAGTACAAAGATACAGTAATCAAAATAGTATGGTAATGGCACAGAAACAAATAGTTCAATGGAACAGAATAGAGAGTCCAGAAATATACCAATGCACTTATGGTCAATTAATCTATGACAAAGGAGGTGAGAATATACAATGGGGAAAAGACAGTCACTTCAATAAATGATGCTGGGAAAACTGGATGGCTATATGTAAAAGAATGAAAGTAGAACATTCTCTAACACCATATACAAAAATAAACTCAAAATGGATTAAAGACCTAAATGTAAGACTAGAAACCATAAAATTCCTAGAAGGAAACATAGGCAGAATACTCTTTGATATAAATTGTAGCAATATTTTTTTAAATCTGTCTCCTAAAGCAAAGGAAACAAAAGCAAAAATAAACAGATGGGACCTAATTAAACTTAAAAGCTTTTGCACAGCAAAGAAACCCATGGACAAAATGAAAAGATAACCTACTGACTGAGAAAAATATTTGCAAATGATATGTCCAATAAGTGGTTAATATCCAAAAATATATAAATAGCTCATATAACTAAATATTTTAAAAAAAACCCAATTAAAAAATGGGCTGTACCTGAATAGACATATTTCCAAAGAATACATACAGATGGGCAACAGGCACATAAAAATATGCTCAACAACACTAATCATCAGATAAATGAAAATCAAAACCACAATGAGATACCACCTTACACCTGTCAGAATGGCTATCATCAAAAAGACCACAAATATTAAATGTTGGTGAGGATGTGGAGGAAAGGGAACACTTGTACACTGTTAGTAGAAATGTTAATTGGTGTGGCCACTGTGGAAAACAGTATGGAGGGTTCTCAAAAAACTAAAAATAGAACTATCATATGATCCAGGAATTCCACCCCTGGGCATATATCCAAAAAAAAGGAAAACAGTAATTTGAAAAGATACATGCACCCCAATGTTCATAGCAACATTATTTACAACAGCCATGAAATGGAAGCAATCTAAATGCCCATCAACAGATGAACAAATAAAGAAGATGTGAAATATACAGATACATATAAAATGGAATACTATTTAGCCATAAAAAAGTGAAATTTGCCATTTTCAACAACGTGGATGAAACTGGAGGGTATCATTCTTAGTGAAATAAGTCAGATAAAGACAAATACTGTCATGTTATCATGTATATGTGGAATCTAAAAAATAAACAAATGAATACAACAAAACAGAAACAGACTCACAGATATAGAGAGCAAACTAGTGGTTACCAGAGGAGAGTGACAAGGGACAACAAGGGACATGATAAGGGTAGGGGGTTAAGAAGTACAAAGTACAATGTATAAAATAAATCAGCTACAAGAATATATTGTGCAACACAGGGAATACAGCCAATATTTTATAGTAACTTTAAATGGAGTATAATTCATACAAATTTTGAATTACTGAATACCTGAAACTAATATAATATTGTAAATCAACTGTACCTCAATAAAAAAATTGAAATTTCAAAAAAAAATCAATTTTGATAGACAAGGAAACAACAAGGAAGCATTATGTTTTTTTCTGCTTGGAACTTCATTATTTTTTAAATGATTTCAAAATGATTAAATATCTCTGAAAAAATTTAACATATTCATTAGTAGTTGGAATATATTGAATATTTATAACCTAACTTTTTAATTTTCTCCTTTCTGTTTGAAAAAAAACATACCTTAAAGCTAAATTTTTGTTGTTTAGTAATGGATAGTGAAAGAGTCAGTGAGATGTTCAGATAACACTAGAACAAAAATTATATTTTTAAGAAAATTTTCATATATAAAACATATTTCTTCTGCCACTCTAGTTTAACTTCTGGCCCCAAAACCAACAAAAGGAAGTAACTTTTAAAAGGAGTAAAGAATAGTAAGATTACCATTGTCAAACCCAAAATCATGTCAAGAACTGCCTACAAACTTATAAAACAAAGATTTTTTCACTGAGAATGTATGACTTCAAAATTACCACCAACAGTAATAGAAGCTACACTGTCATTAGCAAGAGAATAGTTGCTGTCTTATTTGTATGATTTATTATGATTCCTAGTTTTGGCAAATATAGCTATAGTAGATATTAAGGTGCTATTAAACCAAAAGTCAGAAAGTTAATTCTAAAATGTTTGTTACTGCATTACATTTATGTGTTTTAGAGACTTGGATTCTCTTCCTTGAAAACTTCGATACAATATGGTATGCTTATTTGGACTTCTAATTGTTATTTGCATCCAGGACCCCAGAATTTATACCTGATGCAGGTTAGAGTATCCAAATCCCTGAATACTTTAGGATTCTGAGAGGCAGGATGGTGGCCCATCTCTTATCCGAATGACTTGAAGATAATTATTAGTGTTTCTAAGCTTCTGTATTTCCATCTGTAAAATAGTGGTATAATCTTACTCAGTGTGTTGTGAAAATATACATAACCAGTCTGGAATCATGACTGCACTTAATAGTTGGTAAATAAATTTGCCATGTATTTCTCACATGACTGATAAATAGGAAAAATATCATAAGTAAGATGAACTTTGCAAGACATCTTTTCAATTTTTGTATTAAAGACTTCCAATTCCCTAATTTTACCCCCAGCCATTTTGAGTATGATCTTCAATTAATGTTTTCTTTAATTTCATTTTGTCAGTTATCTTTTCCCTAGAACATTTACATTTTCCTAGCAACCTGTACTTCCTAAAGAATGAAATTGATGTTTTAATCAACATTTTGAAATGTTTCCTTTAGAAAACTATTAGGGATAATTCTTCTTTTTTGATGCCACTCTTAAATGTTGCTTATTTTCTTCAGGTGTTTGGTGATAACTGGTTGTTCATATTTTAAAATTAACATTTTAAAACTAATTTTAAGCAAAATTAATAAGTGTTAATCCTCACTCCAAATGGGAATATAGTGTCTTCTTTATTTGTGGTAAATAGAATTCTGATTATAGGAACCAATCCCCTTATGATTGTATCTTCTAGATGTGGTAGTTTAATGCCTCTCCTGTTGCCATACTGTTTCCAGAGTCACTGCTTTGCTGCTCTGGTCTCAGCTCCACTCTGCCCAGATAACTGTAGGGCAGAGGAATGGAAGCCTCTGCTGTTCTGTGCTTTAATCTGGTAAACAGTCTCTTCTTGCCTCTAGTGTTTCTGCTTCTGACTGTAGAATTATTTGTGGATTTTGATGGAAAAGTATTTTCTTATAATCTTGTTATCTTAGAACATGATCATAGGTCTCTTGGCCCTGATGGATATTACCTGTTCCAATATGCTTTACATCTTCCATAAATCATTCTCTATCCTTATTTCTTACAGCCATTGCTTCTTATTTTCCAATTCTGTTATCAAGTTCCTTTTATTTTTGTACTTCTTCTGTGTTTAGTTCCTCATGGTCTAATCGATGTAGCAAGGTACAGTATATTTCCATAAGAGAAAGACACAACTTAATATGACCAAGTATACACATGGAATCCAGAGGACAGTGCAGAAGTTTTTATTGTTTTTAATGTTTTCCCTCAGTGTACACATCAATTCTCATCAGCCTACACTGTTATCTACCTGTGACATCAAGGATTTCCCTCTCTCTGTGCCCCCTATTCTTCCTTTAATTCAAAATAGTCTTCTCAAATTTTGAACATGACTCCTCTCCCTCTGGGATCCCACTTCTTCCTCTCAATCCTGACTCAAGCTCTCCATCAATAAGATTTTAACTGATTTTCTCTTCAAAGAGTCAGAAGAGGAAACAGCTTCAGGTCCTTCTGGTCTGTCACTGGGGGTCTGAGGAGTGAGGTGAGAGTGAAGGAAAGCTGTCCAACCAAATTTGAACCAATATACATAAATAAATCAAGCATTTATATTGTTCATGTCAACTCTACTTTTATTGCTAATGTTGCTTTTATTTTGTTAATGATGACAGAATTTGTGTGTATTTTTTCATCTTAACAAAGGCCATCTTCTGTTTTTCTAGCTTGAGGTGAACCAAGGCCTTGGGAGGTGTTTTAAAAAACCTTGGTCCAGGAAATGGTTGAGAAGTTTAACACAGTCGATACTGGCATGTCATTTCAGTGGGATTCTTGAAAGAAGGGACACTAAGCCATTAGCCCTATTTATTGAGTCAGTTTTTTGAATTATAATATTTCATCTTGAACTAGAAATTGTAAAAGAGAAAGATAAATACAATGAAAGTCACATGCATTTTAATAAAACAATATTAACTAATATTGTACAATAAATATATTGTGAAGACAATCGTAAATACTAGAACATGTTTTGCAAAGAATAAAATATGTTTACAGTATGTTATAATGTCAAAATTAACTGTCAATCAAACTATTTGAAGTACTCTTTTGGGATGTCTCATAATCAATTCCAAATTCATTCAGCCAAAATATAAAATTTAGAGGTTTTTTTAGCAAAAGAATAAACTTTGAAAATCACTTTATACTCTTAATCACATTTTTAATTAATTCTTGAAGTCAGTAGAAGGGGTCCACAATTTCTTATATCTTCCTATCCTTCCCTATTTCTTAGGCTATTTGTTTCCTTCTTTCATTTATGGCATTCTTAAATACCCTACTTTACTTGGATTCAGGGACATAGTTGAAAGGCAAAAGCGTAAGAAAACATCTTACTGACAGGTTTTCCAACTGAAAAATACAGATACTTTTCCAACTTAATAGGTGTTATTTGCTATTTATTTATTAGTAATATAAATATTCCTGACTAGGAACAACTCACAGAACAGTTATGATAACCATATCTTTATCTGGTAAATGGACAGCCCTTCTTACATCATGACAAGATCATCAAGTTGCCCACAGTTTAATTGTGTGCCAGTATTGGAGGACTTTCACCATATCATACAGTAGGAGAAGGTAGAAAATGTTAGTGTTTACCTACAAGAAATGTTTTCTCCATTTAAAAAATTACCAGTATAAACTACTTGTTTTACTACTGAGTCATTTTCTATCTGTCTTGAATCCCTCAAACGATTGCTGAGATTCACTATATTGTTGACATTTGCAGACAAATATTTGGTATGCTCTCATTCTATGTACTGCTTTTCAGATAAGAAAATCTCATTTTTCTCATATTTACCATAACCCAACTATCAAACATTTGGATTTTATATGACTGCTGCTTATTTTGAAACACTCATTATTGTTTAAAAGTATGTAAGTGGCATACTAAGTAGTTCAATATCCCATCTTTTAATTTTATAATTAGAATGCATTCAAGCTGTGCTTCTGAGTTTTTCTAATGCCCTAAACACTAAATTGGAGTGTATTCTGAAATCATACTTAAACAGAAAATCTTTGAATTAGTAACTTAAAGTTTAGCTTTATACACCAAGGAGTTTCACTCATTAGCAGGTAATTTAAATTCTTTTTTCTCCCCCACCCCTTTTGCCCCAGGGAATGCTGTGCTTGTTTTTCAAGCCCTCCTTCTAAAATATGAGGGGCAAAAGTAGTACAAAAAGTCAGGATTTGAATATACACAGAGGTCCTTTAGCAGCCTTGATCTCTCTATTTGAACTGTTTGTATCAATATTCTATGGAAGAATAACTGGGTTGTCACTGGCAAGGCAAAGAGTCTTGAAAACTGTATCTGCAAATAGCTTATGGGCATATTAGGGGTTGTTTCCTTTTTGCTTCCTGGGCTGGTTTGTTAAGACTGCCATAATAAGGTACCCACAGACTTTGCCTTAAACAACGGATGCTTATTTTTCTCACAATTTTGGAGGCTAGAAGTCTGAGATCAAGGTACGACTGGGTTGGTTTCTTCTGAGGCCTCACTTCTTGGCTTATCTTCTCACTTTGTCTTCACATAGTCTTCCTCTGTGCATGTCTGGGTCCTAATTTTCTCTTCTTATAAGGACATCAGTCATATTGGATTAAGGCCCACCCTAATGACCTCATTTTAACTTAATTGCCAGTTTAAAGAGCCTATCTCCAAATAACTGTCACATTCTGAGATACTGAGGGTTAGGATTTGAACGTATGAATTTTGGCAGAGGACTCAATTCAACCCATAACACATTCAATAAACTTTCTTATTACTATAGAAATGGTCCTAACGCAACCTCACCTCATGGCTGACCGTGATGCCGCATTAGAGTTCATTGTCAACTGGCTCTCACAGGTAGTAGTAGGACTAGCATTCCATTAGAGAACTGCAGATGGTTATGACAACTATAAACATCACAAAGTCTGCCCAGTTGTGTGGATGGGCTCTTGACCTTTAACATCTCTTACAACCTTGAGATCCCATAATCTTTCCTCTCAAAATAAATGTATGATGCGGAAATTGTAATATTTTCTACAAATTCAGCATGGATGGGGGCTGACATAGATGATATAGAAAAATGAAGATTGAATTTGTCTTGTGAAGTATAGGCTTTACTATCCAGCACAAAAATACATGACTAAGTGCTTTTTCAAGTTTTTGCTAAGCCAGATATCTGAAGAATGCTCAAAGATGTTTTACTGATCTATAAATGCTATGAGTTTTGCTGATGGAATAGCATATTTTGCACAACTTAAGTTCTTGCACACAAATATATAATTTACAGTCACTCTATTCTGGGATTTGTTTTTCCACCTAGTAGATTTTCCCACCCAATAAATAGCAGCACGGGCTTTTGTGTTCTAATTTATGTATGTTGGCTGTAGATATTAAGTTGCTGAGATGAGCATTATCCCAAAATTTAAATTTAGATACTGAAAAATAAACCATGATAATGTTTTAAATAGGGTAGCTAAGAAATTCTATACGTGTGCCTATATTGAGAACCATTCCTCTGAAAACTCTTTGACGGAGGAAGTTTCCTTTGGGATCAGCCCAAATAATCATGCTCTTGTGATTCTTAGAGCTGCCATCATCAATGTGCCCTTATGGGGTCTGTCCTTTCCCACTGGTGTTTCAAACTTTGTAATTTGTCACACAGCTGTTCTCTTAAGACAGCCCTCAAACTGCGATGATAATACAATCAACAATAAATACTTCTCCCCTAAAATATCAAGGGGCTGGGTGAGGCAGTGGGGGTCAAATCCTTATCATTTCAAAATATTACTATTCCACCTTCAGGTAAATATATTTATCCTCTAGCCTTGTGAAGTCCAGCTGTATCACCCTCTACTAGAAAACCGGATTTCACTAGGGTCTTTGGCAACTGGATTTTCAAGTCAAGTCATGTTATATTCCTAGAGGACTGTAGCATCAATTCAGGTGACCATTTCACTGTAAAGCCTCAATATTGTAAACACATAATTTACATCAAGGAAGTTTCCTTTAGGATGAGCCCAAGTAGTCACGCTCTTGTGATTCCTAGGGCTGCCATCACTAATGTGCCCTTTCACATCCATTACATGGATGTTACATCTGTTACATCCTTGACTTTAAAACCTTCACCACTACTCCACTTTCACAACTCATTCTCACTCCACACACTGAAAGTGTCCTGACCTAAAACTGCTCTTTAGTAATGTGATCCTTTCTATTCATTTGCATTCCTCATCCAGTAAAATACCAGTCATTTAGGATTATTTTGCATGTAGCTTCTCCTTCACTAAAAAGTCCCACCTGCAGTTCCCACGTTTGGCCAATCCTAAAGCTTTGGTTAATTATAGCATCTCCCTCTTTAGTTCGTTCAGTCAGCCTCCATGACTAGAGAAAGCAGTATTTGGCAATACTTTTATGACAGCTTCTTGTCTTCTTTCCCTGAAATGTTATTCCAAATCTTTAAAAATTTTCACAGGGTATCTGTCCCTTTCCTATGTATCTCTCTTGCTCTCTCAGAGAGAAAAAAACCTTGTCTTATGTTTCACAGATAAATGGAGATTATTGGGTGAGAATTCTTTGAATTTCGTACCCTCAACCTAAAAACCTATGGATATCTACCCTATGCCTTATTTCAAGTCTCCATTAAACCGTGTTTGTCCTATCAATGCTGGTCCTGTGTGTGCTCTGGATTCTTATCTTACTTTTCCTTGAAGGAATTTTTCTGCATCAACAATCTCCTCTCTTGTCTGCATATCCAGTCTTACCTTCTCTCCTAGAGCTTTCCCTCACTAGGAAGACACACCTAACTCTTTCTCATCTTTAAAATAAAGTCATTCTTTAACTCCATTTTCCTCTATAATTATATTATCACTCTCCTTCCCATTCACAGACAAGTTTTTTAATAGAGTAACTGCCACTTTTTCACTTTCCAAAAACTCATTAGCACAGAGTAATCTGCCCACCTAACTCTTTCCATCTGCTCTTTCTGAAGTTGTCAATGTCCATGTTAAGTGCCAAATCCAAAGGTCATTTTTAAGTACTCATTTTCCTTGGCCCCTGTGTGGCATTTTCAATGCTAAATGTTCTTCATTTTTAACAATTTTTACATGCTTGGTAACGTCATTCCAGTTTTTCTCCCATTTATCCCCTTCACTTTCCTCCCAGTGTCAGTTCTTTGCTCCTTTTCTACCTGTCATTGAAATGTCAGTCTTTCTCTTTTCCATCTATGAATTTCTTGCACTTAAATTCTACATTCTTGGAGTTACCTGTTGTACACCCATGCTCCCTTTGCCACCTACTTACTGGTAATTCTTAAATTTTAGCAACCAGCTCTAATTCCTCTAATGTTGCCTGTTAGAATATTACATATTCCTCTAATATAATCTATTAGAAAACTAATACAAATTATGTGAATGCCACACAGACATCCAAAACTCAGTATGACCAAACAAAAGTCATTTTATCTCCCCCAAATTTCTCATTCTTTTCCTATATGCTTGGCTTTATAAGCAGTCTCATTAAGGGCATAGCAGGTAGACTTTAAAAGTCCAGGTGATGGAGTAAGGCAGCCTAGGGTCACATTCCTGTACTGTTGGCCAGCTGTTTAACCACTCTAAGTCTTAGTTTCCTCTTGTGTAAAATGGGCATCATAATATCACTGTCCTTGCTTGCAAATTCTGAGGATTAGATGAGTTAACGCAGGAAACATCCTGAGCACACAGCCTGGCACATAATAAGTTGTCAAGAAAAATTTCTATGTTTATTCCCTATTATAAGAATAAAAGCTAATAATTTAAATATAACTAAATATAATTTAATTTAAGCAGTCATCTAAGTTAGAAACCTAGGACATATCTCAGACTCCATCCTCCCTTTAAGACTCTTGTGCCATCAGCCACTTAACTTACCCATTTTTACCTCCATAATGCTGTCTTTATTTATCATCCCCTCTCTATTTCCTATGCCAACATTGCAGGTCAGTCCCTTATACCTTGCTTGGACTGCTGCCATAGTATCTGAATTGATCTTGGCATCTCTAACTTATCACACCTCTCCACTTTCTACTGCCAAGTAATCTTTATAAAAGAAGCACATTTAATTATATTACTCCTCCACTTAAAAATATCCATTGTATTCAAGATAAAATTCTTAGTATGGCATAATCATATTGACCCACTATGATCTATCCTCTCTTTCTCAATCTGTGCTACTTCTTGCCATGTTCCCAGTGTAAACTGTATTTTCATTATACTAAATTACTTCCTGAGCTTTGAACACACTCTAGATTTTCAGTGCTCCAATTTTTTTTTCTCTTTTTGGGACTGCATTTTCCTTCCCTCCAATTTTTACATACACAGTTCATTTAAAATTCAACCATTGGCAGATCTTTGGAATTTTTTATTTTCTACCTACTCAGTGTTTACTTAATACTTTCTTTAAATTGCCTTGCTCTGTTTTTTCACTTAATACATTTTTTAAAGAAGACCTTATATCAATGCTATAAATTTAAGATTACATTTGCAATAAATAACTGGTAATTATTAATGTTAATACAATGAAAACAAAATAATTGTATTACATTCTAGTTAGATCCCACAGCTTAGCAAAGAGGTAGTAGGCTGAGATATTACAACCATTTTCCAAATGAAGAAAAATACTATATATTACAAATAATTTTCATAAGATATAAAATCTGGGAGGTAAAGTCTGATTACAAAACCATATTGCATACTGAAGACAATCTATCCTCCTTTTTCCTGATTTCAGCAAGTAAATTTTTCTTACTTAATATTGCTGCTTGTTTCTTTTTCTAATGCAACATTTTTTTCTTCATGTTGCTTAAAAATTTCCTTATCTGCTTTGGTATATTTATTAGTAGACTCACCATAAGTCAGTTTACATGGGACTGTCCAACTTTGTACCTGCTTTGCAGTGTAATTACTAATACTGTCTACTTTAATTCCCCAAAGTATACCAATATGAATGTTACAGTATATGGTTGCATTTTTTTTTAATCTATCTGCTTTTGATAAGGGCTATGATCCAGTGTTATTTTTCTTTTGAAGTAATTGTGTTCCTCAAATGTCTTGGTAGTTAGGCCCATGAGTTTATAATCCCTTGGCGTCACTGACTACTTGTCATTTAATGCATAAGGGAAAGGACCAGATCACCATACCTGTCACACTTGAGTTTAGTACTGAGATTAACTGGACCCAACATAAAAAGCCCCAAGCACCGAAAAGCACATTCAGTCATTTCTCACTCTAAGTCCTCAACTCAGGGTTTCAACTTTTCCTCCAGTAAAGAAGTGACTTTAGGAAGGACTACGTTGGATTTTAATTCATGAGCCATCATGGTTTGGAGAATAACAGTAAGCAAATTTACTTACTGAATTAACTGAGCCCCACCCATTTTTCTCAGCTACTTAAATCACAGTTCAGCAATGTCTGATTTTACTGGAGGACACGTGGACCAGAGCGTTGAGTTACTGCCTGGTGGACAGCGGTTGGCATTGTTTGTCCAAAGTCAATGGTGGGGTGGGGCTGAGATGGCAGAGACCAGACAGGAAGGTGGTTGATGAATGTCCACAGGCCGAAGTGGAGGTGGTAGATGAGAGAGCAGGACTCCATCTTATACCATGTTATATTATCATCCTGCCATAGGGATGCCTGCCTGCCTCCTCCAACCTAAAGCCACAACTCCAGCCTCACCAATTCAAACACAGACCTCTGTCACTTCATGGCTTTCTCACCATTTTCTATTTTCTTGATTTCCCTCTGTAGTTCCTCCCAGCATCGATCTTTGAGGAGGGAGCTAAGAGCAATGTTGAATTCAGCATCTTCATAGGAATTAGAATCAGATTGCAATCTAATCAGGACCTGTTTTAATTTTTCTACATCCTAAAATACATCCAATAAATAAGGTTTGGATGGTAACTAGCAAGACTCTCTTAGAGCAATGGCAGTCTGCTATCACTGGGCAATTGCTAATATGTCTCTAAAATTATGCACAGTTTCCCACATGACACTCCTCTTACCAACTTTCTGAATATTTCAAAGTTCCACCAAGACTTACATAATGGCCGATTCCCACCGAATAAAAAAAGAGTATCGTGTTTATTCCATTGCTGAGTGGCACATTACCACATATTTAGCAGCTTTTATTATCTCACGGTTCTGTTGGTTGGAATTCTAGGTACTCTGTGAGTAGGTCCTCTGCTCAGGGTGTCACAGGCTGAAATCAGTTTCAGCTAAGTCTGCTCTCTCACCTGAGGCTCAGGGATCTCTTAGAAGCTCATAAGTTATTGGCAGAATTTTTTTCTTGCAGTAATAGGACTGAGGTACCCACTATCTTTCTGGCTGTCAGTAAGGGCTGTTCTTAGCTCCTAGAACTGCCTGCCATTCCCTACCACGTAGTCCTCTCCACAACATGACATCTTGCTTCTCTAATGCTGGCATAAGAATCTCTTTGACTCCTTTTAAGGATATTACTTACCCAGCATAATATTCCTTTCAATTAATTCAAAATCAACTGATTAGAGATCATAATAATATCAACAAAATTCCTTCTGCCAGGTAACATAACATAATCATTGAAGTGATATCCCACCAGATTCACAAATCTCACTCACACTTCAGGCTAGAAGATTACATAGGCCAGATACACTAGGGGGCCATATTAGAATGTTATAACATTGCACAGCATGAAATACATGTATTACATTAATTATAGATGGCCAATAGCTTAGTCAGTGAAGACTAAATAGCAATTTCTATACCATCCATTAACAATTTAAGATGCAGACTAGTAATGTTCAAGTCCTTCCAAAATGTAAATTAAAACAGACAAGAATTAAAGACCAGTGAGTAATTTAAGAAAATCTTTTGACAAGAAATCGTCCCTAGAGTAAATATTAGCACCTTAAAATAATTAATAGATAAGCAATAATTTACTTTTCCAGTTTATTTCTTTTGAGTTCAGAGCAGGTTGCTTTACGAACCTATGATTTAATTACAAAGGATCAAAAAGCTGTAAATAATAAAGTCCCTAATAATAATTATATATCCGTATGATAGATTCTTCTCTTTTTCTGCCACATGCTTCTCAACAGTACCAAGTCTACCTTTCAAAATCTCTTAACTATTGCTTTAAAATAGATAAATTTCTGCTAACTCATCAGGTGAACATAATACATTTTACACTGGTCTTTAATATCCAAACCTAAAGGAGTAAATCTAAATAAGGCTGACCATTTCCGGGCAGTCTGATAAATATCCCAGTTTTGTAATATACATAAGATAATGCACATTGCATTCTTTCTCAAATGTATAAATGCTGCAATAGAACTTTTATCTATTTTGAAGTTCTGTTAAATATATTATGAAATCGGAACATAGAAACGTTGACCAGTGCAAAGCTAGCAGTGGCCTGGCCTAATGGGTGTACAGACCCCTTGGAAATGTTCATTAACAGCAGTTCAGGCTAGTGAGTTATTTAAACATATTGTTTCTAAAGTCATATTTAGAAACATATTGTTTCTAAAGGTGTGATTCTGATCTACAAACAAAACTCAAAATGTATTTGTTACTTTGGTCATTGACTTTCAAACTTTTTTTTAATTTAATTTTTTATTTTATATTGAAGTATAGTTGATTTACAGTGTTATGTTAGCTTCAGGTATACAGCAAAGCGATTCAGTTATACATATACATATACATATATCCATTCATTTTCAGATTCTTTTCCCATATAGGTTATTACAGAATACTAAGTAGAGTTCCCTGTGTTATACTGGAGGTCCTTGTTGGTTATCTATTTTATATATAGTAGTGTGTATATGTTAATCCCAAACTCCTAATTTATCCCTACCCCCGCCCCCCCCCCACGTTTCCCCTTTGGTAACCATAAGTTTGTTTTTGAAGTCTGTGAGTCTGTTTCTGTTTTGTAAATAAGTTCATTTGTATTATTTTTTTTAAGATTCCACATATAGGTGATATCATATGATATTTGTCTTTATCTGACTTACTTCACTTAGTATGATAATCTCTAGGTCCAACCATGTTGCTGCAAATGGCATTATTTCATTCTTTTTAATGGCTGAGTAATATTCCATTGTATATATGTACCACATCTTCTTTATCCATTGCTCTGTCGATGGACATTTAGGTTGCTTCCATGTCTTGGCTATTGTAAATAGTGCTACAATGAACATTGGGGTGCAAGTATCTTTTCAAATTATAATTTTCTCCAGATACATGCCCAGGAGTAGGATTGCTGAATCATATGGTAGCTCTATTTTTAGTTTTTAAAGGATTCTCCAACAGTGTAGGAGGGTCCGCTTTTCTTCACACCCTCTCCAGCATTTATTGTTTGTAGACATTTTGATGATAGCCATTCTGACCAGTGTGAGGTGATAACTTACTGTAGTTTTGATTTGCATTTCTCTAATAATTAATGATCTTGAACATCTTTTCATGTTGCTTTTTGGCCATCTGTATGTCTTCTTTGGAGAAATGTCTAGATCTTTTATCCATTTTTTGATCAGATTGTTT
Organism: Balaenoptera physalus; assembly: GCF_965194825.1. Lineage (NCBI taxonomy): Eukaryota > Metazoa > Chordata > Mammalia > Artiodactyla > Balaenopteridae > Balaenoptera > Balaenoptera physalus. Next base: position 152,446,140 of record NC_138890.1, read on the forward strand.
GTTTTTTTGATATTAAGCTGTGTGAGCTGTTTGTATATTTTGGAGATTAATCCCTTGTCAGTCACATTGTTTGCAAATATTTTCTCCCATCCTCCAGGTTGTCTTTTCATTTTGTTCATGGTTTCCTTTGCTGTGCCAAAGCTTTTAAGTTTAATTAGGTCCCATTTGTTTATTTATTTATTTATTTATTTTATTTTTAGTGCTCTAGGAGGTTGATCCAAAAAGATATTGCTGTGATTTATATCAAAGAGTGTTTTGCCTGTGTTTTCCTCTAAGAATTTTATAGTATCCAGTCTTACATTTAGATCTTTAATCCATTTTTAGTCTATTTTTGTGTGTGGTGTTAGAGAATGTTCTAATTTCATTCTTTTACACATAGCAGTCCAATTTTCCCAGCACCACTTATTGAAGAGACTGTCTTTTCTCCATTGTATATTCTTACATCCTTTGTTGTAGATTAATTGACCATAGATGTGTGGGTTTATTTCTGGACTTTCTCTCCTTTTCCACTGATCTATATGTCTATCTTTGTGCCAGCACCATAATGTTTTGATTACTGTAGCTTTGTAGTATAGTCTGAAGTCAGGGAGCCTGATTCCTCCAGCTCCATTTTTCTTTCTCCGGATTGCTTTGGCTATTTGGGGTCTTCTGTGTTTTCATACAAGTTGTAAAATTTTTTGTTCTAATTCTGTGAAAAATGCGTTCGGTAATTTGAGAGGCATTGCACTAAATCTGTAGATTGCCTTATGTACTATAATCATTTTGACAATACTGATTCTTCCAATCCAAGAACATGTGATATCTTTCCATCTGTTTGTGTCATCTTCTACTTCTTTCATCAGCATCTTATAGTTTTCGGAGTACAGGTCTTTTGTACCCTTAGGTAGGTTTGTTTCTATGTATTTTATTCTTTTTAATGTGATGGTAAATGGGATTGTTTCCTTAATTTCTATTTCTGATCTTTCATTGTTAGTGTATAGAAATGTAACAGATTTCTCTGTATTAATTTTGTATCCTACAACTTTACTGAATTCATTGATGAGCTCTGGTAGTTTTCTGGTAGCATCTTCAGGATTTTCTATGTATAGTATCATGTCATCTGCAAACAGTGACAGTTTTACTTCTTCTTTTCCAATCTGGTTTCCTTTCTTTTTCTTCTCTGATTGCCTTGGCTAGGACTTCCAAAATTATGTTGAATAATAGTGATGAGAGTGGACATCCTTGTCTTGTTCCTGATCTTGGAGGAAATGCTTTCAGCTTTTCACCATTGAGTATGATGTTAGCTGTGGGTTTGTCACATATGGCCTTTATTATCTTGAGGTAGGTTCCCTGTATGCCCACTTTCTGGAGAGTTTTTATCATAAATTGGTGTTGAATTTTGTCAAAAGCTTTTTCTGCATCTATTGAGGTGATCATATGGTTTTTATTCTTCAGTTTGTTAATATGGTGTATCACACTGATTGATTTGTGAATATTAAAAAATCCTTGCATCACTGGGATAAATCCCACTTGACCATGGTGCATGATCCTTTTAATGTATTGTTGGATTCAGTTTGGTAGTATTTTGTTGAGGATTTTTGCATCTATGTTCATCAATGATATTGGCCTGTAATTTTCTTTTTTTGTGGTATCTTTGTCTGCTTTTGGTATCAGGGTGATGGTGGCCTCATAGAATGAGTTTGGGAGTGTTCCTTGCTCTGCAATTTTTTGGAATAGTTTCAGAAGGATAGGTGTTAACTCTTCCCTAAATGTTTGATAGAATTTGCCTGTGAAGCCATCAGGTCTTGGACTTTTGTTTGTCGGAAGTTTTTTAATCACAGTTTCAATTCCAGTACTTGTGGTTGGTCTGTTCATATTTTCTATTTCTTCCTGGTTCAGACTTGGGAGATTGTACCTTTCTAAGAATTTGTCCATTTCTCCGTGGTTGTCCATTTTATTGGCATATATTTGCTTGTAGTATTCTCTTATGATCCTTTGTATTTCTGTGGTGTCAATTTTAACTTCTCCTTTTTCATTTCTAATTTTGATTTGAGTCCTCTCCCTTTTTTTCTTGATGAGTCTGGCTAAAGGTTTATCAATTTTGTTTATCTTTTCAAAGAATCAGCTTTCAGTTTCATTGATCGTTTCTATTGTTTGTCTCAATTTCATGTATTTCTGCTCTGATCTTTATGATTTCTTTCTACTAACTTTGAGTTTTGTTTGCTCTTCTTTTTCTAGTTGCTTTAGGTGTAAGGTTAGCTTGTTTATTTACTTACAAACTTTTACCATTTTTAAATACAGGTAAATAAAATTTTCCCTTTGAATTTCTTTTCTTCCTTCCTTAAATCCCTCACTCCTTTCTTTCTTCCTTCCTTTCTTTCTGCCTGCCTCCCTTCTTTTCAATTTGGTTTGCCAAATATAGATCTGGGAATAAAGGCACCTGCATTGTATTTCAAGCACTGGATTACCCTCTGTTGTTTCATTCTTAGTAAAATAGATGTTGGATGAAAAATCCAAAGGTAAGCAGTAGCTAACAGTAGTCTTATGCTGCATGGAAAACTATGTACATTTGAATGCAATTAATATAATCCTTCACTTTACTTTAGGATTCCTTGTATAGGTAACAAGTTTTTCCACCTGATCATAGAGGCATTCCTAGTAAGTACCTTGCAATGTGTGCTGAGCAGGGTCTGATGTCCATAAGTTCTTCATGAGATTTCTCTCTGTGCTTGAAAATGATCACAGATATCAGTGAACATTCCTTTCAGGGATTGATATACTATTTTTATGTAGGTTTCGGGTTATATTGTTGGAGGTAATAGAGCACAGTAGGAAAGAGAAGAAATGTGGGAGTCAGGGAGACAGGGTTCAGATTTTTTCTACTTTGTCTATCTTAGGCAAACTGCCCATCACTTTGCACTTGATTCCACTTCTGTAAACTGAAATAATAAAACGACATTACATATAAAGTGATACAGTTGTTAGGGGATCAAATGAGATATATAAAGTGTTTATTATAGTACTTGGGATATAATAAATATTCAGTAAATGGTAGTACTTTTAGTTCCTTGAATAACAGTTCCATAATCCAGTGAGTGTGGGCAAAATCCCATACTTTATCTTTTGGCAACTCACAATGCACAGTGGCTAATGAAATGCTTTGGGGACACCTATGATCTTTTTCATATATTTATTTAGGCCTAATATTATATGAATTATATGATGGGGAGCCTGTATGTGTGTGTGTGAGGGAAAGATTAATGTTTCATTTTACGTTCATTCTGGAATAAAATGCTCTATTACTCTATTTCTACCTTATCTTTCTATCATCATAAATAAGGATCTTTCTGTTATATTAAGCCTATAACGATAAAATGTAATTTGAATTGGCAAAGTTAACATTGCATGGGAAAACATTTTCTGTTGATTAAATGGTTCTTGAAATTCCACAGTCAGAAAATTTTTACTTTTTGCTTCATAGTAGAGGTGTGATGTTTTTTCATTCTGGTTGATGAGACATATTTGTTTGGAAAGAAAATAAAATTGAGTCCTAGAAATTTCTTTACCAGCTTCTTCTGGAAACACTTCAAGTACTGTTAGTGTAAATTAGATTTCCCTATTTGATCATTCGAATTCCCATAGATATTTCTCATGTGTATACCAAATTTTGAAGTTTTTATATTGGGAAGTGCTCAGTACTTTCTTTGGTTATTAAATATACCCCATTCTTTAACATAAGTCAGTTAATTATTTAATGTTATACTAAAGCACTCTGAGAATTTATCAAAACTGTTTCAGTTTTAATATTAAACAATTTTGAGTTCATGTAAGTTTCAAATCAAACACTTCAGGAGAATTCCAAATTTAGGAGAAGTGCAGGTTATTTAAAGCATGATTTTTTTTTTGAGTTATGAACTGGGGATTGAAGAAGAGATAGGGAAAAGCATTAAAAAAAATACGTATTTGCAGCTAAATGGCAATGTTTTAATCAAGTGGGAAACTCTCTTTCCAGATGTTAACCTTGGAGCATATTTGTAGCAGCTGTGCACATTTTCTAATATTATGGGAGCAGCAAAATGTCCTTCTTTTAACTTGCTTCTTTTCCCAGAGACAACATTGGCAGGTAGAAATGGCTTTCTGAGCACAACTGAATGAACGGCTTTTAAAATGAAGAATATGGAGGTGCGGGAGAGGAGAGGAAGCAGAGGGTAACATTATGGCTTAGCAGCAGTTTTCAGGAAATCAAAGGCAGGGAGTTAAGTATATTTACATTCTTTTAGCTATTATTGTATGTATCCCCTTCTCAGAGTTTAAGAATATATAGGTTTATCGAAAACAATGTTGTTGTTGGTTTTTTTTCTGTTGTTATTATTGTTTCCCTGAACATCCTAATGTCATGCCAGGACAAAATTCAGGACAAACTGTCACACAAGGATAGTAGTGATTCAGGATGTTTATCTTCCTCATCTGCCACCTTCCCCTTCTCTTTCCCTTGCCCCAGTTTGCCCCTTCCTTCATATGCCATGTGGCACATAATCATTATTCCCTCAACAAATCTCTCACAAAAAGATTTTATTTTATTTTTTCATGAATTTACACCCAAATGTTATCTCTGTAAAGTTTATTTGCATTTTAAACCTTATCTCATACTGTAGAAGCAAAGAATTTAACACTCTGTTAAGGGGATTTTAAGCATCACTTGGCAGGCTGGGGCACGTTTTCTGTGAGCAAATCCTTTTTCTGCTTCTCAGAAATTGTATTATCTGCAGTTGCTTCTCCAGGTGGGAAAGCAAAATAGCTCAAAAAAAAAATCACTGGGTTTACAGACAGGCAGACATGAATTTGGATCCCTGCTTCCGCCAGTTACCTTTTGAGTAATCCGGGAAACGTCATTTAACCTCTTTTTCATTTCAGTTAAGTGAGTTAAGTAATCAACTCTACCTCATAAGGCTGCTGAGAGAATTGAATAGGTTATTGACACAACTGTATAATTAATAAATGTAACTATTATTATTGCATTAGCCTGGTTTTGGTTGAAGAGATAGAGTATTCCATTTACCCTTAACTATTATTATTTTTAATAAAACAGTGAGGCTCTTATCCACTCTTATACAAAATGTTAAAAACTCTTAAAATATCCATCACCTTAGATGGCTGACCGTGTCCAGTACAAGACCCTTGGAATTCTTGATATTTCCACTTGAGTGCCGCCTGCCACATGATATTCAGCATTTTCTCTGTTCTTCTTTGGACAAGGATCAATACTTAACTATAGCAGCCTGGCCTCCTTCTGAGAACAAATAATGCCTGAGAATAGGAATACCTCAGATTCAGCAAGAATAAAGCAGATTAGCGAGCTAGGAGAGTGAACTATAAATTCACATATTAACCTAGCATCACCAGCACAAAATTCAAATTTCATACTTTCTCGCCATTCAGGATCGAGATTCTAGCTCCATAAACCAAGACCTTCCCTAGCTGGCTTCCTAGACATGACAAATTAGTGATGATATCCAGTGATGCTTTCAAACTTTCATTTATCAAGAAAATAATACCTGGCTATCAGATAACACCTCAATGTTAATCCTATCCTGTGACTTACTGTTTTATTCATTAAAAAATTCACATTCATTCAGTATTTACTGGATACCAGTATCATGCACCACATGAGCCAAGGAATTAATGTGCTCACCCAGGATCTGGGCCTTTTTATTTTATTTATTTATGTATTTATTTTAAACACCTTTATTGGAGTATAATTGCTTTACAATGGTGTGTTAGTTTCTGCTGTATAACCAAGTGAATCAGCTATACATATACATATATCCCCATATCTCCTACCTCTTGTGTCTCCCTCCCACGCTCCCTATCCCACCCTCTAGGTGGTCACAGAGCACCAAGCTGATCTCCCTGTGCTATGTGGCTGCTTCCCACTAGCTATCTATTTTACATTTGGTAGTGTATATATGTAAATGCCATTCTCTCACTTCGTCCCAGCTTACCCTTCCCCCTCCCCATGTCAAGTCCATTCTCTACATCTGCATCTTTATCCCTGTCCTGCCCCTAAGTTATTCAGAACCATTTTTTTTTTTTGTAGATTCCATATGTATGTGTTAGCATATGGTATTTGTTTTTCTCTTTCTGACTTACTTCACTCTGTATGACAGACTCTAGGTCCATCCACCTCACTACAAATAACTCAATTTCGTTTCTTTTTATGGCTGAGTAATATTCCATTGTATATATGTGCCACATCTTCTTTATCCATTCATGTGTCAGTGGACACTTAGGTTGCTTCCATGTCCTGGCTATTGTAAATAGAGCTGCAGTGAACATTGTGGTACATGTGTCTTTTTGAATTATACTTTTTCTCAGGGTATATGCCCAGCAGTGGGATTGCTGACTCATATGGTAGTTCTATTTTTAGTTTTTTAAGGAACCTCCATACTGTTCTCCATATTGGCTGTATCTTACATTTCCACCAACAGTGCAAGAGTGTTCCCTTTTCTCCACACCCTCTCCAGCATTTATTGTTTGTAGATTTTTGATGATGGCCATTCTGACTGGTGTGAGGTGATATCACATTGTAGTTTTGTTTTGCATTTCTCTAATGATTAGTGAGGTTGAGCATCCTTTCATGTGTTTGTTGGCAATCTGTATATCTTCTTTGGAGAAATGTCTATTTAGGTCTTCTGCCCATTTTTGGATTGGGTTGTTTGTTTTATGATATTGAGCTGCATGAGCTGCTTGTATATTTTGTAGATTCATCCTTTGTCAGTTGCTTCATTTACAAATATTTTCTCCCATTCTGAGGGTTGTCTTTCCATCTTGTTTATGGTTTCCTTTGCTGTGCAAAAGCTTTTAAGTTTCATTAGGTCCCATTTGTTTATTTTTGTTTTTATTTCCATTTCTCTAAGAGGTGGGTCAAAAAGGATCTTGCTGTGATTTATGTCATAGAGTGTTCTGCCTATGTTTTCCTCTAAGAGTTTTATACTGTCTGGCCTTACATTTAGGTCTTTAATCCATTTTGAGTTTATTTTGTGTATGGTGTTAAGGAGTGTTCTAATTCATTCTTTTACATGTAGCTGTCCAGTTTTCCCAGCACCACTTATTGAAGAGGCTGTCTTTTCTCCATTGTATATTCTTGCCTCCTTTATCAAAGATAAGATGACACTATGTACATGGGTTTATCTCTGGGCTTTCCATCCTGTTCCATTGATCTATATTTCTCTTTTTGTGCCAGTACCATACTGTCTTGACTACTGTAGCTTTCTCATATATTCTGATGTCAGGAAGCCTGATTCCTCAGCTCCTTTTTTCTTTCTCAAGATTGCTTTGGCTATTCGGGGTCTTTTGTGTTTCCCTACAAACTGTGAAATGTATTGTTCTACTTCTGTGAAAAATGCCATTGGTAGTTTGATAAGGATTGCATTGAATCTGTAGATTGCTATGGGTAGTATAGTCATTTTCACAATGTTGATTCTTCAAATCTAAGAACATGGTATATCTCTCCATCTGTTTATATCATCTTTACTTTCTTTTCAGTGTCTTATAGTTTTCTGCATACAGGTCATTGGTCTTCTTAGGTAAGGTTATTCCTAAGTATTTTATTGTTTTTGTTGCAATGGTAAATAGAAATGTTGCCTTAATTTCTCTTTCAGATTTTTCATTGTTAGTATATAGGAATGCAAGAGATTTCTGTGCATTAATTTTGTATCCTGCTACTTTATCAGATTCATTGATTAGCTCTAGTAGTTTTCTAGTAGCATCTTTAGGATTCTCTGTGTTTAGTGTCATGTCATCTGCAAACAGTGACAGTTTTACTTCTTTTCCGATTTGGATTCCTTTTATTTCTTTTTCTTCTCTAACTCTTCTGGCTAAAACTTTCAAAACTATGTTGAATAATAGTGATCAGAATGGGAAACCTGGTCTCGTTCCTGATCTTAGTGGAAATGGTTTCAGTTTTTCATCATTAAGAATGATGTTGGCTGTGAGTTTTTCATATATTGCCTTTATTATGTTGAGGTAAGTTCCCTCTATGCCTACTTTCTGGAAGGTTTTAACATAAATGGTGTTGAATTTTGTCGATAGCTTTTTCTGCATCTATTTAGATTATCATATGGTTTTTATACTTCAGTTTATTAACATGATGTGTCACATTGATTGATTTGCATATATTGAAGAATCCTTGCATTCCTGGGATAAACCCCACTTGATCATGGTGTATGATCCTTTCAATGTGCTGTTGGATTCTGTTTGCTAATATTTTGTTGAGGATTTTTGCATCTCTGTTCATCAGTGATATTGGCCTGTAGTTTTCTTTTTATGTGACATCTTTGTTTGGTTTTGGTATCAAGGTAATGTGCCCTTGCAGAATGAGTTTGGGGGTATTCCTCCCTCTGATATATTTTGGAAGAGTTTGAGAAGGATAGGTGTTAGCTCTTCTCTAAATATTTCATAGAATTCACCTGTGAATCCATCTGGTCCTGGGCTTTTGTTTGTTGGAAGATTTTTAATTACAGCTTCAATTTCAGTGCTTGTGATTGGGCTTTTTGCATTTTCTATTTCTTCCTGGTTCAGTCTTGGAAGGCTGTGCTTTTCTAAGAATTTGTCCATTTCTTCCAGGTTGTCCATTTTATTGACATATATAGTTGCTTATAGAAATCTCTAATGATCCTTTGCATGTCTGCAGTGTCAGTTGTTACTTCTTTTTAATTTCTAATTCCGTGGATTTGAGTCTTCTCCCTTTTTTTCTTTTTTTCTTGATGAGTCTGGCTAATGGTTTATCAATTTTTTTTTTTTCTCAAAGAACCCGCTTTTAATTTTATTGATCTTTGCTATTGTTTCCTTCATTTCTTTTTCATTTATTTCTGATCTGATCTTTATGATTTCTTTCCTTCTGCTAACTTTGGGGGTTTTTTTTGGTTCTTCTTTCTCTAATTGCTTTAGGTGTATGGTTAGCTTGTTTATTTGAGATTTTTTTTTTCTTGAGGTAGGATTGTATTGCTATAAACTTCCCTCTTAGAACTGCTTTTGCTGCATCCCATAGGTTTTGGGTCATCGTGTTTTCTTTGTCATTTGTTTCTAGGTATTTTTTGATTTCCTTTTGATTTTTTCAGTGCTTTCTTGGTTACATATTAGCATATTTTTTAGCCTCCATGTGTTTGTATTTTTTACAGTTTTTTTCCTCTAATTGATATCTAGTCTCATAGCGTTGTGGTGAAAAGATACTTGATACGATTTCAATTTGCTTAAATTTACCAAGGCTTGATTTGTGACCCATGATGTGATCTATCCTCAAGAATGTTCCATGAGCACTTGAGAAGAAAGTGTCTTCTATTATTTTTGGATGGAATGTCCTATAAATATCAATTAAGTCCATCTTGTTTAATGTGTCATTTAAAGCTTGGGTTATTTATTTTCAGTTTGGATGATCTGTTCATTGGTGAAATTAGGGTGTTAACGTCCCCTTCTATTATTGTGTTACTGTCGATTTCCCCTTTTATGGCTGTTAGCATTTACCTTATGTATTGAGGTGCTCCTATGTTGGGTGCATAAATATTTACCATTGTTATATCTTCTTCTTGGATTTATCCCTTGATCATTGTGTAGTGTCCTTCTTTGTATCTTTTAATAGGCTTTATTTTAAAGTCTATTTTGTCTGATATGAGAATTGCTACTCCAGCTTTCTTTTGATTTCCATTTGCTTGGAATATATTTTTCCATTGACTCACTTTCATTTTGTATGTGTCCCTATGTCTGAATTGGGTCTCTTGTAGACAGCATATATACGGGTCTTTTTTTGTATCCATTCGGCCAGTCTATGTCTTTTGGTTGGAGCATTTAATCAATTTACATTAAAGGTAATTATTGATATGTGTGTTCCTATTGCCATATTCTTAATTGTTTTGGGTTTGTTTTTGTAGGTCTTTTCCTTCTCTTGTGTTTTGTGCCTAGAGAAGTTCCTTTAGCATTGGTTGTAAAACTGGTTTGGTGGTGGTGAATTCTCTTAGCTTTTGCTTGTCTGTAAAGGTTTTAATTTCTCCATTGAATCTGAATGAAATCTTTGCTGGCTAGAGTAATCTTTGTTGTATGTTTTTCCCTTTCATCGCTTTAAATATGTCCTGCCACTTCCTTCTGGCTTGCAGAGTTTCTGCTAAAAGATCAGCTGTTAACCTTATGGGGATTCCCTTGTATGTAATTTGTTGCTTTTCCCTTGCTGCTTTTAATATTTTTTGTTTATATTTAATTTTTGATAGTTTGATTAATATGTGTCTTGGCATGTTTCTCCTTGGATTTATCCTGTATGGGACTCTCTGCACTTCCTGGACTTGATTGACTATTTCCTTTCCCATATTAGGGAAGTTTTCAACTATAATCTCTTCAAATATTTTTTCAGACCCTTTCTTTTTCTCTTCTTCTTCTGGGACACCTATAATCTGAATGTTGGTGCATTTAATGTTGTCCCAGAGGTCTTTGAGACTGTCCTCAATTCTTTTCATTCTTTTTTCTTTATCCTGTTCTGTGGTAGTTATTTCCACTATTTTATCTTCCAGGTCACTTATCCATTCTTCTCCCTCATTTATTCTACTATTGATTCCTTCTAGCAAATTTTTAATTTCATTTATTGTGTTCTTCATCATTGTTTGCTTACTCTTTAGTTCTTCTAGGTCCTTGTTGAACATTTCTTGTATTTTCTCCATTCTATTTCCAAGATTTTGGATCATCTTTACTATCATTACTCTGAATTCTTTTTCAGGTAGACTGCCTATTTCCCCTTCATTTGTTTGTTCTGGTGGGTTTTTACTTTGCTCCCTCATCTGCTGCGTATTTCTGTGTCTTCTCATTTTGCTTAACTTACTGTGTTTTGGGTCTCCTTTTCACAGGCTGTACGTTCGTAGTTCTCATTGTTTTTGGTGTCTGCCCCCAGTGGGTAAGGTTGATTCAGTTGGTTGTGTATGCTTCCTGGTGGAGGGGACTGGTGCCTGTTTTGTGGTGGATGAGGCTGGATCTTGTCTTTCTGGTTGGCAGGACCACATCCTGTGGTATGTTTTGGCCTGTCTGTGACCTTATTATGAGTTTAGGCAGCCTCTCTGCTAATGGGTGGGGTTGTATTCCTGTCTTCCTACTTGTTTGGCATGGGGTATTCAGCACTGGAGCTTCCTGGTCATTGAGTGGAGCTGGGTCTTAGCGTTGAGACAAAGCTCTCTGGGAAAACTCTCGCTGATTGATATTAGTGGGGCTGGGTGGTCTCTGGTGGTCCAATGTCCTGAACTCGGGTCTCCCTCCTCAGAGGCACAGCCCTGACGCCTGACCAGAGCACCAAGACCCTGTCAGCTACATGGCGCAGAAGAAAAGGGAGAAAAAAGAGAAAGAAAAAAAAATAAAGTTATTAAAAGAAAATTATAAAAAAATTATTAAAATTTAAAAAGTAATAAGAAAAAAAGAGAGCAACCAAACCAATAAACAAATCCACCAGTGATAACAAGCGCTAAAAACTGTACTTACATATACATAAAAATCAGAAACTTGTCTGTCTCATACAGCAAACCCCAAGTCTACAGTTGCTCCCAAAGTCCACCGCCTCAATTTTGGGATGATTCATTGTCTATTCAGGTATTCCACAGATGCAGGGTATATCAAGTTGATTGTGGAGATTTAATCCGCTGCTCCTGAGCCTGCACGGAGAAATTTCCTTCTCTCGTCTTTGTTTGCACAGCTACTGGGGTTCAGCTTTGGTTTTGGCCCCGCCTCTGCATGTAGGTCGCCCTTTGGCATCTGTTCTTCGCCCAGACAGGAGGGGATTAAAGGAGCGGCTGATTAGGGGGCTCTGAGTCACTCAGGCCGGGGGCAGGGAGGGGTACAGAGTGAGGGGGCGAGCCTGCATTGGCACAGGCCGGCGTGATGTTGCAACAGCCTGAGGTGTGCCGTGTGTTCTCCCAGGGAAGAAGTTCCTGGATCACGGGACCCTGGCAGTGGTGGGCTGCACAGGCTCCCGGGAGGGGAGGTGTGGATAGTGCCCTGTGCTCGCACACAGGCTTCTTGGTGGCCGCAGCAGAAGCCTTAGCATCTCATGCCCGTCTCTGGGGTCCACGCTGATCGCCGCGGCTCGTGCCCGTCTCTGGAGCTCCCTTAAGCAGCGCTCTGAATCCCCCCTCCTCACGCACCCGGAAACAATGGTCTCTTGACTCTTTGGCAGGTCCATACTTTTTCCTGGACTCCCTCCCTGCTAGCTGTGGTGCACTAGCCCCCTTCAGGCTGTGTTCACGCAGCCAACCCCAGTCCTCTCCCTGGGATCTTACCTCCGATGCCTGAGCCTCAGCTCCCAGCCTCCACCTGCCCCGGCGGGTGAGCACACAAGCCTCTCGGGCTGGTGAGTGCTGGTCGGCACCGATCCTCTCTGTGCGGGAATCTCTCCGCTTTGCCCTCCGCACCCCTGTGGCTGTGCTCTCCTCCGTGGCTCCGAAGCTTCCCCCCTCCGCCACCCACCATCTCTGCCCGCGAAAGGGCTTTCTATTGTGTGGAAACCTTTCCTCCTTCACAGCTCCCTCCCACTGGTGCAGGTCCCGTCTCTATTCTTTTGTCTCTGTTATTTCTTTTTTCTTTTGCCCTACCCAGGTACGTGGGGAGTTTCTTACCTTTTGGGAGGTCTGAGGTCTTCCGCCAGCATTCAGTAGTTGTTCTGTAGGAGTTGTACCACATGTAGATGTATTTTTGATGTATTTGCGGGCAGGAAGGTGATCTCCACGTCTTACTCCTCCGCCACCTTGAAGGTCCTTCTCTGGGCCTTTTTAGAATAATATGTTCTAATGTGTTCAGAGATAAATTCTTTTTTATTACCTGGGCCATGTTTTATTCTAACATCACCCTCATTCTCTAATCATGCAATAACAAAATTGACCACCTGTTAAGTCTGGCTAATTCTTCCTTGGTAATGTTTCCAGTAGCTCCCACATCATTTTTTTATTCTGATTACTATTAACTCAGATCCTTACCATTTTATTCTAATGCACATTCATTGATTCACTCTTTATTTAAACCCCAAAATATTTAACCTGAGTGAAGGATATATTTAGGTCACTTTCCACCTTGCCGTTCACATACAAATAAAAAAATAGATAAACGTGTGAATACATCTCATCTCACATTACACATGTAATAATTCCTTGTGGAGTGAAGATCTAAATCAAAAGAAAGAACTTTAAAAATGATGCTGAAAAGATATTGAAGCATTTCTTCATGATACCTGGTTAGGAAAAATTTTCTTAAACATGATATAAAAAGAAAATATCATGAAGGAAGATTAATTTGACTACATTAATATCAAATGTTTCTGTTCACCAAGTAGTATCTTTAAGCAGTCCAAGAAGATAGCTTAGACTCTGAGAAGACATTTGATTTCTAATGCATAGGCAATACCTATAGAATTCAGAATATACTAGAAACTTCATGGGAAAAAGTAATTGGCAAATTTCTATTTTTTCAAAAGAATGCAAATACTGTTTCACACCATCTCATGGGTAAGAAGTTAGAATATCTAAAAATAGTTTGTTACATTACAAGAACTCTTTTATACTGTTAGTAAGAGTATATTAACTAATGGGAGTATTTTTTTTTAATTAGAGTATAATTGCTTTACAATGTTGTTTTAGTTTCTGCTCTACAATGAAGTGAATCAGCTATATGTATACATATATCCCCTCCCTCTTGGACCTCCCTCCCATTGCATCCCCCCATCCCACCCATCTAGGTCATCACAGAGCACCATGTTGAGCTTCCTGTGCTTTATGCATGTTCCCACTGGCTAGCTATTTTACACATGGTAGTGTATTTATGTCATTCCTAATCTCCCAATTCGTCCCACCCTCCCCTTCCCCCACTGTGTCCACATGTCCATTCTCTACGTCTACTTCTCTATTGCTGCCCTGAAAATAGGTTCATCTGTACCATTTTTCTAGATTCTAGATATATGTGTTAATATACAATGTTTTTCACTTTCTGGCTTACTTTGCTCTATATGACAGACTCTAGGTCCATCCACATCTCTTCAAATGACCCAGTTTCATTCCTTTTTATGCCTGAGTAGTATTCCATTGTATATATGTACCACAACTTCTTTATCCATTTATCTGTCATTGGACATTTAGGTTGGTTCCATGTCCTGGCTATTGTAAATAGTGCTGCAATGAACATTGGGGTGCATGTGTCATTTTGAATTATGGGTTTCTCTGGGTATATGCCCAGTAGTGGGATTGCTGGGTCATATGGTAGTTCTATTTTTAGTTTTTTAAGGAACCTCCATACTGTTCTCCATAGTGGCTGTATCAATTTACATTCCCACCAACAGTGCAAAAGGGTTCCCTTTTCTCCACACCCTCGCCAGCATTTATTGTTTGTAGATTTTTTGGTGATGGCCATTCTGACTGGTGTGCGGTGATACCTCATTGTAGTTTTGATTTGCATTTCTCTAATAATTAGTGATGGGAGTATTTTAAATAGGATATATGTTTTGTAACATGAGTACAAAATAAGAAATCACATTTTATTTATATCCCATGGAAAAGTCCAGCCTATGGTATCTTTGTAACTTAGAGTCTTCAGAGAACCCAACCTCTATTTTATTGTTCTATCATTGTGGTGGATCCAAGATGAGCACCTACCATTTGTTAATAGACAATAATGAAGAATGTCTTTTGAAAACTCAAGATGAAAAGTAGAACAGACGGTCATCACCTAGAAAGAAAACCATATTTAAGAGACAGTTTTTCCATTGAATAATGCATTTAATACTAATTACTGGGCTTCCCTGGTGGTGCAGTCGTTGAGAATCTGCCTGCCTGCCAATGCAGGGGACACGGGTTTGAGCCCTGGTCTGGGAAGATCCCACGTGCCGCAGAGCAACTAGGCCCGTGAGCCACAATTACTGAGCATGCGCGTCTGGAGCCTGTGCTCCGCAACAAGAGAGGCCGCGATAATGAGAGGTCCGCGCACCACGATGAAGAGTGGCCCCCCCTTGCCGCAACTAAAGAAAGCCCTCGCACAGAAACGAAGACCCAACACAGCCATAAATAATAAATAAATAAATAAATAGAAATTTAAAAAAAAAAGTAATTACTGAGCAACTATTATGTACAGGGCACTGGACTAAAATCTTTCTCTACATAGCATTTTAAGAAGTTACCACCATTGGAGCAGGTCATTGAGACAAAACTAATTTTTAATCATCAACATATATCCTTTATTTGCCAATAAATCAAGCTACATAGTTTTGAAATATAATATCGATTTTTGTTTAAAAATGTATACCAGTTTTCCTCCATAAAACTTGGAACAGGGAATTATTTCATGCTTTGTTTTTGACATAACATCTAGTGTGAATCCTTAGAGCAAATAAATAAATATATACTAATTCAACTTGTTAATGTATATATTTATGAATTCATTATATATGTTTTGAACCTTGACATGTTTCAGGTTCCATGCCATATTCTAATTAAAATAATAATATTACAAAATATTGACTCTCAAAAAGTTTCTATAATTTTGTGGGAAAAGACATATAAATAATTATTAAAAGAATGGTAAAATATAACGATAAAGCTATATCCAAAACTCTATTGGACCACAAAGAGGGATTGCCTATCTGATGAGGTTGAGAAGTTAGACAAATCTTTCTAGAAAATATGATTCTTGAACCAAAAGATGGGATGGAATTTGTGAAATATAAGTAAGTAGGCGGTGATAGGATATTTTAGGCAGACAGGAGAGCATAAAAAGACGAGGTAAAAAAGGAGATTGACAATAATCAAAATTAAGACTATTCAGCATAGAATATTTTCATCTCAATATATTTTGGCATGCATATTTTTGAGGAAAACTGTCAGGTTATCAAACACCTGTATTTTTGGCCCCATGTTATAATCTATTATAGTGCTGACATTATGGAAGAAGAAAGAAGAGGTGGGTGAGGAGGAGAAGATAAGATGGGGTAGGAGGAAGAAGAGGGAGAAAGGTAAGAAGAGAGGGAGAAAGAGAAGGAGAAATCTTAGGGAAAACGTGTGAAATATAGATGAGTCTTTGGGAATGAAAGCACATCTTCATCAACTAGTTGTAGTTATATTGCAGGAGACTCATTAATATATCAACTTACTAATATTCTTTCCTTACTTTCTTGATATTCACTCACATGTATTTGATTATAGTTTTAAAAAGTAAAAAGAAGCAGATACTAGTCATTAGTTCAAACGTCTGGTAGTATAAAAATATTACACATTGTAAATTAAGTATAAATAGGTTAAATTATCCCACATTAATTTCTGCTTCTGTTCCAAAAAAGTCTTTGTGGAGGTCTGACATGAATAGTCCACAATGCCCAAAAATTACTCAGCTAAGGCATCATTAAGGATGTGGTATTTGTTTCTAATGTTTCTCTAAACCCAGATTTGCATGACAGAATTTTCATCAATAATAAGGCAAATGATTGTTCCAGTCCAGATAACTATATTTTATCACGAAAACAAAGCTAAGAGAAGTTTACCAGAAAAAATTGCATTCTGTGTCCTGAGTTAAGCTTATAAAAACTTATTTAACTGATAAGGTAGGTAATTTTTAATGATAATAAAAGCACAATGCAAACTATTTAAACTCAAAACCTGTTAGGCATTATATCTGCGTTCTTCACTTTCAATTACGACAAAAATTTAAAGCCTTCTTTTCCTTGTAATTCAATACTCCCTAAACAAAACAAAACAAAAAAGTAATTTCTGTTTACCCTATGGCTGTCCAAGTGGAGTCTAATGTTTTACTGCTTACTCAAATTTTTCATTTCATTCAACCCTTACTCCTCACAAGAAGATATTTTTTTATGTGCTGCTATTGGATCCCAACTTTTGTGTTTATGCCCTTGATAGATGAACACAGGCAAAGTACAAATCTCTCAGTCTCTATGGGCAATGTTGGCCTTCTCTAACTCCTCAACAAATACAAAAGGATGCTTGTTGGCTCTCATCATTGTAATTCTGGCCAAAAGCATATGTATGGCAAATATTTTTTTTATCACTTCATCTAAATAACTGAACTGATAAATTCAAAGAGAAAAGCATTGCTTATTGACATATCTAGGAAAAATGCTCCATATTGTTTTAACAGTATGTTCTTAAGTTAGAAGCTCTGGAAATGAAGAATATCTAATATTTATGTAAATGCTTATTTATGTTAATGTAGGTGAAATTAAAAGAAATGGACTTATTTCCTCACCTACTGTATTTCATAAATTATCTAACGTGTCCATGCTTCCAGAGTTTTTTGGTTCTCTTTTTAGTTTAGGTGGAGGGAAGGAGTACAGGATGATAAGTTGTAGTCATATTGATTAATAAGGTGATTCAATTCTCCAACAAATGTTTGCACTCTAATATTAACAAAACTGAAAAATAAATTATTTTGTTATCAGTTTATTTCTGCTAGCTTGAGATTCATTTCTCAATCGCATAGGTTAATAAATTCAAATTAACATATTATTTTTCAGTGAATTGCAAAAATACATTTAAAAGGATGTACATTACAATAGGATCCTTAATTTTTCTATGAGTAATGTAATTAAATGAATAAATTAATTTACCTAAGTGGTTGATTTAAAAACATACATTTTATATTATAAGAAGAATTAGTATTTAATTTCAAATTATATTTTTAAAGTTTTAGCATCAAATTTTTTATTTTTAAATATAATAACCAAAGAAAGAATATGATATGCTATCTTTCCCATTTGTATCATTATTTTTTTGGTCCTCCAGACCCAACATGATAAGTGTGAGTAGGGTATACACATTAAATAACTAACACAAGCTAATATTTATTTCTAGCACTGCTTTATAAGTATGTGTGTGTGTATCTGAGTGACAGAGATTATTTTATTCTAAATATCTGACATTTTTGCTAAGTTTTTAAATTTAGATAGGTTGAATCACTTAAAATATGTGCTCCCAATATGCTCACCTCATTTCATATTTTGCAATGATGAAATTTACTCCCTGTGAGAAGTGCATTTGTAGAGTTGCAAATATTTATAGAGTCTCCAGAAAAGTTTAGACAAACATACTAAATTGAACAATTACAATACTGTCAGCATATATTTTATATTTTGTGATGTACTTTGTAAATACTTGAGTTAGCAGAAGTTGTTAACATTGGAAGGGAGATTATTTGTGTCTGCCCAGAGTTGTGACCAAGCTTAGAGTTAAAGGACTAAAAGATCTAAACCCCCTTCTTTCTAAATTCAGAGAAATTTCATTGGTTGAGGCCAACCATATTTCTAAGTGTTCTCTGATAATCACCATTTCACTAAAAGCCACCCTTCCAATATCTTCACTCCTACTCGTGCAGTCCTCACCCCCAACAACATGAAACTATATCTGGGGAGAAGCGAATAAATCACGTTTTAGGGAGTGCAATGTTTGAAGAGAAAGAGTAACTGCGAGCGGGATAGACTGACATTTCTTCCCCTGAACAGCCAGGTGCTTACTCAGGAGGAGAGGGTGGAAAAGAGAGTTACGACTGCCCCACCAAGAAACTGCTACTACCCTTTATGTGTATACTCCTCACCAGCGTGAAAGAGGGCAGACATCCCATAGACAGATTCCCTAGAATAGTAGAGACATCCCACAGAAAAGCCAGGGTGAGCTTTGGAGTCGGTAAGGAATCTGTCTGGTTCCTGCCCCATGCCTTGCCTGAGGAGCAGGCACATGGAGGAAGGGAAGGAGAAAAGTTCCCATGGAAAATCAGACTGCATGGCCCTACCCGTTCCAGGACCCTTAGCTGTTAGAGAGAAGAGATTTGAACTGAATATGAGACTGAGGTTTTCATAAAGTCCTAAATAATAACAGTGACTGCTTAATAATGAATGACTGAGAAGCTGTGGAAGGAAACTAAGATGTCGTTAAGGAAGTAAGCATCCCCAGTGGAAAAATGAAGGTGGGTTGGGGACTATATATCATAGACGAGACAGTTACTGCAAAAATGAAAACTTTTCATGTTTTTCCATTAAGGAATGGGCCCTCTTCAAAAAGAGAGTTACACATATCAAATTAAGTACATCTATTTGTATTAGTATGATGTCCAGCAAGTGACATATTGCTTGCTCTTTTGTGGATCTAGACTCTGCTTATTTCTGTCATTTTCACAGACCATGTATTTTCAATATCATCCCAAATACTAATTTCCAAATCTTATCATGGTAAGAGGTATTATTCAGATAAAATATTTTCATATAAATTATTATCTTACTAGCAGTATTCTATATAAATATAAAATATTTCATATGACCGTTGCATAATCCTTACCAAAAAAGATCTATTTCTCCTTATATTTAAGCATTTTATAGTTTTAATAACTGTGGAATGGAGATAATAATTGTCTCCTTCTCTCAGAGAAATTCTGAGGTAGTGGAAGGTACTCTAACACAGTTCTTATTATAGTTATTAGTATCCTCATTATCTTGCACAACACTAACAGACCGATAAGAGTACGTCTTAATAGTTAATGTCAGGAAAGCACTCCTTGGAGAAAATTGCAGTAGGACTTTGAAAAGATATTTCCTTTCTGTTTTCCAGCCAGTCTCTGAGGCAGCTTCTTCTCCTCAAATATAATGCAGAGTTCTATATCTTATACAAAATCTGGTCATCAAGATGAGCATTTCAGATCTTGCAGCACCTGCGAGCTCATGTAGTCCAGTTTCCTGATTTCATTAGTGTGGGAATGAAGGAATCAGGACTGCCTTGGTGGTATTTTATCCAAGCTATGGCTCAGGACACAAGTCAGCCTTCATCCTCCCACACCTATATATTCTATGAATCCTTTACTGGTTCTCAGCCATTGGAGCTTAGAGCCCTGTTTTGCACTGAGCAGAATATCTTGACTTTAAAACCTGAAACCTTTTTGGAAATAAATGAAGTACAACCAAATGAGAAAAGCAAAGACTGTTTATTCAGAGCTTGCTATGGCCAGAGAGTCAGCCGTCATCTCTTGCATTTTGGCAGAGACTCAAAAGCAGGCAGAGAAGTGGGAAAGCTTTACAGTGGACAAAAGGAATGGCTTCAGGTGTGCCCTGACTGGATGGAGGTTGTTGGTACAAAGAAGATGTAGGCGTGATGCATAGAAAACAAGATGGAGATATGTGATTAGTTAGGATTTTGAGACGTCTTCCTTTCTACAAGTTAGGGGGTGTGGAGAGTATCACTGAGGAATGTATGCAAGGAAGTGATAATCAGGTTTGCACTGTGATATAATCACTCTGATTTAGTAATGGATAACACAATAGGAGACAGCAAGCCTCCAGAAAGTGGGCTAAGAGTGACCCAATTGTAGAATTTGCATTTTAGCAACCCCTTCTCTCTTTCTAAATTATCCAGTTGGAAACTTGAATATGTTTACTAAGCAGATGGAATTTAAGAAAATGCTATGAGCATTACATAATTTTAAACTTCATTATTAAACCCAGAAGACAATATGTCTTAAATGAAAAAAACAAAACAAAACTCTGTATTATCTGCCATGTGATGCTTTTTCCGTTTCCATTTCCATTTTCCCCTTCCTTGTTCTTGCACATTCTGTATCTAGTCTGTTTTTTAAAACTGCATCTTCCTTTTGTATATCTCCTCCCTGAAATCCAAAGGGGCATCACTTTTCCACAAGCCAAAGGAACAAGATCGTCATTACCTGATGCCCTTAAATAAATGCATTACTCAAAATGACAACCCCATTGTCAATCAATAACGACAAAGAAAAAATGGCTAAAGCAAATGATGAGTTCAAAAAAGCAGTCTAGTTAAGCAATTGCTCACCTAATGGAACAAGGTTAATAGTGATTGATTTCAAGTACACCTTACAGAGCGTATTTGTCTAACCATTCATCCATTCCTATCTCCTTTCCACCTTTCCCCTTTTTCTCAGTGTCACTTTTACTGATGATTTAAAGATATAGTGAAAGAGCTAATTATAAAGTCCTGGTTTCTCAATACAAACTGAAGGTTCTAAATATGTTATTAACAGTGATTTGTCTGTGTTGAATAAATTTATACTTTATAAGACTATTACTTAATACTTGCTTGTGTTGAAAATATTATAATTCTATAAATTCTCTATGTGTACTTGATTGAAATTTCTAGAGGAAAATGAAAAAGGTCCTTCCCCACCATCTCTTCATACCCCATGCCAACTCACATTTATGCAGATCTTAAAAAGCCAACTTTTCTAATAATTCTTCTCTGATCCTGGTCATCTTGTCTCTTTCATTTGTCTTTTCTTTGAACCTTCTCTTATTTCTTACTTTTTTTGTGGTTCTTTTTTTCATTCATTCAGAAATTTATTTTTTAAAGTATTGAACATATACTAGATATTAGACATTACACAGTATCTGGAAATGAAAAGGCAATGGTTTAATGGCTTCTGTCATCATGGATTTAAATTCTAATGAAAAAGCTCTGAATTTATGACAATTAACATAATACAGTACTATGAGTTTGATAGAAGTAAGCAAAGTAAGTATCACAGAGATACTAAAAATGGCCCAAAATGTTGGGAGAATAAGAGTCTTGTCTTGAAGGTTTCTAGGGCCAGTGGCTTTTAAACTTTTTGAGTAAGCCTTCTTGAACTCCTCAATGAGTCAATAGTAGAAGAGGTGGTCCAGGACAGAGAAATATATTTACACAAATGATAAACCCCAGAATCCAGGCAAAAGGAGACCCACTACAAGTGGCACAGGCTATATTACAAAACTCAAACGTTTGCCTTCGGTACCAGGAATTTCAGTATCTTATTACAAGATGTTTACAAGAATCAGCCATGGTTCTTAGTAACAGCAACCAGTTTTTGTTCATTAAAACAGGAAGGTACAGATATATATCTCCTCCTAGACTCACCAGGAAATCTAGAGACCAGATCCTGGGGTTTGAAAGGAGGAGGAAAGTACAAAATCCTATCATTGTGCTTTGAATGCTGCAGCTTGAACTACCAGGCTGAACCTAGAGAAAGTAGACAAAAGAGATTTGATCTTACTGAAAGCACAATTGCCAGAGATAGTTTCTTACAACTCTTGCTGTTGTGTATCGCTGATTCTCAGTTCAATGTCTGCATTAGATGCATCTCATGCTTCAGCCTATGCCATATCCTTGCTGCTGAGGGCAATGGGAAAGAAAATACCTAGCTTTTCCAGCTTCCATAAAGAGTATGATAGTTAATTTTCTGTGTCAACTTGGCTGGAAATGGCAGCCTGATAATTGGTCAGACTCATTCTAGACGTTTCTGTGAAGGCATTTTTTAGATGAGATTAACATTTAAATCAGTAGACTTAGAGTATAGCCCTTCATAATGTGGTTTGCCCTCATCTAATCAATTCAAGGCCTTAATAATAAAATACTGACCTTCTTTGAAGAAGAGGAAAGTCTACCAGGAGATAGCCTTTAGACTTGAACTGCAACTCCTCCCAAAGTCACGAGCCTGTCAGCCTACTATACAGATTTTGGATTTGCCAGCCTCCACAGTTGTGCATGTCAATTCTTAAAATATATCAATCTCTCTCTCTTCTTAGGTAGAGAGTTAGATGATAGCTAGCTAGATAGATGATAGACAGATAGATATTCATTTATATCTATCTACATAGATAGATATAGATATAGCTACATATCTATCTATCTATCTATCTATCTATCTATCTATCGATCTATCTATCTATCTATCTATTTACATCCTGTTGGTCTGCTTGACCAATACAATGAGCCATAGGCTCTGACTCACCAAGACTCATAAGGAAGGGAATCCCCTAAACATAGTAAGTGCTTCAAAGGTTTGGTGGACAAATGTTGCACTAGTCAGTGTAGAGGAGGTTATGTTGTGATAACAGAAAACCCTAATATCTCAGTGTCTTTAAACAGCATAGGGGCATTTCTTGCTCTTGTGACGTGTATTTGAAAGGTGTCTGGGGGCACAGCTGGGCTCTGTCACTGTCTTTCTTACTCTAAGAACCAGATTGACAGAGCAACAGTGCAACAATTTTCTTTACATTGCCAGTTGCTCTGGAAGAAGTAAGAGAGAATGTAGTAAAAACATGTTGGTTCTTAAACCGTCCCCCAACCAAATTTTTTCCACATACCTCCTTGACCAAAGTAAATCATAGGATTAAATTTGAATTCACAGAGCTGGAAATCTCTAATCCTTCTTCGGGGAGAGGAAATATGAAGAGACAGTATTTCAGTCTGACCCAAATATATATGTTTTTAATGCAATAGTATAATTTGCAGAAATGTCAGTCTGATATTTGGGGAGATAGAATTGTACAGAGTCAGAGTTGGCGAGAGAGCATTCAATTTAGAAGGCTATTGCAATAATCCAAACAGGAAATGGTTAATGATATTTAATGTAATAGTGGTGGTAAAAAATAGAAAAAAATGAAGAAATATTGAGAGTCATTAGGAGATAAGAATAAACAAGGCTTTCTGGCTAATTGGTTGTGGGTTACATATGAGAAGAAGTGGTTAATAATGACAGCCAGGTTTTTAGTTTGAGTAATTAAATGAGTTTGAGGTTGTTTTCTTTAAAGTAGCATAATCTGGTGAAAGCTGACTAATATGAGTGTGAGTATACCCGTTCTCTCAGATAAATCACATAAGAAAAGTAAAATATTTTGGTTGACAGGTATTGAGTTAATTTTGAGTTTGAGGCACCTGTAAAGTGTCCAAGAAGTGTTGTGCAGCCAAATTTGTCTGGAGCTATAGGTTTAGAAATATCAGAAAATATCTGATGGTCTTATTCATGGATATTATATAGAGAAAGAAGAGAGGAAGGCAGAAGACAGAAAATGAATCAGAAAAGAAGCAGATGAGAAGGGAAACACTCAAAAAATAAGTAAATAAATAAAGCAGTAAACAAGTGGGAATTGATAGACAGAGAGATAAAAAGCAACCCAGGATAAAATGGAGTCCACTTTAAGCGAAGGGAACCGAGAATATATTTCAGGAAATCAGGGAGAAAAAATTTTGTTAGTAAGATGAAAAGGAGCCGAAAAAGTTAAGTTAGTTACTTAACTGTAAACATTAGTTACAAATTAGGGCAGTTCTTATGCTACACCTATAGTATAGTCCTGACTATTGACTAGGGTTTCACATTAAGCCAGAATGTTGTTAGTGGAATCATACTGCTTGGCTATAAATCTGATTCTTATAATGTAAACTTTACTGTTATTATAAAAATATTGTGTGCCTTTGGTGTACATGACTAGACCCTCTGGATATGTTTTGACATGCCACGGAGAAAACATTATCTGCCCTTGGGAAAGACAAGAGTGACAAATTGATTGAGCTCTGTGTCTGTGTGTGTGTGTGTAAAAATTTATACCTATGGACATATTTTGTAACATTCACAGAACAGAATTTATTTATAGAGTTATATATCTAGTTATTACAAATATAGCAAGAAGGTAAATTTTGACATATTCTAGGGTAAACAACCATGTGAAAAGGGAGACAATATTTATATAGAGAGCTATCTGGAGATAGAAAGATGAAATCAGCTTCTATTTAAAAGCTAAATTTTCATGTTCATCCATGAAGTGAATTCATATATGACAGACCAGATTTGTTCCCAAGGCACCAGTAAATACATTATATAAAACTATTGTTTATATCAAATTAAAACACAATTAATTTTTGATTCCATAAGAATTTAAGTGACATCCAAGTATTATTTACCCCATGTATGGCAGACTAAATTAACATTTCTGTTAAATGTCATCTAATATATGAATCAGAGTACTAACCACTTAGATATATATATGTTGTAGTAGATTTATGTAATATAATATCAAAATTATTTTTAGTTTAGTTTACTGGATTTTCTGTAATTCATATAGAGCAAAGTGATTTCTATTTAATCAGTCATCAGAAAAGAGAGGGTTTTGTTTAAAGAGGGGTTTCTAGTGACATACTTTCACGTTCCAATGCACTAATGTAGAAAACTCCCCTGTATTCTAGTTGATCTCTGCTGTCTTAGAGACATTAAGGGAACAAATCAGTTTCTACAATGATAGGTATAAAATAAATAGTGACGTATATTTATGTGGAAAAAAAGCAAAACAAAACAAGAAAAAACACTAACCTTGCTTTCATTGTTTCTGTGTCAATACCAAATTACAGGAATGAACTTGCTGTATATGTGGAGAATATTTATCTTTTAGTGTTTCTTGCTATACTACATAAAATATGAGAAATAAAAAAAAGAATCAGGAGAACTGCATAATAATGCTAATAGCTTCTTCTGTGACCTTCGGCAAGTCACTTAACCTCCTGGTGACTCAGCTTTTCCATCTGTAAAACTGAATGGTAATTACCTCATTTATTCTGTACTCAATAGTTTGCCATTTGTATAAGCCTTGTTCAGCCTCAAGGACATTTCTTCAAGGCTTCCTTCTTTTCATGACTTGATGTCTATTTTTCACAATTTATATAACGATTAATATGATCACTGTAACAAATAGAGTGGAGGAAGCATAAGTTATCTACTTCTGCCAAACAATAGCTGATAGTTAAGCCATAATAATGCATGCCTTATGTGTTTTGCTGTGTGTATAAATTGTAGATGAAAGACAAAGACTAGAACAAACTACATCTAATTAAACATCACGTATCAATTTTTTTTTAGTGATTTCTGTATTTTAATTCAACTCCTACAGTATATATAAACTCTCTCAAATCAGAATCAAAGCCATCAATGATGGGCACACCATCTGTTGTACATACCCATTTTTAGCAATTGTTTTCTCAGTGTTTTATTCAAGAGGTCAACTACTTACCTCACTCTTATACTGTGGAAAAATGCAAACAGATGTTCCATTTTTCTCTTGCATATCATCAGTTCTGACTAATGATGGTAAAGTTCAAATTGGTGAATTTTCCCTGGCCTGCATTCTATCTTCCAAATAACTTTGAGTCTTGCTAGCTTCTTGACACCACTTTTATCATTCAGTAAACACATTGATTACTTGACAAAGAAGATTTCAGCTAAATTGGACATTTTTGAGATCGATTTAGACACTGTCTCACTATTAGAAGAGCTAATACAATTTTAAGCACATTTATTTTGCTCACATCAGGTATACTGGCCTACAAATGCACTTTAAAGCCAGAGCATAAAAATCTTCAATGATTCTTAGAACGCAGAATCCACAATTATATTATAATTAACATCCATGGTCACTAACTCTAGAAATATGTACAAGCTATAGAGGAATGTGTTGTTTAGATTTAATGAATAATTAAAATCTTTGCTAATTGTGGTTAGTGATTTGTATATCCAAGTGACATAATGAAGTGCTTAAATAGCAAGATAATTTAAAAGGAGAAGTTGAAGATTAACATAGAGGAAAGGAAGTATTTCAAGTCACAGGAGATTAGTACTTCCTAAATCAACTATAAGCCATGAAACTTTCTTGTTGGACTAATAAAGTACCACCACGATACACACTCCCAGTTTTTTAAAGTAATTCACATATGTGTGTTTGTTTTTATAATAAAATCCCATGAATAAAATAATAGTTTAGTGTGCCTCATATTGTCAAAACATACACTATTAATAGCCTTCTAACCAAAGACTGAAAACATGTATAATAAACTTCTACTCATTGTTCTAGTTTTCTACAGATGAGTGTTGCCAAACATTTCATCACATAACAGAGGTTATTCCCTTTTCTCCAGCCTCCAGTAACATTTTTCTCATTGTCTTTAAACCCTTTATCAAGTATTCTTTTCCAGCTTTCGCTATCAGTCCCCTTGAGGCCCTTGTAACTTCTGCCCTCTGCTCCAACTCAAAAGCAATGCCCTGTGTTGATGATGCTAGGTAAGAACCCATCTTTCAACCACTAGATTCTGCTATGTTTTTCTATTTCTTCATAGCAAACTAAACAAACCTAAATGCTTTAAATAGCAACTTTAAAAATTATATCTCATGTTTTTCTAGGTCAGGCACTTGAATAGAGCTTGGCTGGTTAGTTCTCATGAGATATCACATGAGAAAACTTTGTGGTATTCATCTGACAGATACTCAGTTGGAAGGTGCACAGTGTCTTCACTCATGTGTCCAGTGGCTTAGAGAGGATGATTAGAAGGCTGGACTCGTCTGGGACTGACAGGGGCACCTATATGATTTTGATGGACACAAAGTAGTTGGATTTCTTCCATGACAGCTCATAAACTAGCAGCCTGTGGCTATCCCCTGTGACTATAGCCATAGCAGTAGTCAGTTCTGTCTTGGTAAGCAGGCATTTAGCTAATCTCAATGGGTAAGGAAGAGTGATGCAATAAAATGGAATTATTTGGAATTGTAGTGAGCAGTTAAGGGAAAAGAAATAGAAAGTTAAATAAATATCTGTCACATTTGGGAGGATTTCAAAGAAATGATACTGCTAATTCAAGAATAGCAATAATTATCAACAAATAATTTCTCATATAAGGTATTACAAAGCAATAAAAATGTATTTTTAAAAAGTTAGTTCTACCTCAATGTCAGGAGAAGCTAAATTTGATTCATAATATACTAGACAAGGTTCCAGTGGGATAAATGACACACTTTCATTATGATAATTCAAGAAAGTTTTAATACAGGGACTGTTTCCAAAGATGTGTGTGAGGGATTGTGAAATCAGGAGGGGTAATAAAATTGTTTAGGAACAGTAAGAGTGAAGATGTAATTATTTTTAATCCCAGAAATGACAAGGAGAGGGAGTGGCTACAAGAACCTGAGAACTGTAGACAGAGACACCTTTAGTGGAGTTGTTCATTGTATTTAAGGAATACAGTTAGCCCGAGTTCCTCACATGGAGAGAACCATGGAAATATAAAACACAACCTCATCTCCCTCTGATTGCCTACTCGGGTTCTCCATTGGCCCATTCAGCTGGAAGCCAATAAACAATGATACAGCCTATTGTCTTATCATGACAAAAAATTAGACAAATACCAATCGAGGGGCATTCTACAAAATACCTGAATAATACTTTCCCAAAATGTCAAGGCCATCAAAAACAAGGAAAGGTACAAAAGTGTCACAACCAAGAAGAGACTAAGAAGACATGATCACTAAATGTAATGTCGTTTTCTAGATCGGATCCTGGAACAGAAAAAAAAAGGGGGTATTAAGTAAAGCTGAGTAAATCTGCCTGAAGTATGGGCTTTGGTTAATAATAATATGTCAATATTAGTTTACTAATTCTAAAATATGTACTATAACAATGAAAGATGTTAATCACAGAGGGAACTAGGTGTGAGTATATGGAAAATTTCTGAACCATCTTTGCAATTTTCTGTAAATAAAGAATTGTTCTAAAATAAGGGTTTATTAAAAAATGAAATTCAAACATCTTTTTTTTTGAGTGCTTTTGATGTTATTGTCACCCAACTTGAGTGAAATATACAATGTGCCTGAAATTCAAAATAACACTTAGAAATATCAGTTTGTTTCAGTATTGTTTGTTCTATTCCCATCACCTAATAGAGTGCCTGCTATATTGCTGGAACTCAAATTTTAAAAGAACCATTTAAGTTCAAAAATATTAAGGATGAATCCACAGATTGGTAAGTCATTTTGTAGGAAGATATAACATTTTTGTCACATAAAAAAGAAAAGATTATGACATGAAATGATATTCTTATTAATTCAATAGTAATTATAAAAATATTGAACTACAAATATGACTTTACCTAAAAATTTAAATGCCTATACACAAGGTACAATTTCCTCTTTTTAAAATTTTTGTTAGAGTATAGTTGCTTTATAATATTATATTAGTTTCAGGTGTACAGCATACTGAATCAATATTTTTATAGATTATACTCCACTTAAAGTTATTACAAAATAATGGCTACATTTCTCTGTGCTGTACAATATATCCTTGTTGCTTATCCATTTTTTAAATAGTAACTTGTACTTCTAAATCCCCTAACCCTATCTTATTCTTCTCCTCTTCCCTCTCCCCACTTGTATCCACTAGTTTGTTTCTATATCTATGAGACTATTTCTGTTTTGTTATATAAATTCCTTTGTTTTGTTTTTTTAGAATCCATATGTAAGTGATAACATGCAGTATTGTCTTTTGCTATTTAACTAAGCATAATACTCTCTAGGTCCATCTACAGTGTTGCAAATGGCAGAATTTCATTCTTTTTGTGGCGGAGTAATATTCCATTGAATATATATACCACTTCTTCTTTATCCACTAATCTGTTGAAGGCAACTTGGGTTGCTTCCATATCTAGGCTCTTGTAAATAATGTTGCTATGAACACTGGTGTGCATATATCTTTTTAAGTTAGTGTTTTTATTTTTAAAATTTTTTTGGATATATACTCAGGAATGGAATTGCTGGATCATATGCAGTTTTATTTTCAGTTTTTTTGGGAACTTTCATGCTGTTTACCATAGTGGCTGCACCAGTACATCCCCACCAACAGTGTACAAGGATTCCCTTTTCTCTACATCCTTACCAGTATTTGTTATTTGTAGACTTTTTGATGAAAGCCATTCTGACTGGTGTGAGGTGATATCTCATTGTGGTTTTGATTTGCTTTTCTCTAATAATTAGCAGTGTTGCACATCTTTTCATGTGCCTGTTAGCCATGTATATGTCTTCTTTGGAAAAATGTCTATTCAGGCCTTCTGCCCAATTTTTAATTGGGTTGTTTGTTTTATTGGTATTGAGTTATGTGATCTCTTTATATATTTTGGATATAAACCCTTTTTCAGTCATATCATTTGCAAATATTTTTTTCCAGTTCAGTAGGTTGTCTTTTCATTTTGTAAATGGTTTCTTTTGCTGTGCAAAAGCTTTCAAGTTTAATTAGGTCCCATTTGTTTATTTTTGCTTTTATTTCCTTTGCCTTGGGAAACAGATCCAAAATAATATTGTTATAGTTTATGTCAAAGAGTGTTCTATGTTATCTTCAAAGAGCTTTATGTTTTCAGGTCTTACATTTAGGTCTTTAATCTATTTTGAGTTTATTTTTGTATATGGTGTGAGAAAATATTCTAATTTAATTCTTTAACATGGAGCTGTCCAGTTTTCCCGGCACCAATTATTGAAGAGATGGTCTTTTCCCATTGTATATTCTTGCCTCCTCTATTGTAGACTAACTGACCATAGGTTAGTGGATATATTTCTGGGCTTTCTTTCTATTTCTATTCCATTGATGTATGTGTCTGTCTTTGTGCCAGTACCATACTACTTTGATTATTGTAGCTTTGTTGTATAGTCTGAAGTCAGGGAGAATAATAGCTCCAGCTTTGTTCTTTTTTTTTTTTTTTTCCTCAAGATTGCTTTGGCAACTCAGGGTTTTTTGTTGCTCCACATAAATTTTAAGATTATTTGTTCTAGTTCTGAGAAAAGTGCCATGAGTATTTTGATAGGGATTGCATTAAATCTGTAGGCTAATATTTTAACAATATTAATTCTTCCAATCCAAGAATATTGGATCTCTTTCTATTTCTTTATATAATCTTCAATTTCCTTCATCAATGTTTTATAGTTTTCAGAGTATAGTTCTTTCACCCCCTTGGTTAACTTTATTCCTATGTATTCTTTTTGATGTGATTTTAAACAGGATTTTTTTTTTTTTGCTTTCTCTTTCTGATATTCATTATTAGCATGTAGAAAAGCAACACATTTCTGTATGTTAATCTTGTATCCTGCAAAATTACTGAACTCATTTATTAGTTCTAATAAATTTTCAGTGGAGATTGTACAGTTTTGTAAATATCATATCATGTCATCTGCAAATAGTGACAGTTTTACTTCTTCCCTTCCAATTTGAATGTCTTTATTTCTCTTTTCTGATTCCTATAACTTAGAATTTCAATACTAAATTAAATAGAAGTGGCGAGAGTGGGCATCCTTGTCTTGTTCCTGATTTTAGAGGAAAAGCTTTCAGTTTTTCACAACTGAGTATGATGTTAGGTGTGGGTTTGTCATAAATGGCCTTCATTATGTTGAGGTAGTTTCTCTCCATACCAACTTTGATGTAAGTTTTTTATATGAGGATGTTGAATTATGTCAAATGCTTTTCTGCATTTATTGAGATGATCATATGATTTTTATCCTTCCTTTTGTGAATGTGGTGTATCAAATTAATTGATTTGCAGATATCGAACCACCCTTGTATCCCTGGAATAAATCCCACTTGAGCATGGTGTATGATCCTTTTTATATATTATTGGATTTGGTTTGCTGATAATTATATTAAGGATTTTTGCATCTATATTCATCAAAGATATTGACCTGTAAATTTATTTATTTTGTAGTGTCTTTTTCTGGTTTTGGTATTAGGGTAATCGTGGCTTTGTAGAATGAACTTAGGAGTGTTCCCTCCCCTTCAATTCTTTTGAATAGTTTGAGAAGGACAGGTATTAGCTCTTCTTTATATGCTTGGTAGAATTCTCCTGTGACGCTGTCCTGTCCTGGATGTTTATTTGCTGGGATATTTTTTCTTACAAATCAGTTTCACTATTGGTGATTATCAGTTCAGATTATCTGATCTGAACTGGTAGTTATTAAACTACTTGTTTTAAACTGGTAGTCACTTAAGTTCAAACACATTCTAAAAGATCTACTTTTTTATACCCCTCCCCTACATTTTGTGTTTTTGATGTCATATTTTACAACTTCATGTTTATCTCTTCACTGTTTATTTTAGTTATAGTTGCTTTTCCACTTTTTTTTGTCTTTTAATGTTTGTAGTAGCTTATTGGTTGACCTTCAGCCCTTACAATGTATTTGCCTTTCTTAGTGGGATTTTTCCTTTCCTATATGTACTTACTTTTTGTTATTGTCTTTTCTTTTTCACTTAGAGAAGACCCTTTAACATTTATTTTAGGGTAAATTTAGTATTGATGAACTCTTTCAGTTTTTGCTTGTCTGAGAAGTTCTTTATCTTTCCTTCAATTCTAATTGGTAATCTTGCTGGGTAGAGTATCCTAGTTTGCACATTTTCTCCTTTTAGCACTTTGAATATATCATGCCAGTCCCTGCTCACCTGCAAAATTTCTGCAGAAAAATCAGCTCAAATACTTATGAGGGTTCCCTTGTACATGACTCTTTGCTTTTCTCTTGGTGTCTTTAGAATGCTCTCTTTAACTTTTGCCATTTTAATTTTGCTGTGTCTTGGTGTGGGTCTGTATGAATTCAACTTGTTTGGGACACTCTATGTTTCCTGCAACTAGATATCTTTTTCCTTCTTCAGGTTTGGGAAGATTTCAGACATCATTTCATCAAACACATTTTTTACCCCTTCTCTCTCTCTTCTCCTTCTGCGTCCCCTATAATGTGAATGTTAGTATGCTTTATGTTATCCTAGAGATCTCTTAAGCTGTTCTCACCTTTTAATTAGTTTTTCTTTTTGCTGTTGCAGTTGGGTGATTTCCATTATTCTATCTTCCAGATCTCTTATGCCTTCTTCTATATTGCTTAGTCTGCTATTCATTCCTTCTTGTGTGTTTTTCATTTACTATATTCTTCTGTTCTGACTGGTTCTTTTTTTTTTTTTTTTTAATTTTCTAGTTCTTTGTTAAAATTCCCAGTGTGTTCATCTACTCTTTTCCTAATTCAGTTAACATTCTTATTACTAATGCTTCAGAATTTTTATCTGGCAAATTGTTTATTTCTGTTTATTTATTTTTTCAGGGTTTCTATCTTGCTCTTTCAATTTAAACTAGTTTCTCTGCCTTCTAATTTTCCTTAACTTTCTCTGCCTCTATGAATTTAGGTAAAATGGTTACCCATTGCAGTCTTGAAAGGGTGTCTTTATGTGGGAGTGTCCTTACACTGTCTGCATGTGCCCAGTGCCTTTGGTGGGAGAGCTGGGTTTGACATGAGCAAAGTCATGTCTTATATGTAGCAGGGCTTCCCCTCTGCTCATGCCCTATTGGGGTGGGGTCTTATCTCAAGTTGCTGATGCAAATGCCCTGAGGGTCAGGTGTGAACTGGCTCTGATCCCTTTAAGTGTGTGCTCTCCCCTCTCCCAGCGCAAGTATCCTTGCCCCAGAGGAGAGGAGTGCTGGAGCATGAGGGGGCCTATGCAAGCTCTTGTCTAGTGATGGGGCCTCAGCTGTGGTAGGCCAACTGCAGACAGTGGTCCCGACTGCCTCTGAGGTACAACCTGTGAAAGTGCCAGCAATGCCTGAAAGTGCCAGAAAATGCCTGCCCTGCTCAGACTTAGCTTTGGGTCTGAGTTTAGTTGGTTCCTCACAGCTGATCACTCCCCACAGCTTATGCCACCCCCACTCTGTTGTGGAGCCATGCTGCAGGCTAGGTGGGGCCCGAGTGGACTCTCACTATGTATTGGGGTGCAGGCTGTGGCAGTGCAACTCCTGTCTGAGATCGGGGCTGCTTCCTCTGTGCTGCCTGAGCAAGCACCAGCAACGGCCAGCCCTGCAGTGCTCAGATGCTGCCCCAGGTCCAGGTCACCTCTGTGTCCCACAACCAAGTTCTCTCCCTGCTCATGGCAGCCCTTGCTTTAGTGCGGAGCTGCGAGGTGACGTAAGCAGGGCTGGAGTGTTTGCTCTGCTCAGGCTGGGATGCACACCAGGGCAGGGCTGGGAAACCAGGCGGCTACTGGAGCATTCCTCTGTCCACCCTCTCTGTCCAGCTTTGGGAGCAAGCCAGAACTCACACTCCTCATGAACAAAGTCCAGGCTTCTCACAACCCTCCAGTTAGTCCCAGCTGCTCTCTGACCAGCCAAGGAGGCTCATCTTCCCTGTGTTGGACCTCAGGACCGGGGTGCCCAGCTCACTCCCAGAGTGGATCTTTGCCCATGTGATCTCCCTTTTCCACTGAGTTTCCTCTCAGGGGCCAGGACCTGACCCGATCACTTCTCTTCCATTTCTACCCAGTTCCATGTGGGTTTTTCTTACAGCTTTGGTTGTGTAGGAGTCTTTCTTCCAGTTTCCAGTTAGTTTCCAGTGAGAATTGTTCCACATAAAGATGAATTTCTGATGTGTTCAATGGGGAAGGTGAGTTCCACATCCTCCTACTCCACCGTCTTGATCAATCTCCCATAATGTACAATTTGTAAAAAAAAAAGAAAAAAAGAAAAAACAACCACCCCAACAACAAAGTCACCAGTTTTTTCATCAGCATATACAAATATTGATATTTAGGTTGCACTGTACAATTCTCTTGATATTAATTTGCATTGGCAACATGCATCATTGTGTGTTTATAGATTTGTTAGTGCAACAACTCCACTTTGCAAGTTAGTTCTTATGAAAGTTGACAGACATCAGATAAATTAAACAACACTACAGACAAAGCCTAAATAAATAAATACTGCACGCTGTTAAAAAATAATGACTGTAATGATTATTTCAATAATACTATATAAAGTCAATTGTCATCTCTCTGAATCTTAAAGTAACTGTAAGACCTATGGGAAGAAGTCATTTCAGAGACAGAGAAAAAAAGGCAGTGTATTTTAACACATTAACTCTCAAAACAATCTGTTACCTATGTATTTTATTGTGACACTGATTGTTAGAGTTCTCTTGCTGGTATTCTGACATTAGAATTGCTTAACAAGTGTCCTGGGAATTAGAAGGTATTCCTCAGTAGTCATACATAGCCTTCTCTGCTGCATACATAGCAGTGCTTCTGCATCTCCCACACTGACCCAGCATTAACTAAATTGGATGTCAAGTGTGTCAACAGGCTCTAACTGCCAGTGACATTGTTATGTGGGCTCCTGAGATGAAAGACAAAACATCATGCAAGGAACAGAATACAGGATTTAAAGAAGCAGGTGGACTGCAAAGGATTTGTCTTTTATTTTTGGATTTATTATGCTCTGATACTTCGGTGCTTTATTTAAACAACTGCCCTAAGCTTTCTATCGAACGTGGAATTAGAGACATTCCTTCATTTGTAGCCTCACATAGACCAAAGAGCAGTGCAATTAAAGCTGTGGCTGAAAACTTGCAGTCCCCGCCTTTTTTTAGATCCTATTTCATAATAAGTACCTACCTCTTACTGGCACCTAACTAAATTTTGAGAGGTATTATCATAGAAATGATTTTCCTTTATTTTCCATTTCCTGAACAGTGGTAACATTTAAAACATGATGACAGATATAACTAGTAACAATTTATTTTTATTTTATTTAATTAATTTATTTATTTTTTAAAATTTATTTATTTATTTATTTTTGCTGTGTTGGATCTTAGTTTCTGTGCGAGGGCTTTCTCTAGTTGCGGCAAGCAGGGGCCACTCTTCATCACGGTGCGTGGGCCTCTCACCATCGCGGCCTTTGTTGTTGCGGAGAACAGGCTCCAGATGCGCAGGCTCAGTAATTGTGGCTCACGGGCCCAGTTGCTCCGCAGCATGTGGGATCTTCCCAGACCAGGGCTGAAACCCGTGTCCCCTGCATTGGCAGGCAGATTCTCAACCACTGTGCCACCAGGGAAGCCCAACAATTTATTTTTTAATTAAAAAAATCAGGTTTGCTTATAAAATAAAATTTAGTGTAGCCATGTTATAACCATAAAATAAATAAAAGATTGCAAAAGCCTACTCATATCCTGTGATAGGAATGCTATGTCTTGATTAAACTGGCTAATTGGTGTCATTTAGACTAGATTTCATTCTGCTGTTCCTGAACTATTTAATAATACCAAATGAACAAACTCATGAATTTTAATCCGTCCTTCAAGACCCAGCTGAACTTGTATACACTTTGGTAAGCTTCTCTTCATTTCTTCAGTTTGCGATATTGTTATATTTATAAATTTGTTAACATTTCTGTCCTATGACATGAAACTGGCATTACTAATTTATATTTTCCCATTAGATTATGTGCTCTTTCTTTTTTTATGTTTAATTTTTTTATTGAAGTATAGTTGATTTACACTATTATATTAGCTTCAGGTGTACAGCATAGTGATTCAGTAGTTTTGCAGATTACACTCCATTAAAAGTTATTACAAGATGATGCCTATGATTCCCTGTGCTCTACAGTATACCTTTGTTGTTTATCTATTTTATACCTACTAATTTATATGTTTAATATTTTAATGCATATAAAAATTTATTGAAGTATAGTTGATTTACAATGTTGTGTTAATTTCTGCTGTACAGCAAAGTCACTCAGTTATAGATAGACAGATATATATATATATATTATTATATTCTTTTCCTTTGTGGTTTATCACAAGATATTGAATACAGTTCCCTGTGCTATACAGTAGGACCTTGTTGTTTATCCATCCTATATATACTACTTTGCATCCACTAATCCCAAACTCCCAATCCTCCCCTCCCCCACCCTCTGCCCCCTTGACAACCACAAGTCTGTCCTCTATTTCTGTGAGTCTGTTTCTGTATTGTAGGTATGTTCATTTGTGTTGTATTTTCGATTCTACATAGAAGTGATATCATATGGTATTTGTCTTTCTCTTTCTAACTTACTAATTACATGCTCTCTTGAAGAGAGAAACATATATAATAAACTAAAAAAATTAAATTGACATAATTGTGGCAATCACAGACACTTATCAATATCTATTGTCCTACTTCCATTAATCGCAGAAGTCAAAATTTTAATCCATCACACTGTTGGCCAGAATAAAAGACTACATTTCCCAGGATTTTTACATGCCAGTGTGATTGTGTGTTAAAGTCTGGACAGTGAAATATCAGAAAAACTGATGCGAAGGGTTTTCAGGAAATTTTTATAATAGGATATTATTCTTCGACTCTGCTGCCTAGAAGTCTGTGATGATGGCCGCTGTTCTAGCAACTATTCTGATCCAAGAGGTGTACTTGAGGATACCACAGCAGAATGCTAGGAGCTAGAATCCCTGAAGATAGCAACAAGTTTCTGTAATTTTAAATGAATAGGTATATGGTTAAGATATTGCTTTATATCAAAATGATCTTTATTTTTTTAAAGTGTAAATGAAGTAATTGTTTATATTCACCTTTAAGCACAAAGAATTAGTCGCTTTCCTTATGAATGGGAAAAAGGGATTTGGGGTGTATATTTCTTTGGGCGTATGTGTGTTTGTGTGTGTGTGTGTGTGTGTGTGTGTTCCTAACTTAATTGTTTGCTTCCAGAGAAGAAAGCCCCCTAGTGAGTTTGTTAGTTCTATAAGTTATGTCCTAAAAATGACTGACTACATAATACTTCCAATTACCATTTTTTACAATATTGTAAACAGAGTTGAATAAACCATGTGTACATTGTGTCTGCACATACATTTGCATTTTATGGATCCACAGTTTTATTTTGAGAAAGAGTCTTGGCATACAGAAGAGATAAATTGAAATTTTAAAAAAAAGGAAAAGCTGCGAAATACAACACAAATTTGAAGAAAGTAAATGATGTATAGTGCAATCCCTCTGAAAATGGCTTGGAAAAACTTGGGAAGCAGAAGGGCATGAGGACAATGGAATGTATTAAGCAAGAGCGGGAGTAGTAGGTTAATAAGTATCAATATAGTAGATACTCATATAGGAGAAACAAGGGATTAGAATGCACAGTTCCAATGAGGACCATAAAGTATTCCCTGTGCATGTATTTGTATGTAATGTGCATCCAGCATTGAAAATGAATATCTTAGAAAATGTTTGCTTTAACATATTTTGTTGTTACATATTTACAAAATAATGAAATCCTTAAAAGTTAAATATTTGACTATTGACAAGACCCAGCAATTAAGAGTATGTACCAGGTACTAGCACTATTGATATTTACAATTCTTCTTCTGCTAGGCAGTATATTATCACATCAAATCAACCAAATCTTCAAAGGATAGGCTCGCAAGTTAAATTTGAATTATAACCTCAGATAGAAAAAAGCTTTTCTTTAATTTGTTCACAATATAACCAAACCAGTAGTATTGATAGTTTTCTACTGGGGACAGGAGTATTTAAAAGCAGCTTCCCGTCATCAAACTTAGTGTGACTAGAAAATCCTCCAAAGAGAATGAATCCAAAGAGAAACACAAATATATTAAAATGCTTCTTCAGTATCTTGGCATATAATTTACATAATAATAGTATCTGAAGTAAGTCAACACATGTTTAGTAATAATGGAATAAATTATGCATCAAGCCCCCATGTGTATAACAGCAAAAATCAATAGGCCATCAAACTAATAGGTTCTGTATAGATGCACTTGCATTTCTCTATATGTATAAGCTATTTTCATCGTAGTTTGTTGATGGGAGATGTAAATGCCTGTATTAAAAGCCTTAAGTAATCTGCCTGTGATTTATGTTTGCTATTCTGCCATCGAGTTTAATGCAATGCTTCTCATACTAATTGCAGCTTCATGGCATTACTTGGTGAAGAAAAGTTCTTGCTTTTGTTACAATGCAGACCAATTACTCTTTAGTTAGGCCAACAGTTTATTCTACTCAGTCTATATCTCAGAGATCAGAGGGGGTTCAAGGAGGGGGTGAATAATTACTCTGCTCTCAAAGAGATTAGTAGTGCCCTGAAAAGACCACAATTTTATATGTTCCGTGTTCTGTATAAGCTGAATTAATTGGAGAAGATGGAAAGGAAATAACATCTATTGTGCAAATATTACATGCTAGGCACATTTTACAGTTTCACTCCCTTATCCCTCTAACACTCTGTGACCAGTATTGTTCTTACTTTGTAGAGGACAAAACTGATGCCTCTGATTAAGGAGCTGTGTGCCACATCTATAACGAGGTAGAGAACGGTATTCCTTCATTCTTACCAGTGTTCTGAATATAAAGGAGATACCACTTGCAAACTTCTGGACAGAGTGATATTTTTTTAAGAGTTGATTTTTGAAAAAGATTTAAACAAATTGTGCCTCATGTGGGAGACCATGCTCTTTGCCTTACAATAGGTGCCATGGCAAATCATACACAGGCCATTTGAAATGCAGCGTTCCATGTATAATTTACTTTCTATTGAACATTATGAACATTCTAATAGAACATTATGTAATAGAGCTAGCTCATTTGAATGATTTGAGCTAAAGAAAAAGAGGTTTTTAAGTTTGAGACTGCTTGCTACCTGGTCCCGTTAGATAATAATGACTTAGTCATTATTGACAAATAATGACTAGTGACTTAGTCATGTGCCTGCTCACTATTTGATCCTTCCCCTGTTCCCCCCCTTCCCAGAATGAGACCACCAGATTATGTGGAAGCTGCACTGTGTACTTTCTACTTGGGAAGAACTGCATAGAAACCATAGCTTGGGCATTAACCAGCAGGGTTGCTTCAGACAACTGCATATATTATTTTTAATTGAAGAACATTTGATTTTTTTTACATATTTTTTTTGAACTTCTCCTTATCAACCATGAAATGGGTATAAAATATGATGTACATGGTTGTGAAGAAAAATCAATGGGATAACAGGCCTACTGTGTCTTACCGGGCAATAGGAATATGATGACTAGTCATGGAATGTTAGCTCTCTTCCTTTCCCGTCCTGTAAGCAAGATAAACAAAATTTTGAATTTTTAAAATCATCTTTTACTAAATTCTTACATACACACATTTACATTATCTGTCATGAGTGCCTGGCCACCAAACACTGCTAAGTAAATAGCAGCATTCTAGGATATCAGCTCTTTCCTCTCTATGGAGACAACTAATGCTAACACCCATGAGCCATATGACTGAGGACCACAGATGTGATTTTTTCCTGGTAAATTCACATGTCAGTGTTCTTAATTCAAGACAATAAATACCAAAAGAAGAATATTCTTATCATGAAACAGTTACATGCTCAATTTTCTTGTCAATTAATTGACATCTGCAGTACAGATTTGTTAACATATGTGATGGATAGCCCAATATTAAATTTACCCTTCCTCTATTGCTCACTGAATCATTTCCATCACTTCCTATACCATTATTATGTTTTCACTTCGTATTACAACACTGGATGGCAAGAGAAAGCAGAATATTAAGTCATTTGTTTTTCATTTCAGTTAATACTTTTAAAATTTCCATATTCAACAGTTCAAATTATTTTCCCTTAATAAAATGGAAATTTTATTAAGGTGCTTAAAAAATGGAAATTTATTTAATAACTAACAGTTCGTCCATCTCACTCAGGAATCTTGAAATAACAAACTGACCATTTTTATTATAAATTATCCTCTGTTAAAAGCTGTTGCTGCTTGATAATGTATTTTCTTCTCCCTGTAAACTAGCTTTTTAACAGCATTAGGCTTGCTTTTGTCTGTTTTTAGTGAAATTCCAAATGGCTAACTTCAGGCATTGTAACTTCTCCACTGTGGTCAACCTCCTGAATTCAATCTCAGTTAACTTTCCCAAAATGTTAGGGTTGACACTGATTCTCATATCACCTTGAGAGTTAAATATTTCTTCTTCCTTTCATCTAAGGAACATTTATGGATACATGAGATGTCCCTAAGTGAAACCCTTAGAGAAACACTTAGTACGTCTTCAAAGATTTATATTCATTTTATAAGGTTTAATTATCTTTAATTTATCATTTATTTCATGACTTTTGGTAATTCATAAAAAAGATAATCTACCAAAGTCGGCAGCCAAGGAAGTGTATCTGCACCACTGTTCATCTTGGACTTGAACTTTTCTAAAAATATATTTAATCTCACGACATATAAGAATTTATTTGGGTTTAGGTGAATAGAATTGGCACTGTGTCATAAAAGTGAATGGAAATGTTGCATTAGTTGGCAGGGATTAGTAGTTTTGTTTTCTTGAGTTGTTTTGTTTTGATTTCCTAGGAGATTTCATGTTATAAAGTATGTGAAATATGTATTGTAGGTTTTAGAGAGAAATCACTTGATTAACCCATAGCGTTTATAATTTGTTAACGAATTAGAAGATACTTCTTTCCCAGTGTTTTATTTTGAACTAAAAAAATCCTCCAAAGCTACCTAACTTAGCCAGATTTCTTCATGTGTGATCTTAATGTAACCGTGTAATATTTATCCTGACATTTACACATAACCATGGATTCTTTAAAGAAATATTGATTATAAGATGTCAGGCTCTGTTCTAAGCATGTGGGGGACAATTGTGAACGATAAAGAGGAGCTCCCTTCTTTCCCTTTGGCACTTTTCCCATAGAAGAAGGCAAATTATTAAAGTGGACAAATAAACATAATTTCAGAAAGTGACAAATGGCATGAATAAAACAGGTAATAGGATAGAGAGACACTGGAGGTGGGTAGT
Organism: Balaenoptera physalus; assembly: GCF_965194825.1. NCBI lineage: Eukaryota > Metazoa > Chordata > Mammalia > Artiodactyla > Balaenopteridae > Balaenoptera > Balaenoptera physalus. Next base: position 152,487,358 of record NC_138890.1, read on the forward strand.
CCTTTAGAGTGATCGAATAAGTCCTTTCAGAGGAAACATTATTTGAGATCTGAATGGTGAAAGAGGACGATGCTAAGAGTTCTGTGGAGAAGTCTTAAGCAGAGGGAACAGCGAGTGCAGCATTCTTAAGTTAGAACAAGTTTGGATTGCTTAGGGGGAAAAAACCATATCAGTGTATCTAGGGGTTATGAGGAAAGGAGACAGTGATGGAGAAGGCAGATTCTGATCACAAAGAGTCTTGAGATCCATTGAAAGCTTAGTGGGAAGCTACTGAGTGGAGCAATGGCAGGGGAACAAGAGTGTGATTAAATGTTTTAAATTACTTTGACTGGTTAATGGAAAAGAAATTTAGAGTAGCAAGGAGAAAACAAGGAGAATGTTTCAGTCGTTGAAGTGAGAAATTATTAAGGGTGTTGAAGAATACATGCAAATAAATGTGGGAAAACGACATCTGCAAACAAACCTTTAGAGAACTGGTACAAAGAAGGGCATCAGAGACTGCAAGGAAATTTAGGGTTAAAAATATCAATCTTTGTTTAAAATAACAAGAAACATCAGAACAGATTATGGTTGTATGTATGCCAATGTGTATTTTCAAATTAGCAGAGATAAATTAGTGCTGTGAGAGAGAGAAGTGAAGATCTTGAAAAGGTACTGTTGAAAGTTTACTCAACCCAGGTACAAATCCCTGTCTTGATAAGTACGGGAACACTCCTTCTGTTTAAACAAGAGAGAAAAGAGACTGTGAATGTGGTTGCATGAACACAGTGCATGGTGGTTGACATTAATGGCATATTGAATGGTTTGGCATTTGGAGACAGGCTCCAAGATTGTACATGCCTACTGAGGAGAAAGGCTGTCTCAACCAGTCACATGCCAGGCTATATCCTTCTGCCAGGGATATGCTAGCTGTTTGTACAAATGAGGTTTGAAGTTTGCATAGTCAGTCATTTGCAGACAGGCTGCTGTAGACATACCAAGTGATATTGTCTTCAAAGGCTATTTTTATAAACTCATTGCTGGCAGAATCTGATTAACCTGGATGTTTCACTCCATCTTCTCAGCCAGTCAGTATCCCGTGGTTAGTATTCACCCAACTAAGCTAAGATTCCTGTATGGTAATTCTCCCACCCCCAGCATGGCAAGTTAACAGTGTAGCTTTAAGTCTCGAATCTGAAATGAGTAACAGAGAAAAGTAACAGGAAGAACAAATGCATATTCCTTCATACATGTCTTCCTCCAAGTCGACAGTGAGGGCCAGAATCAATTCAACTGAGCTGCCATTAGCAGGAGGTATGTGTAAGTAGTCAGAAGGATCAGACTTTCTTACTCTAGCTGTTCTCTGCTATCTCTGAAGCAGTTTCTGAAATGGCATACTTATTGTAGGGTATCAGAAATTTCAGCTTATTATGCAGACATAGAGAATGGACTTGAGAACACGGGGAGGGGGAAGGGTAAACTGGGATGAAGTGCGAGAGTGACATGGCCATATATACACTACCAATGTAAAATAGATAACTAGTGGGAAGCAGCCGCATAGCACAGGGAGATCAGCTCGGTGCTTTGTGACCACTTGGACGGGTGGGATAGGGAGGGTGGGAGGGAGACGCAACAGGGAGGAGATATGGGGATGTATGTATATGTATAGCTGATTCACTTTGTTATAAAGCAGAAACTAACACACCATTGTAAAGCAATTATGCTCCAATAAAGACGTAAAAAAAAAAAAAAAAGAAATTTCAGCTTATTCAGTTTTTTAAGGTTCATGATATTCTGATCATGATTCTCTGTGCATCTATAGCTACTGGCAGAGCAGGTACCGAGCTGCGAACCTCACTGAAAGCCATCTATATAAGCTTTTGGACTGGCCAGCTGACACCAAGGATTTTCTCTTTCATGATTGTCGTATAGACCCGTAAGTAAATAATCCATTTTTTATCTTGACATTTCCAAACCCTATAATATTCGCCATGGAAGGCACAAGCTCTTAAGTAGGTACAACTTCTAGAAGTAGCCTCTTTAAAAACAGTATTAGGTAGGCAAACCAATGGATGGTGACTGTACCAGACGAAGAAAATGAAGCTGAGAAGTTATAAGCCAGCTGGTCATTAATTCCCAGTTTCCCTGGGATAGTCTTGGTCTCTCCCTGTTGTCCTGGCATCGTTAATAATAATGGCTGAGCTTACGCTAAAAAAAAAAAAAAAAAAGAATTTTAGGATAAGATATATGGTCTAAGTAACTTATCCTATACCATATAGCTAATAGGTGGCAGCGCAGCTTTCCGTCTCTGATCTAGCTCAAAACTATGTTCATTCTTCTACAACCCAATAAATACACAATCTCAGCTCATTAATTTAACCTCTCTAACCACAAATTCTGTAATTACAAGATAAAAGGGTTAAAACATATTAATTGCAATGTCAATTTCTCTTTTTAGACCTTCACCATTTCTACATACCATATTAGCCATATCAGGAAAACATAAATCAAAGTAATTTCAGTCATTTTTGTTTATTGAGAAGTTTTTCTTCTGTGGGACTATATTTCTGACAGTTAATTTTTAGATGAAGATCTCTCAGTGGATACTTGCTTTATGATTAACTTTGAATTCAATATGTGGCTAAACTAAACATGTTTCAGTTTAGATTTAATAAGGAAAGATTAAAAATTATATTCAACACAGTTTTATTGAATACCTATTGAAGGCAAACTGGTGTTTAATTTTTGGATGTTAATTATTTCTAATTTGCCCCAAATAACAGCAATCCATTCTCCATTTGTTTCCTCTCTGAGGTATATATTGGGGTGAGGGTTTATCTGTGAGAGCTTACAGGTCTTTCCTGTTTTGTTAGCTTATCTAATTTGTAAGCAGGAGAATAAACCTGTAGTCTTATGTATCAAAAGATGATTTTTTGAATTTTATACCTCTTTTCAAGTCATCAAATAGCAAACAAATTCAAATTCCACATATGAAAGTAGCTAGAACTTTTGCAATGATAAATGACTGGGTTGGAGCTAGTTATCACATCTCTTAAACACATAATTAAAGTGTGATATTTTATCTGACACAATTAGTTTCCTGCATGTCAGTTTATCCTAATTAACTTAGTTGAGTTTGACAGTTATCAGCATTTCTTGTCTTTGTGCCCTTGTTATATTCTGGCACATTAAATTTAGTCTTAAAACATAAAAAATATGCCATATCTGTGGTAAACTCAAGCCTCTCTGAAGCCCTGAAATGACGGTCACAATTTCCTTCATTAAGAAAACGATACTTACAGGATAAAAATACGGAAATTTAACCAATTTTCCATTGAATATTTTGCATGAACAGTCTTTTCAGTAATGTTTAAGAAAACATTTTTCTGATGATTTATATGTATATAGAGGCTATTATAGTTTTTTTTTTTTTTGGCTATTATAGTTTTATCCTTATGATCATGCAGTATAAAAAGGAAGAAAAAGTACAGTGATAAAACTCATTTCTGTGCATCCCTTTGCACAGACAGGGTATGAATATAATAACTTAAAATTGAAAAATTATCTTTCGTAACAAATATATTTCAATACTTCTGTAAAAGTATGTTAAATAAATTAATTTTTTAAATTTAAATATATTTTTATATAAAATGAACAATTTTTTCATCAGTGATGTGGAAATTAATCAAAGAAAATATTAAGTAGAGTTATCCCTAAAAGTTGATCAAGCTCTATTCTTATTATTGCTATTGTTATTATTATTTGTCTTAAAAAACTCCACATGTTTTTAGTGAAAACTCTCATATAGCAATGAATCCCAAGAAGAACAAATATGAGACCAACTGAAGATCTTTTATGAAGTGTGTTTCCCCAGTATGGTGCTCTATTTATGTTTTTTATTTAATTAACTAATTTTGGGGGCATGTAATCAAAATCTAAATGTTAGTTAAATGGAATTATCACATTTGGGGGGGGGGGGCTTTTGCAAAGTACCAGGTTCCTGAATTCCTAGAATAACCTTGAGAAAGTAGCTTGCTAACTTTTAACAGCTGATGCTACCTCTATGAGTGCTACATTCATGGATTATCCGCTAAATGGAAAAAATCATGCTATAGGAGTGACTTCATTACTGAAGAGATTAAGATGATAAAACTTTGCCAAAAATTAGACTTCAACAGTGGTCTTCAGAAATGCTGCCCGTTGCTTATTAATTGATATTTGAAACACACCTGTAGATCAGATAATTTTTATTTACCTTAATTTCTAGAGAGATTTTTTTGTTTTTCAACTCAACATCGAAGTTTGAATTCTGTAATTATAACTTAAACCCTACTATATGAGTAAAGCTGTTTACTCCTTGATCCATATGTTACAGTGCTTAAAAAAAAATACATGAAATTCTTTTCAGTTTAATTCCATTTAACTTACCTATGGGGATTTAATTCAGGAAAAAATTGGATTCTCAGTAAATTTTCCCACTTGAAAAAGGAAAAAAAAATATATTGTTTATGTAGGTGTCCTGTTTCTGAAATGACAAGGGGTAAGTTTAGATAGCTATTGAGATCCACTGACCTAGATGTTGTGAGGTACCCTGACAACAAAACTGTCAGTTCATATAACTATAAAATATCTTGAATTGCTACTTTACTATGACTATTACGAATATCTATTAATTTATTCTAGAGGGGACTAGCTTTATTTTTCAGAAGAACACAAGACACTATTCAAGATATTATTCTTTATGCTCAATTAAATAGCTCCATTTAAACTATTAATTTGTTCTTGTTACTTTTTCTGTTAAAAAAGGTATATCCTCTATGTCTAGTAGAATGACCTAAAAAAAGTAAATTAAAATAGCAATTACAAATTCTGGCACAGAATATGGACCAGGTTGGACCTTCATACCCTCCCTGGTGGTACAGCCCTTTTGGAAAACAGATTGGCATTTCTCATAAAGCTAAACATACACAGGTATCTTCCTAAATAATTGAAAACTATGTTTACACAAAAACCTTATATGAATATTCATAAGTAACTTTATTCCTAATGATGAGAAATAGGATACAATTCAAATGTCCTTCATCTGCTAAATGGATAAACAAACTGTGGTATAATCCTACAATTGGATACCACTGGACAAGGAAAATAAATGAACCACTGACAGTGTGCAATAGCATGGTTGAATCTCAAATGAGAGAAGACTTACTCAAAAAGTTTCGTTCTACATAATACCATTTATGTGACATTCTAGAAAAGGTAAATGTATAAGTAGAAAAACTCATCAGTGGTGGCACGTGGCTAGATGAAGCAGGAGGGAATGACTGCAAAATGGTAGCGTGAGGGAATTTTAGGGGGTAATGGACCTTTACTATATCTTGACTATGGTGATAGTTACATAATTGCATATGATTTCAAAACATAAAACTCTACATTAAAAAGTGAACTTCACTGTATGTACATTATAGCTCAATAAAACCTAATAAAATATAATCATCAATTAATCATTCTCTTTGAACTCCATATTATTTGCTTTACTTGTAGCAGAGGTTTCCATTCTTTAAGCAAGTTGCAAAATAAATATTTTGTAAGAATTGTTGGTAATTGTATTAGAATGTCCTTTAAAGACTATTTCAATTACTCTCAAAAGTTAACTTTTGAATGATTACAAGCAAAATGTTGGAAATAAGTATTGTATTTTATTACATCATATTAATGAAACAAGCAAGTTTTCCCTATAGAACAAGGAGAAAAAACTTTCTTATGTGGGAAGAAAAGTCTGCTTACTAACAATGGCAGTTACCATTGTAAAAACTTGTTTTATTTTTAGATTATTAGTTTAAAAAATGAAGCATAAAGTCATTTTCCTAAAAGGAAGGCAAAAAATGGAAATTATGCTTGCACTACTCAATGTCATTCATGTCATTAGACTTTGCTTTGTATTCATTAAAGTAACTGACTTTTCCTCAGCTTAAGGATATTATATGTGGGGGCTTTGTCTCTTTTTAAAATAGTTTTGTTTGAAGTGATTTCATTTCTGTGAAAGAAGAAAGCTGAGATAATTACAGCAGTACACTTCACAAGCTCAAGGGGTTTCAACTTTTCCATAGTTACTTCTTGAATTAGCTCTATTATAAAAATAAAACCCTTCACAGCTCATTGTCACTAGTGTTACTGCCTTTAAATGAATCACTTCTCATCTTTTCTTCTTAATATTTGACAAGGCACAACTGTTTTTTTTAAGCTTTTCAGATCAAACTTTAAAATATCCTCTTAAAAAAAAAAGAAACCCTTCTCAGCAGAACAAAGGTAAGACAATTATCTCCCAAACTGGACAAATGAAAATAAATTAAATTATTAGCTTCATAAGAAGTTATGATGATAATCAATTTGTTTTTTGTGTGTCAGACTGTCCTAGTTATCTCTATGAATCTAAAGTAGAACCATTCTTAATTGAATAATCTATTACCCCTTAAGAATTTATAAATTGTAATTAATAAATACATATTGGTTTTTAACATGGAGCATATCATAATAAATAGAATGTGAGAAATGTTGTTTCCAGAATCCCAATTTCAATAAATATAATACATTTATCATTTTATTACTAGATTATGGGCTAAATATCACATCATATTTAAAGAAGAGCTGATAATTTTGCCTGGCTTATTACCAACCATATCTCTTCTCTCTACTCCTTCAAAACTTGAACCCTGCTTTTAACTTAAAAAAAGAAAAAAAGGAAGCATAATAAATAATTGCATGTCTCCTTAGGTCTCATTAAGACCACAGGAAAGATTGTGATTTACCACCACTATGCCCTCTCTCCATACTCCCATTATGTAATAGGTTGAATTGCGTCTCCCTCAAAAAACATGTTACTAATGCCCAGTACTTCAGGATGTGATCTTATTTGGAAATGGGGTTGTTGCTGAGGCTACTAATTAAGATTAGGCCATACTGGAGTATGATGGGCCCTTAATCGAATATGATTGGTGTCTGTGTAAGAAGATGGTCATGTGAAGACAGAGACACACATGGAAACTCCTTGTGAAGATAAAGGCAGAGATTTAAATGATACATCTACAAACCAAGGAACACCAATGACTGATGGCCACCACTAGAAGCTAAGAAACAAAGAAGGATTCTCCCCTCTGGGTTTCAGAGGAAGAATGGCCTTGCTACTAGCTTGCTTTTGGACTTCTAGCCTCCAAAACTGTGAAAAAATAAATTTCTGTTGTTTGTAACCACTCAGTTTTTGGTTTTTGTTAAGGCAGCTCTAGAAAACTGATGCGTTTCAGAAACAGAACCCTCTTCTTAATCCTGCCCTGGAAGTCCTGATCAGTCAGTCTGTATTCCCCCGAGTTCCTTGCAGGTTAGGCCCATTTTGTATTCTGTAAAATGCAGTCCTTTGCCTGCTACCCTATGTTTCTCCTTTCCATTGCCTGGAACACAGATACAGAGCTTCAAAATATTTAGTGAATATCCAAAATATATAACCAGCTCATACAACTCAACATCCAAAAAAACAAACAACCCAGTTGAAAAATGGACAGAAGACCTGAATAAACATTTTTCCAAAGAGTACTTGCCAGTGGCCAACAGGCACATGAAAAGATATGCAACATTGTTAATCATCAGGGAAATGAAAATCAAAACCACGAGATACCACCTCACACCTGTCAGAATGGCTATCATCAAAAAGAACACAAATAACAAATGTTGGCAAGGATGTGGAGAAAAGGGAACTCTCCTCTGCTGCTGGTGGGTATGTAAACTGGTGCAACCACTATGGAAAACAGTATGAAGATTTCTCAAAAAACTAAAATAGAACTACCATACAATCCAGCAATTCCACTCCTGGGTATATATCTGGAAAAAACAAAAAACACTAATTCAAAAAGACACATGCACCCTAATGTTCATAGTAGCATTATTTACAATTGCCAAGATATGGAAGCAACCTAAGTGTCCATCAGCAGATGAATGGATAAAGAAGATGTGCCATATATATATATATATATATATATATATATATATATATATGTATATATATATATATATATATGTATATATATATATATATATATATATACACACACACACACACACACACACACAATGGCATGCTACTCAGGCACAAAAAAAGAATGAAGTTTTGCCATTTGCAGAAAAATGAATGGGCTGTTATCATTTATATGTGGAATCTAAAAAATACAACAAAAAGTAGCGAATATAACAAAAAAGAAACAAACTCACAGATATAGAGAACAAACTAGTGGTTACCATTGCGGGGGGTGGGCAATAAAGGGATAGGTGAGGTACAAACTATTATGTATAAAATAAGCTACAAGGATATGTTGTACAACACAGGGAATATAGGAATATAGCCAATATTTTATAATAACTATAAATGGAGTATAATTTTTAAAATTGTGAATCATTATATTATATACCTGTAACTTATGTAATATTTTACATCAACTATACTTCAATAAAAAAAATCAACCTCTGACAACTAGGAAAAGAAACTAGTATGGTGAGAAAAGTGGGTATGGATGCATACATTCCTAATCTTTTTAACTTTCTTTAAAATACTGCTGAAGGGCAGCACTAAATAATCCTTCAATACATTGAATGTGCATAGCTTACATGTAGATGAATGCTTTCTCTAAGACAGTGAATTAACTCTACAGGATTTATACAAACACACACATACACACACATATATATACACAGTACATGACACATAAAGAAATTTATGGATTAACTGCAACAAACCATAGCTTTTGATAAAATTTCCTTAGCCTATACATATCTACATGGCTCAACTAATTCTGTTGTTTTTAAAATTGAGTTTTTATAAAATAAAAGACCATTAAACTAGATGGGGAAGGACAGGACATAATTTTTATTTCCTTATTTTCTCTTAAGCCCCAGGTGGAAGATAGAAGATAGAGACGTTTACCTAATATTTATCTACTTTATCATGTTTAGGAATACAATTTTATTAAATCACACCATTGTTATACCTAGGTCTTGCTGAATAGTAAAATTCTAATTTTTGATTCTTTATTCATATTTATTATTTAGATTCTAAAACCGAGCAGCAGCTTAGTCCCCATTATTTAAGGAAATGATGAAAATCCTAAGAGGAAAGTTTCTATTCTGAGGCATACCTTAACGTCATTTATTTTTCAATTGTAATCCAAAAGATCTGATAATCAAAAGTAGAACTTTAGGAAATAGCTAAATAATATTGAGAGTGCATATTTAGCACTGAGAGACCTGAATTCAAAGTTCAGTCAATAGCAGTGTAAACTTAGAAAAAATATTTAATTTTCTAGACCCTCAATTTCTCCATCCAAAATTTAAAAAATGACACCTACAAAACAGGTCATGCTGAAAGGGAAATGAGATAAAGACTATAAAATGCCTTGTATACAGCCTTTGCTCCATTCATATTAATTCCTCAGCCAACTAATATGAATAACTATATGTTTATGTTAAGCCATGATTTCTCTCACTGACACACCACTGTTCAGGCCTCCTGAGAGGAATTTCCATTTGCAGAATCATTACTGACATTCCCCTCATGGCTTCTGCTTACTCAATATTGGGATCGTCTTATTTAATTTATCAATGAATTTATGATCTTTTATGCCAGTAATTTGTAGTTATTAAATATGATATTAAAAGGACCTCACTGCCCCCACTGTTAAACAGTTGAAAGGAAATTCCTTTCATGATCATGTCTACTTCAATTATTTTAAATTTCTTTCTAGTAGCTACAGTCAGTGCCCTTGGCCAGATCATCCAGGATCCCCTTAATGGTTCCATAGATGCCCATAGAGTCAGATGCCCCCAAAGATAACTATTCCTGGAATTTCAGCCCCCCCACCCCCCAAATTGCCTGGCATAGGATTGTGAAAGCAATTGTGAAAGTCCAGCTCCCTCACCTCAATGGAGAACAAACCAGTGATTTTTATGATCCTGATCCCTGCTTCATCAGCAGCAGCATCACCTGATGGTTTCTTCCCCCATCTCCATCCTGCTTTCCTCCAGTCTCTTACCAATTCTCCTCCTCGGAGCATTTTTAAATAACTCATTTCCATAAGAAATGATTCTGCTCCAGAAGACCATTAGGCACTATTCCCACTGTTAAAATACCATGATCTAACACAATATGTTTAAAGAGAAATATTCTCTTTAAATTATAAGCCATAACCAAACCACTGGAAGGTATATATTTCTGCAAATATCTCAGTGATTCCACATCTATGCACCCAAAAAAGTGAGCAGAATATTTATAAAATTTGTTTATAATTGTGTGCTTAATATATTATAGATGATATGATTTTACTTCACCAGGAAGTATCTCATTATTATTAGCCACTGGCAGAGGCAACACAAATTATATCCACCTCACAATTACAAATTGATACAACTAATTTAACTTGACTAAAGTTTTCTGGATGCCTTGTTTATATTTATTAATTATTGACTATGCAAATTAGGTAGCTCCACCTTCTTTATTTTTTTATTCTTTTGTGTTACTCTCTTTTACTGATACGGTATAAATATTTGCTGTATTCATGCCAGACAAAAAGCATAGCACAAGGATTTGTGTTTATGGATTCATTCATAAATATAAACTGAATATAAGCTCTTCAATAAAGGAATTTTATAGAATTTATCAAAAATTTTTAAATAGTATCCATACAAAATTTAAATTATTTTTCTCCATTTTTTCTTTTTCATAAAATTCTTATATAATGGGACAAAAGACATAAACTATTAGATGTTCAAAACAAATATAACTATTTAACTAAAATTCTATCATTTTTCATACTTCTTATTCTTCAGTAGACACAATTCGGAAGAGCAGCAGCTAAAATGGAAATACATGTGAACATATATTTGAATATATCTCATATAGCACATTAATATATCTGTTGCCTAAAGTACAGAATTCTATGGGTGCCTTATTAAAAATTTCTATTTTAGTATAGATCTGGTATTTTATCAAGTCCCCCTTGAATTTATCAATCTTAAATTATTTTCCAGATTAAAAATATTGAAAACAAATATTGATGCTATTTAAATCAAGCAAACTTTGTGATTTCAACCACCCATTTTAAGTATAACTGAACAAAATTTAAAATTATTTTTATGGTGAATTTGGTATGGAATTCTAGGTTTGCATTACAAATTCTTTTTTACAAAGAATGTCAGAAGCTAACATCCTGTGTGATTAAGAAATTTAGGGACTTTCCCAGTGGTCCAGTGGTAAAGAATCTGCCTTCTAATGCAGGGGACGCGGGTTTGATCCCTGGTCTGGGAACTAAGATCCCACATGCTGAGTGCAACTAAGCCCAAGCGCCACAACTACTGAGCCCGCGTGCCTCAAACTACAGAGACCACACGCTCTGGAGCCCATGCACCAGAACTACAGAGCCCACACACTCTGGAGCCCACACGTCACAACTAGAGAGAGAAAACCCACACGCCACAACTAGAGAGAAGCCTGCACACCACAACAAAAGATCCTGCATGCCACAAGGAAGACCCAATGTGGCCAAAAATTTAAGAAAGGAAGGAAGGAAGGAAGGAAGAATTTTACTCAGGGAATTCCCTGGCGGACCAGTGGTTAGGACTCAGCACTGTCACTGCCATGAGTCCAGGTTCGATCCCTTTGATCCCTGGTTGGGGAATTAAGATCCGGCAAGCTGAGCTGCAGTGAGTCTGGAATGTAGGTAAAGCTGTATGACTGCAAAGTTCATGTTTATTTCCATTTATGTTACCTTCCTCATGAGAAATAAAAGCATACAAATGTGAACATGCAACACTAAGTAAAAGATAATGAATTTCTTAAAGTGCAATCATATTACAAGGTAATCTCACAATTTATTTGAAGTAAATGAGATCTTAAGTGGTCACCTAAGGGGGACATGGCATTAACTTTTGCCTTAAAAGATGAGTTGAATTTCAAAAGGCAAGAAAGAGTATGCACTTATACAAACATTTTGTCAGACAATTTAGTAGGTTTTGTATCATTATAAATCTGAATACCCTTTCAACTATTATTTCCAATTCTAGATATATCTATCCTCTAAACATACTCATATGCCCAAAGATATATTAACAAATATTATCATTAACCTCCTATTTATTAAAAATATAAAAGTTTGAAACTATATAAATGTCAGTCAAGAAGAGAATGGATAAATAAACAAGTTGTAACTATATAGTGGAACAAATAAATTAGAGATACAGTTTGAAATATGGATATAAATGTGATACATTATTTATTAAAGAACTTTCTAAACAATATCCATAGTATGATTCCATGTATGTAAAAAGAAGCAAGTTAAACCAGCATATATTTTTATGTATGTATAGATTACTAAAATGCATTTTCAAAACTATGGAAGAATATACCACAACCTGGTAATGCTAGCTCTGAAGGGAAGTAGGATTACTGTGGAATAGTACAGTTTGGCATGTGACAATGACAATTAATATGTTATTTTATGTCTTATTCTCTATAATTATCAGTGATTGAATATTTGTTCACTGCACTTATTCAAATATTACTTAACTATTAAAACACTATAACGGATCTAGAAGAATAAGTCCCCTGCCCAGATATATTTTCTACTACCACTCAGAAGGCAGAGAACTAACCCTCCCCCTTCCACCACTAGCACAAAAATGCATAAAATGATTGCCAATCTCTACCATCTCTCTGCAATCTATCTAAATACTTTCTGGAAACTTCAGGCAGTCCTGGTGTTCCAATAAATTGTACAACAAATTGTAAAGATACTTGAGACTAATATCTTATCATCTATCATTCTTATAAAATGTGATGGTCCAGTAAAAGCAAGCATTTCTCTATCCTCATTTGCAAAATTGTAGTGTCTTTGAATTCTTATTCCATATCAATATGCTTCTCATCGTCTGATGAATTATCCAACTAATCTTTCTCCCTTCTCTCTCAACATACTTCTGCTTTGCTCTCTGAAACTACTTTGGCATTATTCAGTAAATATTTTGGATCTGGTTCATATCCTTCAGCTTCCTCCAAATACTGCCACAATCCAAGGTAAATTTCAAAATTCATTAAGATAAGCTTTCCAGCAATGTATCTTGAAAATTACTGGACTTTATCCAATGCCAAAAGGCAAGAAAAGGAAATAAGTTATAAATGTTTTAAAGGAAGATATTATATATAATGATGATCTACATAGGAAGTCCAAGAGAATCAATCAAATAATTATAAATACATAAGATAATTCAGTATGGGGACCAGAGTAAGCATCGAGTACAAAAAATAAGTAGCTTTCTTGTAATGATTTCTTAGATATGACACCAAAAGCACAGGCAACAACAACAAAAACTAGATGTCAAGATTAAAAACTTTGTAAATCAAAATATTCTATCAACATAGTAAAGGCAACCCAGAGTGAAAGAAAATATTTGTAAATCATATATCTGTTGAGATTTATATCTAGACTATATAAAGAACTCCTACAACCCAACAAAAACAAAAAACAACCCAGTCAAAATGGACAAAGGACCTGAATAGACATTTCTCCAGTGAGGATATACAAATGACCAATAGATGCCTTGAAAGATTCTCAAAATCACTGATAATTAGGAAAATAAAAATCAAAAACACAAAGAGATACTTTTTTGCATCTGTTAGGTTGGGTGTTATATAAACACACACACACATACACACACACACAGAAAATATCAGGTGTTGGAGAGGATGTGGAGAATTTGGAACTCTTGTGCATTGCTGATGGGGATGTAAAATGGAAACAATGGAAAATGATATGAGGATTCCTCAAAAAATAAAACACAGAATTGCCATATTACCACACAATCCAACAATACTACTTCTTGGTATAAACTCAGAAGAATTGAAATCAGATAATTGAACAAATACCTGTACACCCATGTTCATAGCAGCATTATTTACAATAGCCAAAATGCAGAAGCAAGCAACCCAAGTATCCATTGATGGATGAATGGATGAACAAAATGTGGTGTATAAAATGGAATATTATTCAGCCTTAAAAAGGACAGAAATTCTGACACATGCTATGATATGGATAAACCTTGAAGACATAATGCTATGTGAAAGAAGCCAGTCACAGAAGGACAAATATTGTACAGTACAATTTATGTGAGGTACTTAGGATAATCAAGTTCATAGAGACAGAAAGTAGAATGGTGATTGTCAAGGGCTGGGAGGGAAGGGACAATAGGTAGTTTAATGGATAAAGAGTTTCATTTAAAGAAGTTGAAAAAGTTATGAAAATGGATGGTGGTGATGGTTGCACACTAATATGAATGTACAAAACGTACACTTGAAGAAGGTCAAAATGGTAAATTGTATGTTATACATATTTTACTGCAATAAAATAACTAGCTTTCTTACCTACCAGCAACCGTAACTTAGAAATATGATGAAATAAAGTAAATTAAATTCACAATTAACAACAAAACATGAATAATTGAAAATAAACCTAATAAAAAATTTGGAAGGCAGAAGAGAAGCACATTATTCTCAGGAGTTGGTTGGAGTCAATACCTATATGAAGGAAAATAAAACTTTTACTGAAAACTAAAATATGATGTAAATAAAAATGGCTCAAAATGGCCATCCTTCCCACAAAATAGAATTCAACAATCCCTTCTTAAGGAAGATGACACTTCTGTGCCATCCATTTACCATCTCTAGTCCAAAGTCCACGGTCTCTATAAGGTCTGAATTTGATGCCTCTTTCCTCAGAGATGTAAAAGAGAATGATGACGACAACAAAATTATCTGACCACAATCATCCCTCCCTACTTCTGCAACTCCAACATAAAACAAGCTCACCTGGGACAGTGATGAAGGAATTCATACAGAAGAACACTGTCCAAACTGGGAGCGTGTACAAATTCCTTCTTCTCCTAGTTAACATAAATAATGCTACTTCTCTACCTGTTCCAGCAACAGAACCCCTCTATTCCTTATGCCTTGTGGATAAACTTATTAATATACTCAATCATATCATTGCCCCTGCATTCTGACAGCACTCAATCCAGAATAAAACTGTGTTTTCTTAAATCCTCCCCTAAATCACCTGGCACAAATTCAAAACACACATTGTGCCTCTTCTAACATGCTTTTACAGAGACGCCCTGTGGTTTTCTACAGTGTGCTATCCAATGAAGCAACAAACCCAACTCTGTTGAACTACTCATGTGTTTCTAGTGGTCACCGGCTGGAGAATATTGTCATAAAGAATTTCTCTTATGTTCCTATTAGGGTGAAGGTACAAATTTTCCTTGTTGTTTTTAATGGTATCAAAAAATACAAAGAACCTAATTTCCTATTGTTAGTTTGTTACATTCCCTCTTGTCAACTTAGCAGTACCCTACCTCTCTTTAAAAAGTCACCACTGCTTTGCTAAGGAGAAGCTTCCGGTTTTCCTTTCCTTAGGATAGTGTTTGCCAAGTGGTGTTACTCTGGAAATATTTGGGAGGCAGAGGAGAGGCAGAAATTCTTTATTCTCAGGAGTTGGTTGTAGCCAGATGCTTGGGGGAAATGAGAGATTTAGAACAGTTCCTTGGTCAGTGCCCAAGAGCTACCTGCTGGGCGACTGCCACCTTAGATATTTAGTGGAGCCTCTCACAGAGCCTCTTGAACATGGTGGCAGTTCCCACATCAGTGCTTCGGGCTGAGATTCTCAGTGTCTCCTTCTGAGTGTCTGCCAGCCTAGTTTCTCTGGCTTCCCATGACATCCCATGCTGTTACCCCAGGCCATTCTATTAAAACCCTCTATCTGGATTACAGAGTGTTTCTGTTTCACTGACTGAATACAGATTAATGTAATTAGAAAAGCAGTTAAATAAATTATGGTACGCATGAGGTACTCCAGCAGTTAAAAAATATGAAGTAGCTCAGTGAGTATTAATTGTTAAGGAAAAAAGTTGTAAGAGAACACATACAGTACTGTACCATTTAAGGAAGTAGTTATAAAATTGTAACAGTGGTTGTCTCGAGAGAGATTCTTTGGAGGGATGGGTGGGATGAATGGTGACATTCACATTTTTCTCTTTAAACTTCTGCATCATTTGCATCCTTTAGATAAAAATCTTAATGATACATTACTTTTGTAGTTAGAAATAATATCAACAAAAAGAACTAGAAAAACTAAAAAAAAATGCCTGATACTTCTTAATCTCAATGATTGTTGTCTCCTACACAATAACTTCTGATAGTTATGTACAGGACTACAAGTTGGATTTTTATCATTACACACACACACACACACACACACACACACACATCCTTCAGAAACTGTATACCTCAAGATAGCATTCTCCTGACACACAATTCTGACTTTCCATTTTGGCATTAACATTAACCACATTTCAATATCACAGAGACCTGGATGACCAATTTCTTCAAATTTTCTTAAATTCATCAGCCTTCTTGTTCTGTTGCTTATTTCTTTCTATTCAACTCCTTTTATAAAGACAGCCAAATTTCTTAAGATGCTTACATTTCTTTCCTATTTTTCTGTTAAAATTCAAGCCCCAAGTCACTATTTCAATCTGATTCCTTCACTCCTAGACAAGGAAAATGCATTCTGTTGGAGGATATAATCCAACTTTCAGACTATTGTTATTTGAAGCTAATGAACTACAATACAACCATATCTGTGTTCTCAGCATACAGCCACTATTTTAATTTTCCATAGTCATCTCTTTTTCTTTCCTGTCCAATATAATTCTGAACTCTTATTTTCCCACTCAAAATTTAGCATAAGAGTCTATTATTTCATTTCATAAATATCTGTCATTCATTCTCTGAAAAACAAAAATGTGGCCACCAAATGAGGGTTCATCATATTCTCACCTCCTTACCAAAAATGTATTTATAACAATTCAAAATTCCTGTCCTAGAGTGTCAAAGGGTAACTCTTTCCTGCTGCCTCACTTTGACCTCTCCATCTTACTTAGTTTTTCTATAGCTTGTTGCTCAATAGTTTTCTGTCTTCCTTATCCTTTGTAATGATGATTTCCCCTAAGCACATTCAGATGCCTCCCCATTATAGGACTTTTGACCTTTGGCATCCCTTTAATTACTCGCTAGAGGCTCTACTGCCTTTTATCAACACTTCTCAGAGAATACTAATTGCTATCTTCACTCCCATATTGCTAATTGACTAACTGACACCTACATCTCCAGCGCCTGGTTGGCATCCTCATTAATTCTAAGAAATAATGATGATAATAACTAATATCTACTGAATGCTTACTGTATTCTAGGCATTTTTTAGGCACAGTACATATTTAAATATTTTTATTCTTTCCAACAGCCTAAAAAGGTAAGTACAATTATAATTCTAAGTTTAAGATTTGGAAACTGAGTTATAGAGAACTTAGATAACTTGCTCAAAGTCACAGTCAATAAGTGAACGAACAAAAATTTAAGCCCAAATTGTCAACTCCAAAATTCAACATCTTAACTATTTGTCACACTGCCTCTCAACTACACACATGAGTGAAATAATTTTATTCTTTAAATAAGGAGGAGATTGTATTTGATTGATAACTCACAGGAATGGGTGATAGTCGATTTTTTATGATGTACATTCTGTAAACTTTGCATATATATAAACATTTTTACATATGATACATTTTTTAAAAATAGCCACATCACTGTGGTTAGGTTAAGGGTCATCCTCAAGATTCTGATTGGTTCCCTTGCCTTTGGTTTATATCTTGTCTGAATGGGAACTAAAATTTTCCACATGGAAATTTACCCACTGCGTGTAAAACCCTCATTTTACTTTTCGAGGAGTGATGTCATCCCTAGAGCCATTATATTTTCCTCAATTAGCGCAGTTTAGAAGCTCTGGGTCTTCATGTCTCAGTGGACATCAGTGGGATGAATATTTACCCTCAGTTTCTAGGTGGGCAACATTCCAGTGCAACTCTGAACAATACCTAGACATTACCCACATTACCTTCTGACCTTAATCTAGAGGTGGGAAGCTTTGTCATCTGAAGGTAGTAAGACTCTTCAGTAGATTAAACAGGGGTAGCTCACTAGGCATTTAGTGTCCACTGACAAACACATGTAAACATTGAGTGACTTTCAGCTAATAGCCAGGTATTCTGATACATTTTATTACTTTCTCCAGAGAAACAATATTATGGATCAATAGTGAAATCCAATTAGAATTTCATTTTGCCTCATTTGGCTA
Organism: Balaenoptera physalus; assembly: GCF_965194825.1. Taxonomy (NCBI): domain Eukaryota; kingdom Metazoa; phylum Chordata; class Mammalia; order Artiodactyla; family Balaenopteridae; genus Balaenoptera; species Balaenoptera physalus. The sequence goes on from NC_138890.1 coordinate 152,505,612, forward strand.
AACAGATATACTCTGTCTATGGAGACATGAATTAACTGTAAGTAAAGAGAATTCCTAATCAGAAAATTTTAAGCTTTGCTTTTCTGATAATACAGCTGTGAATCATCTTCTAGAGAATGTGCTGTGACCTTAGCACAATTTGCTTAAGAAAAATGGCAAAAGTATTTTGTTCCATCTGTTCCAGACTCTAGAGGAAATTACTGTTTGCTAGTACCAGAGGTATTAAGCAGCATTTGGGAATTTTCTTAAATTTATACCATAATAGTATTATTTAAGGAAGAATCTCACTTTGATTCACAAGCAAAGAGTAGACTGAACTCTATCTTTGAAATGACACCCTTTATAAACACCTTCCATATTTCTCCCCCATGATTTATTTTCTCCTGGTGTTACTATAAATTAAGAAACTCATTATGCAATTTTGATTTTTCTATTCTAACATCAGTATCCAGAAGCAACTATAGTATCTCTTCAGCTTAGAATTCTGTTCTCTTAAATATTCATGTAACCAGCTCTTTTTTGACATTTACTCATCAGCCTAATAGTTACATTCTTAAAAAGGCCTTACTTTAACCATTCACATTTCTAATTTTTGTTTCTTCATTAGAATTTAAATTCTATGAGAGCAGGAACTTTTCATCTTGACATGATACCTTCAGTGACTGTCTAGAATAATGTTTGTTACAAAATATGTGCTCAGCATTGATTTGGTGAATGGAAGAATCATCTGAACTACATTTTTTAAAGCATGGGGTTGAAATCTGAACCATTTTTGAAATAATGAAATAACATTGATCAGTTTTCCTTTCTCAATAAATATTGATTAGGTAAATGAAACATTACAAATGGTATTTACTGTGAAGACTGAGAAAAGACTTTGAAAAATACATGTGATGATTTCCAATTGCCAGGATTCTAAAAATAACTTTAAAAATATTATGCAGGGCTTTATCCCACATTCTTAAATAACTCTATTATATGAAGATCTTATTTTTCAGTTTTAAACTTTAGTTAAAATATGCATTACCACAACCAGATAAAAGATTCAAGTCTAAATTTGTACAGCACAAAATACAAGATCCGACTAACAAGTTAGTGTAAATGAAAAAAAAAATAAGATCAGGTTTTCCGTTGCTAATGGAAGAATTATAGAATTAAAATAAAAGTAATTAGTATTTTAATTTTCAAATGTGTTTTGTTAAGCTTTCCAATTTAAAATATAATCCCCTATACCATGCACAGTTGTGTAAGGTAATATGCTTATATTTTCATTTAATGAAACAGAAATAGTGATTATTTGGCAATGAGATTCCCCTTGCCATTTTTTTTTTTTTCCCTTGCCATTTTTATTACCTGCTTGGCAAATGCCTGTAGGAATTTAGGTTCTGAGCCCAAAAGTTAAAATCCTTACAAGATGGAAATTATTTCCTGTTTTACATTTTGCAAGATATCTTCATTTTCCATGGAGTCAGTAAATAAATCATTATTTAACCATGCATAAAAGTGCTTATTGCTCCTCTCTTCTCTTTACCAAGGCAGAATTTAATAAAAAAGTAAAACAAAAAAGGTAAAACAAATCATGACATACTTCTTTTGGGTATTCTTTCAGTTTCACACATAGCACTTTTTTTTTTTTTTTTTAAAAGATCATTCACAGTTACTTCTTTTTTTTTTTAATTTATTTCTTTATTTATTTTTGGGTGTGTTGGGTCTTCGTTTCTGTGCGAGGGCTTTCTCCAGTTGCGGCAGCGGGGGCCACTCTTCATCGCGGTGCGCGGGCCTCTCACTATCACGGCCTCTCTTGTTGCGGAGCACAGACTCCAGACGCGCAGGCTCAGCAACTGTGGCTCACGGGCCCAGTTGCTCCGCGGCATGTGGGATCTTCCCAGACCAGGGCTTGAACCCGTGTCCCCTGCATTGGCAGGCGGACTCTCAACCACTGCGCCACCAGGGAAGCCCACACATAGCACTTTTTAAGTTTTCAATTTTTTTAAAAAATGTATTTATGGCTGCATTGGGTCTTCGTTGCTGTGTGCGGGCTTTTCTCTAGTTGCGGTGAGCGGGGGCTACTCTTCGTTGCGGTGCGTGGGCTTCTCATTGCGGTGGCTTCTCTTGTTGCGGAGTATGGGCTCTAGGCACACGGGCTTCAGTAGTTGTGGCACATGGGCTCAGTAGTTGTGGCTTGTGGGCTCTAGGGTGCAGCCTCAGTAGTTGTGGCACCCAGGCTTAGTTGCTCCGTGGCATGTGGGGTCTTCCCGGACCAGGGCTCAAACCCGTGTCCCCTGCATTGGCAGGCGGATTCTTAACCACTGTGCCACAGGGAAGTCCATCACACATAGCACTTTTAACATGATGATTCTAGTAAAGACTTAGGGTAGATTTCTGCAGACTTACAGGATCCTTGAGGGCTTGCAGTGGCAAGTAGTTCTATTTCATCATGACATTGCTGGACTCTTTTAGGACAAGAATGACTTCTTTTGGCAGGTTTGGTGGCAGGATTAGATAGTAAATTGTGGTGGGTGAAGACTGCCAAAATCCAGTGTTTTTTATTTTTATTTATTTATTTGTTTATTATTGGAGTATAGTTGATTCACAGTGTTGTATTAGTTTCTGCTGTACAGCAAAGTGAGTCAGTTATACATATACATATATCCACTCTTTTTTAGATTCTGTTCCCATATAGGTCATTACAGAGTATTGAATGGAGTTCCCTGTGCTATAGAGTAGGTTCTTATTAGTTATCTATTTTATATATAGTAGTGTGTATATGTCAATCCAAATCTCCCAATTTATCCCTCCCGCCTCCCCTTTCCCCCTTGGTAACCATAAGTTTGTTTTCTACATCTGTGACTCAATTTCTGCTTTGTAAATAGGTTCATTTCTACCACTTTAAAAAAAAAAAAAAAAAACTTGATTGAATTCTAAGGCTGAAATTAAAAAAAATTTTTTTCACTTGCCTTAATTTGTTTACATCAGAAGAAATGAAGCATGTGACTGTGTTCTTCCAATAACTTATAATATATAATTCCCATCAATAGATCCAACAAAACCTAGGTAGGTTCAAAACCTGCATATGATAAAGCAGAATTTACTCACCTGAATAATCATTTTGCTAAAAGAAAGACTCCTGGGTTTTCAAAAATCTTGTTCACCTTGACACCTAAAATCCCTTCCCAGGATCCCTAATTTAGCCTGGTTACAGGAGCACAAAAGCAGAAATTTGCTGTAGGTACTATTACTTTCTTCATCAACCACTGATGAATATTCTTAATTCTATGCAATTTGAGCAAATCAGGGGAATGTTATACCCGGTAGTGAGAGAGGGTTTTTAGGTAAAGGGAGATTAAGGATACCAGTTTGCAGAATTAATTGCATGAATCCTGGGCAGCCCCATGTTCCCTTAGCTGAAGTTATTAATTACAATCACAGAGTATTCTCAGTCCATAGAATTTGGCATCCCTACTGCAGTACCCCACCCCCCTTTCTAAGTAACACTGCATGTCCCTACTGTCACATAGGGACCTTCTTGGCTTTGACCCTGCCCCTTAATAAGTCCTAGGAAGAATCTTCTCACCTCTAATGGAAACTCTACTTCTAACTCCACTTACTGGCTGTCTCCTTGCTCTGAAAGGCACTTCTGCTTTCACCATGTTGGATCACACCTGTTAACATGCCCTACCCACCACTCCATAGATCAGAGGCCACTGGCTATTGCCACTGACACAGGTTAAGACCTAGTTCACCATGTTGCTTGGAGTTAGGAACAATACAGTTGGCTTGGAGAGACGAGTGCTTAGTTAAAATGGTATTCCTGATTTTATTTCTGTCTGCTCTCAGCTTCCTCCGCTTCTCTACAGGCTCAACTTGAGTGTCCAATAGTTTGGTAGATGATCCTGCTACAGTTATGACAGATCTTAAGACATTACAGATGTTTTTGAATTCCAGGATAAGAAAATTATGCATTTTTGATAGGCAATGAAAAGCTATTGTAAAACTTTGAAGGGGGCAGTAAAATGATTAAAGGTGCCCTTGAGGAAACTTGTTGAATAGTGTGACTTTGCAAAAGGAAAAATGGAAGTGGAAACTTTTATCTTAGATTCCAGTTGAGTAAAGGTGCTTTATCAACTCTAAAAAACAGTGACTGGTAAAGAGGGTTTTATAACTTTATATCCCTCTATGGAAAATTTCAGAGAAGCAAATTTACACAAATATTTCAGCGAAGAGTTTTTTTTTTAATTTTTGTTTTATTGTAGTAAGAACTCTTAACATAAGATTTACCCTCTTAATAAGTTTTTAAGTGTACAATACAGTAGTGTTAACTATAGGCACAGCAGATCTTTAGAACACATTGCTCTTGCATAATTGAAATTTTACATACATTGATTAGCAATTTCCCATTCCTCCCCTTTCCCTGCCCTGTCCCAGCCCCTGAAAACTACTATTCTACTCTCTGATTCTATGATTTTAAATATTTTAGGTACCTCATAAAAGTGGAATCATGCAGTATTTGTCCTTCTGTGCCTGGCTTATTTCACTTACCTTATGTTTTCAAAGTTCATACATGCTGTTGTATAATGTAGGAGTTTCTCCTTCTTAAGGCTGAATAATATTCCATTATATTTAAAGACCAATTTTTCTTTATTCATTCATCTGTCAGTAGACATTTAGGTTGTTTCCACATCTTGGCTATTGTGAATAGTGCTGCAATGAACGCTGAGGTGCTAAGGTGCCTTGGGAACTTGTTATCTTTTGCGTTTTTATATGAGTTTTAGAATTGTTGTTTTTTTTTTTTTCTGTTTCTGTAAAAATTTCCTTGAGATTTTGGTAGTGATTGCATTGAATCTATAGATAGGTTAGAATGGACATTTCTATAATAATAAGTCTTCCAATTTATGAATAAGGGATATCTTTCCATTTGTTTCCTCTTTAACTGCTTTAATCAGATGTTTACTGTTTTCAGTGTATTATCATTTTACCTCCTTAGTTGTTTATTCTTATTTATTTTATATACTTTGTGTTTTTGCTATTGTAAATGGGATTATTTTCTTAATTTTCTTTCCAGCATGTGCATTGTTGGCATATGGGAACACGGGTGATATTTATACATTGATTTTGTATCCTGCCATTTTATTGAGTTATTTTATTAGGTTTAGCAGGTGTGTGTGTGTTTGTGTGTGTGTGTGTGTGTGTGTGTGTGTGCATGCACTACCTGATAACAGAGATAGTTTTCCTACTTCCTTTCCAATTTGGATGCCTTTGATTTCATTTTCTGCCTAATTGTTCTGAATAGGACTTCCCATGCTATGTTAAATAGAAGTGGCAAGAGTGGACATCCTTGCCTTATTCCAGATCTTAGAGGAAAATTTTTCAGCCTTTCATGGTTGAGTATGATAGCTTTAAGTTTCACATCAGTGGCCTTTGTTATGTTGAGGTGCATTGCTTGCATACCTAGTTTGTTGAGAGCTTTTATCATGAAAAAGGTGTTAATATTCTTAAATGCTTTTTCTGCATCTATTGGGATAGTTGCGTACTTTTTCCGTTTCATTCTCTTAATATGGTATATTACGCTAATTGATTTGCATATGTTGAACCATTCTTGCATCTCAGAGATAAATCCCACTTGACCATGGTGTATGATCTTTTTAATGTTTTGCTGAATTTGATTTGCTAGTATTTTGTTGAGGATTTTTGCATCTATATTTATCAGGGATTGGCCTGTGGTTTTCTTTCCCTGTGACATCTTTGTCCAGCTTTGGTATCAGGGTAATGCTGGCCTAATATAATGAGTTTGAAAATGTACCCTCTTAAATTTTTTGGAAAATTTGAGAAGGACTGACATTAATTCTTCTTTCAATGTTTGGTAGAATTCACCAGTAAAACCATCTGGTTGGTCCTAAGCTTTTCTTAATTTAGAATTTTTTGATTATTGATTTGATAAGCATACTACTTTTATATCTCTTCAGACTTTTTATTTCTTCATGATTCAGTCTTGTGGGTTATATTTTTCTGGGAATTTATTCATTTCTTCTAGGTTATCCAGTTTGTTGGCAAATAATTGTTCATAGTAATCTCTTAGGATCATTTTTTGTGTTATTAGTTGTAAAGTCTCATCTTTCATTTATGATTTTATTTATTTGGATCTTTTCTCTTTGTTTGTAGTTAGTCTAGCTAAAGTTCTGTCAACTTTTAAATTTTTTTCAAAAAAATCCACTCTTAGTTTTAGAATTGATTTTTTTCTATTCTTTTTCTATTCTCAATTTCATTTAATTCTCCTCTAATCTTTATTATTCACTTCCATCTGCTAACTTTGGGTTTTGTTTGTTCTTATTTGTCTAGTTTCTTGAGGTGTAAACTTAAGTTGTTTATTTGAAATCTTTCTTCTTTTTTAAATGTTCACTGCTGTAAACTTCCCTCTTATTACTGTTTTTACTACATCCCATAAGTTTTTATATGTTGTATTTCCATTTTCATTTGTATAGAAATATTTCTTTAATCCTTTTTGCTTTCTTCTTTGACCCATTAGTGGTTCAAAAGTGTGTTGTTTAATTCCACATATCGTGATTTTTTCAGTTTTCCTTCTGCTATTTGTTTCATTCGACTGTAGTCAGAAATGATACTTGATATGATTTCAACCTTATTAAATTTGTTAGGACTTGTTTTGTGACCTGCCAATTTATCTATCCTTAAGAAAGATCCACGTGCTCTTGAGAAGAATGTGTATTCTGCTGCTGTTGGGAGCAATGTTCTGTATATGTGTTAGATTTATTTGGTCTGTAATGTTCTTCAGTTCCACTGTTTGTTTGCTCATTTCCTCTATGGTTGACTTGTCCTTTATTGAAAATGGGTTATTGAAGTCTCATACTATTATTGTACTGTTATCTGTTTTTCTATTTGGTTTTTCAATGTTTTCTTCATATATTTAGATGCTTTGATGTTGGGTGCCTATAATTATTTTTAATATATTTTAATAAATTTTATGTATTTTTATATTTAATATTATATATTTATAATATCTTCCTGTTGAATTGATCCTTTGATCTGATCATTATACAATGTCCTTTTTTGTCTCGTGACAGTTTTTGTTTGTTTGTTTTTAACATTTTTATTGGAGTATAATTACTTTACAATGGTGTGTTAGTTTCTGCTTTATAACAAAGTGAATCAGCTATACATATACATATATCCCCATATCCCCTCCCTCTTGCGTCTCCCTCCCACCCTCCATATCCCACCCCTCTAGGTGGTCACAAAGCACCGAGCTGATCTCCCTGTGCTATGTGGCTGCTTCCCACTAGCTATCGATTTTACATTTGGTAGTGTATATATGTACCTGCCACTCTCTCACTTCATCCCAGCTTACCCTTCCCCCTCCCCATGTCCTCAAGTCCATTCTCTACGTCTGTGTCTTTATCTTGTGATCATTTTTGACTTAAAATCTTTTTTGTCTGATATAAGTATAGCCATCCCTGCTCTCTTTGGGGTGCCATTTGCATAGAATACCTTTTTCCATCCCTTCACCTTCAGCTTATGTATGCTTTTGAATTTAAAGTGAGTTTCTTGGAGGCAGCATATAGTTTGGTATTCTTTGTTATCCATTCAGCCACTCTGTATCTTATGATTGGGGAGTTTAATCAATTTACATTTAAAGTAATTATTGATAGGAAAGAATTTACTATTGCTATTTTGTTCATTGTTTTGTTTGTCTTGTAGTTATTTTGTCCCTCTTTTCCTCTTGCTTTCTTCCTTTGTGTTTTGTTGATTTTCTGTATTTATATGCTTAGATTCCTTCCTCTCTTTCTTTGTGTAACATCTATAGGGTTTGTGTGTGTGTGGTTACCATGGGGTTTACATATCTTGTAGTTACAATAGTCTATTTTAAGCTGACAACAACTTAACACCAGTCACATATAAATCTTACATTTCTACTTCTCCCCCATATCTTTATGTTAATGTCATAATTTGTCTAAATTGATTTTATATCCATTAATATATTTTTAGTTACAGTTATTTTTAAAATTTTTGTCTTTTAACTTTTATACCAGAATTTGAAGTGATTTACCAAACACCATTAAAATAATACAGTATTCTTTATTTGTCTATGTATTTACCTTTATCGATGAGTTTTAGACTTTCTCAATCTGTTGTGCTACTGTTTAGCATCCTTTATTTCCAACTTGAAGAACTCCCTTTAGCATTTCTTGGTAAGGCAGGTCTAGTGGTAATGAACTTCCTCAACTTTTGTCTGAGAATGTCTCTATCTCACTCTCATTTTTGAAGACATTTTTGCTGTGTATAGTATTCTTGGTAGGCTTTTTATTTTTCTTTCAGTAGTTTGAATATATCATCCCACTCCCTTCTGGCCTATAAATTTCCAGGGAGAAATCTGCTTCAGATTTTATGGAGGTTGCTTGTATTTGATAAGTTGCTCTTTCTTGCTGCTTTCAAAATTCTTTGTTTGTTTTTGTATTTTGACATTTGATTATAATTTGTCTTCTTTAGATTCATCTTATTAGAATACTGTAGGCTTTCTGGATCTTCACAGAAAGGATCTTTTCATGTCCTTCACAGATTTGGTAAGTTTTTAGCCATTATTTCTCTGAATAACTTTTTGGTCCTTTCTCTTTTTCTTCTCTTTTGGGACTCCTATAATTCATATATTGGTCTGTTTGGTTGTGTTCTATATATTCCTTAGGCTTTCCTCCTTCTTTTTCATTCTTTTTTCTTTTTTGCTCTTCTGACTGAATAATTTCCAATGATTTGGCTTTGAGTTTGCTGATCCTTTCTTCTGCTCGACCTAGTCTTCTGTTGAACCCCTCTAATGAATTTTTTCAGTTCAGTTATTATATTCTTCTGATCCATGATTTCTACTTGGTACTTAAAAATTGTTTTTGTTTTTGTTTTTTTCTTTTGGTGATATTCCCACTTTGTCCATGCATTGTTATTGTGACCTTGGTAAGCATCTTTAAGACAACTATTTTGAATCCTTTGTTAAGTAAATGATGTGTCTTCATTTTGTTAGGTCCAGTTTCTGAAGATTCCATTGTTTGAGAAATATTTTCCTGTTTCTTCATTTTCTTAACTCTCTATATTGGTGTCTGTGTATTAGACAAAATAGCCACCTCTCCTAGTCTTCATGGATTAGTCTTGTACTAGAGAAGAACATCACTAAGTAGTCTGGTCAGAGATTCTCAAACCTTTGTGCTAGTCCAACCCACTTTCTTTGCTCTTAGAGGCTCCCAGACATCTAAAGTATGCTGGTCCCATCACCACTCTGAGACAAGAGAGACTGAAGCCAATTCCTCAGGCAGCCCCCAGATAAGTTGGATTATTGGGTGCTCATTGTACCTCTTTCCCTCCCCTGGGATAAGCTGAGAGCTGGAGTTTTTCGACTGCTAGCTCTGTACTTGCCTGGAGGGAGTGGTCATGGTGACTGCCAGTCTGAACCACCATCTCTCTTCTCACCACCCCTGGGTGGCTACAGTATTGCCATTTCCTCTCAAGATTCTGAGACAGGTTAAACAGAAGTCAGTCCTCATGGTAGGCACTGGAAAAGTTGGGGCATTGGACACATGATACAACTCTTTCCCTCCCAAGGATGAGCTAGATCTGTGGGGTTTGCACAGATTGTAGGCACTGTGTGGGAGTAAGGATTATGGCAAGAGGGTATCTGGAATGTCCCTATTGTTCTTTGCTTGTTTGTTTGTTTGAACGTCCCTATTGGTTTTGATGTGGCTGGTTTTACACTCACCCAGGGTGCAGGGACCTCTTAACTAGGTTCTGGATTTCTCACAAATGGAATATGTTTATGTGTTATTGTTGAATTGGTGTGTTTGTGATAAAAATGGGGGTTGAGGGCTTCCTATTTTACAATCTTGAAAGGTCAGTATCTTTTTGTCTGTCTTTACATATTATTTCCAAAATTACTTCACAAAAGTGAAAAATGTGCAGTATGTTTGTGTTTGTGTCATGTGTGTGTATGTATAAAATCTATATTAAAGGTAATTAACTTTTTAAATTTTAAAACATTTTCTAACACAATTTTTTAAATGGCCTCATTATAAAAACTAGTCTAGGAGTCACCAATGTTCAAAATTTTCATAATTCACTCCAGCTTAAAATTATTTGTGAATATAAGTTCTCATTGACCCTTCAAATCTCACATAGAACACAAGGAGAGATTATAGTTAAAGGAAATCTGTGTAAAATATTTGGACTTAACACTACAGTTAATGACTACATTTTTCTTTTTAGTTGAGTTAAAGCAAACTTAAAAGGCTTTAAATGTCACAAAAATTGTTAAGGAGAATAATTGTGAATGGAATGAATACAGTAGAAAAAATTCGTATTCAATAAGGGGAGAAACAAAAGAAAATTACCTTTCAGTGTTAGAGAGAACCCAGAACTAGTGAAACACTGAGAAATAAAAACATTAAAGGTTCAAATATATGAATTTTGTCCTGTATATGAGAATGAGTAGAATGTTTTGTGTAGCATCTGTATTTCATTCCATTTTGATAGATCCCAGTACCTACCCTAGTTCTTCCAAGCTGATTCACACTCATAGAGAATACACTTATTTTTGTAACATAACAGCTTCATCTGTCTACTTCTGATGATAGATATGGATGACCCTCATTCAAGTAATTAACCAAATGAAAACTTAATATCATGTCATTAATAGATCTTCTACACTAAAATGAAAGTAAAATCAATTTCTTTGGATTACATGATTAAGTGCTTAAGGAGTCTAAATAGTAACTAAAAAGACATGATTATTTCTGCTACAACTTAACTATACTTTCTCTTACAATATACATATATTTTGGTGAACTAGTGTGATACATCAATGACTATAATCACAAAAGAGAAAACATTTAGGAATTTAATAACTGACAGACCAATAGATGAATAGAGATGTACCAGCTGCATCCTAAAAAAAATATTCACTGGTACTCCATAAGATGCTTTTAAAGGAAAGATACTAGCTTTTCCAAAATGTATAAACATGTCTTACTGATGGTGTCAGTTGTGTGTGGGTGTGAGAGAGAGAGATTTGTCTTGAAATTCTTTTGATTATTCTTTGATTTCCAACTACAGTTACAATTTTGGAGTTTGGTTCTGCTCATGGTACTGCTTCCTAATGTGACATTCTGCCTGATGTCTTTTTCAGAGAGTTACCACTTCATAGGTTGTTAATCACAAGGCAATCTTCTGTTTGCCAGGGTCTGGCAAAATACCAGAATGAGTGACTTCACTGTAAAATGAAGCTTCTGCAAATCTTTCAAAGACTGTGTAAGTGTGTGAAGTGTTTCTATGTGTATGTGTACCTGTGTATGTATAGTTGGTTAGCAGCTTGCCCAGCTCATTTTCTCAAACACTACTTATGAATCTTCCATTGATGACAATAGCATCAATAACAGTAGCACAATAATGGCCACCATCACAACCCTCTGTGTGCCTAGTGCTGGGCTAAATATAGCCTATTTTACCTAATTTTCAAAATGCTTTTTCTGAGAAAAGGATTATTGTCTGAATATTTGTAGTGAGGAAAACTCATGGTCATTCGTTCATCATATATTTATTGAATGCTCACTATGTGCAAGGCCCTGTATTAGGCACTGGGGAGCAAAAGTGAACAGAAGATTCATATATGCCTACATGTGTGTTGTTTACATTCTATTGTGACGAGATATGCAATAAAAAGAATTACAATGATTTTTATAGTCAGAAGGTGATTAAGACTGTGAAAAATATAAAGTGAGGAGGAGAGGTGGCAATCTTATATAGTGTAGTTAGGTTGATTTCAAAGAAAAGGTAGGCGATTTTTGAGAAAAAGCTTAATGAGATGAGGAAAATATCATTCTAGGAAGAAAAATCACCAGTAGGAAAGTTTTAAGGTGAGAGCTTGTCTGATATTTGAAGACCGTCCTGGAAGACAATGTATCTAATAGAGTGAACAAGGGAGAGAGTAATAGCAGACAAGGTCAAAGATGGAAGGAATAGGGAAACTTGTAGCCTCAGGTGTGCTTTTGAGTGAAGGACTGACACAAACTTATCTATGTGCTTTTAAAGGGTCATCCTGGTTAGTATGCAGAGCACATTGCTATAAGGAGAAAAAGGGGGTGGCAGATACCCACGAAGTAGCTGTTGCAATAATTCAGAAAAAAAAAAAAAAGATAACATGGTAGTGGAAAAGATAAGAAAATGGCCCAGTTACATGGTAAGTGCATTTGAATTCAGATCTGCCTTACTTCAAATATGCACTTCTGTTTCCTGTGTGTTTGGTCCAGCAGTGCTATAAACTCAGCCTTGGGACAGTGAGTGCAAATTTCTTCCTTGACATTATGAACGACATCAGAGACATTGAGATCAAGTGTTAGGGATAAAAGAATCGGCTTTGGTTTTGACAGACTTCTGACACTCACCAGTAAAAGCCATAGTTGTGTTATTAAATTTTAAATATTTCCTTTTATTGGTCTGGATAGCTCCATATAGAGCAAGGAGAATGAGCATTGCTATTATAGTGACATAAAGAAAGCAAGGAACAAAAAAATGGCTTGGTACTTAAAGAAAGAAATCAACAGTTTCCAGTGATTTTTAAAACATTGTTTAGCATGTGAGAGCAATTATTTCACAAAGGGCACACTACTTGGAATCCTTCTTATTGTTCTGTGGAGCATGGAGACTTGGCAGTTACTATACTTATTTAATTTTTGAGCGAGTAGATAACATTTCTGCACTCCAGATGAAATTTCAAATCAACACATTTGAAGTGAATAGATCATTCTTGAGAGAATTTGGAAGAGGCTATGGATACTGAGGAAACATTTAAAAAATATATCCTGACAAAGTAGAGCAATACTAGATAAACAGAATAAAATATATTCATTAATAGTTTTAGTTGTTTCTGGAGTAGAAAAAAAAATGTTTGATGGATTAAAATCTTCTTATATAAATTTAAGTGTATCTATATCACCATTTTGTTTTCCAAAAATGAATACTAAATAAGTATTTTTTCAACTAATTTTATATTTCATTAGAACCATTAGGATTGTCTCCTAGAAAATCATCGTAATTAGGCATTTACTATGAGAGCATAGATATGAAATGAAAAGGAAAAGAATGTCTGCATATTTGCCTGATTCAGATGATAGTTAAGCCTCACATTTCCTGACTTTAGACAGACAGCAAGGGTGGGGGGTACTTTATGTGCTTGTGTGCTGTGGCTGTGTAAGTACAAAATCAGCACTTAGTGCATTGAAGCAGGAGATCGTCAGATAAAATTTCCTGTATTCAAAAGACAGAGCAGTTTATAAATGTATCAAGGACACACACATACACACACAGACAGACACTTCATACTAGAAAATACTATTGGAGAACATCAATAAATACATGCTTATACAGTTCTCAGAATTTAACTATTATGATTAAACAGAAATTCTTCTCCACTAGCGTTGTTAGGAATTTCAAATTAGCAATGAAAGAACTGGCTTTGGTTTTCATAGACTTCTGTGATTTGGAGAGGAATGAGAAATATATATTTAATCTCAGTTAAGTAAATAGTGATAAATGACGTCTTATTTTGCCACAGTTGTATATGCTATACATTTTTAATGCAAACTTACACACCTAACTTATTATTTCAGTTTACCCTTCTTAAGACTTTAAGAATTCCAGATCACCCATCACTGGCCCACACACAGCATTTTTTTCTTCAACCTCTATCCTCCTCTATTACTGGTTTAATGCACCCTTTTTTTCACAGACAAAATTACCTCCTGTCGTCATTTCCTCATTATCCATCACTACTCAACTCGTGACAGTCTGGCTTTATCTTATCAAGACTCTATTGGAACTTGTCTCACTAAATCTCTGGGATTTTCCTAACTGCAAAGTCAATGAATCCTTTAGTCTTGATTTTCCTTAATTTCTCAGTAGCATCTCCCTCCACTAAATATTCCCTACTTCTTGAAAAGTCTTTCTGATGAATTTCTTGAAAAGAATGCTCCTGATTCTCCTATTATTCTGATAATTCATGTTACACTCTCTTCCTCTTATATACACCCTTTATATTTTGTTTCCCAGATCTCCATGAAGAATCTTCTTTTCCATCTACTTACCTGCCCATTTCATGGGACCGTACCCATTTGTTTCTTTCACTTATTACCAAACTCAGGGAAATCCAAATGTCAATAAACAGCCTGAAGTCTAGTCCTCTAACCTGAGAACCAATATGTTTAACCCTTTGCTTAACAAGGGCTTGTGGATTGTCCCATTACCTCACACACATTTTCTCTAATAATAAATGTATCTGTCCTCTCAAAATGATCCTCCTCTGGGTAATCTGTACTATAATGAACAGAAGCCCCCTCAACAATTGTCCTAACTAACCAAACCAGAAACTCATCCTTCTCAGTGACCCTGCTGTCCAGTCAAGTCACAAAGCTTTGTGGATTTTAAGTGAGAGGTACTCCAATCTCTCTGTGACTGTTTTCTTCAATCTCTCATCTTTTTCTAAAGACTTCTTAGTGGGATCACTGTTTTGAATCTGGATTCTCACTAACCTTTGTTAGCAGCTACAGTAATTTTGGGTTTTAGACAGACAGAAAGAGAAATTGACAGAGAAGAGAGGGGCCGGGAGAGAAAGAAATTGTTCTGCTATAACACAATAGCTTCATTTCTAAGATTGTGGGTTACCAACAATCATTATATGAAAAAGTTTTACATTTCGGGGGAAAAAAATGTGCTAGGGAGTTTCCAACTAGTAAAAACTCCCTTCTCCTCTAAGAATTTGAATGACAGAGATTTTTCATATCTGTGTAACCACATTGAGAAGATCTTCAAGTTAAAGTAGCAAATGTGTCCTCTAGGGAGGTCCTTATTTGCTGGAATAAATATATTAAGATCCTTGGAATATGTTCTTGAAGGTCATAAGGTCCCCAAAGAGCATGTGTTAGAAAATGTTTGTCATTCTGCTAATCACCAGGTTTCTGTTTGCTAAGTATGCCAGCTGAGAGAGAAAAATGAATTGTTTAGGAGAATTCAAAAAAAATATTAGCAGCTCTTTAAATGATGAAAGACGGGAATGATAAATTATATAGCAGAAAAAAGGAACTTTGCTGCTAGAACAGAGATTCTTAATTGGAAACGTCATGACAATTTCCCTGATACAAGTATAATATGAACGTTTTACCCCAGTTACTCTCCTTCCTCTCCTCCAAACAAAGAGTTGTTGATACAACACAAACAGTAGTCTTTACTCATTTGATCTTATCATATCCAGTTAACTCTATGCATTCTTAATGCACAGGAGAAATACCTGTGCCATACGAGTGCATTCAAAATGGCAACATAAAACCTCAGCGTTGTCTCCTCTCAATCCATACTTTGTAGTCCTCTATTTAAATTACTCTCATCTGATGTGTGCACTTGTCTGATTTTTCCATTATACTGTAAGATGCTTAGAGGAAGGACAGAGGACATACTTTCATCATGTATCACTCTCTCCACAACCTCCCCACTTGTTCCATCTCTTCAGAATCTAAAATAATGCTTTAGATATAGCACATCAGCAATTTTTATAATATCATTTTAAAAAGTGACAAAAACCCAAGTATCTTAACTTTTAAACCCTGTTTTCTCTACTCTGTTACTATTACCTCTTCTGTATGGAATAAACCAGAAAATAAAACATACATTTTCAAGCCCTTAGAATTATCTTATGGTGAAAATCAATCTACCAAAGAAACAGAGAGGCTTCAAATATACCTCTTATCTGCTTAAGGAATAAAGCAGCCTGAAATCAAATGCTGTTTGCCTAGTTTTTGGGGAACGCTTGCAAAGTTTGATGTAGAAGAATAAACATTTTTGGGGAGCTGTGGTAAGCCTTAGCAACCAGTATCTCTATACTCCTTATCTTCTAAACATGATTTTAAAAAATGGATTAGCTCTATCACCTGCAGTACCACTATTTCATTGCTTCTAGAAATAGATCATTTGCCTGTAAAATACTTCAAAAATGTTCCACAGGTGTTATTTTGTATTCTGCAATTTCTTATTATTATTTATAGCTACAAACATTGCATTCCCTGAAATGTTTTTTCAAGTCAAAATTCCAGTACCTCTTTAAGGGCTGTAAACCAAAAAGTATCATCACTGTCACAAATTATTGCTTCATAAATATCCTTACCAAAACGCACCTTGTGATTATTATTTAATCAGGAAATAATATGTTATTGGGTAAAAATGTCTACTATTTATTCTCTGATTTTATTAAAGAAAGTCTATTCTGTACAGAATCACATTTCAAAACATAAAGAATGGTTTCTGCTCTCATAGCTCTATTACAGTGTCATATATTAAGGTTTATTCTAATTCCAGACCAATACATGGACACTGCACAAAATAAATAGCTTTTTCAAAAACAGAATTGAAGCACGAATGAGTGATTATCATGCTTCTTCATCTCTTGGAAAATTTCTTACTGTTGCTGTAAGTCCCAGTGAGTTATAGTTCTCTTATACACATAAAAAAGGATAATGGTTATAATCCCACTATCTGAATTTCAACTTTCACCTCTCTCTCTAAAGTTAAAAGTTAGCTTCCAAAGCTTTTAGAAAGCTGCTGCCCTTTTCAAACAGCATTTCTAGTACATCAGTCTTATTGATTTATTCATAGTAAATGTTACCCGCTCATTCTTTGCGTGTGAAGCTGAAGAAGGCTACATAAGTGCTTCCTAAACTCTGGCAACCATCTCAGATGTAACTTGGCTAAACAGTGAAAACATATTCTTTCGGGTCAGGGCAACAGTCAGCCTGGAGAGGGAATATGGGGCTCTCAGTGCCAACTAGGATAGGCCATAAATTCTAGTTTACCACCAATATCAAATGTGAAATGTTTTACCATTCCAGGAACTATTACTTCCAGAAAGTGATAGAGCCTCTCCACTAATGAAAGCATTGATCCTGAACTGAACTCTGAGTGCATGATGTAAATCGGAGGAGTCTTTTTGGAAAAATCCATTTGTGAGTCTCAAAGTCCTTCAGTGTAATATAAGTGAATTCATGTCAAAAGAAATGAGTGAGGCAGCTTAATTCTACCACCCAAAGTACAAACTTACAAAGAGGAAACAAAAAAAGACCTCTTTGGGTTATACTGAGATATCTCATCTCCCTTTATTTACATAGTTACTCATTCATGTTATTTCTAAGTTTCTAGCCCTGATTTTGCATTTCCATTTTGGCACATGGAATAAAATGCAATTTTATTCCATGTGCCAATTTATACTGAACTAAATGACTTGCTACCACCTAAAGGTTTATAAGGCAGAGAAAGCCTGCAAAACATTTATTTTTGACCAGTAACCAAAGAAAATATGTAAGTTCTCCTTTTTATTATCTTTGTTGCTTATCCATTGGAAAGAATTAGGTAGGGCCCACATTCCTAACTCCATGAAAAAGCAAGAAGCTAAGATGATTAGATCTAAGTAGTTGATGCCCAGCACTCATTTCTCTAGTTCAACATCTAGAAAGATAACAACCAAACTTATATTATGATAGAAACAAATGGTGAAGTTATTATTTTCTGGAAAGCAAATACAACCAAAAATTCTCTTTATTTTTGGTCCTGACCCAATCAATCAGTGATGTGGCAGTGGGGCTGGTGTGTAGTGAAGGAAGTTCTAAACTGATTCTCAGTGCCTCACTGTTAAATATAAATTGCCACGGAGCACCTAACATTTGAGATAAGCATTTAATATGAAGTTACAGTAACAAAGTCAATATGCTAAAATGGGTAACAGAGACAATGTTTGGAGGTGAGGAAAAAATATAAAGAAAATATATTTAAAGGAGAAAGTATGGTCCTCTAAGGAAGAAAGAAAAGACAAAATGAAGGTAGGAGGAAAGCAAAAGAAAAAAAAGGAAAAGAAATATAAAAGGAGGGCTTCCCTGGTGGTGCAGTGGTTAAGAATCCGCCTGCCATTGCAGGGGACATGGGTTCGAGCCCTGGTCCGGGAAAATCCCACATGCCACAGAGAAACTAAGCCCATGTGCCACAACTACCGAGCCTGTGCTCTAGAGCCTGCGAGCCACAACTACTGAAGCCCGTGTGTCACAACTACTGAAGCCACGCGCCTAGAGCCTGTGCTCTGCAACAAGAGAAGCCACGACAATGAGAAGCCCGCGCACTGCAAGCCCCGCTCGTGGCAACTAGAGAAAGCCCGCACACAGCAACAAAGACCCAACACAGCCAAAACTAAATACATAAAATAAATAAATTTTTTAAAAAATTAGAAAAAAAAATATAAAAGGAAATTCAGGAAAAAGAAAAACACTAATATATGTTATAGCAGAATTTTTTTTGGGGGGGGATAGAGAATTTGGCAGAAAAATTGAGGAACTCCTATAGGAAAGGTAATGAAATATTAAAAACTAGAGAAATATAATTTTCATATTTTTTGCTTTATAATATCAGGATAAATATGTAATCTAAGTCTAGTTGTTCAGTTGAACCAATTTGAAGTTCTCAGTTAACAATCCCAATAACTAATGTGAACAATGTTAACTATAACATTAGCTGAGTTGTTTTTTGTTTGTTTGTTTCTTCTAAAGATTTCCACTAATTTCATCCTTCAAAATTTAATCCCTGGGACTTTGTTCTCAAGAAATGAAGGGTAAATTACAACCCTTTGTGGCTGTGCCGTGGTCATCCACGTGTCCTATTACCACACAAAAATAGTCACATCCTCTTTGAATTTTATTTTTTATACAGCAGGTTCTTATTAATTATCCATTATATACATATTAGTGTATACATGTCAATCCCAATCTCCCAATTCATCCCACCACCACCACCCCACCCCTGCCACTTTTCCCCCTTTGTGTCCATACCTTTGTTCTCTACATCTGTGTAAGAGTCATATCCTCTTAAGCAGAAGAGGAACATTTTGCATAGATTCAGCTTTACACATTCAAAGGACTACAAAAAATTTATGTACACTTAAGTTGAAATCATTCTGGGATATCTTTGTGTGGTCTGATACAAAGGATGATACCTCTGTCACAAGTGAATACTTATAACACCTTTATTTGAAGAAATTCTGCAGAATTGAATTTATACAATATCTTAATTATATAAACCTAGATTGTTGGTACAGAGTTTTTTACTTATATATATTGTCCATCATTACTAGAATGCATAATATATCAGTATTCTGTATTCGTGAATGTTAGACTTTAAAAGAATGCTTTATCAGAATGGTGATTTCTTTAAACTTTGTTTACCTCATATATATATATTTGGATATATATATTTGGATCTTAATAAAAAGCTAATAAGAAAAGAAAAAGAAAGTTGTAGGGGAATTAAGGAAAATATATTCTGCAGGAACTATGCTCAAGTGAAATGATTTTAAAAATCACTTTGGATAATAAGTGATGATAAACTTATGTGTAAGCATGTTTTAAAACTCATCAGTGTAGAATTAGGAGGAAGAAGAAGGATGGAAATCTGTTCTCCTCTAGGACAGCTTTTTTATTATGGATAATTCAGTAGCTGGTCTAGTTTTGTTCTTATTTAAACAGAATGCTTATCTCATGAATATCATATACTATATCAACATTTTGAACTCTTACTATGTGAATGATGCTAGGATCTATTAGGCCCTAAAAGATTTTGAAAATACTTCCATTCATCTTTGGCTGTAGTTCCACAATATCTGTTCCAAAACTTTTCCACTTTTCTTAGTTTCATATTCACTGATATTAATTTATTGAGAAATCAAAGTTATCTAAAGTGATGTCTGTCCTCATTCTCTACTTTCGTAGCTCCTTTTTCCTACCCTCTAGCCTCAGGCCAAAAAGCATTTGCACTACTTCCAAAAAGTAATTTTTCTACTTAAGTTTTCAGTTACAGCCCAAACTGAGCCCTGTATGCTTCATTTCTGATTCTCCTTTGTAACTTTTAATTTCATCAAACAGGTAAGTAATCAACTAACACAGAGATAACGACTTAACCCTGATGCTGTCATTTTATGTTTAAACTACAGCCCTCCTTTTAAATGACTAAGGATTAATATCTCACAATCACTACATTTCCATGCTCTTTATTCTTTCCTTAACTCCCCCATCTTCCAAATTCCTTACTTTCAACTATCAAAACTATCACGGATTCACAAATCACAAGACTAATAGTTGTTTCCAAGCCCACATTTTCCTTGACTTCCTGGAAGCCAGTTCTGTTTTCTTCTCTTACTCATTAAACGTCTGAGTTCTTCACGTTTTATTTCTCAGTCTTCACCTCTACTTTCTTTGCTCATGAACGAATGCAAAGTGTGTATTTCCAATTGTCTACGGCTACTAGCATATGGGTGTCTTTTCTTATTTTAACACATTACATTTATATCTAAATTCATGATCATAAAATTGTCTTTAAGGCCAACGACAAGATCAACTCCTAAGTACAAAGAACCTATTTCCCCCCCAATTCCTGGGACCCAGAACACATTAGGATGATGGCTTGCAGAAAGACACCCTTAGACCCTGACTAAGAGAAGAAAGGCCCAAGTGCCCCTCACATTTATCACCTCTGTTCTCTGGAAGGAAGTGAGGCCTGGAGGCTTTTAGGTGGTAATAATGACCCGCTGGGGGGCAAGGAAGCCCCAGCAAGTCTGGACCCCCATGGCTGGTTCTCCCACCCTACCCCCTGCAAGTTCTACAGTAGTAGCTGCGGGTCTCCCGCGCCAGAAGTGACCTTGTTATAAGAGGTGGTCTCCCGAGGGGGACGGCCGCCCAGGGCCATGCACATCGGCTCCAAAAGCGGCTCATGGTGAAGACGTGCTGGTCTCTTGGGGGGCGTCTGAGCAAAGCCTAGTGCAGCGTTTGTCCCTGGTGTGATGGAGATCTTCTTCACCGCCTCCACGTGCTGCAGCAACCTGCAGGCAAAAGCAGTGCCTGACTCAGAAACGCAGCCACCTTCTGCTCTTCCTTGGCGATGAGCTCGCTCTTGGTGCAGTCGTGGCAATGACGCTCGCGGCGGCGGCGGCGGCGGCGGCGGCGGCGAACTGGACATGCGCACGGCTTCCCACGCAGCACGGCTTCCACGCAGGCTCCTCAAAGACGCGGGCGTGGCCGCGCCGCTCCGCACCACGGAGCTGGGCCCCGGCAGAGCGCTGTGCAACGTGTGAGCTCGGTGGACGTCTGGACGACGACGTGGGCGGGAGTGCCCAGTTCATGCATTTCCACCAGAAGGTAGTTGGGCCTCTGCTCGTCCTCGGTGCTGGAGAAGCAGGACGTGCTGGTGGAATGCTTCTTGCCCTCCGCGTGAATTTCGTCGGTGTGCACGGTGCGGGGCCTTGGGCGGATGCCTCTTTCCACAGACTCCGGGAGGCTCATCGCAGGACCAGCACCAGTGCCGCTGGCGCCATCGCCTTGGCTCGCAGTGCCTTCCCACCACGGCCCGCCCGGCAGCAAGGGCTGACTCCTTTTCCCATCTTTGTGGCGTCCGCAATCGCGCGAGGAGCCATTTTAATCCGATTGAAAGAACTGATTCCTCCTTCACTTCCAGTCTTTCTAGCCAGACGCAGAACATACCACAGGGTGGCTGAGCCCACTGCTGTCATCCCCAAGGCAGAGAGGGCATTTCCAAAGAAGCCCCTAAGCCTATAGGAAACTGGGATCCTGACCTTGCCTGCGATATTCACCTCATCTTCAGCTGCTGGAAGCTTCTCTCAAATATATCAGTATTTGAAACCTGCATTCTGTGCATCAAGGCCAGGCGAGGCCACACAAACACCATGGCTCCGGGGTGCAGATAGACTTCCACCACATCACTGGGGGGCACCACCTGGACCTTCTGTACTTGGCTTCTGGCCAGCATCTCGTGGACAAAATTGGTCCAGGAAACGGTACCCCTGCTAGTGCTGGGCGAGATCAGCCATCTCATGAGGACAGCGATGACACACAAGGTGAGTAGATGCTCCCAGTACAGCTGGTCCTTCCTTTCCTTGAGCCTTCTCTCCTCCTCATTATCTTCCAGGGTCCTCTCCTTGGATTTATCATTGTCCTTAGTCCTCTGCTTCCTACTTGAGGTGTTAAAATAGTAAGTGCCGCCTAGAAGTTTCCCCCTAGAAGTCTGACTGGATTACGGACTATACATGCTTTTTCAACAACAATCCACTGATCCCTTAAAAGGCAGGGGTTAGCAGTTGGCAATTGCAAGCTCTGCAGCCTCGGCCCCCAGCCTAGGCAAGACCGGCCTGAGGCCTGTGGACAAAATTTAGCCCCCTCCTCCCACTCGGGTGAAGAGACCCGTGTTCCAGCCTGAGCCTGGGGCCCTGAAGACACCTAGAATACAGCCCAGACCCTAGTGGAAGGACATTTTTTCTTTCCTAGTTGAAGTGCTTTTTATTTTTAGAGCAACCAAAAACATTTACTATAAAACCTGTTTTAAAAATGAAAATAGTAGAAGTGAAAAGCTCAACATGATTCACTAGATTATGACAATCCAGTTAGGAGCTGCAAGAATAAATAATCCTTGTTCTCGAAAAAGGTCAAAAGAAATGACCTAATCTTAAAATCAAACACAGAAGCAAAAGGTGAAAACAAGAGAGAGAGAGAGAGAAAAATAACCTACATACATGACCTTTGTGATAATATCAGTCTAACATATGCGTCTCTCAAATGTAGAATGAGAGGACTGAAAAAAAGGGTCAGAAACACAATGGAAAAATTAACACCAATAATTCTTAGAATTTGGTGAAAAGAATAAATTTATAGATCAAAGAAGATCAGTGAACTGCCAGAAGGACAAGTAAAAAGAAAACCATGTAGTTAAAGTACAGCAAACCAGAGGCTAAGGGAAAAATATTGAGATCACTACAAAAAAAGGACATATTGTACGTAGAGGAATAATGATGTGAAGAACAGTCTCATTAAAAAGGGAGGGGGGGCAGGGAAACAGAGAAAGGCCAGGATGCATTCTTAGAAAATGAAAGCCTAAGGAAGACACATTCAGATGTACAAAAGTTGAGAAACTTAAATTATAACATAACTACATAATGAAGATAGTGTGTTATTGGATGAGAACAGAAGAAAATAAATCAATAGAGAATGAAGAATCCGGGAATAGACAAACACTTATAAATTAATTTAATTAAAAAAAATTTTTTCCCCATTTTCTCATTTTTTTAACATCTTTAGTGGAGTATGATTGCTTTACAATGTTTTGTTAGTTTCTGCTATATAACAAAGTGAATCAGCTATACGTATACATATATCCCCATATCTCCTCCCTCTTGCGTCTCCCTCCCACCCTCCCTATCTGACTCCTCTAGGTGGTCACAAAGCACTGAGGTGATCTCCCTGTGCTATGCAGCTCCTTCCCACTAGCTATCTATTTTACATTTGGTAGTATATATATGTCAGTGCTACTCTTTCACTTCGTCCCAGCTTACCTTTCCCCCTCCCTGTGTCCTCAGGTCCATTCTCTACGTCTGCATCTTTATTCCTGTCCTGCCCCTAGGTTCATCAGAACCTTTTTTTTTTTTTAAGATTCTATGTATATGTATTAGCATACAGTATTTGTTTTTCTCTTTCTGACTTACTTCACTCTGTATGACAGACTCTAGGTCCATCCACCTCACTACAAATAACTCAATTTTGTTTCTTTTTATGGCTGAGTAATATTCCATTGTATATATGTGCTACATCTTCTTTATCCATTCATGTGTCGGTGGACACTTAGGTTGCTTCCATGTCCTGGCTATTGTAAATAGAGCTGCAGTGAACATTGTGGTACATGTGTTTTTTTTATTTATTTATTTATTTATTTTTAGCTGTGTTGGGTCTTCGTTTCTGTGTGAGGGCTTTCTCTAGTTGCGGCGAGCGGGGGCCACTCTTCATCGCGGTGCGTGGGCCTCTCACTATCACGGCCTCTCTTGTTGTGGAGCACAGGCTCCAGACGCGCAGGCTCAGTAGTTGTGGCTCACGGGCCCAGTTGCTCCGCGGCACGTGGGATCTTCCCAGACCAGGGCTCGAACCCGTGTCCCCTTCATTGGCAGGCAGATTCTCAACCACTGCGCCACCAGGGAAGCCCCACATGTGTCTTTTTGAATTATGGTTTTCTCAGGGTATATGCCCAGTAGTGGGATTGCTGGGTCATATGGTAGTTCTATTGTTAGTTTTTTAAGGAACCTCCATACTGTTCTCCATAGTGGCTGTATCAATTTACATTCCCACCAACAGTGCAAAAGGGTTCCCTTTTCTCCACACCCTCGCCAGCATTTATTGTTTGTAGATTTTTTGATGATGGCCATTCTGACTGGTGTGAGGTGATAACCTCATTGTAGTTTTGATTTGCATTTCTCTAATGATTAGTGATGTTGAGCATCCTTTCATGTGTTTGTTGGCAATCTGTATATCATCTTTGGAGAAATGTCTATTTAGGTCTTCTGCCCATTTTTGGATTGGGTTGTTTGTTTTATGATACTGAGCTGCATGAGCTGCTTGTATATTTTGGAGATTAATCCTTTGTCAGTTGCTTCATTTGCAAATATTTTCTCCCATTCTGAGAGTTGTCTTTTTATCTTGTTTCCTTTGCTGTGCAAAAGCTTTTAAGTTTCATTAGGTTCCATTTGTTTATTTTTGTTCTTATTTCCATTTCTCTAGGAGGTGGGTCAAAAAGGATCTTGCTGTGATTTATGTCATAGAGTGTTCTGCCTATGTTCTCCTCTAAGAGTTTTATACTGTCTGGCCTTACATTTAGGTCTTTAATCCATTTTGGCTTTATATTTGTGTATGGTGTTAGGGAGTGTTCTAATTTCATTCTTTTATATGTAGCTGTCCAGTTTTCCCAGCACCACTTATTGAAGAGGCTGTCTTTTCTCCATTGTATATTCTTTGCCTCTTTTATCAAAGATAAGGTGACCATATGTACGTGGGTTTATCTCTGGGCTTTCTATCCTGTTCCATTGTTCTATATTTCTGTTTTTGTGCCAATACCATAGTGTCTTGATTATTGTAGCTTTATAGTATAGTCTAAAGTTAGGGATCCTGATTCCTCCAGCTCCGTTTTTCTTTCTAAAGATTGCTTTTGCTATCCAGGGTCTTTTGTGTTTCCATACAAAATTATTTTAATTTTTGACTAAGGTGCCAAAGCATTTCAGTGGGGAGGTAAATTCTTTTAAGCAAATGATCCTGCAACAACTGGATACACATAGGGAATAAATAAACCTTAATCCCACCTAATAGCATATAAAAACGTTCATTTGAGATGGAGCAAAACTGAAATGCAACAGTTAAAACCCTAAAAGTTTAGAGAAAACAGTAGTGCATTCTTTATGCACCCTGAGGTAGACAAAGGTTTCTTAGAACATAGAAAGGAATAATAAGAAAGAGAAAACATGATAAATTTGACTTCATTAAAATCAGACTTTATCCAAATAGGAAACTTAATAAAATACACAAGCAAAATTAATAGTTGACAAAAGCCCTGTATAAAAAATATGTAAAGTACTCTCAAGACTCAACAATAAAAAGACAATCTAAAACAATGGGTAAAAAACTTGGATACTTCACAAAGAAAGATGTACAGCTGTGCAATAAACATGAGAAAAAAGTTCAACATTATTCATAAGGAAAACTTTAATTGAAGTCACATTTATAGATATTCACGAGAATGGCTAAAATTTAAAAGCCTTTTAACACCAAATGTTGGTCAGGATTCAGAACAACTAGTTCTCTCATGCATGCTGATGAGAATGTAAATAATGCACCTTCTTTTAAACAAAGAAAGTTTGGTTGCTTATTATGAAGGTATATATCTGTCTCTGAAATTCTACCCTAGATAATTTACGCAAGGTCAATGAAATTCCGTCTACAAATAGTCTGTTGCAAGAATATCCAGAGATGCTTTATACAAGAGTCAGAAACGAGAAGTGGCCCTGCTGTCTGTTCATAGGAAAATGCGTGAATATTTTGTGGTAAAGTCATATAACAAAATACTACTCATCAGTAAAAATAAACAAACTACTAATACATATAAAAATAGATGCTTCTCGCAAAAAATGTTGGCAAATGAACCCAATTCAAAAAATTATATGCTGTATGATTCCATTTGTAATATATTCTAAAATAGGCGAAACCAATCCATGATGGAAAAAAAAAAATTATAACATTGTTTACCCCTGTGGAGGGTGAAGGTATTGATGAAAAACAGCCACATGTTAACTTTCTGAGGCGATGGAAATGTTCTGTCTTCGCAGTATATGCGTTTGTCAAAACTCATTAAATTATACATTTGAGCTTTGCTCATTTCACTCTAATTAAATTTTATTTCAAAGAAATAAAAAAGAAAGGTAAACAGATACTGAAGTCTAGTTAGTAGGTTTCCTTTTTATTTGTTGTTTAGTGGTATAAGTTACCAATTTTGAAACTATCTTCTGTTTGCTAAGTTTGAGCAAATGTGTAATGAGGACCAGATTTCTCCCTTTTTGGAAGGGAGTTAAAAATATTACAAAGAAAAAAATATCTAGAAGGTTTACTGATGTGTTGGATAAAATTAGAGACACCAATAAGAGCTCTTCAGTTCAGTAGATAGATACAGAGATATGCGTATTTTCGACTTCTGTTCACTGGTAAGGCGTAGAAGGTATGAATATACCTGGTGCCCAGTTTTGTTTTCTAAGAACTGTTGTCCATATAAAGGGAAAAAGGAGTGTAGCCAGTAATAGGGCTGAGCCAGAAAAAGTGAGATGCATGCTTGGGCCATCCTGTAGTGCCAGACATTAAAGAAGTGCTCTAAGAATCATGGAGATATGTCAGGAGAGAGCCACATACATTCAGAGACAGGGAGAAAGAGAGAATTTTAAAGTAAAAAAGGAAAACTGTCCACAACTGGTGAGTGTGAGAAGAGCATGAAGCAACTTATCTGTAAATTTGAAATTAAAACAAGGTGAAATGTAATAAAATATATTCCAGTAGATGTCTTAAAAAGGATTGAAAGCCACTAGTCTCTTCAGTGTGTCTGAACTCACCCCTGGAATTCTGACTGCATTCTTCTTTTAACAATACTTTCACAATGGATGATGCCTACTATTTCCTACATCCCTGTCCCAACCGGCCCCTCAGAATTCACCTGTTTTCTTCTCCATGAGACTTTTTAGCTCACCATCTTTACACCTGACTGGGTAGACCACTCAGGTGTAATTTATAAATGCTTTTCTTATGTTACTCTTACTTTTTGGTATGTCTCTTGTTTTAAAACTTTTGAAGCCCTAAGAGGCAGAAATACTATTTCTACTGTTGCCAACCCTAACAACTAACTACTTTTCATGAGCCAAGCAGATGCTTAATATTTTCAGTCTGATTGCTTTTCATATGAAAAATCATATACTAGAAAGTTAAGTTTTTTCAGGTTCGGAATTTTTTAAAATCAGAACTCATTTTGTAAATGCAAGTGTGTTTTAACTTGCGAGTTACTTTAGTTAAGTTCAAACATCAGTCAGTTCATGAGCTTACATTCGCTACTCTCTCTTGTAGAATACAGCCTCTATTATTCAGTGAAAATGTTTTCATACGTTGACTCTATTTTAATCACATTCATCAAAACTACCCTATTTCCTGGTCCTTGCCAGATGTAACATGGTCTTGGTGGGCAGATAACATTATTATATGAAAGCCTTTATCTTTAGTGGGTTCTGTACTGACAAGAGGAGAGAGAATGAGCAGATGCTTGCAAACTCCAGTGGCATCTGCTGAGCCCTGAGCAGCACCCCAACACAGGAGCAGTCTGCAGAGAACTTACTCGTAAAGCACCCATTTTGTGAATGAAATGGTTTTAGTGGTCTCTGAGGCTATCGCTCTGTCACTCTTTGTCAGTACTAAAATTAATGTGGAAATAAAAGTAAACAAAGCATCTTTCCTTCCTGTGTTTCCAAAAACGTATTGACTTGTTTAAACATCTAACTCTAGTGCAAACAAACATGGTTTTATTATAATTGCATTTAAATCTGGATGGAAAACAGAAACCTCTCCTCAGATAGCTTTTCCTCTTTAATAAAGGATTATGCCTACAGGCTTAAAACTGAGCTCTATTCTACTCTTCAAGGAGAAGATCCAACTTTTAAAATGTTATAGATGTAATTTTCTCCCCTAGACATATTAAATGCCACTTCCTAATATCTGCATATACTAATATTACCTGATAAAACCTGCATTAGTCTGCTCAGGCTAATCTAACAAAATACCACAGACTGTATGGCTTAAACCAGCGGTCCCCAACCGTTTTTGGCACCAGGGACAGGTTTCGTGGGAGACAGTTTTCCACGGGTGGGGCAGGGGAGGGCATGGTTCAGGTGGTAATGCGAGGTAGTTTTTCCACGGATGGGGAGCCATGGGGAGCGGCAGATGAAGCTTCGCTCGCTTGCCGGCCCCTCACCTCCTGCTGTGCGGCCCGGTTCCTAACAGGCCGTGGACCACTACGGGTCCATGGCCCGGGGGTTGGGGACCCCTGGCTTAAACAACAGAAATTTATTTTCTCACCATTCTGGCGGTTAAAAGTCCAAGATCAAAGTTGGTTGGTTTCCACTGAGGGCTGTACAGGAAGGGTGTGTTCCAGGTCTCTCTCCTGGGCTTATAGATGGCGCCTTCTCAGGGCGTTTTCACATGGTTGTTCTTTTGTATGTGCGTGTGTTCTGTCTCCCTGAACTCCTTCAGAGCCTCTTTCTCAATAAGAGAAATAAGAGCCTCTTATTTCTCTTAATCGTGACTTCACTTTATTCCCATCACTGCTTAGGCATTGTATGGGACCACCTTCCTCAGTTTCTCCTCTTTCACACATTTACTACTTCACCATTTAATGGACTCCTATTATAAGCTTGAAATAGTATTAATTTCTGGAGAGATAATAAATTTACCCTCATAATATATAGTTAGGAGATGACTTCTGATTGCGTTTATAGTTGTGCATCTCAGGTGGTATCGTATAGTGGCTGAAAGCAGTGATCAGTGAGCGTTTAAGAAAACTGGTTTAGCTTTAGATGTGTTGAATTTGAGGAGACTGGAGTTGCCGAAAGGGAAATTGTACAGAAAGGGAAAACTTGGCAACAAAGTTGCATTTCATCAGCCTACAGGTAGTGGTTGAAGTGATTTAAACCACTGAAGATCTTAAAGGATTTCCCCAGCAGTTCTGAGGAGGAAGACGAGAAAAGGGCTAACGATGGAATCTTGGTGATCAGGCACTGGCCAAAAATACAGCAGAGGCTGCTCCTGAACTTTAGGATTTCAAAAATTCTTAGATTTTTTTCGATATTTCAAAATAAAAATTAATTTCTAGTGTTTGGCCGATTTTAACAGCTTAGAACCTATTTCCCTGTCCTAAAAATCAAACATACACAGGTGAAAGCTGGTGTAGAATAAGTTCGTTCTGATGCCTTGGTATCAAATATACACTCTAAACTTTTATCACTTTACCTTTTACCTTTATCCTTGTCAAGGCTCCCTTGTAACTGCTGAGTCACAGTGTCCCTTCTCAAGTTTAAATTATCTCCATAAATTTTCCTTTCATCCCCTAATTCAGGGCCTTTTATGAGGGCTGCTTTCCTCACATCTCAGAATCCTCCATCACTGACATATTCACCTGGGGATCTAGCGTCTCTCTACAAACTAAACGGAATCTCCACTATTGCTGGTCCCAAAGACAAGTACCCAGACAGTTTTCTTTCTTTTTTTTCCCAGCTTTCTTCAGATATAATTGACATATAATGTTATGCAAGGTATACAGTGTGATGATTTGATATACATGTATATTGCAAAATATCTACCATGATAAGGTTAGTTAACACATCCTTCACCTCACATGAGTACCATTTTGTCATCGTTTTTGTCTTGGTGAGGCCATTACAGCTCTACTCTCATAGCAACTTTCAAGTAGGCAATATCATACTGCTAACTATTGTCATCAGGCTGTACCTTAGATCCCTGGACCTTATTTATCTTATAAGTAAATGGTTGTACCCTTTGACCTGTGTCTCTCTATTTCCCTGACCCCTCAGCCCTGAGCAACCACCGTTCTACTCTGTTTCTGTGTGTTCAGTGTTTTTATGTTTTACATATAAGTGAGGTAATACTGTATTTATTTTTTTTTCATAGACAATTTTCTTATAATGGGTCTAAAGGCAAATCACCGGGGAAACCACAATCTAAACAATTTAGATATGGGTCGATGGCAAAGATTAGAGTGTTTTTAAGTCAACAGTTCTTGAACTTACATTTCTGCCTGCCATTTGAGATAGTAAAATGAAGGTCATTCTGGCTTTGGATTCTGGCTTCATATTTTTGAGAGTAGGATTCCCACCCTCAAACTTATCTCACTACTCAAGCAAAGTAAAGGGGTCTTGAAAACTTTGCCCGCTGTATCCATTATGTCTGAAAAGAAAATTGAAATTAACTCTGATGACACAAATTAGACAGAATGAGGAGGTTCTCTATCTCTCTCTTTCTTTATTAAACAGGAGACTCAAAGAAAATAATTTAATTTTTCTCCTAAGTATTGTCTCAAATCCTACCTTCATATGATTCAAGATTTATTTTCTTTGGTCAAGTTTTCTTCTCAAGGAAAAGCTGTGGGTGAGGTGAGATATGGGTGTGCAGTGAGGTACAAAAACTAAATATATCTCAAATAGACCTTTGAAGGAGAGATCTTAGTGTGATTAGAGGAAGAGCAATTCTTCAAAGTTTTATGATACTCTTTCCTAGTTAGATTGCAGTATGTATGAAGAAAAAGTGATTGGACATTTCTTCAGATAAAAATAGTTACTTTAACTATTGAAAACCTGATTACAGTTAACTAGCAACTGGTTATTCTTCTCCATGTTATACAAATTCTAACCCTAAACCAGTCAGTCTCAAATTTTTCATACCTATCCGTGAGATATCACTGATCCCAAGAAACCTAGGTGTGTGCACACCCACACGTACAACAACTACGTGGATAAGAATAAGCAAACAAGAACCTCGAAGCCTGTATGTACTGGATCAGTAGTAAAACCTCTCCATATAGTTTTTATCTTTTTTTTTTTTTTTTAAGGCTGGATCGACTTCATTTTTCACACCAAAATAAAGCCAGATGAATTAAAGATTTACATATAAATAGTGAGATAAACTTCATATATTTCTGTATTGTTTCAATTCTTTTAGCAAGCACACTTCAAAAAATGTTTGAATATGGTAAAATATACATAACATAAAATTTACATTTTAACTGTTTTTAAGTGTACATTTCAGTGGTGTTAGTACATTCACCTTGTTGTGCAACTATCACCACCATCCATTTTTCCAGAATTTTTTATATTCCCATCAAACAGCAACCCATTCTACTCTCCCCCAATTCTACTTTCTGTTTCTATAAATTTGACTACTCTAGGTAATTCATATAAGTAGAATCATACAGTATTTGTACTTCTGTAGCTTATTTCATTTAGTATTAATGTCTTTACGGTCCATCCATGTTGTAGCATGTGTCAGAATTTCCTTCCTTTTTAAGGCTGAATAATATTCGATTGTAGTTTATTTATCCATTCATCTATTGATGGACATTTGGGTTGTTTCCACCTTTTGGCCATTGTGAATAATGCTGCTATGAACATAGGTAGACAAGTGAGAAGAGACACCAGAGAGCTCTCCCCCCCAACCTCACCCTACCCCATCCCTGTCTGTAAGTCAGGAACAGAGCTCTCACCAGAAACCAAATTGTCCAGAAACTTGATCTTTGACTTCTAACGTTCAAGAACTGTGAGAAAATAAATTTCTGTCATTTAAACCATATGGTTTTGATCTTATTTCACTCATTATTCTATGATGAAATTTTGTATAAATTTTCATTAGAATTAGTTTTTTGTGGAGTCTTTAAAAAGGAGTAATTATGGTTAAATGCTCCTTTAATTAATAATATCTGAAAGCATTTAAAGCACTGTTCACTTATCTGTTTCTCAACAAGACAAAACAAAGCCTAATAACTCTGCTGCTGTAAAAATTAGTTTCTTAGGTGTAAATGATACAGGGGCAGTTCTTCTTGATGATTGTATTTGTGTCATTCTTTAGCTTTATTCATACTTTATTTTATCTTGAACTAGCTTCTAAAATCTACCATTGAAAACAGCGTGAAAGCTCCTGAATTAAGTTCTCTAGGGCGGCCTGCTCACTTTCTCCTGAGGGAAATGAAGTATGCCTGTGGCTGTTAAAGGATGATGCTCTTTACTTATTTTTTCCGAATGTATTTCCTGGTGTAGATGGGAGAACTCAGTCCTTTCAGAAATTGGCTGAACAAATTAAATCAGAATTTTGTTCTTCCCACCTCCTTGATTTCCCCGATCCTTCTCAACATCTTAATGAATGTTGTCCTTTGAGCCATAATTCATCTGCTACAGAACATGCAGGTTCAAGTGAGGGTAGTAATTTCCTAAGGGGACTTGACTGTCAGAGAAATTCCAACAAAAAAACTAATTTTAAACTTAATGTTTCTTATAAATCACACCTAAGAAAAACAAGGGGAGTTTTCCCTTTGAATGCTATCGAAACCAAATGAAACTAAAGTAGAAGAAATTTAATGGTTGGAAAGCATGGGTTGGGACTCAGAAGAAAACATCTTGTGTTTATTTTGTTCTATTCTGTGGTAATTTATGAAGTCTTTAGTTTTCACCCCCTTAATATGTAACATCAATAATTTTATCAGGTGAACATTAAGAGATGCTCTCCTCTTTAGTGTGCTACCAATAGGTGGGCTAATGTTTAACCAGCAAAAGAAAAAAAAAAAAAATCCAGGAAGTCCTCTCAGTTATTTCAAGATGAAATAAAATGAATCAGGCATTTTTTTGATGAAAGATCGTAATTATTTTTATAACCTGAAATGGGAAATTCTGACCATTGATGAAGCCAAAGAGAAGACAGGACCCTCCTCCAGAAACACATGTGTAATTAAATTGCTTAGGATCAGTACTCCATCTCCTTTCCCCTCCTTCAGACATTCCTTTCTTAGATCTTTTATCAAATATCTTTACTACAAGGAAAAAATGAGGCTGGACAAATGAGTATACTGTCAGTCGTTCATAATTTTTCTATTCTAGTAAAACTTTCTTTCAAAAGATCAGCTGAAGGATAGCACATCACCTGTAGTCTATGTAGCATTAGAATCATGATATAGTAAAAAACCTCCAGAATTTATGCACAGCTAGTATAAACCTCATTCTTGTTTTAATTAAAAACATCATACACTGATATTTGGTATTTTCACATGTAGAGATGCAAATTAGATGGTTCCAGCCATTAGAAAAAATTTGATATTTGTTGCAATGAATAAGTGTTACATTGAAATACATTAAAATAAACATGTTGTATATTACTGTTCATTGCTATATTCACATGTTTATGCTTAAACATATATGGGAAGCTGTACCCATAGATAGAGACTCTGTTTCTGAGGACTAACAGACTCAGATTTCCATTTATTAGTTATATGCTTCTGGGGATGTTGCTTGGTCTTTCTAAAACTTATTTCCCACTATGCAAAATTTGGGCAATTCCAAAGGACATTTCACATGATTGCCCTGAGGACTACATAAAATTTTGTGTGTGTATACACACATATATATGTAATTAAAATTCTTGTATCTTTTTTAGCCCCCTTCACCTGTTATGGACACGCCCCCCCTACCCCCTGCCTCTGGCAACTAATAATCTGTTGACAGATGACAATGATAGGCGCATAGATGATTCTAGGTATAGGTTTCCACCATAGCTGTTTTTGAACTTTCGCAGTTTTTAGTATTGTAAAGGATTACAGAAGACAGTCTTCACAGGGAACTTCTAAAGTTGGATACTACTAATAATCCCTTCTCTCCATCATACTTATTAACATTAATGTGATTTTTAAAATGTTTTCACTCCTCAGTGCAAAGCCTTATTTGACGCTCAGGTGTAAATCCTAATTAGTTTAAACTCATTGTGGTAATATGGTAAATAAGGCATATGCACAACAGCATCAGTCTGGCAATGATGCAGAGAGCAAGTCCTCTGGTAAATTCTAGGAAAATTTTCCTCATTCTCAAAAAAGTGAATCTCTTCCTCCTGCAAACATTGTCATATTTGAATGTAGCATCGGGAAATGGCAAAGTCATCTTAGAAACATGAGGAGAGCTCACTTGAGAAAAACTAAGGGCATGATCATGAAATCAAGTGCAAAGATTAAAATAACCAACTCTGGAATAATTCTACCTTTGTACATTTTACTATGAGAGATGTTTTTGGCCTTAAATTTTAATTATTTTGAGTGGAATTTATCTTATTTTGAGTAGAAAGTAATTTCACCCATCCATTATTGGTACAGTTAGCTGAGGAGAAGTGGGGGAAAAAAACCTCAGTATTTGAGGTTTGGAGGCTGATAATTTCATTTATCTGGTGTAAAACATTTTTAAACAATTGTTGTATATGGCTCAAAGCAGAGTCTGTGTAATCATCAAGCCATAGCATTAGGGAAAGTGGAAAGTCAAATTCAAGATGTTGGTGTTTGTTGGCCAGTGCCTGCCAAGCACGTATATGCTTTTTTTTTTTTTTTTTTGTTTTTGGTAAAAGTAAACAATATTTCAGACCAAAATAATTTTCCAATCTTTGGTAAATAAAATATTTTATATATTAACTATGTATTTATGATTTTCATTATCTTGACTAAATTTACTATCATAAAATGCTCTGATAATTTTGTGGTCAAACATCTTCCACTCAGGGTGTATATATATATTTTTTACTCTTAAAAATAGCTGTAGACTTTTGTTTGTAGCGATTAGGTAAAGTAAGCATCCTCATACTAAAAACAACTGAAGAGTGGTGGTTAAAATATGTTTAACTTAATCAACCAGTTGGAAAGGAGGTATAGAATATTCAGAAGCTAAAAACTAATTGAAAAGGGGATCTAGAGAGGTCAGGAGAGCATTGAAACTTTCTTTTGCCTTGAAAATATTTGATAAACCTTATTAACTTTCAGTCCACTGTGGATAAAGCCCACAGCCTACTCAAATGTGTGGAAGCTCATAAGAGACCCTTTGCCCCATTAAACTGGGATCCAAGAAGACTTAATCCTTACTGTAGCAGTTAGCTGTAACTGCCCAACCTCATTTTGAAAGTACACACAGTTCATGACTTCAAGGAGAACTGCTTGTATAAACCTTGGCGCTCAGGAGGGGAATTTTTTTTTTTCTTTAGATTTCATAACCACAGGTCAACATCACAGCAGGTTTGCATACCAAATTCACACTATCTGGATATCAGGCAATCTCAGGTGTACAATTTGTTGGAGGTGGTATGCCATCCATATAAAATGTCAGAAGCAGAAGCAATTTCTCCCCAGAGTAAACTGCCTTAAACACTGGCCTCAAATTTGTCCTCAAACAAGGCTCAAAGAAATGAGCTTATGGTGTAAACAACCCAATCAAAAACATGGGCAGAAGACCTAAATAAACATTTCTCCAAAGAAGACATACAGATTGCCAAAAGGCACATGAAAAGATGCTCAACATCGCTAATTATTAGAGAAGTGCAAATCAAAACTACAACGAGGGATCACCTCACACCAGTCAGAATGGCCATCATCAAAAAGTCTACAAATAATATATGCCGCAGAGGGTGTGGAGAATAGGGAACGCTCCTACACTGTTGGTGGGAATGTAAATTGATTCAGCCACTATGGAGAACTGTTTGGAGGTTCCTTAAAAAACTAAAAATAGAGCTACCATATGACCCAGTAATCCCACTCCTGGGCATATATCTGGAGAAAACCATAATTCAAAAAAATACTTGCACCCCAGTGTTCATTACAGCACTATTTACAATAGCGAGGACATGGAAGCAACCTAAATGTCCATTGTCAGAGGAATGGATAAAGAAGATGTGGTACATATACACAATGGAATAGTACTCAGCCATAAAAAAGAATGAAATAATGCCATTTGCAGCAACATGGATAGACCTAGAGATTATCATACTAAGTGAAGTAAGCCAAAGACAAATATCACATGATATCACTTATATGTGGAATCTATAAAAAAATGATACAAATATTCTTGAATACAAAACAGAAATAGACACACAGACATAGAAAACAAACTTATGGTTACCAAAGGGGAAAGTGGGGGGGATAAATTAGGAGTTTGGGATTAACATATACACAGTATTATATATAAAATAGATAACCAACAAGGACCTACTGTATAGCACAGGGAATTATATTCAATATTTTGTAATAAACTGTAAGGGAAAAGAATCTGAAAAAGAATAGATATGTACATGTATATATATATGATATATATATAAAAAACTGAATCACTTTGCTATACACCAGAAACTAACACAAGATTGTAAGTCAACTGTACTTCAATAAAAAAATTTTTTTAAAGTTGAAAAAAATATCAATGAAACAAAATGCAAATTGAAAAACACAGATAAAAAGATTAAAATGAAAGATAAGGAAAATGCTATTTATAAAAACTTGTGGTATACAGCTAAATGCTACTTAAAGAAAAATGTATATCTTTTATGTATATAATAGGATATATGAAAGTTAGCATATAAACAAAAACAGATTATTGAAATAGAAAAGAAAAATGTAATAGAGAATATCAAAATTGCCAAAACAGTGTCTTCATTGACAGTTACCAAAATAGAAAAATATTTGGTGAGGATTAAGAGAAAAAATAAGGGATTTCAAAAGAAAATGAAACAAAATGGTGTTCTGCAAATGTAAATATAAAATAAAGTTATATTTACTAAAATTGATATCAGTAGGGAAACTTGCATTTATTTCCCAATAATTTACTAAAAATGGCCCCCAAAGAAAAACTAATCTTGTAATAATTTATTAAGTTGAATCAATATTCTGATATCTTACAACAAATTAACAGGCCCAGATTTTGTTTCCAGTGAATTCTACCAACTTTATAAGGAGCACCTAGTGTCAAGCTTGCTCAAACTATTTCAGGACCTTTATCTTATTGTATGATAAGTACAGCCTTGACCCAAAGACTGATGAAGACATAACCAAATGGAAAATTTTATGCTAATTTCATTCATGGTTATGAATGTAAAAATCTTAAGTTAGACCTTTGTGGTATGAATCATGAATCTGGAAATAAAATTGGATTCATTTCAGGAATTCAGGGTTTATTTAACCTTATAAAATTAAATAATGTAATTCACTAGCATGTTAGCAGAAAAATAATTCATAATGTTCACCTAGTAGGCACAGAATATATATTTTCATGAAATTTCAATCCATCTGTGATAAAAATTTAATTTAATTTAATTTAATTATAAAAGGGTATTTCCATTGCCTGATAGTCTTATCAGAATAATTAAATTGTTTAATACATTCAAAAATAGTATAAGTTTATTTTTCACTCACTTAACAGTTCAGGGTGGATTCACATTGTTGAACAGCTGTTCCTTAGTGACCTTAGGGGGCAGTTGCTTTATCTCTCATCACGCGCCTTTAAAATAGGTTGACCATATAATGTGTTATTCAGAATGGGATATCTTTGACGGTGACTGGGGGAACTACGAATCATTCTTCTAGAATGCCAGGTTTAAGTCATTATTACCCCAGACAAACTGGGGTAGGTGGTCATGCTTCAAAAGGATCCTTCTTCGGTCATAACAATTTCTGTCTTTAGGGTGGGTCATAGAGTGTGAAAGAATATAAATATTTTACCTGAGAAGTTTTAATGGGCAATCTTGAAATTATATGCATCAATTTTAATCAGCTTCATTTGCTGGAACTTGTCACACAGCTTATGGAACTGCAAGGTTGACTAGGAAATTTGGTCAAACTTTTTGCTCATAAAGTAGTAGAGGATAGATTTTCATCAACAGTTAGTGGTCTTTGCTATACATAATATAAGATATCTAAAAAATATGGAGCAAATATTATACTTAATCATGAAATATTACAAGAATGGTAACTCAAGATCAAGAGCAAAGCAAAGATACACAATCTTATTTAATATTGTTTTGGAAATGCTACCCAGAGATAAATGAGGCAAGAGATACAAAGATTGAAAAATTATTCAAAAGTGTTATTATTTTCAGATAATATGATTCTCTTTATAGAAACCCCTAAAATACTATACATAAATTATTAGATGTGCAGAGTTTAACATGGATTCTGGATACAAAATTAACATTAAAAATAACATCCACTCTCCAACAATAAATGTTATTAAAAATCACATAGACGATTTGCCACAGCAGCATTAATAAATGAATATACATAATAAAAGCTGTATAAGACCAGTATGGAAATGTTACAAGCTTTATTAAAATATATTAAATAAGACCTAAGTAAATTGAGATATATACCATGTTATCGATTAGAACACTTTATATTAAGAGGTCAGTTCTCAAGAAGTCCAATAGGTTCAGTACAATACATATTGAAGAAAATCCATAGTAAATAAAATCAAACAAAAATCTGCAAAGACTTTCTCTTGACAATCTGAATCATACACACATACACACACACACACAGAGACACACATATGTAGCAATGCACAGAAGAGCACACACACACAGACACACATGTATCAATACATGGAGGAGCAAAGAGCCCAAAATAATTAAGATACTGTTTACTTTTGGTAAAATATTTCACAGATTTTTTTTCATAAATTACACATGACTATATTTGTTATAATATTTTTATTATGCTATATATTTTATTTTCTCTTCCCAATATTTTAGAGAAAAAATAAAAATGTTGGCTAGTTTAATACATCAAATATTCACGCCAAACTTCTGCATGAGAATTCTGCGAGAGGTTTGACCAGGAAACAGTCAAGGATCCAGATTGATAGTATTCACCTGTAGAAAGAAAAAATGCAAATAGATTTCTCTGTTTCACAGATCTTTATCTTCAACTCATGTTGTTCTCTTGAGTTACAAACTTGTATATCAGGCTCACTCACATCTCCACGTAGAAGTTGCCTGGACACTTAAATTTGTTTTAAATTGACCACATTATGTGTACATCTCTTCACTCCTCATCACACAAGATCTAATTCAACCAGCTGTCAAAGTAGACACTTGGCTATCACTCTGGAATCTTTCTTTTCCTTCTCTGCTTTTACTGTCTCTCCTACTGTATAAATATCAATCGCTGCCAGAGGGAGGAACACTCCCAAACTCATTCTCCGAGGCCACCATCACCCTGATCCCAAAACCAGACAAAGATGTCTTAAAAAAAGAAAATTACAGGCCAGTATCACTGATGAACATAGATGCAAACATCCTCAACAAAATACTAGCAAACAGAATCCAACAGCACATTAAAAGGATCATACACCATGATCAAGTGGGGTTTATCCCAGGAATGCAAGGATTCTTCAATATACGCAAATCAATCAATGTGATACACCATGTTAACAAATTGAAGGAAAAAAACCATATGATCATCTCAATAGATGCAGAAAAAGCTTTTGGCAAAATTCAACACCCATTTATTATAAAAACCCTCCAGAAAGTGGACGTAGAAGGAACCTATCTAAACATAGTAAAAGCCATATATGACAAACCCACAGCCAACATCATTCTCAATGGTGAAAAACTGAAACCATTTCCTCTAAGATCAGGAACAAGACAAGGGTTCCCACTCTCACCACTGTTATTCAACATAGTTTTGGAAGTTTAGCCACGGCAATCAGAGAAGAAAAAGAAATAAAAGGAATCCAAATTGGAAAAGAAGAAGTAAAACTGTCACTGTTTGCAGATAACATGATACTATACATAGAGAATCCTAAAAATGCCACCAGAAGACTGCTAGAGCTAATCAATGAATTTGGTAAAGTAGCAGGATACAAAATTAATGCACAGAGATCTCTTGCATTCCTATACACTAGCAATGAAAAATCAGAAAGAGAAATTAAGGAAACACTCCCATTTACCACTGCAACAAAAAGAATGAAATTCCTAGGAATAAACCTACCTAAGGAGACAAAAGACCTGTATGCAGAAAACTATAAGACACTGATGAAAGAAATCAGAGACGATACAAACAGATGGTGAGATATACCATGTTCTTGGCTTGGAAGAATCAACATTGTGAAAATGACTATACTCCCAAAAGCAATCTACAGATTCGATGCAATCCCTATCAAATTACCAATGACATTTTTCACAGAACTAGAACAAAAAATTTCACAATTTGTATGGAAACACAAAAGACCCCAAAGAATAGCCAAAGCAATCTTGAGAAAGAAAAACGGAGCTGGAGGAATCAGGCTCCCTGATTTCAGACTATACTACAAAGCTACAGTATTCAAGACAGTATGGTATTGGCACAAAAACAGAAATATAGATCAATGGAACAGGATAGAAAGCCCAGAGATAAACCCACACACATATCGTCACCTTATCTTCAACAAAGAATATACAATGGAGAAAAGACAGCCTCTTCAATAAGTGGTGCCAGGAAAACTGGACAGCTATATATAAAAGAATGAAATTAGAACACTTCCTAACACCATACACAAAAATAAGCTCAAAATGGATTAAAGACCTAAACGTAAGGCCAGACAGTATAAAACTCTTAGAGGAAAACATAGGCAGAACACTCTATGATATAAATCATAGCAAGATCCTTTTTTGACCCACCTCCTAGAGAAATGGAAATAAAAACAAAAATAAACAAATGGGACCTAATGAAACTTAAAAGCTTTTGCACAGCAAAGGAAACCATAAACAAGATGGAAAGACAACCCTCAGAATGGGAGAAGATATTTGCAAATGAAGCAACTGACAAAGGATTAATCTCCAAAATATACAAACAGCTCATGCAGCTCAATATCAAAAAAACAAACCCCAATCCAAAATTGGATGGAAGTGCTGAATAGACATTTCTCCAAAGAAGACATACAGATGGCCAACAAGCACATGAAAAGATGCTGAACATCACTAATCATTAGAGAAATGCAAATCAAAAGCACAATGTGGTATCACCTCACACCAGTCAGAATGGCCATCATCAAAAAATCTAGAAACAGTAAATGCTGGAGAGGGTGTGGAGAAAAGGGAACCCTCTTGCACTGTTGGTGGGAATGTAAATTGATACAGCCACTATGGAGAACAGTATGGAGGTTCCTTAAAAAACTAAAAGTAGAACTGCCATATGACCCAGCAATTCCACTACTGGGCATGTACCCTGAGAAAACCATACTTCAAAAAGATACATGTACCACAGTATTCATTGCAGCACTATTTACAATAGCTAGGATATGAAAGCAACCTAAATGTCCATCGACAGATGAATGGATAAAGAAGATGTGACACATATATACAGTGGAATATTAGCCATAAAAAGGATGAAATTGAGTTATTTGTAATGAGGTGAATAGACCTAGAGTCTGTCATACAGACTGATGTTAAGTCAGAAAGAGAAAAACAAACACTGTATGCTAGCGTACATATATGGAATCTAAAAAAACGGTACTATGAACCTAGTGGCAGGGCTGGAATAAAGAGACAGACGTAGAGAACAGACTTGAGGACATGGCGGGGGGGAAGGGTAAGCTGGGATGAAGTGAGAGAGTAGCACTGACATATATACACTACCAGATGTAAAATGGATGGCTAGTGGGAAGCAGCTGCATAGCACAGGGAGATCAGCTCGGTGCTTTGTGACCACCCAGAGGGGTGGGATAGGGAGGGTTGGAGGGAGATGCAAGAGGGAGGGCATATGGGCGTATATGTATACATATAGCTGATTCACTTTGTTGTACAGCAGAAACTAACACGACATTGTAAAGCAATTATACTCCAATAGGGATTAAAGAAAAAAAGAGTATTATATATCTTAGCCAACAACAACAAAATAATCACTGCCAGAAAATAGATTTGACAGTAAAATATTTTGTCATTCTTTCTTCCAGTTTTAAATCCCCATGCACTGGTTCAGGCTATTATCATTTCATGATGATTACTGAGACCCAGATTTGTCTAGCGGTATGTCCCATTAATCTGTGCTTCTCACTGTGTATAGAGTACAGTTTCTAAATCAGAATTGATGAGATCACTCCCCTTCTTTCAATTTTCTAATGCTTCAGGTGTTTTTAGGAAATATATAAATCCAATTATATAGACAGGTTAGGGTAGATTAGGCTGTAGAATCAAGTAAATTCCCCAAAGTGTACAGAGGCTTGGTGACAGACTGTGTTAAATTTCTGCTTATGAATCAGCCACATGGGTGTTACTAGTCTTTTAGATCGATCCCTGCTGTATACTGATTCAGGCACCCATGTTTTTCCTGTCTTCTGGCTCTTTATAATCCGGTTCAAGCCATCAGAAAAAAAAACATCATGAATAACATAATAAGGCACTGCTGCTTTCTAAAAGCCTAGAAATGAGACTGATTTTCTGTTGTCTGGAAATTAGTTCCACGGTAACGTCTAGCTGAAAAGGAGCCTGAAAAATGAAGTCAGGCTGAGTGCTCAGGAGAAAGAGAAGAGCATGGATTTTGGTAACCAGTTGGCTTTGAGGATTTTATGATCTGGTCCTCTGGTCTGCTTGCCTTACAATGTCTCTTGCCATTTCTGGCTCCCTCTAAATCTCTTCTCTAGCTGTGATGAATTACCGCAATCCCTTACATTCTCTTTCCCCAAGACTTTTTTTATGTATTGGCATTTTCTTTTTCTTTCTTTCTATTTTTTTTTTTTATTTTTTACTTTATATTGGAGCATAGTTTATTAACAATGATGTGTTAGTTTCAGGTGTACAGCGAAGTGATTCAGTTATACATATACATACATGTATCTATTCTTTTTTA
This sequence comes from Balaenoptera physalus, assembly GCF_965194825.1. Classification (NCBI taxonomy): domain Eukaryota; kingdom Metazoa; phylum Chordata; class Mammalia; order Artiodactyla; family Balaenopteridae; genus Balaenoptera; species Balaenoptera physalus. Next base: position 152,548,467 of record NC_138890.1, read on the forward strand.
AGTTCTTTTCCCATTTAGGTTATTATAGAATATTGAGCAGCGTTCCCTGTAGCATTTTCTGATTGAATTTAACTTTCCACCACAGGCCCATTGTTAGGAGCTGAGTTGTGTCTCCAAAAATCTTACTTTGAAGTCCCAAATCCAGTACCTCAGAATATAACCAGACTTGGAGATAAGCTATTTAAAGAGGTGATTAAGTTAAAATGAGGCTCTTAAGAGTGGTGCCTAATCCAGTATGACTGGTGTTCTTACAAGATGAGGAAGAGATACTTGGGAGGCCTGCATATAGAAAGACCATGTGGTGACACACTCAGAAGGCAGCCGAGGAGAAGGTCTGAGAAGAAACCAAACTGTAGCTTTAGCTAACACCTCTGTCACTTCTGTGACTTTCTTCATGGGCTGACAGAGATGTGATATATGAGTGTATGGGCCAGCCTAAATCAAGTGGGGGTTGAGGCAAGAACAATGGAAAGAAAGTAAGAAAACAATGTGAAATTCAGACATCTAAATCCCTTGCAACCGATTTCATGATAGGAAGAGTACTGTATCTCAAGATAGCCAGATCATAATGTAACCTGATGGATAAACTCTGATGAATAAAAGCTAATTGTTTCTACAAACTTTGAACATATACATGGTTAGCTGATACCTTCGCACGTTACCCAATACTGATGCATGGTTTTTGCAAACTGCAACTGCAGTCTTGGGGAGTGGGACCCTAAGAGCCCTGCGCTATGCCTTTAAATAGCATAGTTGTATTTTGCCTGAGCAGGTATAAATTATAAGATAGACACAGATTTACTAGCACTGGTAATTTAAATGTTGTAGCCATTAATGTTATTTAAGAGGCTTGGTGAATAATAGCTAACCCATTTGTACCTCTTGTCACCAGACTTCTCAATCTGCTGAGTAAACAAGATCATTGAAATTTTGGTTGTGAATATTTCTGTGCTACTATATTCTGTGGCTTAGAACACAGATAATTTTTTTCCTGCCTGCTCTCTTAAGCAGATAAATGCATGATCTCAAAAGTTATTAGCATATCAGAGTAATTGACTGTAATAAAAAATGAAAAATCCTAATAACGTTCCTATATGTCATTCCCATAGACCTCAATTATTCAGAAGTTTCGTAATGCTGCTGCTGCCTAGCAGAGTGTAACCCATTAAATATGCAACTGGGCTAAAATATAAAAGTTTCTCATATGTTCATAGGATGAAATCATGGTGGTGTTTTAAAATTTAATGTTGCTTAACCTGCAACACAATGAATTCCTCTGCCCAGATATAAAGTTTATGGTGTGAAAGTAGAAATTAATCCATTGTGTTTTGTAAAACTGGTCACACCAAATTTTTATTTTTCTTTCTTTGTTCAACTTTTGATTTCTGCTCTAAATATGCAGTTTGCTCTAACGAAGTTTTAAAGTTTGAAAAGAAGAATGGGCATCTAATAAATTATTGTGTATGTTATTCTTATCACAGGTGAATAAGATCAAGAAAAATAAAATAGGGAGAAATTAAGTTGTTATATATTTCAAACTTTCATCTATCTATCTGTCTGTCTATTGAAGAGCAAAGAACCAAGAGTAACCCAGACACATTTAAAAAAGAATAGAAAAAATTAAAGTACTTCAAAGGTAATTTCTTCATAAGCTTTATGACAAATAAACATGTTAGTTATTACATGTTAGGTAACATTCAACAAATTTATTATCTAACGAATATGTTAGGTAACATGCTTTTTTTTTATCATTTTAAAATAAGCCACATTTTTGTTATATATGCTTAATATTTTATAAAATAAAGTATAGGCAATTTTATTTATATACATGAGGAAATATGCAAGTCTACTCTGTGTAGTAATCAAAATCTGTAAGTTAAAAATTGTAGAAAAATATAATGATATATGTCCATGGGACTTTAACAAGACTATAGATAATTTGTATTCTAAATATTATTCTTGAAGAGAAGAGCAGTATTTCCAAAATGTACTTAAACTAAGAGCATTATCATATTCAGAATCCATTCTTTGGATTCAAAAAACACTCGGGCTCCCCTGGTGGCGCAGTGGTTGAGAATCTGCCTGCCAATGCAGGGGACACGGGTTCGAGCCGTGGTCTGGGAAGATCCCACATGCCGTGGAGTAACTAGGCCCGTGAGCCACAACTACTGAGCCTGCGTGTCTGGAGCCTGTGCGCCGCGACAGTGAGAGACCCGCGCACTGCGATGAAGAGTGGCCCCCGCTCGCCGCAACTAGAGAAAGCCCTCGCACAGAAACGAAGACCCAACACAGCCAAAAACTAAAATTAATTAATTAATTAATTTAAAAAAAAACCATCATTTTTAGAATTGATAACATATTTCTTACAGCTGCTTTCCCTCCTTAACCTTTTTATAGATATGGGCATTTTGGAAAACATTCTGAGGGCGGTTATGTAGATGAATTGCTTTGGGCACCGAGTCACAAAAAGGTTAGAGTTTTCTGTTCTCTCCCTCCCTCCCTCCTTCCCTCCCTCCCTCTCTCCCTGTCTCTCTTTCTTTTTTTCTTCCTTCCTTCCTTTTTTCCTTTTCTTTTTTGTTTTAAGTACAGCCTGGAAGCATAGATACGAGGGTGAGAGATGACGAGGAAGGTAAACCATTCAGGATTTGGGAGAGAGTTTCTAATTTAAGATGCTCAAAGATAAATTTTCTTCTTTCTAATATCATCAACTGAGAATATTTTAAAACAGGCTAGGACAACAGTTGTTACCGGTTCATGTGGAGAGGATTAAGTCATAGGATAAGTTCAATTTAGATTTCAGTAACAACATCAATCTTCATTTTCTACTTTCTTAGAAAGCAATGTTGGAAAACAAGAAAAGCCGCAATATCAGTCTCCTCTCTTGGGTAGGGCAGTGATATCAACAACTTTCAAATAACCTGGCCTGTGTGTTCCTTTCAGAAAATAGTACTGACCGGTACTCTTTGTATGCATTTCTGTTCGTTTCATTATATTAATACATCTTTACTTACATGGTATCAAAGGGAAAAAATTAAAAGTTATGCCAGTGCCCCAAAGGTGCACATACCGTCGTGTGTGCGCATGCACACACACATGTACACACTCCCCAAAATTTAGTGTGTGAAAGATATTTTATTCCATGGCTTTTGGTTAAATGGAGCAAATCAAAGGGATTGAAGTAATAATTAACCCCCAGTTAAACTATTTTTTTCTCATGGAACATTTGGAAGAAATCCACTTGATTCTACCTTCAAAGAAGCAGTCATATAAAACACTCCTTCATTATCCTAGGAGTTGAGACATTTCAAAACTATGAGTAATTCAAGAATCTGTTGGCGAAATATATAAACTGCCAAAACACATACACACACGTGGGCACACACTCTTTTACTGTGCTGAAAAAGATTTATTTGAAATAAAGGTTTATGTATATTAACAGTATGCTAACTGAATCTTTTCAGGTCTGAAAATACTTTAAAATTGAAATGAGAGAATCAAGGACATTTCCAGGTTAAAATAATAAGTTGGGGACTTCCCTGGTGGGGCAGTGGTTAAGAATCCGCCTGCTAATGCAGGGGACACGGGTTCGAGCCCTGGTCAGGGAAGATCCCACATGCCTCAGAGCAACTAAGCCCACGTGCCACAACTACTGAAGCCCGCGCGCCTAGAGCCTGTGCTCCACAACAAAGAAGAAGCCACCACAGTCAGAAGCCCACACACCACAAAGAAGAATAGCCCCACTCGCTGCAACTAGAGAAAGCCCGTGCACAGCAATGAAGACCCAATACAGCCATAAATAAATAAATAAATAAATAAATTTAAAAAATTACTTTATATTAATATAGTATGTTTGTGACAATCAAGGAACCAGTATTGACATATCATAATTATTAACTAAAGTACATACTTTATTCAGATTTCTTTAGTTTTGTTTAATGTTCTTTTTCCTGTTTCAGAAAACTACATTATGTATATTCATTATGTTTCAGACTTCCTTGTTTTTGATGACCTGGACAGTTTTGAAGAGTACTGATCAGGTAATTTTTAGAATATTCCTTAATTGAAACATTTGTGAAGATTTTGTCATGAATGGGTATTGGATTTTTCAAATAGCTTCTCTGTATCCATGAACATGATTATATGATTTGTTTTTCCTTTAACTTGTGGATATAGTAGGTTAAATTTATGAAGTTTGAATGTTGAAACAGCCTTGTATACTTAGAATAAATCCCACTTTGTCTTGGTGAATAATTCCTTTTAGAGTTTGTTGGCTTTGTTGAGGATTTTGTGTGAATTTTCTGAAAGAGTTTGGTCTGTAATCTTTCACGTAATATTTGAATCTGGTTTTGTTTGTGTTGTGCTGGCATCACAGCATGAGTAAGGATTGATTCTCTTGCTTTTATTTTCTTGAAGAGATTTTGGAGAATGAACATTGTTTCTTCCTTAAATATTTCACAGTATTAATTAGTGAAATCATCTAAGTTTGGTGCTTTCTATTTGAAAGATTTTTCAGTTATTGGTAGAATTGTTTTATAGGTAACAGGTTACTAATGTTACCTATTTCTCTTTGTGTGAATTTTGGTAAATGTGATATTGGTCCATTACATCTAAATTTTCAATTTTATATGCATGAATTTATTATTTTCCCTTGTTAACTTTTAATGTCCACATATTAGTAGTGATAAACCACTTTTCATTTCTGATATTTGTAATTGTATCTTATCTATTTTTTGTTTGTTAGCCTCACTAGAGATTTATCAGTTTTATTCATGCTTTATAAAAAAAAAGAAAAAGCTTTTGGTTTCTTAAATTTCTCTTTTTTTTCTCAATTTTGTTGAGTTCTGCTCTAACTTTATTATTTCCTTTTTTATTCTTGTTAACAGTATACTAATTGAATCTTTTAAGGTCTGAAAATACTTTAAAATTCAAATGAGAGAATCAAGGACATTTCCAGGTTAAAAAAATAAGTTGATAGTAGAGGACAAATTTACAGTTTTTTAAAAATTTTAGACTTAATTTGCTCTTCTTTCTCAAGATTTCTAGTGCAGAGCTTAAGTTACTGTTCTCTTATACTTCCTCCTTTTTAATACATATGTTTATTTAAAAGTGTGTCCTTTTATCTGCAGATATTTGGGAATTTCCAGATGTCTTTCAGATGTTGATTTCTAGTTCAGTTCCATTGTCTGAGCACTTAATTTGTATGATTTCTATTTTTTAAAATTTGTTAAGGGCTTTTATGGCCAATAATACTGTTTAGTTTTGTGAATGTTTCACATGAGATTGAGAAGAAGGTATATGTATTATGCTATCGTTTGTATGTTGTATTCTATAAGTGTCAATTAGATGAGGTTGGTTGATAATGCTGTTCAGTTCATATCCTTATTGATTTAATTGATGCTTAACCAATTACTGAATAAAAGGGCATTGAATTCCCCAAGTATAATAGTGCAATTGTCTATTAACTCCTTTAAATTTTAACTTTAGCTGGATGTATTTTGAAGCTCTTTTGTCACATGCATACACATTTAGGATTATGATATCTTCTTGGAGAATTGACCCCTTTGTCATTATATAATGCCCTCTTTAAACCTGATATTCATCCTTGTTCTGAAGTTGATTTTGTCTGAAATTAATACAGCTACTCTAGCTTTCTTTTGGTTGTTGTTAGCATGGTATACTTTTTTTTCTGTTCTTTTACTTTTAACTTAGTGGATTCTTTGTATTTTAAGTGTGGTTCCTTTACACAATGTGTATTTGGGTTAAGTTTTTTTTTTTAAATTTTATTTATTTATTTATATTTATTTTTGACTGTGTTGGGTCTTCGTTTCTGTGCGAGGGCTTTCTCTAGTGGTGAGTGGGAGCCACTCTTCATCGCGGTGCGCGGGCCTCTCACTATCGCGGCCTCTCTTGTTGAGGAGCACAAGCTCCAGACGCGCAGGCTCAGTAATTGTGACTCATGGGCCCAGTTGCTCCGCGGCATGTGGGATCTTCCCAGACCAGGGCTTGAACCCGTGTCCCCTGCATTGGCAGGCAGATTCTCAACCACTGCGCCACCAGGGAAGCCCTGGGTTAAGTTTTTATCTTTTCTGAAAATCTCTGTCAATGGTGTAGTTAGGACGTTCACATATAAAGTGCTTATTGATATAGTTGAGTTGATATCTTGCATGATCACCATCAAATACATTGTACTGCTTTGTGTATAGTGCAGGTAATTGGAACTGAGAATTCTCAAGTGCTCCCTCCTGTCCCTTGTGACTTTGCTATCATTCATGTCACTGATCTGTGTGATATACTCACTCAATACATTATTACTGTTATTGCTTTAAAGTTATCTTTTTAGATCAATTAAGAGTATGAAAAATAAAGAATTTATTTTACCTTTGTGTACTTCTTCTCCGACACTCTCCCGTTCTTCTCTGTGTCATTTCTTCTTCTTTTTCTCTGCTCTTTCTTTATCTGAAAGCCCAACTGCGTATATGTTACACCTTTTGACAGTCTCACAGCTCTTGGACTTACCGTTCTGCTTATTTATTTCTTTATTTTTTCTTTGCCTTTCAGTTTGAAAAGTATCTATTGGCCTATCTTCAGGTTTATGGATCCTTTTCTGATTTGTATGGAATCTACTAGCGATCCCATGAAAGGCATTCTTCATTTCTGTTACTCTGCTTTCTATGTCTAGCATGTCTTTTCATTGCTCCTTAGAATGTGTACCTCTGCTCACACTACCCATTTTTGATGCATATTGTATACTTGCAACATTTGTGTCTGAGTCTCATTCTGGTGATAGCCTGGTGTCTTCAGAGTATTTGTGTGTGAGTATGCATGTTTGTCTGTTGTGTCGTGTGTGTGTGTGTTTGACTTTTGGTCTGCCTTGTAACTTTTTGCTGAAAGCCAGACATGTTGCATCAGGTAAAACAAAGTGAGGGAAGTAGGACTTTAGGGTCAGGATTTTAATTTGATGAGGAGCAGCACAGTATATATTATGAGTTATAGTTATATTTCCTTGGGGCTTCATGTTTCTCTAGTGTCCTTGATTTTGCCTTTCTTCCCTTTTGGGTTTCCCTGAGTATTCCTACTCAGAAAGAGTATGTATTGTATCTGTAATCTTCTGTTACTACATTGAAATTTTACTGCTGTGGGTAAAATATGGGTGGATGACAGACTTCTATAATCTTCTGAATAAATCTCAGTCTTTTCATGGACCTGTATCTTAGGCCTGTGACCCTCACAAGTGTTTATACAGTGGTGTGGCATTTATTCCTGGTTCCTTTTCCTTTCCCTAACTGAAACATTCCCATTCTGTTTACTTGAAGCTCTCACTGCTGTTGACTATTTTGCTTTTCCTGTTAGGTGAGACAGAAGGGCTTGAGGATAATGGAGTGGAATAAAACTCCCTTTCTCCTAGCTACCATAAGGCTCTGACAGAGTCTTTTCTGCTAAAGAATAAACCTTTGTCATGGAAAATGCCCTGGGAATACTTCACAATGATACTCTCCTCTCCTTGCCAGAGCTAGGAAGGAGTCTTTCTCCAGTCTTCACTGTGAGAATTTGCTGAGGTTCCTGGAGGGAGAAAGCCCATGAAGCTGTGGGCCCTTGTAAAACTCTAGCTCCCTTCACTTTCTCATCTGCATGCTAGTCTACACTTATCTTCCAGCAGTTCAACAAAATTGCCATTTAAGTGTTCCTACCGGTTTATGGCTCTAGTGGCTTTTTCCCCAGGTAAGCAGCTCCAGGTTGCTGTATTACTCTGGATGTACCTGTTCTCCAGATTTCAGGGCAACAGTTTATTCTCAGAATTTAGTCCTTTGATGGGTCCAAGAAAAGTCGTTGATTTTCAGTTTGTCCAGACTTTATTCTTAACATAAGGGCAGGGCAGACAACTCTAAGCTCTTTACATGTTAAAGCTGAATCCAGTCAATTTGGTTACACAATGGAATATTACTCAGCCATAAAAAGAAATGAAATTGAGTTATTTGTAGTGAGGTGGATGGACCTAGAGTCTGTCATACAGAGTGAAGTAAGTCAGAAAGAGAGAAACAAATACCGTATGCTGACACATATATATGGAATCTTAAAAAAAAAAAAAAAAAGGTTCTGAAGAACCTAGGGGCCGGACAGGAATAAAGACGCAGACGTAGAGAATGGACTTGAGGACGAGGGGAGGGGGAAGGGTAAGCTGGGACGAAGTGAGAGAGTGGCATGGACATATATACACTACAAATGTAGAATAGATAGCTAGTGGGAAGCAGCCACATAGCACAGGGAGATCAGCTCGGTTCTTTGTGACCACCTAGAGGGGTGGGATAGGGAGGGTGGGAGGGAGATGCAATAGGGAAGAGATATGGGGATATATGTATATGTATAGCTGGTTCACTTCGTTATACAGCAGAAACTAACACACCATTGTAAAGCAGTTATACTCCAATAAAGATGTTTAAAAAAAAATAGGCCTATTTGGTCAAGTCATTCACTTCTCTGATTACATATTCATTTGCAAAATGTGAAACAGTACATCTTGTACAGGTATATTGTGAGAGTTAAATTCAATGATTGATATGAAAGATGTTTGTGAATTAGTACTATATAAGTACAAAACATATGTCTTGATATTAGTGCCTTTTCATTGCATTCTAAGTTCAGAATAAGCTCTTGTTTTGTGATAGATCTATTAGATATAGATAGAAAAGCCTACTTTCTTAACCCAATGATTTTATATACTATGGTATGCTGAATAATGGCCTCCCCAAAAGACCACATACTAATATGTTACCTATATGCCAAAAAGAGACTTTGCAGATGTGGTTAAGGATCTTGAGATGGGGGTATTATTCTGGGTTAGCCAGGAGGGTATGATGTTAATCACAGAAGCCCTTGTAAGAGGGAGGTAGAAGATCAGAGACACTGGCAAAGAGAAGGCAATGTGGTGATGGAAACAGAAATTGGAGTGATGTTCAGAGAAAGTGACCATATGTCAAAGACTACTGAAGGCTACTAACAACTAAAAATGACAAGGAAATGAGTTTTCCCCTAGATTCTAGAGGAAGCCAAGCCCTGCTGACACCATGACTTTAGCCCAGTGTTACTGATTCTGATCTCTGGAACTCAAAGAGAATAAATTTGTGCTGTTTTAAGGCACTAAGTTTGTGGTAATTTGTTACAGTGACAACAGGAAACTAATATATATACTCAGAACTAAGTAAAAACATGGTGTGGTAAATGAGTTCTGTGAGGTTTCTTGAGCCCCAGAGGAATTTTCCCAAGGGTAAGTGATTTGGGGAACTTGAGCTCACGGAATTAGGAAACAAATATCTGTATTTGGAGAAATTCTTCAAACAGGACCGAAAGTGAGTTCTATTATAATATTCTAGCAAACGCCATGCTCCCCTCCTCTTGTTCTCTCTCTCTCAAGCTCTCAAGCTCACTACTCTCTCTCTCTCTCTCTCTTGTCCTCCCTCCTCTTATCCTCCTTTCTTCCAAGACACACACACACACACACATGCATGCAAACTACCTTTTTTATAAAGCCTCTCTGTGAGGGAGGCGAAGCATTGGACTCAGGCATTGTGATGCTTTATAGGGATTAAGTGGGGTGTTGGTGACTCTGCCACCTGTTCCCACCAACTGTTTTACCTTTGGAAGCATGGATATCTGACCCAACTATGCATACAAGTATTGAGGATGGGTGTAGAGGTCAAATATTTTTATATACTTGAAAAAGATCAATGTCATGAGTAACATTAGTTATTTTGGTATACTCTAGCCTGCCTTTCCTTGAATATTTTTGCCCCTAGATGTTTTGATGGTTGAAAAATGCACAACTTTCCCTGCTCTACCTTCCTCAGGAAAATATTTCTAAATTCATTTCCTTAGTGACTAATCAATCATATTTTATATGAATGATCAAAAGCCTTGGGAGTTTTATATGTATATGTATATATACATATACATGTAATGGCTTTAATGAAGCAGTAACAGATGTGTGAGATATCTGCGAAACCTGTAGATTGTAATTCTGTGACCTCTGTTCATTTGCAGTGTTCATAATATAAATATAATTATAATGTACTCCACTTATATTATGCTTGAGTACAACACTCCCAACAAAAATATCTGCAAAGTCTACATATCAAACCCAGTGTATTTTTTTAATTACAATAAGGCATTCTTGAAGGATGACTAGTGCCCCCAAGGAATAAAATGAAGATTAGGCAAGTGTGTGATTAAAATGGAGGCCCCAAAAAGATTACATTCTCTGTGCATTTATTCTCCATAGGGTGCACAACCCCCTAAGAGTAAAACAAATACTTTCTAGAGCTGAAAGTCTTCCATTTGGAAAGAAATGCTTAAAATAACAAATTGTGTTTGTTTTATCATCATATTTCCTTGACATATAGAAGAGTCATATTTCCTCATCACATTTCAATATAAAGCTTCTTTTGACAGAAATTATATTTTGTCACTGCAAGGTGTATTGGACTAGAAATACAGGACACAGAAATATACTGACACTAAAATCTGTTGAAAATAAAGGGGGAAAAAGGATTGAAAAATAATGGTGTTTTAATGTAATAGTTTATTTAGAAAATTAAGTAGAGCTTATATAAATACTAGTATTATTATTAGTATGTCTTTTTGTTGTTACACATTGTAGATTTAACTATAATAGTCACCAAATGCATTGTCTCTTTACTATTCTTATTGCCGTTACTGAACCATATGCTACATCTGTACCTTGGCATCTCTACCTTTGTAAATTTCTTAATCATCTGCACACCTTTTTCTTTCTCACCAAAACCTATACTTCCTACTGCATACACTGTTAGCATTATCATCTTCTGTATGTAGCTAAAGAAGAAAACCATAATTGGAAGTATATTTTTTGTTAAGTTTTTCTGTTTCTTAGAAATGGTTCATTTGATGTTCCTTCATATTTGTTATTTTAAAAATTGTTTCATGTGCTTTTTCTCTGGATTTACTTTTCTTCTAGCTGAAGTACATTTGTTCCTAGTTCTTTAAATGAGAGATCATGTATTCTAAGGTTTCAGTTTTTATATATCTTCAAGTGTCATTTTGCCTCTATTCATGAAAGGTAGACTTCTGGGTATAAAATACTGGGCTAACTATCATTTTTCTTTATACTTTATGCTTTGCTGTTGTTTGTCTGATTTTTGGCTGCGTGGCTATATACTTTGAAATTATCACTTAATGATCTTCCGGTCTTGTTTTTTTGAAAAATTTAGTAAGTAAAATTATTCATTGGTAGACATTGTGTTCTTTATTCTTAGTATTATGAAGTTTCATTAGGATTTCTGTAGGCAAGAATTGCTTTATATTTACTCTGCTCACTAATTAGAGTTTCTTTCAAATGTGAAAACTTGTGCTTTTCTGTAATTCTGGAAATTTCTAAGCAATATTCTTTTCAAATATTGCTGCTCTGTATCCTCATTTTCTTGTTTCTAGAAGTCCTATTAGATGACTACTAAATCCTATCATCTGTGCTCTTATTTTCTTGTTATTCTTTCATACATGCACATGCATACACATCCATATTTGAATGTGGTATAGAGTCCTGTTGGAGTTGCTCAATATTATCTATTAATTCATTTATCCTCCCATTGACCATATCTAATAGATAGATTAGCCCATTTCTTTTTTTTTTTCCATTTCTTAATTTTTAATTTAAATTGTATGTATTTTTAAATTCAGGGAGTTTTATTGCAGTCTTTTGCAGAAGCCTTAGAATGTTTCTGTGGTTGAACATGGCTAATTTTGCTTTGGTTCTAAAACTAATCTTATCATAAATGGTGACTACTTAAAATATCTGGACAAATTTTTAGAAGTCTAGTATGTAATAATGAGGAGTTGCAATCTTGCTGGTTAATGGAATTATAAAGTGTAAAGAAAAATCAGAACCTGAGTGTTTTATAAGGAGCCCTGAAAATATTAACCTCATTTTTTGTTTTGTATTTTGTTTATTTGTTTGTTTTATAAATATTAATTTTTCAGTGTTATTGAGGTATAACAAAAAGTAGGGTTGTAAGGTTTTTAAAGTACACATGATGATGATTTGATATACATATACATTGTGAAAGGATTCCTCCCATTTAGTTTATTAACACATCCATAACTTCACACATATACACACATTCAGTGAGAATATTTAAGTTCTACTTTCAGCAAATTTCCATTACACAATAGAGTGTTAACAACTATAGTCATCTAATGCATGTTATGCATTAGATCTTCAGAACTGATTTATCTTATAGTTAAAAGTTTGTACCTTTTTAACCAACCTCTCCCTATTTCCTATACCCCCCAGACCCTGACAACCACTTTTCTAATCTCTTTTTCTGTTTGACTTTTTTTTTTTAGTTTCCATGTGTAAGTCATACCATTCAGTATTTATCTTTCTCTGTTTGGCTTATTCATTTAGCATAATGCCCATAAGATCCACCCATGTTGTCCCAAATAGCAGTATTTCCTTCCTTCTCATAACTCAGTAATATTCTGTTGTACATATAAAGTACATCATCTTTATCCATTCACCCACTGATGGACACAGATTGTTTCCATATCTTGGCTGCTGTGAATAATGCTACAATAAAAATGGGAGTACATGTATCTCTTCAATATCTTAATTTCTTTTCTTTGGGGTATGTACCTAAAGTGGGGTTGCTGGGTCATATGGTAGTTCCCTTTTTAATTTTTTGAGGAACCTCCATATTGTTTTCCATAGTGGCTGAACCAATTTACATTCTCACCAACAGTGTAGGAGGGTTCTCTTTTCTCTAATTCCTTGTCAACACTTGTTATCTCTTGTCTTCTTCATGATAGCCATTCTGACAAGTGTGAAGTGATATCTCATTGTGGTTTTGATTTGCAGTGCCCTTATTAGTGATGTTGGGCATCTTTTCATGTACCTCTTGGCCATTTGAATGTATTCTTGGAAAAATATCTGTTTAGTTCCTCAGCCCATTTTTAAAATGGATTGTTTGTTTTCTTGTTACAGAATTGTACGAGTTCTTTATATATTTTGGATATTAACCCCTTATCTAGTATATGGTTTGCAAATATTTTCTCCCATTCTGTAGTTCATATCCAGACTTCCTGACCCTAAAATCTGTGGTGTTAACCATTATGTTATCTTATGTCAAAGGTTGGTTATTTGTTCTAGTTAGGCTCATTTTATATTCAGGTGTTGTTTATCAAAGCCATTGTGGGAGACTAGAAAAAAAAATAAATTGAGTCAGAATACTTGATATAAAGCAGTTGTTCTTGCCCCTGTTATTAATGTAAGAATCACCTCTATAGCTTTAAGTAAACTGTAGTCCCTAGGTCTTGCCTCCAGAGATTCTGATGGCATTTTATATATGCAGAGCATTGTTGATAATTTTTATGTGCTAATGGGTGTGGGGAGTGGTGGAGGAATGGAGAGAACCACAGGTATAAATGCTTGTCTGTACTAGTTAACATGTTTTAGATTTGAGGATTATAATCCTACAAAGCATGAGATTCCTAATCTGTGAAATGGAAATGACCAAAACCTATCTTATTACCTTGCATGATTGTGGTAATAAATAAATGAAATAATGTATTTACGACACATTTTACCAATTAGTACATACTTGCAAATAAGTTACTGTTCTTACATAGCTTCTAGATCCCTTTATCGTAAAATATCAGTGTTGCTCCCAATTATGTAGTTCTAAAGCAACAAGATGTAATACTCAAAGAAGATCAATACCATACAGAAGGTGAATTTCAGCTCTGTTAGGCATTCCTCCCTACATCTTCAACATAAATATTGCAATAGCCCCTGTTGTAGCTACACTTTTGAAACCTTTTCCTTGTGCTTTTTACACCAGACAAGATTCATCTTGCAAGTGTGAAGCTTCCCTATATGAAATATAGTATATGGAAGTAATGGGCAGATAATCATATAGGTAAACTTGGTAGTTATTCTTAAACTTACTTGCTGTGATTATGTGCCAATTCTAATGTGACTCAGAATGTCAGTGTGGTAGCGATGATCACATATTCACATTCCTTTTTTGTCAATGACTGACAAGTAGGGCACCTTGTAGAAAACTGTAAAGGAATATTTATCTTTTTAATGAACTTTTTGGTGGTGTCACTCTTGAAGAGTGGGTATATTCTTTTACATTATAACTAATCCATTGTTTTACTTTTTAGCATTTCCATTTCCTTCCCTAATTTAGCCTTAAGATAACTGGTAAACAATCTTTCAATACAGATAAAATCAACACTGTAATCTTTTCTGTTCCTTGGTTCATTGAACAAACCGTCCTTAATTTTTGAGCAAAAATCAAAGACTTTCCACTCATGAGATAATGCAAAAATTTCAATAATATATCTACTTTATTATATATGATTTACAAGTAAATATTATAAATGCCTTCTGATCTATGTTCAAGTAAGTATAGTGGTCATTTTATCATCTTTCTAAACTTCAAGTTAGAAGATGTACACTTGTGTTTAGAAAACCACCATTGCAGATGACAGAACTGGCTTTATTTGAATGTAAAATATGCAGATATACAATTGTCCATGTCATTGCTTTAACAGGAAAGATATGTGTCATGTGTAATTGAGAATTCACATGAGCCACATTTCTTTCCAACTCATCTTTACCTATATCTGGCCCTTGGCATTCTGGGTAAAACAGTTGACTCTGTATCATTCTCTCCCAACCGCATTAGCTGTAGTATTTTGCAAAGCAACCTAAGAGCATAAGAGCTATCAACAACATAGCCTCTGCTTCTATCACTGATTCATGTGTGTGCTACTTCATGGCAAAGCTTACCACTTTTACCATCTCATCCTCAGTTCTTGATGTGTTGAAAGCTGGCCTTTGGTTTTATTGCATAACAATGGCCAATATCAAGACTTTTTTTCCCCTATTTTTTGGAAATGCATTTTCTGTTGGCCTGTAGCCATATGCTCTTCCTGGATTAACTGAAGAAATTTCCTTAGCAATTTGAAAGCTTATTGAGCTGATTTTGTGAAAGTGCTTCATTCAATGTGTGAAGTACATGATACCGTGGGTCTTCTGGATTTGAAATGTGGACTTCTGATTTGCTTTCATGAGCAGTTCATCGAAGAATGTTTCTGGGTGTTGCTGTTGTTTTGTTTTGCTTAATAAAATGTGCTGATCATAACATTTTAGATAAGTGCATGAATCATGTTTGACTAAATTGCTGAAAAGCAAATGGGAGATGGCAACAAATACATGAACATTTTGTGAACAAGATGCTCCCTGTGTTAAGCTATTTCCGATGTAAATGATTCTTCCTTGGCAGTATGATTCTGTTCAGTTTTAAATTATGATGGTACTATAGAACTTTATAGTTAGCAGAGGACTTTGAAAACCTTATTTTTAGCAATAAGGAACCCAACAGTGAAGAAAGAAAACATTCAATTCACATAAGAAATACAGTTAATTAATAACAGACTGAGAACTAGTACTCAGGTCTTGTCATTTTCTGTTTAGTTCCCTGCTTTAACTTCTAAACTGTTTATCCAAGTAATCTATTTTAGAGACATATAGGAGCAACTATTTCATAATGACTAAAATTTCACATTTAATTCATTTGCTTGTTGCTTTTGCAAAGCACACATACAAAAATAAAACAAAATCAAATAAACGAGTATTTTGCTAGCAAATACTAACATTTGGTTCAGGGCAAATGTTCCTTGTTTTCTGTTTCATCTAAAATAAACGTTGGCGTTGCTATATTTTGTGTATATGGCGTGTTTTTAGCACATCAATAAAATTTTATTTAATTTATGTGCTGCAGCTGTCAACTACATGCAAATCCTGTTAGTGCAGTGAGATGGAAACCTTTCCCTGAAATCTTGTTAAAAATACCTCTGGGAATTCATATTCATATCCGTTTAAGAGAGTGGATAAACAGAATCTGCCTAGCATAATTGGGGGAAAAAAATCAATAAGATTCTCTTATCAAGTGTCCTCTTTGCTTTCTGGTTATTGTTAGCACAGTAAGTATAGAGAAGGAACTATTTCTAGTCTTTAATCTGTTCTATTTATTTTCAGAATTGTATTATAGTTCTTTTAGAAAGTAAAGACAAATATCCTACGAATTTTGGATACAGATCCGTTACTTCAGTGGATCATCAGCCATTTCATAAGTTATCTTAGAGATGAGATTGTAAAATTAACCTCTGATTTTATGGGACACTGGAGTTTAGAGAGAGTAGGTCATTACTCACGGCTGCTCAGTGGAGAGCAAGACGAAATTTTAACCTAGGGATCTGATGCCTCTGTGCACTTTCCCACTCTACTTCACCATCTTTGATGACATACACATCTTTGATCCATTGAGAAATATTTGATCACTTAAATAGTGTGATTGATTCAAATTGAAAGCATCTGTTGATTAATAAAGGCAAATGTATTTTTAAAAATTAAAATAAATATTAATATAAATGAATAGAACACTTTTAAAGACAAATTTTAATGATAGCAAATTGTATCTTGTTTAAAATTCAGCAGATATTATTGACTTAGCTTGTGCTGCTATAATAAGATACCATAAAGTGGGTGGCTTATCAACAACAGAAATTTATTTTTCACAGTACTGTGGGCTGGGAATTCCAAGATCAAGGTACAGGCTGATTCAATATCTGGTGAGAACTCTTCCTGGTTGCCGACAGCCATCTTATTGCTGTGTCTTCACATGGCAGAAAGCAAGCTAGCTCTCTGGCCTCTTCTTATAAGGACACTAATCCCATTCATGAGGGTTCCACCCTCATGATCTAATTATCTTCTAAAGGCCCCACCTCCAAATACCATCACATTGGGATTCGATTTTCAACATATGAATTTTGGGGGCGACACAAACTTCGGTTCGTAACATTATGGACAAAGCTGTAGGTGACACAAGTCATTTTCTCTCACACCTTGAAATGGTTTACATAATCATTTAGAGACACAGCTGACAAATACCTGTGTGAGGGATCAAATAGCTCCTCTCGGAAGCAGGTGCTCTAGTGCTACAGGCCTGAAAGAAGGCACAGGTGGTTGAGCCAAAAGAGCAGGAGAGATACTAATTCTATGAACTGAAATGCTAAATAAATATTTATAGATGCAAATAAAATATACTAAACTAAAATATTTGAAATATTTAGACTTTTCTTTCACCCCATTGATAATCCCTATCCAAATAGTGAGTTAAATGATCTATTTGGAGTGTAAAGTAATGCAGTTATAATGGCAATCACTTTACCAAACTAAAATTCAAAATTGGGGACTGAAGGTAGGATTTGTAAATCAGTTTTAGAAGCCTCCAAAATGCTTTGAGTCTATATCTCTCTATGCCAAAATAGCCACTAAATTTACTGAAGACAGAATAAAAGTCGATTAAAAAGTTTGGGGATCAGGATATATCAATAAAACTATTTTAGGAGTAGAAAAAGAATGTCTTTAATGTTGTGACTGTTGATTATGGTGTTTTGATTACAGTGACACTCAGAAGATCAAAAACATAATCTTGTGGATATAAACCTGCAAAGTTATGTCTCCTGGTGTAATTTCTGACAGCTTTCCTTACTTAAAATAGACACTGTTATCAAATAAATATATTCCATTTCAATTACTTAATTTTTATAATATCCTTAAGAAAACAATGTGAAACATTTGATCCTTTAAATGGGTACATCATTTCTGTAGATCAAGTTGAAATAGATTAATTTAATTTTAAAATATAGTTTTAAAGTTGTAATTCAGACCTGGATATCCTTAAGTGCATTTCCGCTAATTAAAAAAAAACCACAGTTTTAAATGTTGGCTTTTTTTTATGATTCTGCTGATGAGAATGAAGAAAGTGCAGTTAAGTGATTGTGAGCTGTGGAGGCATAAAATTTGATACTATCAACTAATCAGTATGCTCAGTCATCTGTTCTCACTTTATGTCTAAAAATGTAAAGGCATTTCTGTAATACTGCCTTCTGTGTTTATCTGAAGGTTATATTCAAATTCTTAGCTTTCTAAAAATCAAGTACACATCAGAAACTCAGAGGAATATCCCATCTATCACCACAGTTTTTATCTTCAACAAAAGCATGTATTTTTCCTAATAAGATATTCATAGGATCTGTTAAATTCATTTTTTGAGTTCTAGATTACATCAAAATATGGCAGTAGATTTGAGTTTTGCAGATGACTGCATCAAAGAATGAATGATTGGAAACCCAACGTGCTATACTATTCCACGTCTCATGTTTTAAATAGAGAGAGGAATGCCATAATCTATAATTTAATTCAATGAGCTTTGAAGTAGAATGGTACATACTGCTATTTCTAGTTTAAGCAATACAGCCACAGAATTTTTATTTGACAGGGATAGGGACACCATCCCATTTCTTATTGATTTAAGTTTAACAACAGATAGACATCTCATAAGGAATGAAAACAGAGAGGGCAATAGAAATGTTACCTGGGGAAAGAATGTGTCAAATGCTCTCAAGTAAATTAAAACTATAACATTTGAGGTTTTGTCTTGTTTTGGTAAATGCTATTTTTGTTAATTTTTTTTCAAGTCTCCACTTTATAATGAAAAAATAATTTGAGTACCTAGGCAACCTGTTAAGTCTCCTAAAGGTTTTGGTGTTTAGAACTCTCTGGTTATACTATGCACATAATGAATTGTCCCCCTTGATGTGATAAATTATATATTAGAATAATGGACATATCAATCAGTGGAGCTGTGTAAGTGAAACACACAGCTTTTGGCAAAGCAAATTCTGCATGTTTACATTTATCACCCAAATGCCTTGAATTTGATGTAGACCTTTGAGATGCATTTATTAATCATGATTTCATTAAAATTTTTGGCAAACTAATGACTTTTATCTGTCAGAAATATTGCTGATGATATACTGTTGGTATCCAAAAACACTAATCTTCTTTTTGCTACTTAACCTTCTGTGTGATTGTTAAACAGTAACTTGCATGAGACGTCATGTTTTAGATTACTAGAAAGGTCTTGGTGTCAGAACTAATCAGATTGTGTATTTGCTGATAGCGGAATGGTGTGACTTTGTCAAGTACAGTTCCAGTTAGATGTTCACTTACATCTGTTGAAGAAGGAAGAGTTCTACTCTAGGGGAAAATGAATGCTTTTACTGTTATTATGAATGGAATGATTAATGGTACAAATTGTTAGCATTTTAATATATTTCAATGATTATGAAAAACTTGGTTTGAGTAAACTACTCAAAATAACCAAGTGTGTTTTCCTTTATGACCTCTTTTTCTTCTATAAATAAAAACACCTATTGTGTTACAAACTCTAAGCAAGTTAACTCTGTGGGGAAAGAAAATTGAACTTTTCCATAATCCCAAAGAATTTAGTCTACTTGGCTAGACAAAAATTGTTATTATGGAAAGTGATGGACTAATAAAATACACTATATATTTGTGAAATACCTATAAATAATAAAACAAAAAATGGGAAAATGAATAATGTAAAACATAGTACTGTTGCTTTAGAAAAAGAGAGAGATCTTTGTGATTTTTTTCTATAAATTATATTTAGTAGATACAGTTTATAATTAGACTAATAATTTGAAGTTCCCTGGGAGAATCTATTTCCTGGTGTTTAGAAAACAATCATTGAAGTACATTATTGAGTCAGTTTTAGGGTATGATATTAACTTTGTAAGTTTGTTTTTCTATTTTCATAAAAGGTAAATTATTATAGCTTCATTTACTAGAACTTACTTAAAGAATGACTCAGTTAATTTTCTAGGTAAAAAAATAGGTGCTTTGTGTGGTTTTATTGCTAATTAAAATCACCCAGGTGAAAAGGTTCTTAGGCTCCATGTTACTTATCTAAGAGTCCTCAATCTGGAATTGGTGACCACATATTTTTCTGAGTAACTAGACGTACACTTGGCACTTGTAAGAGCCAAGTCTCTTGCTGGATCCTGTCTGTTTCTCTCATACATTCTCTTTTGATTTTCATAAAATGGAGTATTTCCTTAACTCAAATTTCTTTGATGTTACACATAGATAAAACCAGACGGAACTTATAAAGTTGAAGTGAATTGCCTCTGAAGGCAGGTCTTTGTTTTCTTTATTATAATCATTTTAATACATTTCAAGTTATAAATTAGATGTGTGTGTGTGTGTGTCTGTGTGTGTGTGTGTGTGTGTATATGTATATATATATAAGACTTTGATTAAAAAGTAAATACGTCCTTTTAAAAGGAGCCAGTAGAAGAGCAAGCCAGTCAGAAGGAAGAGAAAATAAAAAGGCCTGGAGGCAGGAATAAGCTTAGTGTGTTCAGGTAATTGTGGAGGGGAAGGTGGGAAAGAGATTGCTAGAGTATAATGGATGAGGAAGAGTAATCGCAGTAAAAAGAGGAGCAATTGAAGAATAGGAGAGTATAAAAAGACTCCTGTGAGGTGTGTCTCTTCTTCAAGGTTGCTCTCTGAAATCAGTTGTTATCTGGAGATGGTTGACTACTCCCGTGTGCAGTCCACACTCAACTGATTCCACACTCAACTGATCCCAATTGATTCCAAAGGCCATTTGGGAAAAAAAGATTGTTTCGTCTTTGTCCTAGGTTTCCCCTGTCCTAGCAAAGGATCTGAAGCATAATAAATCCACAAAATGTAATTTGCTTTCTTTTTGTTAGTTGGAGATCGAAGAAGGCCTTAGAGATGTAGTTGCAACCCATAATTTTATAATGAAAAGATGAAAACAAGTAGTAAGACAAATATCATTTGGTAGAGTTGGGATTATAACTTATGATTCTAGTCTCCTAATGCAGAGCTGCAACCTTACCTGACATTTTTATTAACAGTCTAAAGGGAAATAATGCCATTTGCAGCAATATGGATGGACCTAGAGATGTCATACTGAGTGAAGTAAGTCAGACAGGGAAAGACAGATTTCATTCAACTTATATGTGGAATCTAAAAAAAAAAAAGAATACAAGTGAACTTATTTACAAAACAGAAATAGAGTCACAGATGTAGAAAACAAACTTATGGTTACCAGGGGGAAAATGGGGGTGAGGGATAAATTGGGAGATTGGGGTTGACATGTACACACTACTATATATAAAATGGATAACTAATAAGAACCTACTTTATAGCACAGAGAACTCTACTCAATACTCTGTAATGACCTATATGGGAAAAGAATCTGAAAAAGAGTGGATATATGTATATGTATAACTGATTCAGTTTGCTTGTACATCTGAAACTAACACAACATTGTAAATCAACTATACTCCAATAAAAATTAAAAAAAAAAAAAAGCACACAGGAAGTGGAAAAAAAAGTCTAAAGGGATAAAGCCAAAATATCCCTAATAAGCCAAATAAAATTTGGGAGGGTCCAAGAAATTTTGAAAGGTCTTGAAGAGCTAAATTTAATATTAGAATTTTTAAAATAAAGAGTTTTAAAAAAAGAAGTTTTCTTGTTGTTGTTTATTTAATCAGTTTAATGATTATGAAGTGAGAATTAGAGAAAGATGTGTTTTTCAGTTTTCAACTTGGATGAAATGCACATCATCTTGACCCCATAATTCTGTTTTTCCTAAATGAATCTATTATGTTTTGTGATGAAAATATCAAGTCATAAAGAAATTAAAGAAGCATCAGCAAAGGGAGACTAGGACAGGGGTTCATTCATGGTAAATTTTCATTTTATTTGTCAGATTTTAGAAATCAGTTGTTGTAATGCATATAAAGAAAAAAATAAATGTTTAAATATTGTAAGAATTTAATTTCAGAGAGTGTGCACTCTTACTTTTTTTGGGTATCATCCTATGTGTAATTATCAACCAAATGAGAATAAAATATTATTCTTTTTTTAACATAATTTCCATGCTTGCATCATGTACAATGTAGTAAAATTAACCACCTTAGCATGAGTTATCTCTTACTAACTAGATATTTCATTTAAGTGTAATGGCGTAAGGAACATGACATTAGGTTGTTATAAGGGTAGTTTATGTAAACGCTTTCCATGGAAAAAAAATTTAACCTGGGCCTGAACTATGGATCAGTAAACTCCAGGTTATTTGGAAGAATATGCTTCTTATCTTGAGGCAGAAAATGCACTTTATCTTCAGGAAGCCTACATATAAGTTTTTGGCTCATATCCCTAAAGTACCCTGTTTCACTTCTGTTCTACTTGCTTAGTCTGCCTAATTTGAAAAAAAGTTTCCCTTTTCAACACAAGTGCTATTTTAATAACTCCCTTAAGGATCCAGGGAGAGAGAAAATCATCAGTCCAACTTCCTCTATGGCTTCTGTGGCGGAGAAATGAGCCTGTTAAACAGTCTATGTTGATACCAAACACCTAAGGTCATTGACGGATCAGAGCAAGAGAAGGAGAGGAAGACCGTCTCTAACAATGTGGGAGGTGGCGGCTGTGAATGAGGCCTGCGGACTCATATCTTTGTCAGCCACACATTGTTGAAAGTGGGAATCTTGGGATGAAGCTAGAACGAACTTCTTTGGAGCAAAAGCTGTCATAGAAACTGAACAGTAGAATCCCTCATTTGTAAGTAAGGAAGTTGATGGCCGAAGAAGGTATGTTTTATATGACAAGTTTGTGAAAGGTATTATACGGTTCTGAGTTTACAAAACTCTGAGCCCATTGCTCTTTCATTTTGTCCATCCAACTGGTTAAAATTTAAATAGCATTTATTTATCAAGAGTCTATTTTGTGCCATTAATTTCCTTATTGGAAATTACCAGTGAGCCACAAAAACCCTGTTCCTACCCTCATAGAAGTTACTTTATGTGAATTAGATCGACAGATATTTGTGTAGTAGCTATTAAATAGAATTTTCAAAGAAGGCTTTAAAATACTGTGAATATTTTTCCTTCAAACAGATGGTACATTAAATCACCAACAGTCAGAAACTCATTTATCCATTTTCCTCTAACCCTTAGGCCAGTTGAAAAAACAAATCTTGCAATAAAATTATACTACTATATTCCAAGTTGAAAATTTTAAAAACTTCTATTTCTTGAGAAGTCCAGAATTGTCTTCCAGTAAAACCATTATTAAAACCAATATGATAACGAAATAATTGGTAAAGACTTTGACTTCATGGAAGTTTTTCCTCCATTGAGCATTTGACTCCCATGCATAAAAGGCAGAATGATAAGGAATGAATAATAACATCTTTGGAGCATGTTGCATTGCTTGAGCAAATATAAGAATGCAAATTAAAAGCATGCCTCAGTTTTACACCTCACAAATTATGGTGGTGGACACAAATTCCCTGGCTCCAAACAATGAAAATTTGGTCACTGTGAATCAAATGAGGAATCAAAATATCCGAAGCTGCATTTTCAGTTAGGCAATTTTGTCTATAAACTGTTCAAATTACATAGAAAGAATGATCTCAGAATTGAAAGCAATGATTTTGTCCTTAATTACTTTAATATTTAGCTTAATTTTCTGTTTTCCTTGTCCTCTAAAGATAATTACAGTGAACTACCCCCACTCTATTCCCACCACAAACATATGGAAACAAAGCAAAGATTCACAACTCTAAGGAATGGCTTGTCTATAGAGATGGAAGGAACAGAACCCTGAATTAGCTTCCCACTTTCCACTGACATATTAGCCCAGTGATACTGACCTCAGTTCCAATATTGTGTGTAGCTTTGTATGTTCTGCTTTTGTGTATTTTCTTAGACAATAAAACCAGGGTGTTCCAGATGCTCCAAAGGAAGGCTTGATAACATATTTACAGCATGCAGCCTGGATAATAATGTGAGTTTGTGGATGAGACAATGTCAAAGATTGTTATTACCATGAAGAAAAATAGAGCGGATCATTATCAGAACCACTGATGCTGCTAGAAAAAAAGAGTAGAAGGAGTATACGATTTTATTTGCATCTGTATTTTACTTCGTGTTGATGAGTATATTATATAGGAACAAACTATTCATTTTAAGATTGCTTAGGCATTTTTGGTGTTTCACTGAAAGAAACAATACAAAGCAGGTAATTGAGAAATGTACCTATAAGAAAATGATTTATATCTGGGATATACATAATTCTAAGGAGTACCTGATCAAGTGTTATTCCCATAACACTTTTTAAAATAATGATAACAGATGGAATTATGATAATGATTCTACACCAAAGGCATATTATTTCCCTTAATAATCTTTAAACTTCCTAGAGTGTAATGCGCAGTGAACAGTAATCTTTCTTAGGTTAGACCACGCACAGTGTTGTTTTCAACTTGTTTGCCCAATTTGGCAATATTATCCCTACTGCACATGTCAGATGTGGTCTACCAAATAACAATTAATAATATTAGGAATGCTTCTTAATGAGGAGGTTGATGAAAATGTTAAGGGAGAAATCAATGGGAGTCATACAATGAAATACAATGGATATAAATTTTCTATAAATTAAGACAAAAAAATTTAAGATGGTGGTAGGACCTAGATGAATATTTTATTAGTAAATCAATCCCATATGCACAAAAATCTAAATGATAGGCTATGGGGGTTCAAATACTAATTTTTAATTTCCTCCTAACTATGACATTTTAAAACCCTGCACTAACTCTGTTCTCTTTTGTTTTGAATTTCTCTTCTATTAGTGATCCTCTTGTGCCTAATTCACACTATTCATGTCCACATTATCATGTCCTTGGCTGACCATACCCTTTAATTAGTATCCATATTACTGTGCACAGAGAATTCTAAGTCTCTAAATATTCAAAGTTTACAATAATTATATGTTTTTCAGTCATACTTTTCAAAAGGGTTATTTTGCTCTAAACACGATTTTTTAAATACTGCCATCAGTATTTTTGTGTGTGTTAAGAGGGACAATTCATAATTTCTCTAATAAAAAAACCCAAAATCTCAGTGTCTTAAAACAATTTCTAATTTCATAGTTTAATGAAGGTCAAGTGACTCTCTGAGGCATCTCCTCCATCCTTTTTTCCAAATGTTACATTTCATCTTTCTTTTTATACATAGAATGCCCTCACTTTTGCCCTAAGAGTGACAACACAGAATTTCATCATTCAGTCTCCATAGATCAAATCCAGAATCTCCAGTTTATCCACAGTTTTTCTCATCAAGTCCAGATAGTTCTTTCCTGAAAAGCGACCTATGAATAATTATAGACAAATTATTGCATGCATGTGCATTCACACACACCCCCTAAATATACAAGGATGTAACAGGGGAAAAAATAACTGGAATGAAATCTCCTGCTTGGAAAGGGAAAGAATGAAGGGCATGCAGAGTTTCGGCTCATCTGATTCTTGAAATCCACAGAATCTGTATGATACAAGTATCCAGACTTCTTCCACTGTATGGCTTTGTCATATCGTAATTCTTTGAATTCACCGCTGAGGACTGAGGCCAATATATTATGCAAGAGAATAGAGGACATTTCAAAAACCAGGCTTAAAATGTCATATTCCTGTGGCCAGAACAAAGTCACACTTAGCAGCAAGAGGTAACTGGTAATATATTCTTCTTGTGTGATGAGTGGAAAAATGAATTGGTTTGAGGAAAATAAAATTATATCTGCCACACCAGAATCGCTTATGTTTCTTCACCCAGGACTCTACAGTTCTGCTCTTTTTTTCATCTGAAATCAACATATTGTTCCATCTCTACTATGCTTTCTTCATCAACATGAGAGTAATATCTTTAATATAACTCTTTATTGCTGGAGTAATAAATTCATGATTGAATCTAAACTGGGGTTTAAACCTAAACTTAGGTTCTTAATCCTGCCTTAGACAGTAACAAGAAAAAAAACAGGATGCTTTTTGTGTAACATCATCAGTATCTTCTCTGACTATAGTGGCAAAGGGGATTTTAGAATTTGGAGTTTATCTGCCCTTATCTAGAAAATAGCAGAAGTGGTTAGACAGGTTTCTTACCTGAATTTGGCTATTAACCAAAGTTCAAATTATCTAGAATTATATCTGATAAAATGTTAGTTTAGTCTTTTGGGTCAGATAAATATGCTCTTTCTACTCCACATGTGTGTTTTTCACCCAGTGTTGAATGCATTGGCTGTGAAAAGCGTATCTACAATTCGGTCCAAACCATTTCCTCTCTTATAATCTTTCTTTATGTTAAAAGATAAACTGAGCTAGATTAGAATTTTCAGGAGTTTACTTGATTAGATAGATTTTAATCCTGCAGTGGCCAAATCAAAAGTGACTAGCAGTGCTCTGCCGACTGGAGTTAGGGGAAATGCTTTCATAGGGCAGGGCAGACGCGGAAGCACAGCGAGAACGTTGATTGGCTGTAGCTTAAGTCATTGCCTTATTTGGGAAAGCCTAGTTGCTGTTTGTGATTATTGGTTCTTAAATTTTTTTTTTTTTCTGAGATATGAATGCATTTACAGAATTGACTCTGGCGTAGGTTTCGATTTGCTTATATAGGCCACCAAGGCATTAGTGCCACCTCAGTCTAATGACTTCTTGTTTAACTGCTTTAACATGTGCAAAGATATAGGCACAATATTAACAACAACAAAAAGAGATGAAATCATTATTTTTAAGTTTGTTCGTATTGATCACACGGTTATGTGTAGAGACATTTCCTAAGACATTTAAGTAACTGTGCTACCCTATAAAATACATGCTCTTCTGTGTTGAAGTGTAAAAATGAATGAGTGTAATCTACTGAACCAACAATAATTTATCCCTAGACAACAGACCAGGGGTCATTACTTGATGTCATTCAGTCATATGCATTGTCTAGCACAGGCTTTTCTGAATTGAGCAGGTGTCCAATCTTTGAAGTAGGGAGTAAGCATCAGGATTAAGTGCTTTAAAAACAGCAGTGACAACAAGAAGTCATTTTTATACCTAATTGGAGGTTATATCTTGGAGAATGCAATGTTGAAATTAAGCTTTGTTCTGATATTCTGAACATAGAATCACAGCAGATCTTAATCCTGTGCTAAAATTCTCTACAGTGCTTTGAATGGAAACACTTTTGCATTTTCCAAAACATTGAATTAAAAAAAAAGAAAAACTTCTAAATGATATTTAGATAGCTAAGTGATATCAAAGATAATCTGAAAATTAAACCTACTTCTTTATTTATATTCAGTCCATCTGAGCATAGCTTAAATTTTTCATCTAATGTCCATCCGACAGCCTCAACCAATTCTGAATAAATCTCACTGTGAACAAATATTTATAAACTCTGGTAATAGCATGAGACAAATCAGTTGTCTTAACCCACCATTTGGATAGTATGTCCTTGAAATTACTATACTTCTTCAAAAAAAGATTTCAAGATATTTATATACTTTCTACTTAGGAGAGTTTACAGTTTTAGTTGAAAGAAATAAATTCAATAATTAGCCTTATCCATTTTCCTACGTATTTATTTAGTCTCTAGAAATTTTTGTATTATAAAATTTGTCATTCAAAAACCTTAAGTTTCAAGAAATCGAAACATACATTGGGAAAAGGAGGAGAGTCTGTTAGGAAAATACAAGGGTGCGGGACCAAAGAAGATGACACATTTTCTTTTTCACACACATGTTCCTTCTCCTTTCCTTGCTCAGTCCATAAAGGAACTTTTTCTACTTCACAGTACACATGGTATGCAAAAAGCAACCCAAACCATGGCTTATACCTCAAATTCACTTTATGTAATCCCAGCTAACTAGAAGAGCTAGGGAAGAGATTTTACAAGAAGGGGGTGTTTTGGATAAAATTCGTTCAAAAAAAAATACAAAACAAAAACAAAGAAAAAATCACTTAATTTTTCCATAGAAAGCTTGAAACTCACTGTCAAAAGCAAATCTAATTTTGTCTTCAGTTCTTCTTCCTCATAATACAAACTTTAAAGACTGCACAGATTTTTTTATAGCTACATATGTATGCAGTCTTACATAGAAGCACATATACATGTCAGTTTTATTAGTTCTAACCAAGAATAGCTTTGAAGGGATTTTCCTGGAGTGAGAAATAGAAAGTTTAGTTGGAACTAAAATTAAATAAAACAAATGGATTAAATCTATTCTGGGCAATTTTTTGAAGAAGTTTATGTATTTTATTGAAAAATGTCACATCATAGCTCAACAGATTGTTTTGTGTTAATCTACCATATTATTTCAACAGAGGTACTGGTTTCAAAAAATATTGCTCCATTTAAATGCTAATATAGGTACCGCTATGGAGGTCTCTTAAAGATTATGGGTTCTGAATACTCTAGTTATAGAACATTTGGCCTTTATAGATAAAGTTCCTTTACTTCAGTTAAAACCCTGTATCTATAAAGGGAAAATGACTTTGTCACTCTGTTGGTTCCTAATATTATTAAATATTTATTAAGATTCAATAGTACATTAAGCATTTATAAAGTAAGAATAGAATAATGTTTACTTTAATTAACCTAGTATCTGAAGTCTCTTAAGGGAGATGGATATACATTACACACGCTTCTGTGTAGCTTTTCTGGTCATAGATAGGATTCAGAATCACAGTAGCTCAGGTGTGTCATCTTTTATTATTATGGAATTAGAAAAAAACACTTATACAATTTACCTAAGTCCATGATAGTAAGCTCCTTAAACTGTAGACAGATATGTCTTTGAGATTGCCCTTACTGCTTGCACAGTTTTGTTCTTTCTAATTTTTATTTTGATGCTTATTCCACTAAACAATGTTGATATCCACATTGATCAAAAAGCAGTATGTATATTTATGGCTCACATTAAGATGATATAATTTCTGTGTAACGTATTGAATCACTAACTGTTAGAGCCTCATGAGCCTTTTAAGATAAACTCATTCACTTTGCCAGAAAAAATTTATGGCTTAGAGAATTTAAGGTCCATTGACAATCCAATGCTTTTATCAACCTGTTATGAGTTATGAGGACAGACAGACAAGTGATCTTCCTTCTATTGTTGAAATATTTCTTATACTTACGTGGTAGATAGTTCACCCTTTATAGTGAAACATTTCTCATTGATTTCAGGGTTAAATGTTACTATTTTAATGTTAATAATATAGAAATACACATAGACCAAAGACTAGAAATAAATTTCTATTCTTACTGTTTCTAATCCGATAGTGGGAGAGTGGGAATGACTCTTCAGTACTACCATGTTCCAAGAGATGACTCAACATTCTCCTAACAGTCTTCTCTTTGAATCACTGTGAAATCAGTGCAATGGAGCATGATACCATTTGGCCTCCACATGACAGGAAAGGGTTGTTTGCCTATTAAGTTTGCCTTTGTTCTTTTCTTATCAGGCTGTGATATGTCCAGTGGAACCACTTGGTATCCAAAGGCAAATATAGAGACAGAAATCACCTGTTGTACTTGGTGGTGAAGATGGTGATGGTGATGATGATGATGATGATGATGACAGATGTGGTGGTGGGAATGATGATCATGTTATATAACATTGATCTAGGACCTCCTATATGCTAAGCATTGTTCTTATTAATTTAAATGTATTATCCTATTATTTATCACAATAGTTTTATGAAGTAGCTACTATGGTTATCCTCTTTTTTACCTCATATATAGAGAAGGAAAGTACCTATATTCAAACACTGCACATCTTACTGTAACATCCTCTTTCATCCCATTTATAGAGTGTACACTCATATTTATTAATACTCTCATCAATATATATGACATGTATCTTATATACTTACATGTTTATGTATATAATGTATCATATGTTTATTTTAAAGAGTTTACAGTTAATTTGAAGATCTCAAAAAATAAGTTATTGAATTCCAGTTTGAGATCTCCATTTTTATATCACCAGTAGAGAGCATCTATGTGTACTATCTTGAAGTGATCACTCTTTTTTGTGTGTGTGTGTGTCAGCTGATTTTTTTTTTAAATAGATCTTTATTAGAGTATAACTGCTTCACAATACTGCGCTAGCCTCTGTCACACAACAGAGTGAATCAGCCACATGCACACATATATCCCCATATCCCCTCCCTCCTGAGCCTCCCTCCCACCCTCTCTATCCCACCTCTCTAGGTTGTTGCAAAGCACCGAGCTGATCTCCCTGTGCTATGCTGCTGCTTCCCACTAGCTATTTTACATTTGGTAGTGTATATGTGTCGATGCTACTCTCACTTCACCCCAGCTTCCCCTTCCTCCCCGTGTCCTCAAGTCCATTCTCTATGTCTACGTCTTTATTCCTGCCCTGCCACTAGGTTCATCAGTACCATTTTTTTTTTTTTTTAGATTCCGTATATATGTGTTAGCATACGGTATTTGTTTTTCTCTTTCTGACTTACTTCACTCTATATGACAGACACTAGGTCCATCCACCTCACCAGAAATAACTCAATTTCGTCTCTTTTTATGGCTGAGCAATATTCCATTGTATATATGTGCCACATCTTCTTTATCCATTCATCTGTTGATGGACATTTAGGTTGCTTCCATGTCCTGGCTATTGTAAATAGTGCTGCAGTGAACATTGTGGTACATGTATCTTTTTGAAGTATGGTTTTCTCAGAGTATATGCCCAGTAGTGGGATTGCTGGGTCATATGGTAGTTCTATTTTTAGTTTTTTAAGAAACCTCCATACTCTTCTCCATAGTGGTTGTATCAATTTACATTCCCACCAACAGTGCAGGAGGTTTCCCTTCTCACTACACCCCTTCCAGCATTTATGGTTTGTAGATTTTTTGATGATGGCCATTCTGACTGGTGTGAGGTGATACCTCATTGTAGTTTTGATTTGCATTTCTCTAATAATTAGTGATGTTGAGCATCCTTTCATGTGCCTCTTCGCCATCTGTATGTCTTCTTTGGTGAAATGTATATTTAGGTCTTCTGCCAATTTTTTAATTGGATTGTTTGTTTTTTTGATATTGAGCTCCATGAGCTGCTTGTATATTTTGGACATTAATCCTTTGTATGTTGTTTCATTTGCGAATATTTTCTCCCATTCTGAGGGTTGTCTTTTCATCTTGTTTATGGTTTCCTTTGCTGTGCAAAAGCTTTTAAGTTTCATTAGGTCCCATTTGTTTATTTTTGTTTTTATTTTCATTAATCTAGGAGGTGGGTCAAGAAAGATCTTGCTGTGGTTTATGTTGGAGTGTTTTTCCTGTTTTCCTCTAAGAGTTTTATAGTGTCTGGTCTTACATTTAGGTCTTTAATCCATTTTGAGTTTATTTTTGTGTATGCTGTTAGGAAGTGTTCTAATTTCATTCTTTTACATGTAGCTGTCCAATTTTCCCAGCACCACTCATTGAAGAGGCTGTCTTTTCTCCATTGTATATTCTTGCCTCCTTTGTTGTAAATTAGTGGCCATATGTGCATGCATTTATCTCTGGGCTTTCTATCCTGTACCATTGATCTATATTTCCGTTTTTCTGCCAGTACCATACTGTCTTGATTACTGTAGCTCTGTAGTGTAGTTTGAAGTTGGGGAGCCTGATTCCTCCAGCTCTATTTTTCTTTCTCAAGATTGCTTTGGCTATTCGGGATCTTTTGTGTTTGCATATGAATTGTAAAATTTTTTGTTCTAATTCTGTGAAGAATGCCATTGGTAATTTGATAGGGATTGCATTGAATCTGTAGACTGCTTTGGGTAGTAGTCATTTTCAAAATATTGATTCTTCCAATTCAAGAACATGGTATATTTCTCCATCTGTTTATGTCATCTTTGCTTTGTTTCATCAGTGTTTTATTGTTTTCAGAGTACAAGTTTTTGCCTCCTTAGGTAGGTTTACTCCTAGGTATTTTATTCTTTTTTTTGCAGTGGTAAATGGGAGTGTTTCCGTAATTTGTCTTTCTGATTTTTCGTTGTTAGTATATAGGAATGCCAGAGATTTCTGTGCATTAATTTTGTGTCCTGCAACCTTACCAAATTTGTTGATTAGTTCTAGTAGTTTTCTGCTGGCATCTTTAGGATTTTCTATGTATAGTATCATGTCATCTGCCAACAGTGACAGTTTTACTTCTTCTTTTCCAATTTGTATTCTTTTTATTTCTTGTTCTTCTCTGATTGCCATGGCTAGGATTTCCAAAACTATGTTAAATAATAGTAGTGAGAGTGGACATCCGTATCTTGTTCCTGATCTTACTGGAAATGCTTTCAGTTTTTCACCATTGAGTATGATGTTTGCTGTGGGTTTGTCATATATGGCCTTTATTACATTGAGGTGGGTTCCCGCTGTGCCCACTTTCTGGAGAGTTTTTATCATAAATCAGTGTTGAATTTTGTCAAAAGCTTTTTCTGCATCTACTGAGATGATCATATGGTTTTTATTCCTTAATTTGTTAATATGGTGGATCACATTGATTGGTTTGCATATATTGAAGAATCCTTGTATCCCTGGGATAAATCCCACTTGATCATGGTGTATGATCCTTTTAATATGTTGTTGGATTCTGTTTGCTAGTATTTTGTTCAGGATTTTTACATCTATGTTCATCAGTGATATCGCTCTATAATTTCCTTTTTTTGTGATAACTTTTTCTGGTTTGGATATCAGGGTGATGGTGGCTTCACAGAATGAATTTGGGAGTGTTCCTCCCTCTTCAATTTTTTGGAAGAGTTTGAGAAGGATGGTGTTAGCTCTTCTCTAAATGTTTGATAGAATTCGCCTGTGAAGCCATCTGGTCCTGGACTTTTTGTTTGGTGGGCGATTTTTAATTACAGTTCAATTTCATTACTTGTGGTAGGTCTGTTTATGTTTTCTAATTCTTCCTGGTTCAGTCCTGGAAAATTTTACCTTTCCAAGAATTTGTCCATTTCTTCGTGGTTGTCCATTTTATTGGCATATAGTTGTTTGTAGTAGTCTCTTATAATTGTTTGTATTTCTGTGGTGTCAGTTGTGACTTCTCCTTTTTCATTTCTAATTTTACTGATTTGCATCCTCTCCCTTTTTTTCTTGATGAGTCTGGCTAAGGGTTTATTAATTTTGTTTATCTTATCAAAGAACCAGCTTTTAGTTTTATTGATCTTTGCTATTGTTTTCTTCATTTCTATTTCATTTACGTCTGCTCTACTCATTATGATTTTTTTTCCTTCTACTGACTTTGGGTTTTCTTTGTTCTTCTTTCTCTCATTGCTTTAGGTGTAGGGTTAGATTGTTTATTTGAGATTTTTCTTGTTTCTTGAGGTGAGATTGACTTGCTATAAACTTCCCTCATAGAACTGCTTTCGCGGCGTCCCGTAGGTTTTGGGTCGTCTTGTTTTCATTGTCATTTGTTTCTATGTATGTTTTTATTTTTTCTTTGATTTCTTCAGTGATCTCTTGGTTACTTAGTAGCACACTGTTTAGCCTCCATATATTTGTGTTTTTCACACTGTTTTTCCTGTAATTGATTTCCAGTCTCATAGTGATGTGGTCAGAAAAGATGCTTGATACGATTTCAATTTTCTTAAATTTTCTGAGGCTTGATTTGTGACCCAAGATGTGATCTGTCCTGGAGAATGTTCTCTGTGCACTTGAAAAGAAAGTTTATTCTGCCCCTTTTGGGTGGAATGATCTATAATTATCGATTAAATCTATCTGGTCTATTGTGTCATTTAAAGCTTGTGTGTACTTATTTATTTTCTGTTTGGATGATTTGTCCATTGGTGTAAGTGAGGTGTTAAAGTCCCCTACTATTATTGTGTTACTGTTGATTTCCCCTTTCATGGTTGTTAGCATTTGCTTTATGTATTGAGGTGCTCTTATGTGGGTGCATAAACATTTATAATTGTTTATATATTCTTCTTGGATTGATCCCTTGGTCATTATGTAGTGTGCTTCCTTATCTCCTGTAACAGTCTTTATTTTAAAGTCTATTTTGTCTGATACGAGTATTGCTACAACAGCTTTCTTTTGATTTCCATTTGCATGGAATATCTTTTTCCATCCCTTCACTTTCAGTCTGTATGTGTCCCTAGGTCTGAAGTGGGTCTCTTGTAGACAGCATATATATGGGTCTTATTTTTGTGTCCATTCAGCCAGTCTGTGTCTTTTGGTTGGGGCATTTAATCCATTTACATTCAAGGTTATTATCGATATGTATGTTCCTATTACCATTTCCTTAATTGTTTTGGGTTTGTTTTTGTGAGTCCTTTTACTTCTCTTGTGTTTCCTGCCTAAAGAAGTTTCTTTAGCGTTTGTTGTAAAGCTGGTTTGGTGGTGCTGAATTCTCTTAGCTTTTGCTTGTCTGAAAAGCTTTTGATTTATCCATAGAATCTGAATGAGATCCTTGCTGGCTAGAGTAATCTTGGTTGTAGGTTTTTCTCTTTCATCACTGTAAGTATATCCTGCCTCTCCCTTCTGGCCTGCAGAGTCTCTGCTGAAAAGTCAGCTGATAACCTTATGGGGTTTCCTTTGTATGTTATTTGTTGTTTTTCCCTTGCTGCTTTTAACATTTTTTCTTTGAATTTAATTTTTTTTAGTTTGATTAATATGTGTCTTGGTGTGTTTCTCCTCGGGTGTATTCTGTATGGGACTCTCTGTGCTTCCTGGACTTGGGTGACTGTTTTCTTTCCCATGTTAAGGAAG
This sequence comes from Balaenoptera physalus, assembly GCF_965194825.1. NCBI lineage: Eukaryota > Metazoa > Chordata > Mammalia > Artiodactyla > Balaenopteridae > Balaenoptera > Balaenoptera physalus. The sequence goes on from NC_138890.1 coordinate 152,582,991, forward strand.
TTTTCCTCTGTAATCTCTTCAACTATTTTCTCAGACCCTTTCTTTTTCTCTTCTTCTTCTGGAACCCCTGTAATTTGAATGTTGTTTCGTTTAGTGTTGTCCCAGAGGTCTCTGAGATTGTCTTCAATTCTTTTTGTTCTTTTCTCCTTATTCTGCTCCTCAGCAGTTATTTCCACCATTGTGTCTTCCAGCTCATTTATTCGTTCTTTTGCCTAAGTTATTCTCTTATTGATTCCTTGTAGTGGATTTTTCATTTCAGTTATTGTGTTGCTCATCTCTGTTTGTTTGTTCTTTAGTTCTTCTAGATCTTTATTAATCATTTCTTGTATTTTCTCAATCCGTGCCCTCCATTCTATTTCCGAGATTCTGGATCATCTTTACTGTCATTTCTGTGAATTCTTTTTCAAGTAGATTGCCTATTTCCTCTTCATTTATTTGGTTTTGTAGTTATTTACCTTGCTCCTTCGTCTGTGACATATTTTTTTGCCGTCTTATTTTTTTTTTGATGAGTGGGATTGTGTTTCCATCTTACTGTTTGTTTGGCCTGAGGCTTCCAACACTGGAGTTTGTAGGCTGTTGGGTAGAGCTGGGTCTTGGTGCCGAGATGAGGACCTCCAGGAGACCTCACTCTGATGAATATTCCCTGGGGTCTGAGGTTCTCTGTTAGTCCAGTGATTCGGACTTGGAGCTCCCAACTCAGGCGCTTCGGACTGACCCCAGGCTCATGAATGAAGATTCTGCAAGCTGTGTGGAGTGGCAAAAAAAAAAAAAAAAGCAGGGGGAGAACAATAACAAATTAAAAAAATAAAATTAGACTAGGAAACTAACATATATGTTAGAAAGAATATAAAAATAAAAATATAGATGAAACAACAACCAGAATGTAAAACAGAACCACAATAGTAAAAGAGAGGAGAAGGAAAAAAGAAGGTGGAAAAGGCCTTGGCTGTGGAGGGCGGGGCCTAAGCAGGGGTGGGGTTTGGGTCGTGGGCGGGTCCTATACTTAGGACCCCCAGGAATGAAAAAGGCCCTGGGGGGTGTGGGGGGAGGGCCTTAGGCTCAGTTGAACAGAAGGGGCCCAGATGTGCTTCCTGCCTTTGGTCTCAGAGGGTGGGGGCCCCACCTGGGAGCCCAGCAACTTCCTGGGCTTGAGTGGGCAGGGCAAACGTCCTCGGCTCCTCTCCCTCTCCTCTGGTCCTGGAGGGCCCCTCCTGCCTGCCTCTCCTCCCGCCTCCCTCCTATGTTCCCAGGACCCATGTGGCCTGGAGGGGGCTTTAGAGGGCAGGGGACCCGGCCTGGGAGCTCAGCAGGCTTCTGAGGCTCAAGTGGGCAGGGCCAAGCCCTCCACTCCTCTCCCACTGCTCTGGTCCTGGAGGGCCCCTCCTGCCTGCCTCTCCTGCTCTTTCCCAGCTTCCCTCCCATGCCCCCAGGACCCATGTGGCCCAGAGGGGGCCTCTGAGGCTGTAGGACCCGGCCTGAGAGCTGTGCAAACTTCTCCGGCTGATTGGGCAGGGGATACACTGGGCCTGCTCCCCCCTGATCTGAGCCCCCAAGGGTCCCTCCAGGCATGGGAAACACTCCCCCCCTCTCAGCCACCCCTCAGGGGTGCCGGTCCTGTCCGACCTCCACTTCTCCTCCCCCCTTAGTCCCCCCACATCCTACCAGCTTGCTTGGGGGTTCCTCCCATCACCTTGGGTGTCAAGGTCCCCCACCAGCATCCTGCAGGCACCCTAGTGGTGGGGAGACACGAACTCCGTGTCTTGCCACACCGCCATCTTGACTCTGCACCTGAAGTGATCAGTCTTAATAAGGTTCTCATACACTGTCTTTAAGGGCTGTAGGTGAGAGCATTCTGTTTAATATAAAATATTATGGCCGCCTTAATTTATTTATGCAAAGTAATAAACAAAGACCATGGTGCAATTTCCAATAATTTACACTTTCAGTCATTTTCCTTCTTAGACAATTTTACATTTACATTTTAAATTATTTTGGGTTAATTTAGTGACTCAGTTATTCATTTCACAATGTTTGGGAAAAAATCAGTGGTCCAAACATCTTATAAAAGTATATATTGATATGAACTGACTCTAAGTCAGACTAGATTAAAATGGGAGGTTATTTGGAAATTTCCTAACATTTATATAAAGTGAGTTGCACTTACTTTATCTTCAGTGTAGCCTGAAATGAGAATTTGCTATATAAAGAATATTATTTGCTAAGATTAGGGTAGTTTGACTAGATGCAGCATAAATAGTTAGGTATTGCAGGCTGTTTAAAGAGACAAGTTCAACGATTGAAGACAATCATCTACTTTTACCTTTTCCCCAGCAGGTACATATGCTCCCTCTAATGCAAATCATGTAGTTCTTGTTATGGACTGAATGTTTGTGTGCCCCACAAATTTATAAGCTGAAGCTCTAACCACCAGTTTGGCTGTATCTATCTAGAATTGGGGCCTTTAAGGCAGTGAGGTTAAATGAGGTCACAAGGGTGGGTTCCTGATCTGATAAGATTAAGTGTCCTTAAAAGAAGAAATATGAGAGTGTTCCCTGCTCTTCTCTGTCTTTCTCTTTCACTCTCCCTGAGTGCCCAAAAAAGAATTCATGTGAGAACACAGTGAGATGGCAGCTACCCCCAAGATGGGAAGAATACTCTCACCAGAAACTGACCATGCTAGCATGCTGATCTTGGACTTCTTGCCTCTAGAACTATGAGAAAGTTAATTCCTGTTGTTTAAACTACCTAGTCTGTGGCATTTTGTTGTCTCAGCCTGAACAGAGTGACACAGTTTCTAAATATGATTTTTCCCCTGTTTCTTTTCATATCACTGTACAGTAAAGCATTTTTGTACTAAAATTATTGGGGCAATACCTTGGGTTGTATTTAGATTTTGTCTTTCATTTCAATTTAGTTCCCAGAGTTATTATGTTTGACCTTAGCATAGTATTCAGGGGATATAGGCATTGCCTGCAGACTGTGAGAGTTATACCTCCTTAGAAGAGGTCATCAAAAAGATGTGACTGCCAGCTGACCTGCAAGCTGGACTGGGCCATTGGAGGCTCCCCACTCCTTCCCCTGTCCCTGGAATGTGTGTTCCGCTTGCCTTCCCCAATCCCAGAAGCTGTTCCAAGGAGACAGCTTTGAGATGGAAGTGTGATGTTGAGACTGTCTGGGCCTAGGTATGTGATTGAACCTGGTTAAGGCCTCCTGTGTATGTGACTGAACCCAGTTAATCTTAATTTTTAAGGTTCTGGTGGGCAGGTGTGGAAATCTATTCATTTTGCAGTTGCCTAATATAGGCCTCATAAGTAAATTCCCTTGCTTTCTAAAATTAGCAGCCACCAATCTGGAGTGCTCTGCCTCTCTCTTCAGTGTCTCTGCCCACTGCGTAGGGGACCAGTTTCAGATTACACCTGGGAAGCTCCCATGAACCAGCATACCTAGAGACGTGTATCTTTCTTTTTAAATCCTCAGCTCATTTTTTAAATTGTTTGATCAAATCTTTTCAAAGTCAAATGTGAGAAGTCAAATAGTTAATATTTAATTGTCCCTCCAAAGCTTTGTAATAGAAAAATAGAAATGAGAGATATTTATTTCCAAGTTTAGAATAGGGTTAGGATGCTGAAAATCATTGGGTTATCTTCTCACATAAATTGCATACTTGAAAAAATATCCTGGAACTAATTTAGATAGCAAGGTATTTCTGAACACAGTTATACATTCACCTCTTAAGCTCCACTTCAGATTTTACTATTGCATGTGGGCAACAGAGGACTTAAAGCAGATCTAGTCTGGCAAGGCCAGCATGAGGCTTTCCTATATTGGTTGTGAAACTGAATATTTAGACATTTCAGTTAGTTAGTTATTTTATATTGTTACCTCTTAATAAACAGCTTCTAAAAGTATATTCTACTTCTGAAATAGTCTTATTTAAATAAGAAGGAAGTAGGTCTTTACTCTTACTAAGGCACTGGCAAATCTTAAGCAACCTGAGAAGTCTTGATAATCTGTATGAACAATATTTTTTGAGAATACTTATTTAGAGAGATTACAATATTGGAAAGCTCCTAAAGAGGTCATTAAATTCTTAACCTATACTAGACAGAAAGGTGAAGTAAGATTTCAATATATTGACTAGAGAACTCTAGGCTGTTAATGCCAATGTTATAGCTGTGACATTATATGAGACCTTATCATCTTTAGTCACTGTTATACTATAATTAGTATAGCTGTACCATTAGGATAGTAAGGATTAATTACACAGGCTATCAGTATTCTTTGTAAATAAATGATCACTTATTTATAGGTGTAGTTAATATGATATTGATTTGCCAGCTCATTGTGGAATCAGTGTCAAATCTCGACATTAGTCAGGTAAAGAAATTTTTCCTCAAGGATACAGCCTAAATTAGTGAATGGCTTAATATTTTCTGATTTTATACAAAACTACTTTTACAAAGTTTGACGGATTATAATTTAGATTAAACTATTTCAATGGATTCTGGAGGTGGAAGTTTTTCATCTTGGTTGAGGTTCTCTCTGGAAGTATCTGCCTTTGGAGAAATTAGATTCCATTAACTGTCTGATTCATTTAACCTGCAATTCTCAGAAAACAAACACATTTGCCATCACCAGAGGCTGAATATTTGAAGAAGAGACCACTTTGGTTTTATAAGCCTGTGGATTTTTTTCATCTGCTCAGTGTGCTTAGGTAAACTGTATCTATTTACTCTGTGCCATAGAAGGACTGTAAAAAATGCTTCCACTTTTTGGAACTCATCCAAATTAAAGAAATAAAGTTTCCATAGAAATACAGCCAACTCCAGTCAGCTATGTGCTCCAGTCTATCTGTGTTTTCTAACTTGTTCTCCATTCTAAATATGCTTTTCTTCTCTGAAATGCCTATCTCCTTTGTGCATACAGTTATTTAGTGGTCCTTTATTTTATCTGCCTGCCAAAATCCACAGAGAAAGGAAACGTGCCATCCTTACAACTTGCGTAGGCAAGTTTTGAGATTTTGCAACTACAGTTGTGCATGTATTCAACGCTCCCCTGCCTTCTCCTGCATTTGCGTGTGGAAATTGCATGCTTTATTCAATCCCCTAAATAATTCAACTTTGGGGTGGAAAAAACAGATGCTGAATTGGTATTAGCAACTTGAATGTATATTTACTGACTTTTTACGTGAAGTCATTGTAAAAGTCAAGAAAATATCAGAGATTCTCAGAACTTTATATTTAGGCCACTTGAAAAATGTTCCAGGTTCTTCTCTTGGTTCCTTCTGTTTTCTGCTCCACATTGAATGTGAAGAATGTTAAAAAGCCAACATTCTGCTAAAAAGCAATTACCTTCATGAAAAGAGCTTGAATAGATATCTAAATGGACTTACATATGCTCATTTACATTATATGAATTTTCACTAAAATTATACTTTTAAATATACTACAAGTTTATAAATCCTGAAAATAACTGGCTTTGTCACCTGGAAAGTTTCTCTTCAGTAACCATGCCCTCCACATGTATACTGCATAACCTGAGAAGATACAGAGTAGATAATGAGAGATACTTTACACCAAAGGAAAGAAAAATTAAAAAAAAATAATGATCATACTCATATTGTTTTCTTCATTTTATAACCTTTCTATAAGATTCTTGAAAATTACTACAAAATATAAAACTAAGAGTAGGCTAAAACATGAGAACTGCAAAGTCAAGATCATGATGTAGGAATCTCTGTGTTAGTTCAGGATAGTTGAGTTATGAGGGTAAGATAAAGCCAAGTGTGGAGTTAGGGGCACTAAGCTATGCAAGCTATTGCCTCCCCCCAGGATCTTTTTCCATAAAACCTCCTAAGATCACTGAGAAGACTGATCTCCTGTACTAAATTCACCAGTGGATATTACTGACCTGACTTGGTAGTTACTGTGGAAATTCTAACAGCTTACATAAGGTCTCTCATTGGAGAAATTTATCTTTTCTGACAGCCACATAGTATTGTGACCATGAAATAATGGGATATAAAAGGGTCTGTCTTCATATACTTGGCAGTGAATTCTTTATAAACATCTCCCTATTCTGTGGTGATGGGAAAACAAAACAAAACAAAAACTCAAGATTTTGGGGGCTGGTTTTCACTCATGCTTTATTGATTACTGTTTTATGAAAATTGGCCAAACCTTTATCTCTTTGGATTTCAGTTTTGTATTATATAAAATAGAAATTAATAGTCCTTGTTTTTCTTTGTACTTCACAGGAATTTTGTAAGTAATCAGAGTTTTTAAAGTTTGTGTGTATGTGTGCGTGTATGTATGTGTGAATTAAAATATTTTGAAACATGTAAACATCTAAATGTTAGGTAAGAGAAATAAAAAATAGCCCAAAAGGAATATTTTCTTTCTATAGGAGGGTCATTTCAATTTTAATCTTTTTAAATCTTTTGATTTTATATAGTACTGTACATTCATTCTTCATGCCCAAGTCAGTCAAACTGAACGTGATTTTATTGAGTGTTTATAGCATGTGTATACTGGACTAGGCTGGCCTTTTTTAAAATTTAATGTCTGCACTTAGTCTGTACTTATGCTTTCTATTTTGCTGGAAATGAGATTCTCTTTTTGAAACTGTGACACTGGTATTTTGATCACATCAGGCATCTTGCTTCTTTTCTATCACACCGCTATTTGCTTTACAAACATGGTTGTTTCTCAGCTCCCACAGCTGTACACTCCACTTGCTCTATCATTTTAGGTCATTACAATTTTAAACACAGGGGGCCTTGACAAATCCATTCATGAAAGGTATGTTTCTTATTTTTTTCTATTCTTGTATTCAAGTCTAGGAGATAAATGTTATCCCTCCTCTTGAACTTGGAAACATGGGGAATATCCTCCTTCATTCTCCTCTCCAAATCTCAGTAGGTTTAGAGAATGTGGTGTTAATAGAAGGTATTTTCAGCATCAGTAACATTTTGGAGGTTGAGTGTCCTTGTCATTTTAATTCAATCTGAGGAAAGATGGAATATTTTCCTTCTTGAAAAGATGGGCAACTAATATCAGAATTACATATAAGTAAGTTGCTTTTCAAATATTTTCAAATAGCATGCTCTAAATGGTAATATTAAACACTATATAGCTATCCCGAAGGTGGATTGCATATATCATCATTAAAACTAAGACAGGTATAATAATAAATATTGCCTCATATAGATAAGGTCCAGAAATGTCTGTAGTGTTGGGGGTAGTCATCTCCTGGAGTATAGGGGTTTAACATGGCAATTCTGATATATACTGGAATCAACTTTGAAAAAACTAATTTGTTCATAGATGATGTATGTTCATAAGAAATGCTAAGATATGCATTTAATAAGTGGTTACTGTGTTTCCTATACTAAGTGTTTTTTACATGGTATATTATATAATCTTAGGTGTTATGTAAAAATAAGTTTTATAGCACCTATTAAACACCTATTTTTATTTATTTTTTTAACATCTTTATTGGAGTATAATTCCTTTACAATGTTGTGTTAGTTTGTGCTGTATAACAAAGTGAATCAGCTATATGTATACGTATATCCCCATATACCCTTCTTCTTGTGTCTCCCTCCCACTCTCCCTATCCCACGCCTCTAGGAGGTCACAAAGCACCGAGCTGATCTCCCTGTGCTATGCAGCTGCTTCCCACTAGCTATCTGTTTTACATTTGGTAGTGTATATATGTCAGTGCTACTCTCTCACTTCGTCTCAGCTTACCCTTCCCCCTCCCCTTGTCCTCAAGTCCATTCTCTACGTCTGCGTCTTTATTCCTGTCCTGCCCCTAGGTTCATCAGAACCATATATATTTTTTTTAGATTCCATATATATGTGTTAGCATATGGTATTTGTTTTTCTCTTTCTGACTTACTTCACTCTGTATGACAGACTCTAGGTCCATCCACCTCACTACAAATAACTCAATTTGTGTTTCTTTTTATGGCTGAGTAATACTCCATTATATATATGTGCCACGTCTTCTTTATCCATTCATCTGTTGATGGACACTTAGGTTGCTTCCATGTCCTGGCTATTGTAAATAGAGCTGCAATGAACATTGTGGTACATGACTCTTTTTGAATTATGGTTTTCTCAGGGTATATGCCCAGTAGTGGGATTGCTGGGTCGTATGGTATTTCTACTTTTAGTTTTTTAAGGAACCTCCATACTGTTCTCCATAGTGGCTGTATCAATCTACATTCCCACCAACAGTGCAAGAGGGTTCCCTTTTCTGCACACCCTCTCCAGCATTTATTGTTTGTAGATTTTTTGATGATGGCCATTTTGACCGGTGTGAGGTTATACCTCATTGTAGCTTTGATTAAACACCTATTTTTAAATGAGAGACTCTGAGGTATTAAGAGTCGGTTGAAATTTCCACAGCCAAAAAGACGTAGTCCCCAGATTCAAAGTGAGGAAGAAATTTTGCTCTTATCCACTTAGGTACAGCTTCCTTCATGCCTGAAGTCTATCCTATTTCCTTTATACCTCTTCCTCATGGAGCAGACATAAAACAATAAATAAATTAAATGAATTGACTTTCTTTAAAGATTTTAACTTCTCTCAGAATATTTCAGTACATGTACATGTAATGTAGATGGCAGTGATGCATATGGCAGGGTCAAGGTCTGTATCTGTAGGACCATACTTAAGTGAATATCTGTATTCAGGTGCTTGGTCTACTTCATTTGTCTCTCCATCTAGAACTGGAGTTGACATGCCTGTTACACATATTCCATTTATCTGTCTGATTGTTATTTGTCAGTTTCTCTGTCTAGCAATCTACTTTAATATGCATCTAATGTGATGGTATATATCATTGTCCAACCTCAGAATGCTTGCTATGTCCTATTTCATTTTTCATTTCCTTCCCCATCTAAAAGATTTAATGATTTCTAAAATAATGGCAATGGATGCAATTCATACTCTAACAGGATTAATCTGATATACTTGAGACTATAGTAATACATATTTTGTTCCTCTTTCCTCTGTTTATTTAATTGTGCTTGTAACATTATGCATGTAGATATAATACTGAAATCAGGAGTGATTGAATTAAGTATACACTTACTATAGATATTTATTTTCATTGTAAACACATATCTAAAATTTTATAGGCATGTTAACCTCAAACAATATGTTATGTCACTATGGTATCATATCTAACTGGTCCTTCATATCCAATTCAGTGGGTTACAATAAAGTGTTTTAAAGGGCATAACTTTTGTCCACAGTGCTTTATCATAAGATTCTAAGGAGCTGATGTAAGCACATTTAGTTGAAGCAGGAGTAAATTCTTGTAATGGCTAGCTTGGGCAGTAGACCCACTGGGGTGTGTAACTCTCTTCCAATGATGACTTACAACCTTGGGCAAGATACTTAAATTTTCTAAAACTCAGTTTTCTCAAATAGAAATCACAAAAGTTGTCTCAAACTGTCACTATGGGATTTCTGCTTCTGGCTATAATGGAGTAATTGCCACCAGATTACTAGACTAGCTCTCCTGAAAAAAAAAAACACAAAGAATTGTTTTTGAGATGTTGGACATAAGCAGCATTATTCTATGATATCTAAGAAAAGGGAAGTCACTATGATGATCCTACACTTTGCCTGGAGGCACTTTCCAAATTGCAGTGCTGGGAAGTAACGCTGAGGTTGATTGCGGAACCCTTGCAAAGTTATTAAGGTAGAGATTAGACTTCATGGCAGCAAGGTTTGCTGAAATTTGTGTGACAGGGTGTTGAACAGAGAAGAAGGTTCACAAATTCATATAGGAGTCTCTGAGTTTTTGATCATGTAATAAATATATGGTGAAGATACAATGTGAGAGTCCGTAGACTGACAGAGAAAAATTACCTTGGAGCAGTGGAAACTGCACAGTATACTGGGATATGTAAGAATTCCAAACAAGCAGTCAGGAGATATATTTAAACACCACAGGCATTCAGTTAAACCCCTGTAAGGCCATGCCTCAGGATTAAGGTGATTCTCATGAGAGATTTTATAGGCCTACCCTAACCAAACTAAAAATAAATATCCTAAAGATAGAGCTGACCCATTATTAAATTAACTACCTGACCCCCTCAAAAAAAAAACTTAAGACAAAATTTATTCTCAACATTATAGATTTATAATGTCCAGCATACAACAAAAAATTACTAGATATGCAAAGAAGCAGAATAAATCTAACTGTATTACAAATATATGCAACAACCTTATTGACTGGGGTGACAAAAATAGTGCTGACCTAAGTAACTTTGGAAAGGACTAGAGTCTGTTAGTCCAAAGGCAAATAAACTGGACATAGGCACTGTACACTAAGTGATGAAATTTCTTCCATTGAGGGTGCAGGTTAACAATATTGATACTCTGTTCATGTACACAGGACTGAAAAAATTGTGTAAATTAATGGCATTTGGTGGGAGCTAAGGTTTTCACTCTTGGAATGGAAATTTACAGATAAGCATGAGCAGGAGGCTAAAATGAGCCATGGGGTAATGAATTCCAGATGGAAACGTCAGAATGAGTTTGTGCATAGTTTAATATAGATGCAGATGGTTACATATAGAAATATATATAGATAAGTGAAAATGCAAAATAGTAAACAGGCATATATTTCCATTCTCTTTCAGTTGAAAGAGACTTGAAGCGAAGACTCCAGTAGCAGCAAGCATCCCCAGCACTCAAATCTTGATTCCTAATACCATTCTCCAATAAAAGGAGCCAAGGCTCCTTGGAGAAATGGCTGATTTAGTATTGGTGCCCATAATATACAAAATATAAAAGATGATCATGGAATATGTTATAAAAAACATCGACTCGACCACCACACACATTTATGGGAATATGGCAAAGATGCATAGTTGGTGCAACTGAAAGAACTCCCAACATTTTGAGCATAAAGTAAAATTGCATAATGACCCCGAATAAAAATATCTATGAGTCCATACTGATATGAGTAAATGATTTAAATATGTAAATAAATGGGGAGAATAAAAAAATCTCATGTGTAAAACAATTCAAATAATTTATGTATAGACATATTCTGCCTTCGAGGAAGTTGTGCATAAATCCCCACTTCTTAAGTGTGGACTGCCATAGTAACCTTCTTCTGAAGAGTACAATACAGGAAGTGAGGAAAAAAGAGGAATTTCAGAGTGGAGAAACTTGGCAAACGCTACCTCTGCCATGTGATCAAGGTCAACATAAATTGTGTTAATTCATGTTGATAATATGTACCCTTATTATGATGTGATGAAAATGGCACTTTACCTTTGTGGTCTTCCTCTCCAAACACATAGCCCTACTGTAATCATGAGAAAAATATCAGCAAAATCCCAATATTGTACCCAAACAGTCCTCCTGAAAACTGTCCAGATCAGCAAAAATAAGGACAATCTGAGAAATTGTCACAGATGAAAGGAGCCTCAGGAAAAAATCACAATCAAATGTAATGTATCTTGGATGGGATCCTGGAACAGAAAAAAAGGCATTAGGTAAAAGCTAAGGAATTTGGAATAAACTATGTATTCTAATTAATAACAATATATCAGTGTCACAACCACATGACATGAGTAATGCCAGGCAAGAGCCATCTGTTTGAGAGTTGTCAAACCACAAGACCATGAGATATAATAATTTGTTGTCTTAAACCAATAGTTCATGAGTAACGTGACTGGTTACTCAACAGTAGGTAACTGAAATGGAAGAATCCTCCTACAGGTAGAAAACAAGTGAAAACAACAGCAGCAACAGCAAAAACAGCTGTAAAGATCACATACACAAAATTTTAAACATCCAGGAAATAACCCATAATAAGGGAATTCAGATGGCTCAGAGGGTTAATGACCTCAAGAACCTGTGACAATTCGATAATCTGAAAGAATGCATATTACGTAATAGGGCTATGCTAAGGGCAATAAATCAGACCGTCTTTGTATTTTACTGGCGAGATAGGAGCATATTCTAATCAAAGCTGAGGCATGTGAACTGTGAACAGTGCTGGCTATATGTTATAAGGAATGCAAAGTATATGACTTGAAGTGAAATAGTATTTAATAAAACTTAGTATCATTAATATTTAGAAGCCAAGGGAGTAACCAAAAGTTCTTGTAATAATCTAATTAACTTGACTATACTAAGTACTTTTACTAGTAGTTTGTTTTATTTTATAGCAATAAACTATGCTAGAATAATAATTATGTATTTAACTATATTATCATTAACTTGCATTGTTTTAAAGTATCAGTTGACTGAAGAGAACCTGCTAGCTTGAGAATATAAACACTATTTATTACACTGTTTCTTGAGAAATGATATTCTGAATATTAGAGAACTAGGTTATAAACAGATAATTAAATGTGAGAATTTTGTTTAATGGGGCTCAATTACCTTATGTGAACAATATAAATCATTTAAGCTTTGTTTTTATTTTTTATTTTTCACTTTCTTTTTATTTATTTCTTTTTATTATTAACATTTTTATTGGAGTATAATTGCTTTACAGTGGTGTGTTAGTTTCTGCTTTATAACAAAGTGAATCAGCTATACATATGCATATATCCCCATATCCCCTCCCTCTTGCGTCTCCCTCCCATCCTCCCTATCCCCCCCCAAGGTGGTCATACATATTCAAAAAGTCCATGATTATCATCTATGAATAATAAGTAGATATATTTTTAGTCAAATTACCTACTATATAGAGGAGTGCTAACGTTGCTTGTCTTTACAATGAACTTTCAGTTGCAGGTCAAGCTGTAACTAAGCATCTGCTGTGGCCATATGTTATCGCAGTAGATTGCCACCAGGTGAAATTCGTTATGAGACACACCAGGTTCTAAAAACTATCACAGGAGGTGCTGTAATACGTAAGGCTTTCCCCTGCTTGGCCTCCCAGTCGCAATGGAGGAGGTAATTCCACATTTCAGCTAATAATATTTTGGTTCCTGCCATGAAGCTGGAAAATACTTCTTGCAGTATAGAATCTCCCACTTGCATCTAGAAAGTGAGTATAAGATTAAAAGTCGGAGAAAGAATTTACTCACCATGGAAAAATATTTTTGAGGGCTAGAAAACAAAAGTGTAAAGATGACAATATTTTCCTTTTATTATTATTCATGCTAGCCTGACCTTAAGTTTCTCACTTTCAGAGACTCCCAAAGGGTGATTAGATTTTTCAGCTATTTTGAGGCACCCAAGGTAGTTTAGCTACCTTCTATAAACCATGAACATGCTTGATTCAGTTAGGTGCTTTCAGTCCCTTAAATTCTTAGAAGTTTTATATCATACTTAAGCTGTTAATGTCTGTTTTTCATGAACATAGATAAGTTCGCTTTTAAGCAAAATGAAATCTCAGTCTTTCAACGAAGTGTATTAAAATATATTAAGATAATATAAAAGTACAACATTAATATATTGACCACAAATAATTTTAAAATAAATGCAAGTATGTAATTTTTCATATTTAAGTTTTCAAACAACAGTTTGGCAAAGAAGAGGAATGGAGAATTTGAAGTGTGGAAAACATCAGCATAGCTAAAAGACTATCTTCAAATAGACAGAATGTAGCATTTTACATTTAAAAAGTACATAAAAAGCATGCATCTGTATGTTAAAACAACATCCATTAAATTGCTAATTTTTAAGAGTTAAAGCCCTTTCTAATCTGGTCACCTGGAAGAAGGGAAGTTTATTATGTTTGTATTAATATTGGGAAAATGATCTCTGGTAGACAGAATTCTAAGACACTTCAAGTGTTCTGCCCCCTGATATATGTGCCCTATGGAATTCCCTCCTCTTGAGCGTAATGAACCTGTGCATATGATGGGATGCTATCCCTGTGATTAGATCACCAATCAGTTCACTCTGATTTGATCAATAGGGAGATTTTCTTGAGTGGACCTGATTTAGTGAGGCAGACCATTTAAAGGAAAGTGAAGCATCAGAAAGGTGCTCCTGTGTTAGCTTTGAGGACACCAACTGCCATGCTGTGAAGGCCATGGGATAGAGAACAATGAGTGGCCTCTTAATGCTGAGGGTCTCCATCCTTTTAAATTATAAGGGAATTAATTTGGCCGGTAACCTATGAGTTCGGAGAAGGACTTCAAGTCTAAAATGGGATTGCCATCCCTGCCAAAGCCTTGATTTCAGCCTGTGGAGACACTGGATAGAGGTCCCTACTATTTGAACTATTATACTACTTCAGGGCAGGGACTATTTTACAGTAGTGGGGTTCAACTTCTAGAGTGTGGCTTCAATGTCAGTTTGGGGGTGGAAGAGATTCATTCACAATCTGGAGAAATGTTTCTCCAAGCTGATGAAGAGCAAGGACTGGGAAGACCTCTATGGTTCCTTGGAGTCCCTTCATTGAGAATTGGGAGGTTGGAAAGGCTGGCTAAGCGAGGTGAAGGCACCTAAAGTGCATACATTTGCAAACAATCTCTTTTCCAATGTCCTTGCTCTTTGCACTAATAGCACAAAGTAGCAGGGTTTTGGTTTCATTAGGAAGCCCTCAATTACTGGACTTGAAGATTAAGAACTTTGGTGGTCTTTTTTTGAGGTGACAGCTAGAATGTGAGAGAGCTGGTCGGCCAGATTAACTAAACTTGGAATGGACATAGTTCCCCATTCCATCCTGGTCCTTTTTACTGTAAGGCAAAGATCCTGGTTCACCCCATTAATAAATACAGATTTAAAGCTACCTGGGTAAAAATCAACATCTGAAGGAAGACCAAAATTTTCTTTAAAAGCAATCTGAAGTTGATTACAGTAGTCATGAACAGGTTCATTAGATTTCTGTGTACAAACCTGAATTCTGTTCCAATCAACAGGCTTTGGAAGATCCCTAGGAATTGCTCAGTGAAGTCACCTAGCAATTGCCCACGCCTGATCATATAATATATCAGTGGGCTGGTCTCCCAGTTGTTATTCTTAGAGACCTTTCAGGATTTTCCCAATTAATGATTTTCATCCAATGCTGGGCCTGGCCTTCACTTACAAGCATATGAACTGGCTTATATAAGTCAGGGAAACCAGGTTGATAAGTTTGTATGACTGTATTAAACTCCTCAGCAAATATGTGAGGATCTTTGGTTACTTTGGGAAAATCTTTGACTGTGGCTCTTAGTTCAGCTTTAGTCCAGGGAATATAAGAAATTGAAGGGTTAAGCTACTGGATCCTCAGAAGTCTTAATTTTAAAGGGACAGGTACTTACAAGTTCAGAGGAAAAGAAAGTAGAGAGAGTTTTTGAGAAAAGGAAAAGGGGGATTTGAGGGTATAGAGAAGGCATAGGCAGCATAGAAGGGAAGGAGGAAGATGGTACCAGTGGTGGATTCTGGCCACCAGGAGCCAAAGGAGAGAGACAAGATGGTGGCAGAGGCTGAGCCTAAGACAAGGAAGCCAGGGAAGAAAAGCCTCGAGCTTTGGGGGCCTTTTTATCTTTCTTTAATCATTTGTTTGCCTCAGTTAATCTTAAAATCTTGTTTGGCAGAGAGGCAATTTTAGGCTTCTGATAATGTTTGGAAGCCTCAAAAACACCAATCACAATAAACATTCCAGTAAGTTCTGAAATTTTTAAGCTATTGTAATCCAGTTAGGTTTTACAGTTATTAAGTTTGGGGATTTCAAAAGTTCCCCATAATGACCACTGATATTCTGAATTGTTTTTGGTCAGGTTGGCCCATTTATTTAGAAAGGCATATGAGGAAGGATCATCGTTTTTAAACATAAAATCAGCCAGAATCCTTGTAGCTGAGGGCACCCTCAAAATACTTCGATAATTGGAATCCCATATCTGAGAGGTTTTTCTCTAGAACAGTTTTCCAACAGCTTAATAACTTACAGCTCAAATGGTGCAATTCAATCAGCTTTCAAGCTAATCCCAGCCAATTCTAAGGAAATAGCTTAGTCCAAGAAGAGCCATGCCAAAGACTTTTCAGCCAATTTCCATAGAATGACCCCTATTTCATAGGAATGGGCTGAAGGCTGGGGGTGAAGCAGCCCCTTTTCTTAAAGGAATGGGCCAAAGGTATTTTCAGCCAGCTTTGGTTGAAACAGTCTGATGTCAAAGTCACACCGAAGTACCAAACAAGTACCCATATACAGAAGAAGGCCTTAACCAGAAAGACAAAATCTTAAAACAGATCCTGAATAAAGCCTGGAGAGCTTCAAATGCAAAGAGCGTGTGAGCTTGGATTCAGGAGAAAGAGATGTGCATTCAAACACCGGGGTCAGTGAGAAAAGCAGCGAGCAACAGTGGGCTCAATTGTAGGTATCACACCTATTTGCTCACCAGCCCTGGAGCCTTTGTGGGTCTTCACTGGTCCCTGTATGGACCACCAAAATGTTGATCTGAAACAAAGAGACTGCCAGATGTTTCTCCAGCAAAGATAAGTTTATTCAGTATCAGCAGAGAATCACAAGTATCAGCAAGCCATACACAAGTGCCTGCCTGGCAATGGAAGGAGAACTCTTAAAAAGAGAGGGAAAGGGAGTTGGAGGGCTGGAGTAGACAAAGAGTCCATGGCTTTTGATTGGCTGAGTGATTGGCTGAGCTCTCACCAGGAAAGAAGAGGAGTCTTTCTTCTTGGGCTCTGTGATTGTCTCAGGGTGTGAGAGCTCCCGCCCTTCTGGTCTCCTGACTCTATTTAATTGAGGTTTCTGTTTATCATTTAATTTTTTACAGAGTGCTATACATTTGGAAGGCATGAAGTCTGTATTTTGAGGTTGAAAACATAGTAAATGGATGACTAACGCACATGTGTTATATATTATACGTTGTATGAATATCGTATAATATATAATTAATCCTCCCTGGGAAGATCATAATAACAATCTTTCTAAGATTTAAATCATCTAATACTATGTAAAATGAATCCCCCCACTATATATATATTTTTTACATACATATAAATATATATAAAATAACTGCTCAAAACTCAACAATTCAAAGTGTTAGCCATCTTATGTTTAAGAGAGGAAATATTTGTATGTAACCCAAGTCAGAAGGCAGGAGGACACCACTTAATAGTTCTGGTTGTGGAGCCACGACGAATGGTTCAGAAATGTCAGCTCTACCTCTTACTGCCTAGATATTTCTAAACAAGTCATTTAATCTCTCTGTACTTCAGTTTCTAAGTCTCTGAAATGGGGATAATACTGACTTCTTGTGTGTTAATTCTTTGAAGGCTGCATGAATTAAAGTATGTAAAATCTTTGTTTCTTACACATAATAAATGCTTATAATTAGCTTTACTATATGTCAGGAGGACCTGAAGTGCAGTTATGCAAGATACTACAAATGTTCATTTTTTTGGTTATTTCTAGGGGAATCATACATAAGTTGAAATAATTCTTCTCAAGAATGGAAACTCTAAAAATGAAGGGTTGTGTTTCATGCATGCTATGCTCAATTTATTTATTTTATCAAGGTCTTTAAAGAAGATGATGTTGATTTTTAATATAAAATTAGTAACTGATTTGTTTCGTTTGCTCTATTCGACATTGTATTTAGTGTTCCTATTTCCCCTTAAAGTTACTGTATCTGTGTGTCTTTTAACTAACCCGTTTGGTTTTATCATGTGGTCATATTCCCAGTTTGCTCCGTTGTTTTATAAAAGTGCCAAACTGAGTTCATCAAAGGAATAATGAATGCTCCATATGGCATTCATTATTTTGATTTTCAATAAATAGAGTAAATTGCATCCACAGTTTGTTCCTCATTTCACTTTGAAATGAAACAGATAGTTTTTCCAGTGATTATTCTGTCTTCTTATTGACAGTAACTGCTCTCTTACGTGAATGTCAAATAATGGTTCTATTTTATATCCAAAATTGTAAATTTTTATCAAATGCAGGCATCAGGTTATTAAATTTATGATCTTTTTTATGAAAATTGGCATTGATTGAGCAATACAGCAGAGAAAGTACATACTCCTCCTATAGGAGGCAGACTAATGCATTTTCTCACCCCTAGGGTACCCACGTCCTAATCCCAGGAACCTGTGCATATATTCTGTCACATGGCAAAAGGTAATTAAAGTTGCAGGTGGAAATAAATTTGCTGAGCAGTGGACCTTACCATAAGGAGGTTATTCTAGATTATCGGGATGGGCCTAATGTTACCACTAAAAAGTAGAAGAGAAATGCAGAAAGGGAAGTTAGAAAGATGCAATGTGAGAAGGATTCAATCTGCCTTTTTTAATTTGGAAGAGGTGGTGTTGATCCAGGGTGTGAGGGGAACCTCAAGAAGCTGGAAGAGAAAAGGGAACAAATTCTCCCCTAGGCCTTGTAGAAAAGAACTCAGTCCTGTCAAGCCCTTGATGTTGCCAGGGGAAACCTGTGTCAGACTTCTGATCTACAGAGCTGTAAGACACTAAATGTGTCTCGTTTTAGGTCACTCTTTGTGGTATTTGTTACAACAGCAATAGAAAACCAACACGGTGCCCATCTTCGGAGGGGTACCCTCCTAGCTGTCTCATAGTCCAAGCAGACTGGGTGCAAATCGAGCACCTATGACCACAGACAGCACTTAATTTTCAGACAGTGTATTTGGCCGAGGAAGAATATTTCCTGAGCCTCCGTTACAGAAATGTTACGAGTGTGACAACCAGTCTACCGACAGGACTGCATACAGCCTTTGAGGCCAATTTTATAAAACCCCAAGCCACTTCCTTTTCAGGAAAAAAAAAAATGTTAGCTTAACATATCACATCAATCTATTTTATATACTTTGATATTTTTCACAGTAATTTTAAATTTTACTCAAATTGTGATAAACATCATACAGTTTTCCATTTTCTGCTTGACAACTTAGAGATAGGGTCCCTAGATCCATTGTTCAAAATGCTGTATATGTATATATAGATATATAGACAGATATAGATTTACATATTTAAATTATATATATAATTTAGCCTTTTGAAGATAGGAAAAAAAGAGGCAACATTTGGGTTTAGTTTTATAAATATATGGTTATATTCACTTATGAATTCGCCCTACTGAATTGGAATGTGCTTTTTCTTCCTTCCATCCTCTCACAAGAACATTCTTGCTTTGCTTGCCAGCATTTGAAGAGGAATGAAAGAATTAGTTCATAAGATGTGAAACAGTAGGAAATTCCTTCCTAAAGTTGTCATGTTATCTTTCTGGCCACCTGGCCTATGCTCTGACATGAGAGAGACCAGTTTAGTTTGTTTAAAGCTGAACACATCAGTTCTTCAAGAGAAGGCTAAGAATCTAAAGGAAGTACTTCACTGCTTCACAGACAAGTACTTCACAGACAAGAAATTACTGTGACCTTGACTACATGTTTCATTAATAGTGAACTATTTTCATTTCAAGTGTCTTTTTATATTAAAGCAGCAGGTTGTGTTGAACGTGAAACCACGGAGAGAAAATGTGACATATTTAAGGATTGTTACTTTTCATTATTGTAACTATTGAGACTATTTGGTTTATTTCCAGAATGACAATGTGGTACGTATTAGAAACAGCAACCTAAAATGTGGCAAACATGTTTTAAAAAGGTTTACTTTTAAACTTTTTAAAAATATTTTTTTCATCTATCAGATAAAGCACTAGCTTATGAGTAATTATTTAAATTTTTCTCATTTATCTCTTTCCTCTCCCTTAAAGAAGCACTGCTAACCAACTTCATAATGGATTAGTATATTGCTTCCTGCTGCATTAAAATGTGGCAAGTGGCATGGAATCGACAAATTTAAAATTCTTACAAAATGGGGATAATACAAGCAAGAGTCAACACACATAATTCTTACCATGTGAAGGCACTGTTTTAAGCATTGTTTATGTACTAATTCACTTAATTGTCACAAAAGGTCGGAATATCATGCTTGCATTTTACACAAGACAGGTGAAGTACTTAACCAGAGTCACATAGTGGATCTGGTAAGCATAACAGTCTTGCTAATAGAGAAATTTTCTTTTTTGTGCTTTTACCAAAGCTTATTAAAATTAGTTTGGCTCTTTGGTTGTAAATAACAGAATAAATTCAAGAAAGAAAAGGCAAAACAGTAAAAAAATACATATATTTTAAAGGCATAGTAGCATCTCATGGAACACAAGGATAGGAGGTCCTAAAAAAGACATTGGAACCATGCAATAAGAAGCACTGAGAATCTTTATTTCCACCTTTCATTTCTTATCTTTCTTTTCTGCTGCTTTAGTCTGTCTTCTCTATAGACTAGTCTTTTCTGTTCCCTTATCTTCATGGTCCATAGAAGCTAGCCACCATAACTCTCGTGACCTTTGTCTCTTCATTCCATGACCAATCCATATGAAGCTTGTCCTAATTATATATTCTTATGCTGAGAAATTAGATTGGTCAAACTTAGCTTAGGTACCCATCTCTGTCAAAACAGTTCTACTGTTAATAACTTCATTTTGAAATACCTTGAATATAAGAAGTAGAAGAGAGGCAATTGACTAGAAAATTCCATAATTTAAGTAACTGGAATCTTACAATGTAAACTAATATATTTTAATATGCTAATGTATAAATTATATATTGTTGATTCAAACTCATGTGATACCAACAAGAGGCTGATGATCTCTTTCTATGCAAATTATATGACTAGACAAAAGAACATCAAAACTAGAAAAAGAAGCTCTTCTTTGGCTTCCAACTCCCCTCTAACAAACACACACAAAGGCTGTCCACAGAGAAACTCAAGAATATGAAGAATATTTATATTGATTATATTAAATTGATATACACTTGATTGATACACATTTTTGTAATGCATTTTGGAATAAATATCGCTAAGTGTGAACAAGCAATTCATTAAAATCCCATGATTCTTTATTCTCTGTTCTTTGGTTATATGGAAAGTCTTGATTTTTTAAAAAAATGAATTCCATTATTACATATATATGATAAAAAATAAGCAGGTGTAATTGGAACAGACCAGTTATGGTACTTCCTCTACACAAGTATCATAAATATTTGAACAGTATCTTCCTGACTAGATACTGTTGGAAGATTACTATGAAAGAACTAAATTCTGCTAAAACATAAATCTTATGGATTTGGGGGCTTGCAACACACTCTAGAAGACTCTCAGTGGCCAGAAATAGTACTAAGCTTATGGGAATGGTAGGGTTCTCTGTGGCGTGGAGAGATTAATTGTGTCAGTACCAGCAGGAGATAAGACCATGGCCATGGGATGGTCCCATGTCAGCAGAAGGAAATGAAAGTTCTCTCTGAGGGAAAGCATCATTAACTTAGGCCCCAGGTTTCCACAGTCAGATATCTCACACACACACACACACACACACACACACACACACACACACACACACACACACCACACACAATCACCACGAACAAGAATCTGTGGGGCAAAAAAGCCACAACAGATTTAGACTCTCATGGACTTCAATGTTGACATTTCAAGAAATGAATATAAATTAACTTTAAACTCTATGAGGAGAAAAAGGTAGAATAATGAAAGTGAGCCAGCAACAAGTAAATAAGGGGGAAAAAACCCACAAAGTACTATATGGATTATATTATTTTAAAAAATGAAAAATAAGTAAAATGAAACAATATATTGTTTAACTGTAAATGTGATAAAATATAAAAAGGCCAAGGATGATAAGTTTAAAATTCAGGTTGTTATTACCTCTTGACTGGGAAGGGGGCTATCAGGGATTTGGAATCCTGAAAAGGAAAGTGTTACATGGAGAGTGATAGGGTTCCTTGTAGTAAGTTGCAGTTCTTAAATTGTAGGTTCTCAGGTACTCTTTTATGCTTCAAAACGTATACGCATGCCACAAATATTTTGTATATATACCAAATATTTAAAAATAATAAATAAAACTCTTAAAAAGGAATATATTAATTATATAGGCTAATATAACATTAAATACTGTTTTATAAACTAACTTTAAACTTTGTACTTCAGATTACACAGGAACACAAGGGCGAAATCGTTGTCTCCCAGCGAGCCGTATATTCCTGAAGGTCCTGAAAATTTCTCTTTCTTCTTCTCCCACTCCTCCTCCTCCCTCTCCTCCTTCTTCTTGGTGGTTACCATGAGAAAAATTTAAGTGTCTGCATTTACTTCAATTTTAAGTTTGAACAATGTAGTATATTCTGCATTATTTCAATGGTTACCTTAGAGCTACATAGTTAATTAAAACTATAATGGCAACATTACAGAATGAATTCAGTAAGTGGATTTATTTTATGATTTGTTAAGTCAATGAATCATTTTACTTTTTAATGGTTTCAGGTTAATGAAAAAGAATGGAGGCCGAAGAAAAACTAAATAAAATATTCTTGCTAAGCCAAGGTCATGGGGACCTCATGGTATAGTCATTTTAGAGTAGTTTGAATAATAACACTAAAATTGATTCCAGAATGGAATCATCACATACCTAAAACTAGAATAAGTATGCGGAATTCAAAAAACCCATGTTGGTGTGGCAAAATTGTTCTTGTATTTTAAGAGGTGATTTAGTTTCAGCAAAACATTATCTGCTACATTACATCAATTTATTATCTAATTCCTCAATATTTAATGTACTTTAGTAATTTTTTTGGTTTTGTAGTTGTGTAACTAGTATAATAGTTTCTTACTAGTTTCGTGTTTGTGTATATTTAATTGACTTTATGATTAAATAATTTGTCATCACTGAAAGACTTTTTTTTAAATTAAACGTATGAGTAGTTTAACATGGTTGAGATCACCAGATTAAATCTGGAAAAGCTCCGTTAATTTTCAAGAGTGGTGCATTTCTGTTGACTTCTCATTTCAAAATCTGAGGGACTCATAATTAATAGAATAAAAATGCACAGCTCAAATCCCCATTATAACATACTAAAAGGAAATTAAGCCAATACTATTAGGTAGCGGGCAAGAAGGAAAACATGTTTTATGCTCCTACATTGAACATTGTATAATGTCACTTTTTAAATTTTTTATAAGAAAATTTGGAAGATGTTATATGAACTTCTCATTAGAAAGGTATTATAACTAGTTCTGTAAAATATGACTAATATTTTATATTCTTGCACAGCATTCTAGCTCACTGCATTTAGCCTGTTACATTCAAGATATTCACGTTTATTTTTATGAATTGATGAATGAATGAACAAATGAACAAATAAGTGAACAAATCCTGCAGGAATCTATTTTATATCTTCAACATCCCTCTCTTTCAACAGAAGATGTATTCCAGGATCCTAAGTGTCAGAAACTGATTGTCTCTTTTGGTCTGTGGCCTGATTCTTTCATGCTTCCTTTAATCTCTTCGTGTTTTCTTGCTCAGATGCTTCTTTTAAGTGCATCTGGATATAATTATCTAAGATGCCTTCTGAAGCCAGTGTTATTTCACTATTATATAATAAAGACTTTAAGTAGAACAGCTTAAGTTTGACTCTCATGTGCAGTAGATATGACATTCCAAAGATGAATCACCATTTGAAGAATTTACAATGAAAATTTAAAATAATTAAAGTAAGTTGATCTTAGTGTTTTGAATCCTCTTACCTCAAGTATATAAGGGATGAAGAGGAAGAAAGGAGAGAGGGTTTTGGGGGAGAAGGTATTGGGAGGAAAATATTTTTGAATAAAAATGTGATGTGATATTCTTTACCTCCCCTCCTCCAGGTAGGATGTGATATTCCTTCCCTCCCCTTCTCCCTCTCTCTGCTTAAACATTCATGGGGGGTGCAGGCTCTCACAGGGATCTGTAGAAAGCTTAACACGTTACGCCTTCATTTGGGAGGCAGGGTGAACTAGGATCTGACTCTCACCTTGGAACTGCTGCAAAAGAAAAAGGACTTAATAGCTCTTCGGAGAGTGATGCTATTTTGGGGTCGACCTACATACACTCCCTGGATACGTCCTAACAATGGATGAATGCCTGTAGGGTTCTCTCCTAGCTGATATGAACTGCGTAGTAGAGCAAGCCATCCTGACTTCTGTCCAAGAGCGCCACCTGGAGTCACGGAGGGAATGAAGCAGCAAGAAGCTGAAGATGCGTATTCAGAGCTCAGGAAAGAGTGGCAAAGGGCCACCTAGAACAACGTCAAGAGAAAGGCAGGGGGGGAGAGAGGTGGCCTGCAGAGAATGTCAGAAGAACTCAGAAGAGAAACCCTTGCAAAATATGTCAGGAAATTAGAGCTGAATGATGGTTAAAGTAAGAACTGTCCTTACCTTGAAAACAGCATCTAGAAAAGAGGGCAGGGAAGGAGTTGTTAGTGAGAGACGTTTAGATGAATAAATAGAAAAGCCAACTATACCATTTTTAATCTTGAAGACATCCAGCCTGAAAAAGGCTGGTGTTAATATAAAGTCATAAAAGTATGCTATTAAATCAAAATTCCTCGTGGTGATGAATATCTTGGACTAAACATTCTAATTACTGAGTTGTGTCTGTGAATAACAATTTAAAGTATCCCTAGAACAAATTTTATCTAAGAGTGGGCAGGAGAACCCTGGCAGTTACCACACTAGGTATATTTTAAAGGGGCAATGGGTGATCAAAGTAAATTTGCATTTTGGATACATCAAAAAGAGTTGTTCAGCCCCCAGGTTACATAAGAAAATGTAAAACTTTTCTTAAAAAGCTAATTCAGTTCTCTAAACTGTCAAAATAAGGGGCTGTGTTCTTTGACAAGGTTGCATTTGGTTTTATTTCTATTTCCTTTATTTCTTTTGGATTTATTGCCAAATTCTGTGTCTTGACCAAAGCTGAGAGTGAGGGCAAACATCACTATCACAAAAATTCTGTTTCTAAGAATAAATATGAAATTTTAACAAACTTTTGTTATTATCACAACTTACCTTTTAAATATTTTAACAGTTAAGTATTGAACGCTTAATGTTATAGCAAAGAACAGCAATTTCCTCACTGTCACCTGCCAGATTCCTGTTGTAGACACTGTAATGCACTTTTGAAATATTAGATGCTCATTTTCAGCTAAGGTCAGGGAGAAGCAAAGTTTTTTTTTTTTCTTTCCTCCTTTATAGTGAGTGTCTGAGGTTGTCTTATCTTCTCTTTAACTTATGGATTTGGAGATATCTTCCATGATGAGATGCAGTCTCATTTAAGCAATCTGACAAGTTAAAACTTTATACACTGCTTGCAGAAGAGGCCGTCTGAATGCGTTTCCAAACAGAATTAAGGCTGTCACTTTCAGCTGTTTGCTTTAAATTTCTTTTACATTTGCTCCACTTGCCGCTTTAAAAAATCACCTGAGTACTCAGTCATAGGTGTATAAATTTGGCAATGGTGCCATTTAATTGTTTATCAAGAAAACAAAATCATCTGGATTTTCATCTGCGTTTCTGCTTTCATTGCACACCCATTAAATTTAACATCTTTCCTACAAAAGATATAGATGAGGTCTTTACAATAGGTCTCATGAAAGAAGTGCACATATTTTGGAGATATATCAATATCATATTTCATCAGCAGCTACCAACAGTTGAATGACTTCTTGTATAAGTGGGCATCAGTTGTGTTATTGAGCTCTGCTGTGTTGGTATTGCTGTTTGCAAGGTAACATATTTCAGATTTCTATTGCTCAAGCAGTCTTTTCACACTGTAATAGCAGCTATTACATCTTGTTTGAACATTTTATGTAAATATGACAAGATACTTACAAAATGTTTTCCATGTCATTAGGTTTACTTAGGGCTAAGGAATATGAGGAAGATAGATTGGTTACCAGCTGGCTTACAAACAGTATTTTTACTTTCTCTTTTGCTGTGATATAATTGTTTTATGAACACATAACTGCAGCATGTAAACAAAACAACATATATGCTTTTGATACTTGGATTTATCTTTATCATATTTATCTCATTGTGACAGGAAACTGATTTTCCATTCTATAAATATTTTTTCAATCATATTGCCATGTTGTTAGTTGAAAATCTCTCATCAAGCAAGTAAACAGAAACTCAAGTTAATCGTAAATTGATGACACTCTCTACATAAAAATTCATTCTACATTTCATAATATCTGATGTGTTATAAATTTAAATAGCACAGTTTATTATATAACTAATGTTAGGTAAGAATTTTTGTGCTACTTCAGTAATTTGAAGAAAATATCGTGGTAGCACAGGGGAACCAGGAACAAAAAATGCACTGGTGATGGAAAACTTTTGAGGGAGGAGATATTTTAATTTGGTCAAGAAGAATGAGTAAGAGTTTTCCAGACTAAAAGCTATAAAATGATTTGGCTCTGCCCTTCCTCCCTCTTTCCCTCCTTTTTTTCCCTTCATTCTTTTTATAAACTGTACCACTGGTTTGGGTTTTCCAAAGTTTCCAGATGTCTATGAATAACTAGAGATTATTCCTTCATGATAGGAGTATGTGTTATGAATATCAGGCATAGTGTCTCAAAAAGAACATTGAGTATTCTCATTTCTTTTCGTGGGCTGTTTGTAAAAGAATCGATTTAAAAAAAATTTACTATACATGGTTATTTATATTTCACGATTAAAATGATCGTCTCTGGTGACTGTCAAATTGTGTCCAAATCCTGGTCTCACTACATATCAGTTATGTGATCTTATGCTATTTTCATTTTGTTAACAGTGGAAAATAATGGCATTTACTTGATAGAGTTATTGTGAAGCTAGCCCTCGTCCCTGCTGTCGTGAAGAAGCAGGAGGCCAAGAAGGTGGTAAATCCCCTGTTTGAGGAAAGGCCCAAGAATTTTGTCACTGGGCAGGACATCCAACCCACAAGGCACTTCACCTATTTGTGAAATGGCCAAGCTGCACTGAACTGCAGTGGCAAAGGGCTGTCCTCTCTAAGCAGTTGAAAGTGCCTCCTGCAGTTAACCAGTTCACCCAGTTAACCAAGCCTTGGACAGCCAAACAGCTACACAGCTGCTAAAGCTGGCCCACAAGTACAGGTCAGACAGAAAGCAAGAGATTGTTGGCTCCACCTGAGAAAAAAGCTGCCAGCAAAGGGGATGTCCCCACTAAGAGGCCACCTGTTCTTCGAGCAGGGGTTAATACTGTCCCCACCTTGGTGGGGAACAAGAAGGCTCAACTGGTAGTGACTGCACATGATGTGGATCCCGTTGGGCTGGTTATCTTCCTCCCTGTCCTGTATCTTCAAGTGGGCGCTTCCTACTGCGTTATCAAGGGCAAGGCCAGGCTGGGGCATCTCGTCCACAGCAGGGCCTATACCACCATCGCCTTTACACAAGTTAACTGAGAAGACAAAGGATCTCTGGCTAAGCAGGTGGAAGTTATCAGGACCAGTTACAGTGACAGATATGATGAGGTCCGCTGTCACTGGGGGAGGCAACGTCCTGGGTCTGAAATTGGTGGCTCACGTTGCCAAGCTGGAAAAGGCAAAAGGCAAGGAACTGGCCACCAAACTGGGTTTAATGTATACTGTTGAGTTTTCTGTACATAAAATACGAATTCTCCTTCAGCCTGTATTGATTGAGGAAAAAAAAAAAAAACTAGCATAGAGTATTTCCATTAACACGTATGGCTTACACATGTTAAAATAATCCATTGATTTCTTTTATAAATTTATTTATTTGTTTTTGGCTGTGCTGGGTCTTCATTGCTGCGCGCGGGCTTTCTCTAGTTGCGGTGAGCGGGGGCTACTCTTTGTTGCGGTGTGTGGGCTTCTTATTGCGGTGGCTTCTCTTGTTGCAGAGCACAGGTCTAGGTGCATGGGCTTCAGTAGTTGTGGCTCGCGGGCTCTAGAGCGCAGGCTTAGTAGTTGTGGTGCACTGACTTAGTTGCTCCGTGGCATGTGGGATCTTCCTGGACCAGGGCTTGAACCCGTGTCCCTTGCATTGGCAGGCAGATTCTTAACCACTGTGCCACTAGGGAAGTCCCAAAAAATAATCCATTGATTTCTAACTTTTGTGTATAGGCTATTTTTGATATTCACTTCCCTGGTTCTTCATTTTAGATCAAGAATTATACCCTTCTCCGTTTTATCTTTCTCACATGTTCTGTTTTTTTTTTAAGACTTAAAAAAAATAATAAATTTATTTATTTATTTTGTTTAGTTTTGGTTGTGTTGGGTCTTCATTGCTGCACGTGGGCTTTCTCTAGTTGCAGAGAGCAGGGGCTACTCTTCGTTGCGGTGCGCAGGCTTCTCTTGTTGTGTTGGCTTCTCTTGTGGAGCACCGGTTCTAGGCGCACAGGCTTCTGTAGTTGTGGCTCGTGGGCTCTAGAGCGCAGGCTCAGTAGTTGTGGCGCACGGGCAGTAGTTGCTCCGTGACATGTGGGATCTTTCCGGACCAGGGCTCAAACCCGTGTCCCCTGCATTGGCAGGTGGATTCCTAACCGCCGTGCCTCTCACATATTCTTTACAAAAGCTTACACTGTGCTTTTCAATATCATTTCAAGAAAGTACTTATTTCCCAACAGTCATTCAGTATGCAGAGATGCAGTAGACTCTTGACTCTAAACCTGTAATTTGTCTGCATTTTAAAAATACTAGAGGCTAATATTTTTCCTTTCAATAAAACCAATGTCACCTTGTTTTTCTATAGAACCATTAAAAGGTCTCTATCAGCATCTTTACCAAAGGTGCTTCCCTGTCCTTGTAATTTGTGCTTCAAATACTTTGCTGACTGTGTGTTCACCCAGATGATATTTTGAGTCCCACTTATAGTAGATCTTTGTCCTTTACATTAGGTGTAAATCTGTTTTGCCCCTAAACGTAAAACATTTGGGAAATGTTAATCCCAAACACTCCTTGTCACTGTTCTCTTTCACACTTCCATTGCATTGTGCCTTTAGAAACGGGAAGAGTTGAATATATGTGTGTGTGTGTGTGTATACATATATATATATGAATGTAGATAAATTAACTCTACAGGTTTTTAAGAAATTTATATTTAATGAGAAAGAAAGAAAGAGACAAAAAATTAATTCAAGAAGCTCATACCATTACATGTCATGCTGTAGAGCGGTGATAAATGCTATGGGGATATAGGAAGCAGAGAGGACAGTAAGTAGTGACAGAGAGTTGCTATTTTTCACTAGAACTGACAAAGTACTCCTCTCAGATGAAGTCACTTTTAAATAAAACCTTGATGAAAAGGAGGGAATAGCTACGTGACTGTTTGAGGCTCCAGCATTCCAGGTAGAGGGAACAACAAGTACAAGTTCTTGAGGTAGGAGCATGATTAGGAGAGTGTTCAAAAAATATAAGGAGAATAATATGCCTGGAACTTAGTAACTAATAAAGATGATAGCAGTTTAAGTCTTAATGTCAGCCAGGTGGAGAAGGTGTGAGAGGCAGTTCTTCCTGAATGTATTGAATTGAGCACCTCTGCTTTTGACAAATGTGTGTGTGTGTGTGTGTGTGTGTGTGTGTGTGTGTGTGTGTGTGTGTGTATAAAATAAGGGATTGAAATATGACACCCCAAAATATGCCCCTTATTTTGAGCTGAAGGCATTTGAAGTTCAACAGATGGGAAAGAAGCCTTCCCAGAGTTTCCTTTATCTGACTAAACCTTTGAGATATGAGGATTGCCATATATCCCCTCTCCTGGGGAGTTTCAAGACCACAATGAAGAGGAAAAGTTGGCACTGAAATGGACCAGCATAAACAGTACTCCATTAATTTCCCCCATATGTTTACCTTCCCACAGTTTGCCACATTGGAAGCCTAAAGTCTTTTCTTTTGTCTGTCACTTCTCTACACATTTATCATTAACATTCTAGATAAGCTAAATTTCTAACCATTCCTTTGAGTTACTCATCACTGAGTTTCTCCTGCAAGGATGCACACTACACTCGATAGTAAACTCCATTTGTTTTTTCTCTTGTTAATCTGTCTTTTGTCAGTCTAATTCACAGGGCCCCAGCCAGAGAAACTAGGAGGGTGGAGGAAAAAGTTTTTTTTTCCTACTCTACATTTTTTGCCATCTTTAAATGAAAACCATAGATTGTTTAACCAATGTATGCATAATGTTTTTAAAGGTAATATACTATCCTAACAGTAATATGAAGGAAAAATAAATATAAAGTAACCTATAAAAGTATGCATTTCAATACAAAGGCACAACTATATGACACAGCAAAGCTGCTAGATGCTTGCCCTCATATGTAGAATTACTGTGACCCTTGCAGCTATGCCTGTAGTCTGTATTGGCAACTCAAGACTACAGACACTTTGGGTTACGGCTTTGTGATTGCTCAAAAAAGTGAACAATGCTTGCTTGGCAAAGTTTTGATGAAAACACAGTCCTAACTTCACCTGATTTGCATAATTTTTGTCTTCTCTGAATGGGAAAGTAATTTACATTTAAAGTGGTGTTTGGGTCTAAGCCAGACAATAAAAAATACTGAAACATGAAGAGCAGTTCTTTGTTGTGTGGTATTGTCTTTGAATTTCAAAACTCCTGCTCTCTTGCCTTACCAAATACAGTGTGTCACAGTCAGTGGGATACACAAAGCACTTCGAAAAATTTCCAAAATTCTCCCTTGAATCTTGAGAAAGATCTTAGTTTTAGTCTATTCTAAGTGTAATGGGAAACTGTTGTAGTCTTTTGAAGAAAAATGACATGATCAGATTTATATTTTAATAGAATCATTCTGTTGATTAAATGTTAAGCTTTAGGATATGAGAATTAAAAATCACAAACAAATCGAATATTTTATATACTTCTTGTTAGTTTGTTTTGTTTTTATTTTACCCTCAATATTTCAGAATAAGATATTTTAGGGAAAATACTGAATTCATTTAAAACAAAAACATTTTACCAGTTGTTCTGTTTATAATACCTAGTTATCAAGTTTAAACATTATTGTAGGGAACTTCAGTTTGACAAAGTTCAAGGATGGAGGCAATTGGGAAAACAGTCCAAAACTGCAGATTTGGAGTTGATATTTTTGAGTTCTAATAGTGTCTGTATTATTAACTGCTATGTGAAAGTGGGCAGCAGCTTCTCCACACTTATACATATAAATCTAAAATTGTGTTCTACCTCTTAATGACCCCACATTATAATTAACAGTGTATTTTGGGGGTAAGTAATTTCCTTTTTCATTGCAAGAAAATACATAATCCAGCAATGAACCAAAATAATGGGGATCATTTTGGCTTAAAAATGACTTTCTGTTTATCCTTCTCTCTCTGACTGCTTATATCTCCTGATAGAAGCTTTTCCACGCCATAATTCATCCTGACCCAGGGTAGCCAGGAAGACTACTCAAATCAAAGAGATATGTGATCCCAATGGAGACAGCACTTCTCTCTGAACTTAATATCATACTCGGTTGATTCAGAAAACGGTTGTTTAAGAGAGGTGTTTTTTCCTAGGCCCAATTCATCAAATATGTCAGAAAACTTTTCACACTAAAAACCTGTGCTTAGCAATAAATCACTCAATAGTATCTTAAGAGAGGAAAAGAAAAGCTGCATTAGTTGTTTCAACAGTTAAATCAGGAAGGACACACCAATTTAGGAATTTTAACAGTCAAATCTTATTTATGAACAATCTGCTAAGGTCACCATCAAGTTTATCATTAATGCTGTATATGAAAGCATTTGATTTGATGTTGATGTCCAAATATTAACATATAGTATGAAGATTAGTAAAAATGTGGATCCAGGATCAAACAGCAATTTCATATATAGTGTTAAGGGATGTGTGGTATTTCATTTAAAAGTGGGGACTTTGGAGGTTGGCTATCTAGGTTTAAATGTTAGCTCTACCACTAACCAGATGTGTTACCTCAAGCAAGTTATTTTTCTTTTCTAAACCTCAATTTCCCTATCTGTAAAGGGATTTCGAACTACATGTTTGTTGTGAAAACAAGATAACCCATGCACTTAAAATATATTTGGTGAACAGGAACTCATAGATAAAGATTTGGCACTACTGCTATAATTTAGAAGATTAGGTGTACTAGATATTTATGTTTCGCTTTAAGAAAGAGGAACAAAATTTTGACACAGGATGAGTGGGGATATATAAGTGTTTGCTACATGGTGCTGAAAAGATATATTTTTCCTGTTGTATAACTGTGATGCTTAAATAAGGTTTTCTTTCTGTTTTAAAGTGGAAGAGCTCACATCTGAACTTAAATTTCTTTCTGCAGAATAGGCAGCTTTTATTGTCACAGCAGGGATTAAGGACCAGATGTATTTGTTGACAGCACATAGATTCTTAAATACACTTGCATACATGGCTCCAGTTCATGCCCTTTTATGAATTTCCTAATATTTAAAGACAAAAAAAAATGGTCATTGTTAATTTGGTGGCAACAATTAATTCTAAGAAAGTCCTAGAATGGAAATGAGGAGATAAGAAAAAATTACCATTAAAAGCAAAGGAAGTTAGAGTATGGAGATTATTTAGAAAACAGAAAACCTCTGCTTTCACTGAAGCTATTTAAACAAATTTACCCAAATTAGGATATTTTACTAAGTAATACAAATAACTGCTTCCATTTTAAACTTCAATTTTAATAGACATCTTTGGTAGAACACACTAAAATTTCCATAGAAGGTAGAATAAAGAAAGAAGTTATAGACATTTCCTGGTAGGTGAGACAAAATCTTATTCTACATCTAAACATTAACAAATAGGCATTAAAGTTTTTCTTAAAAAAAGGGAAAGGTAGGGAAAAAGCTAAAATAATCCAAGATACTTTATTAAAGTTGACAAACTGTGAAGAAACACACAAAAGACAAAACATTGCAGAATATTTATCATATCTTCAAAGATTTTAGTAATACTGTTTTCATGGTCCTTGAGAAACAAAGGCAAAGAAGATATGGCTCCTGGCTTTAAGTTTAATGTGTTGGGAAGCAAATGAAGAGTTACAAGAACATTGATGAGACTTAAACTGCAGGTATTTATACAGTGCTGAAAGACTAAAATTAATCAGCAAACAGTTTGATGGGAAATAGGAACTAATGAAGGGATGAAGTGAGGGAAAGAAACATTTAAATTGAACTTTGAAGTTGCACAGTAGTTACTCAGGATCCTCCAGGATACCTGGGTTATAAGCAGAGAAAACAGAAAAAAAATATTTGCAAGTCTGCAGTGACACTTGGGAAGTTATAATAGTCTGAAATGAATAGAAGGTACATTCAGTGGAGTGCAATGGCCAGAGGATGATAAAAAAGGAAAACATGAATATACCTGGCCTTCACATTTCTTACAAAGAGACATTAGAACTCTAGTGCCACAATGCTTAAAACTGTTTTCCAGGGCAATGTTTTTCCACTTCCTGATGAAAAAATCTTCCCTTAAAGCATTTTACTAACCGCCCTTCCCACAGCATTGCTCAACCGAAGCCCCATCAATAGAAGACAGCTTATTGCATTTTTTAAAGGTGAGTCAGCATGTAGTTCCTTGGGAGGGATATTTACTGCCTTCAATCACTTGAAAGTATAAAAAGCTGATAGATACTTCTTTACTGAAGTCCATTTTGATAGGCAAAGACATATAAAAGATGCTAGAGATGAGGACATTTCCAGCAAGAGAATGAAACAACTACTGTGAGTAAGGAGAGGAAGTCTCACTTTTTCTGTTTGGTCTCTGGTGCTTATCATGTTCCTCAGTAAAGCTGAGAAGAGAATCTGCCTTTTTATTTCTTTATTTTAGTTCATTCACACAGTTTTTCTGGAAAATTTAAGCTAAACCTTATTTATAAAGTTAAATGTCATCCAACATCATGGTAGAAAGACATACCAAAAAATAAAAATAAAGTAAAATTATATGTCAAAATAAATGGTGTTGTATTTGCAGACTCATGTTAGCCTATGAATGCAGGAAAATCAAAACCTGCTGTTACGTTATTAGAACTATAAAAACACTAACTATTCATCCAGCTGAAGTTTGGGGGGAGGGGAGGACCAGAGGAGGATATGAGGACTAGAGTATTACTTTTTATGGTTGTTAACTCCTCTGTTTTATGTTATTTGTCCGTCAGGTGTTTAAGAAGTTATTGTGCTTCTGTTGTTCGATATCTATACTGTAACTTTTCGCTGTTTTTTTCTCTGAATGATGTTCTTATCTGTTAGTGCAGATAGAGTTGTCAGCAGCGATAGTAGCAGAAGGAATCACCATGATGTTCTGGAAGCGTTTGTAAAGACAGAAGGGCCTGAGAGTCTCAGGAGGGCTGAGGACTCTCTCTTCAGTTACCATTTACCCAGACATGTACTTGGCAATATTGATTAGGTGCTTGCTATTTATCCCGTGACTTAATTTAGGCAAGGGTATGCAAACCTGAATGAAACAGAGTCCAAAGCCCCAGCGGCGGCTCCACCACGAGTCAGTTCATGCATACACCAAGGTTGCTAAGGCCACAGTTCTGCCCTCCTCTCCCTTGTTATTAGTGTTGGTAATTAATTTGAACAAGCCCCTCACCTCCACTTCAGAGTAAATGGGATGAAGGGAAGTACTGAATATAAAAGTGAAGGTGACATTAGGGTACTGCCAAACCAAATGAGTTCCCTATAAATTCATGTTTCTTTGAGAAAGATATTTACCTTTGGTGGTGTCATATTCAAGTGTTTCTATTGCTAAGAATCTAAAAATCAGTGTAGACCATGGTGCAGTACTAATGGCTTTAAAGCAAAGTTTTGAGATATCTAAAATCAGATGAAGGAGATCGGCTAGGATTGATAATTTTATTTGTCTGAAGATAACTGCTCTCTGTATATGCTCTGCCTTAAAATTAAGCCCACACATGTGCATATTATATTTTCCACAACATATAATATTAAAGTATTTCTTTTATATTTTGGAATGTAAAAATTAAGTGGGTATGCCAGATATATAAATGTATTCCAAGGCAAAGTACATGCAATAGTGCATAAAATAAATGGGCTCCAAAAATTCTATTAATGTAAATATATGATCAGTATAGTCTTTAAATATAATATCTGATATTTCTTTAAGATATTTGAGGTAACTTGGCCTGCCTTGTGAAAATAATCCACTTGCAAAAACTATTCTATGTGTTACCAAATGTCAAATGTTTAAAAGGAAGTATCTGCCTAGTTTATTAAAAGTCAATTAAGTAAACTTATGCTTAACTTTCTATTAATACGTCAGTGAAGCTGCACTGCATAAGGGACAGAGGATTTTATCACCCTGGTAGAAGTGGGAACCTGAAAGCTATTGAGCACTATAGATTTCCCAATGTATCATAATTATAGAAACACCTGTGTTAAATAACTCTGAGTTGATCCACTCTAAAAATATAGAGTGCTTAATAGTCCTGAGAAGCAAACTCACTGCCAACAAGCCACAGGTGTTCACCACGGGAAGCCATAAAAAATGTGAAGATGAAGGATGTGATGACATTTCCCAACTCATAATATATATATCCGGAAATGAACTTATGCATCTATAATTGAGTTGGTTTTTAAAAATTGTTAATGTGGCATTTAGGTTATTTTTTAAAATATAAAGCCATAAAATTTCCAAAATGTGCATAATATATTAGTTTATAAAATTGGATGCAAAGGGATAAAATCAAGCTAGAATCAAAGGTTTAATTTTAAAAACTTTTTCTTATTAGTGGTAGCACTTGAATTGCCTGTTTCCTATATTGAATCTAAAGTTTATGCAGATAAGTAATTATGTGAATGAATCTTCATTATAATAAAACACAGCTTTTTGAATTTTATTAATTCAAGTAACAGCCTTCAGATAGACTATTTGCTGCAATAAAAAATTATAATCATGTTTCACCTAAGATTTTGTTATTGTTCATATAAAAAGTTGTAACTACAGGGAGCCATGATCAAATTGCTCCATATTTCTTTAACATGTACACTAATCTTTCTAGTTAATTCCATTCAGCATAAAAATAATACTTAGTAATGCATTTTGCAAGCTTTATTAATGCCTTCCAGACATTCATGTTTGTTAACTCAACACATTTGATTATCCATACTGATGGACGACTACAGAAGCATGGATAACTAAAAATAGTAGGTAATTCAGAAAATGCTGTGCAGTCAAATGCACATACACAGAAACATATTCACACATGTTTGTTCAAATATATCTCCCCTTTGTCAGTCTTGTAAGTAAAGGATCCAAAGTAGTTGATGAAGGAGAAGCGGTTTCTGCCAAAGTACATGCAGATAATAAAATATATGTGCCACCGTCTGACTAAACACAGAAAAAGAAGAATGTCTCTGTTTCTACCTTTAGAACCTAATCTATGAAATTATGATTCCATGTAGGTAATCCAAACTTTCCTCTAGGTTGGTTCCATCTGAGGTGGTCCAGTTGTAATACCAGGGTGTTACCAGTCTACAGGGAAAAGTATAGGTTAAGGTTATAAACCAGTTTGACTGGTGGTTCTGACCAGTAGACCAGAGTCAGCACAGTGGACTATAAAGCAGAAACAGAAATAATTCCAAATTCTGACATTTTTAAAGTACATTATTAAGGTTATTTGTTTAACTACATGAAAAAAATGCCAGTGGTGTAAATAAGACAGAAATTTACTTCTCTTTTGTGTTAAGCATGACGTGCTAGGAGTGGCAAGGTGATAGGTCTCTTTGCTCCATCAGGTCAGGTAGGCATCAGGGCTTCTTGTACTTTGTCGTTCAGGCCCCTACTGCCAGTCGCCTCGCGACATGACCAGAGGTGGTTCACCACAACCATGTCCACTTCTCAGCCCGCGGACGGGAGAAGAGGAAATGGAGGACCAGCGGTTTCCATTCAGTGAAGGTGACCTGGGAGGAGCCAGTATCCTAGTTCCCAGAATTTAAACACGTGTTCCAGGCTGGCTGCAATGGAGGCTGTGAATATAATCTCCACCTAAGGGCTCA
Organism: Balaenoptera physalus; assembly: GCF_965194825.1. Taxonomy (NCBI): domain Eukaryota; kingdom Metazoa; phylum Chordata; class Mammalia; order Artiodactyla; family Balaenopteridae; genus Balaenoptera; species Balaenoptera physalus. The sequence continues at coordinate 152,619,804 of NC_138890.1, forward strand.
TTTACTCAACTAAAATGTAGGAGTTCAAAGACTAAAGAAAGAAGAGAAAAATTAATATTTGAAGATAATTACAGTCTTTCCCAGAAGAGAGAACAAAGAGAAAAGATTACAATAAATTATAATGAATAGCCAGGACATTTTTTCCCCCAGAAATGGTTGAAATCAGGTCAGATTCTGAGGAAAGAAAATGAGACTACCCCTATTGATTGTAAGAAGCTCCCTATGGAAAGATTCTAAAAATGTTAAAAGGTCCCATCTTCCCTGTTGAAACAGTGACCATCATTATTTCTAATAATTGAGGCACTATATTCTGAAAAAAATTGTTTGAATTTCATATTAAGTAGAAAGTCAGAGCTTAAAGGCATAGTAGTGTTTGTATTTTCCAGTGTTCCCCAAGATATGTTCCCTTGGATACTAATCCAATGAAATGGTTATTGGAAAATTTATTTTCTTGTCAAATAGGTTTGGCAGACATTGACTACTGTATCTCCAATTAGACAGTTATAAAGTCGAAGTATATTAATAAATATTGCAACACATAGTAAAGAGAACTAGTTAAATACCTTTATTCTAGATGCATTAATCACATAATTTTTATTCAAGTAGCACTTATCAATGTATTTTGAAATAGCCTTTTGAGGAAACTGATTTAATCCAAACTCTTTATTTTACAAGATATTATAACAAATGAGGACAAAGCGTTTATATACCTTAATGAGAACTAGGTAAGTCAATTAACCTAACACCATGCAGTGAATTCTCAGCTTTTAGTATAAACAATTTATTGATTTAATCCAGGTGCTCAGCAGACTATGGTTCATGGGCTAATTCTGGCCCACTGCCCATTTTTATAAATAAAGTGTGATTGAACAGTTGTACTCATTCATTTATTTATTGTCTATGGCTTATTTCTCACTGCAACAGCAGAGTTGAGTAGTTGTGACAGAGATCGTATGGCCCACAAAGCCTCTAATATTCACTACTGGGTTTTTTACAGAAAGAGTGTTTGTTGAGCCCTGATGTAATTCATTCAGAAATATAAGTTAAATATGAGTAGTCAGTATATCTCAAGTACCCCAGTATATCTTACTTTGAGTAGAAAAACAATTTGATATGGAATTGAATTAAGCTCGAGGAGAACTTTTGGAAGCAGTAATTATACTTCTCTCAACATAAGTGGTTTTTTCACAAACATTATTGGTGAGCAATTCAGATGAATAAAATTTAAGATCTCTCAACTGAGTTTTATCTGTTACTTGAAACCACTAAACTCCATTGGTGCCATTGTATTAAGCATTGATGATGTGGAGATGAATGAGCCATAGTACCAGCTCTCGAGTAGCTCACTGTCCAGCAGAGAATATAAAAAAGAAATCCGGGGTTTCCCTGGTGGCGCAGTGGTTGAGAGTCTGCCTGCCAATGCAGGGGACACAGGTTCGAGCCCTGGTCTGGGAAGATCCCACATGCCACGGAGCAACTAAGCCCGTGAGCCACAACTACTGAGCCTGCGCTCTAGAGCCTGTGCTCCGCAACAAGAGAGGCCACGACAGTGAGAGGCCCGCGCACCGCGATGAAGAGTGGCCCCCGCTTGCCGCAACTAGAGAAAGCTCGCACAGAAATGAAGACCCAACACAGCCATAAATAAATAAATAAATAAATAAATAAATTTATATTAAAAAAAAAGAAATCCATCAAGTATTATATGATGACAAGATCTCTAATAATGTTCACCAAACTCTAAGAAAGGGGTATGCCACATTATTTTAATGTAGCTTTCCCCCCTTTTCTCTAACAGTTGCATATCACATATACATCAGGTACTGTTCCAATATACTAACTCATATAGTAATCACAACAACTGTAAATATATTGCTTCTCAGTCTGAGAAGACACAGATCTAAGGGGAGGAAAAGTATTTTACTCAGAGGGAACAGAATGTGCCAAGACACAGTACAATAGAGGTGCTAAAACAAGAGAAAGTGAGTAAAACTTCTTAAGTTTTCCTTTCAAATGCAGTATCAAGAAGGATAGGAAACAAGAGTGTATGAATCAACTCGGGAGAGCATCTTGTCTAAAAGATTTTATCACAATCAGAAGAAGGATAATAAAAAATGTCAAGTGTCAGATGGCAGATATTGATGTAATATAAATTCAGAGACAATTCTTAATATCATTATTTTAGTTTAGTACATTTTTATTTTCTGGCATTAGATGTGGTGAGATCATACTGTGAAATTTCTGAGTGGCTCCATGATGGTTTGAATTACTTCACAAAGCTCCACGTGATGGATAATTCCCTCAAACTATATAGTTTATGTACAAGCTGGCATTATTAAGAATAGTTTAAATAAAATAATGGTTTAGGAAATTATATTTTATACATGTACATGGACATTATGTGGATAGACTGGCATTGATAACATATCAAATTATCTTAAGGGGTTATCTAGTCTAATATCTTAATTTACTCTGTTTAGGCAAGATTTATAAAGCTACACAGCTAATTCCATCATTATGATTTCCAAAATATTAGAAAATCTTTATACTGCAGTGTACCGACTTATATTAGTTATAATACAAAGTTATGTTTTACTGAAATAGAGTATTCTTACATTTAAAATGTTAATTCTATCTTAATTAACTACGTCTAAATTTATAGCTAGTACTTTTGAAAAGCATTGTTTGGAGTAAGACATTTTAAAATGCCATTGGTAAAGAATTCAACTTGTTAAAAATCTTAAAAGATGCATTTCAGTAGACATAGAGATAAATGTGTAATTTTGGAAGAACAGCCTCTCAAATTGTATAAAAATGAAATGAAAATAATTTCTGCCAGTCATAAAATTAAGCAAACATATTTAGTTACATAGTAAAGACAAGTTTGGCAAACTTGCTAGAAAGTTTGCAAGTTTGGCAAATTTCCTTGCTAGAAAAGTAATCAAATATTGGGATCAATAAATATTTACATGGTACGTGGAAAACCAGAGGCAGTCTTTCTCCTGTACCTTAGACTGAGTACAACTAGACTAAAGAATAATGTCCATTTCTGAACTCTAAAATTAACTTAAGAAAAGATTCATGAGATAGGATTGAATAAATATGTAGTTACCCAATAAGAAATGTGGGAATATCCTTGAAAGAAAACCAAAATAAATAACAGTGTTTAATAATACTTATTTTAATATTTATATATTATAACACTTGAGAGCAAATGAGAGACGAATCTGCAGCCTGAGGAATGTATGTTCATGAAAAAGAATGCAAATAGTAAGCATGGGATTACTTTTAGTAAGATTAGTAAGAAGAAATATGGGATTAGTAAGAAGATTCACTTCCCAAACTCCTCTGTTGAAAAACTAGAATTGGTCATATCTGTCTAGGATAGTATCCTAGAGAGCCTGTGATTCTGGGATGGATAGAGAGGTAATGAATAGTGATGCAGCAAGCATAGTAATAAAACAAGACATCTGTCATTAGAAAGATCATCTCATACCTAAACTTTGTCATCAATAGATTGTAATGTTCTCAAGGGGGAAAAACATGAAACAAAACTATGTAATGTTCATCTTCCATTGTTCAGTGGTCAAAATAAGTATTCTAGAACCAGATTGCCTGAGTTCAGATCCCAACTCCCCATTTTATTAATTCTGTTACTTGGGAGAGTCAATTAATGTCTTCATGTCTCGTTTTTAACATCTTTAAAATGGGAATAATATTGAAACCTGTCTTTTGATTTGCTATAACATTAACTTTTTCATAGAAGACTGTCCGACACAGATTAAGCCTTACAAGTAAGATATCTCTAATGGCATGTACATAATAGACAACTCTGTCAATGCTTCTTAAAAAAATTTTTATTTTATATTGGAGTACAGTTGATTAACAATGTTGTGTTAGTTTCAGGTGTACAGCAAAGTGATTCAGTTATACATGTATCTATTCTTTTTCAAATTATTTTCCCACTTAGGTTATTACAGAATATTGAGCAGAGTTCCCTGTGCTATACAGTAGGTCCTTGTTGGTTGTTTTTTTAAATATAGCAGTGTGTATATGTCAACCCCAAGCTCCCAATCTGTCCCTCCCCCCACCCCACCATTCCCCCTTGGTAACCGTAAGTTCATTTTCTAAGTCTCTGAGTCTGTTTCTGTTTTGTTAGTAAGTTCGTTTGTATAATTTTCTTTAGATTCTACATATAAGCGATATCATATATTTGTCTTTATCTGAATTACTTCACTTAGGATGATTATCTCCAGGTCCATCCATGTTGCTGCAAATGGCATTATTTCATTCTTTTTAATGGCTGAGTAACATTCCACTGTATATATGTACCACATCTTCTTTATCCATTCTGTCAGTGGACATTTAGGTTGCTTCCATGTCATGGCTATTGTAAACAGTGCTGCAGTGAATATTGGGGTGCATGTATCCTTTCAAACCATGTTTTTCACTGGATATATGCCCAGGAGTAGGATTGCTGGATCACATGGTAGCTCTGTTTTTACTTTCCTAAGGAACCTCCATACTATACTCCATAGTGGCAGTACCAATTTACATTCCCACCAACGGGCTAGGAGGGTTCTTTTTCCTCCACATCCTCTCCAGCATTTATTGTTTGTAGATTTTTTTGTTGATGGCCATTCTGACTGGTGTGAGGTGATATCCCATTGTAGTTTTGACTTGCATTTCTCTAATAATTAACGATGTTGAACATCTTTTCATATGCTTCTTAGCCATCTGCCATTTGGAGAAATGTCTATGTAGGTCTTCTGCCCATTTTTTGATTGGGTTGTCTGGTTTTATGATACTGAGCCTCATCATCTGTTTGTAAATTTTAGAGACTAATCCTTTGTCAGTCTCAATGTATGCAAATATTTTCTCCCATTCTGTGGGGTGTCATTTTGTTTTGTTTACGGTTTCCTTTGTTGTGCAAAAGCTTTTGAGTTTAATTAGGTCCCATTTGTTTATTTATTTTTTATTTCCATTACTCTGGGAGATGGGTCCTCAACAAAATACTTGTAATCTAAATCCAACAATACATTAAAAGGATCATAGACCATGGTCAAGTGGTATTTATCCCAGAGATGCAAGGATTTTTTAGTGTCTCAAATCAATCAGCGTGATACACCACATTAACAAATTGAAGAACACAAACCATATGATCATCTCAATAGGTGCAGAAAAAGCTTTTGAGAAAATTCAATATCCATTTATGATAAAAACTCTCCAGAAAGTAGGCATAGAGGGAACTTACCTCAACATAATAAAGGCCATATATGACAAACCTACAGCTAACATCATAATCAACAGTGAAAAGCTGAAAGCATTGTCAGGAACAAGACAAGGATGTCCACTCTCACCACTTTTATTCAACATAGTTTTGGAAGTCCTGGCCATGGCAATCAGAGAAGAAAAAGAAATAAAAGGAATCCACACTGGAAAAGAAAAAGTAAAACTGTCACTGTTTGCAGATGACATGATACTATACATAGAAAATCCTAAAGATGCTACCAGAAAACTACTAGAGCTCATCAATGAATTTGGTAAAGTTGCAGGATACAAAATTAATACATGGAAGTCTGTTGCATTTCTATACACTAAAAATGAAAGATTAGAAAGAGAAATTAAACAACCCATTTACCATCACATCAAAAAGAATAAAATATCTAGGAATAAACCTACCTAAGGAGACAAAAGACCTATACTCTGAAAACTATATAAAACGCTGATGAAAGAAGTCGAAGGTGACACAGATGGAAAGATATACCATGTTCTTGGATTGGAAGAATAAATACTGTCAAAACAACTGTAGTATCCAAGGCAATCTACAGATTATATGCAATCCCTATCAAATCACCAATGGAATTTTTCACAGAACTGGAATGAAAAAATCTTAAAATTTGTATGGAGACACAAAAGACCCCAAATAGCCAAAGCAATCTTAAGAAAGAAAAACGGAGCTGGAGGACTCAGGATCCCTGACTTCAGACTACACTACAAAGCTTCAGTCATCAAAACAATATGGTACTGGCACAAAAACAGAAATACAGATCAATGGAACAGGATAGAAAGCCAAGAAATAAACCCACGCACCTATGGTCAGTTAATCTATGACAAAGGAGGCAAGACTATACAATGGATGAAAGACAGCCTCTTCAATAAATGGTGCTAGGAAAGCTGGACAGCTACATGTAAAAAAAGGAAATTAGAACACTCTTTAACACCATACACCAAAAATAAACTCAAAATTTAGGTATTTTGGTATTTAGGATTAAATACCTAAATGTAAGACCGGATACTATAAAACTCTTAGAGGAAAACAAATTCAGAACGCTCTCTGACGTAAATGTCAATGTTTATTTGATAAACTGAATGATAGTATAAAAGAAGCAAGGTTCTTATCCTAAACTATGTTCCAAAGACTTCAGTGCTGTTTATTTATGTACATATGTTCCTTGGTTATATTAATATTAAAACCCAGACGATATTCTGAGTGAAAGTATAGACAAGAGTAAGATAGGCACTTGCAAAATACATGGACTCTTTCAGTTCTTATAGTAGCATTTATTGCCCTGAAATTTGGGGTTAGGGAGGTAAGAAAAGGAGGTCTTGAATCTGAATCTTAAACCAGCATTTTATGCCATATATATTATGGAATAAATAGCAAGAAAGTGTATCGTCTGTTGATATCTAGGCAATTTTCTCAAAATTTTGTTGTCTGCTCACCAACAAAGAGCAACTGGGTTGGAATGTATGTAAGCCTGGAGACTCTTGGACCTTTAACATAAAAATTAAATAAGAAGAGAGCCTGATCAGACTCTTCCAGCCTTTCTTTCTGCAGAGAATCTCAAAGAGCAAGGCCAACTCCAAAAGTAAAGGTACCCACCTATCTCAACTTATCATTAAAAAAACATGAATTGGAAAAAGAGATCCAAGAGATCCAAACACAGAGAAAAAATAACATATCTCTGCTTAGTGATATTTATTTTTTTCTTCTTTCTCAAAAGTTCAACTGCCAAGACTGATGACCTTTTTTGTATACTCTTGGATGTAAAACTGGACTTACCTGATTTTAAAAACCCAGCAGCTTTTCATTGATGGAAATACCGCCTGCAGAAATAGAATTCAGGGGACTTCCCTGGTGGTGCAGTGGTTAATAATCTGCCTGCCAGTGCAGGGGACACGGGTTTGAGCCCTGGTCCGGGAAGATCCCACATGCCACAGAGCAACTAAGCCCATGTGCCACAACTACTGAGCCTGTGCTCTAGAGCCCACGAGCCACCACTACTGAGCCCATGTGCCAAAACTACTGAAGCCTACGCACCTAGAGCCCATGCTCCACAACCAGAGAAGCCACCGCAATGAGAAGCCTGCGCGCCGCAACGAAGAGTAGCCCCTGCTCGCCGACACTAGAGAAAGCCCACGCGCAGCAACGAAGACCCAATACAGCCAGAAATAAATAAATAAATAAATTTATAAAAAAAGAAGTAGAATTCAGGCTGTCCAGAATCCAAAGCCTCTTAAATGAATTGTGTACCTGAAAACTAGTTAAATGATTCACTCAAATTTATAGTAATCCTTTGGTAATGTTCTGAAATTATTTGCAAAAGGTAGACAGGCAGGCAGGTAGCCAGAGAGAGTCCCCAGTAGTGTTAAAAGAAATCAAAATGGTTTAATCACCCTGCCATAAAGTGAGATTGGCAAAGTTTATCCCTTGAAAGATATGAAATTATCATTTACAGTTGGGTGCCTTCTTGGAATTTCAATACAGTGAAGCTAGTCCCCAGATAGTAGTACCTCTCTGTCTTTCGGAAAGTACAGATAACCCTTGAGAAACACAGGTTTGAAGTGCGTGGGTCCAATTATGCATGGATTTTTCCCCCAATAAATATGGTACCTGTATTTTCATTTTACAGATGTTTAAATTAACTAAATGTGAGGAAAAGTTTGTGCTCAATTAGAGATCACAATATGTGGAATCAAAAGAATTATGGTTTGACCATAATTCAAAAAGACACATGCACGCCAGTGTTCATTGCAGCACTGTTTACAATAGCCAGGTCATGGAAGCAACCTAAATGCCCATTGACAGACGAATAGATAAAGAAGATGTGGTACATATATACAATGGAATATTACTCAGCCATAAAAAGGAACGAAATTGGGTCATTTGTAGAGACATGGATGGACCTAGAGACTGTCATACAGAGTGAAGTAAGTCAGAAAGGGAAAAACAAATATCATATATTAACGCATATATGTGGAATCTAGAAAAATGGTACAGATGAACTGGTTTGCAAGGCAGAAATAGAGACACAGATGTAGAGAACAAACGTATGGACATGAAAGGAGGTAAGCGGGGGGTTTGTGTTGGTGGTGGTGGGATGAATTGGGAGATTGGGATTGACATATATACACTAATGTGTATAAAATAGATAACTAATAAGAACATGCTGTATAAAATAAAAAAAATTTATGGTTTGAGTCCTGATTCTGTCCAAACTGTTTCAGCTTCCTACCCTTGGGTGAATCATTTATCAACTCCTTTGTTTTTGAGGCAGAAATAGCAGTAGGTGGATTTTCCACTCTGTGAGGTTTGGCACCCCTAATCCCTGTGTTATTCAAGGGTCAACTCTATTTTATCTTTTCATAACTGCAAAAATTATTTTGCTTTTAATTGCATTAAAGGAACATATCTAGATCCGTTGTCTGCTGGTGTCTTTCTGTCTATTACATTATCATAATTGTTTTTGCAAAACCACCATCTTCTATGATAGAGGGGGGAAAAATAAAGCTGCTGAAATTGGTTGTTTGGATTCTGTAATTCTAGGTGGAGTAGTCAAGGAATATTTGTGTCCTAAGGCCCAAATGCATGCATGCCCTTATAAGGAAGTTCTTGCTGCTAAATAGTACTCCCATCTATATCTCAGCTTCCAAGTTCTCTGAATCAGTGGAACCAACCAATCCAAGCTCAACTAAGAGACTCTTGCCTTTGTTCCTCTCCTCCTTTCATGTCCCTAGCACACTTCTTTACTTAGAACCAAGGACACAGTAACACTTTCATGCTTCTACAAGTCAGACTCATTATGTCATTCAAACTTTCAGCAACTGTCCTGGAATGCATGCTAAAAGAGTGCAGAATTTATTTGATTCTATTTCACCCATACTATATATCACTAAATATCTTGAAAAACTTTCAGGAAGGCTTTTGCTGTGTTAGCGTGTTGCCAAAAGAAGTTAGTAAATATAAGTGAATAAAAGCCAGCTAAACATTGTCATATTTATCAAGTGACTAATAGACTAACACATTTTATTTTTATTTCTTAACAAAATAAATAATCTGATAAGAAGTAACTCTTGGCCAAGAGCAAACCATTTCTTGATACTGTGTGTTTGGTTCTCTCACTTTGCTATGAACTAGTAATTTTTCATATATTTTGGGTCAGTTACTTTTATAGTGTGAAAAATATGTATTAGTTTTTACAGTTTCCCTTCATTTTCTATTTTACTAAGAGTGTATATTTAATTGTGTCTGTGTCCCAGTTCCTATACTGGCAGCACTGTGAGAATTCTGTATTTCTCCATTCATCAGTGGGTTTCTCCAAAAATCTTCAAGGAAGTTCAGTCTATCACACCTATGACTCATTCAGCCCTGATCTTCGGGGATTATTCTTCCTATTGCAGACTTTCTGACTAAAAGATAATTCAGCTTACAGTGTTGATTGTAACAGAAGAAAACATGAATTATTTCTTGCGTTTCGTAAGCACAACAGTTATGGGGAATGGGATAAAACACTTAAATATACTACACTTAGGATGTTTTAAACCCTCAGGAATTAGAGCAGGTTTTATGACTGTGTCAGATAAAAATGTTATTAAAATATTTGTCAGCCCTTTACAGCATTTTTAGTTTAAAATAAAAAGTGCCTTTGGAAACAGCAATACAAAATTGAATGTTAACCATTTAGAATAGAAATTTGGCAGTAATAGCAAGAGAATTAAGAAAGTACATACTCTCATAATTAAATAATAATTCCATTTCTGGAAATGTGGCCTAAAAAATAACCCAAAATGGAAAAATATATATATAGATATCTATTGCAGTGTAATAGAGACAGTATGATTAGCACATACTTTAATTCTCTGGAGCCCCAGATAACATATAGCAATAATGAGCAAATATTAAAGTATAATAAATTCATGACTATGCTCAAAAGATGACAAATTTCTCTATAGTTCAGAAGTGGAAAACTATTCTCACAGTGTTATGTGGGGGGTAATCCCATGAAGCTCATGATTTTCAGCAAGAGCCTTGGAGATTTTGATTCCAGTATGGTGACTATCACCAAATTTCCCATCATATCACTGAGGACTCAGTGAGGCCCATCATTTTATATTAGGATCTGGGGCTGTACTCCTTTAAAATGTAGAGACAAACTGTGGCAGCTCTCTGGAGTTGCCACTTCTATAAAACTTTGTCAGTAATAAGTTTGAAAGAAGGAGGAGGTGGCCACAAAATGGGATTTGTGCCAAGGTGTTCACTGTTTCAGTGAAAAGATCTATGACATTAATTATATGATATGAGGTTAGAAAACCTCATTCTCACGAAGGAATGCACAAGATTGGGGGTGAAGTGACAGTTGGCCATAGTGGAAGCATAACCAGATACACACACACACACACACACACACACACACAGATTGAGAAAGAGAAAGCGAGAGCATGCTCACATTCAAGATGAATATACAACAAAAAAACCTCTTCAAAGAGCTTGAAGAAAACTACCCACTAAGATCCAATTGTCATCAATTTGTCTCAAAATAAGTGTAAGTTATAGAGTACTCTAGAAATAGTTTAAAATAAGTATGTTTAGTTTCCTCCAAGTGATAATGGAAAAAATAGCATACACAAAAATGGTAATTTGTGATATGGAAATAGCAGATACTAATCAAAAACAGATATTTATAAAAATAAACAATTAAAAATATTAGGAGTGAAAATTATAGTCATTGAATATTAAAAATAGTATCACAGTATTTGGGGTGAATTCTAGAAATTACTCAGTTAAAGAAAGCATTAGAAGTATGGAAGATAGTGTTGGTTAATTTACCCAGAAATCTACACAAAGAGTTAAAGAGATAAAAGAATAAATAATATGTTTAAAGCATCCAAAAATAGTTCTAGAAGTCAAGATTAGATGACTTATTAGAATTATAATATTTGAAGATATAATAACAGGTTTTTCTAGAATTGAAGAAAAACTGGCTTAAAATTCAGTGAGAGCCCATTAAGATAAATAAAAATAAAAATAAATACATTCATTTTCTAAGGAAAAATCTGAATGCTAAATAAAAGAAAATCTAAAAAAAAAAGCTATACAAAAGACACCAATTACATATCAAGGAATAACATTCAACAGTGAGTTGTCATCACTTTGGCAACAATAATATTGAGATGACTGTCAAGCTAGAATTCTACATCGAGCTAAAGAACAGTCAAGATTTAGGGTAAAATTACATTTTCAAACATACAAAAGTGAAAACAGTTTAGAGCATACATATTCATGCTGAATCAACTATTAAAGAATACTTTTCAGTAAGAATAAAATTAAATGTAAAAGGAAGGAGTGAGATGCAGAAAACAATGGTCATAAAAAATCAATATGTGATAACTGGATAGGACTGATGTGGTGGGTAGTTAAAATAGGCTAAGGTTATTCCATTTGAAAGAGGATAAATTTCCAAATAACTTTAAAGTTTGTGAGTTGATATGTTTCTGTATGTTGAAAAATTATGGGTAATTACAAAGATACAGAATTAAATTTGTAGCTGTCAAACTAGCAGAAGACAACACATGGAAAAATCATATCAACCTAATAGAAATGAAGAAGACAGGGTGGGGAGATAAGCATGCAAATCAAAAACTATGGAAAAGAAACAGAACACTCAAACTAAGATAAAATAAATACATTATATCAATAATTATAGTACATCAAAAGGATTGCATTCACCTCAAATTGGTGTTTTTAAACTTGGCTTTTGTTGTTTGCTTGATCTAAAAGAATCGATACTAAATGTTACACCTGAAACTATGAAAACTAAGTCAAACAAAAGATAATCAAATAAAATATGAATATTACTATGGGATAGTATATTAGTTTCCAAAAATATTCTATTGTAACAAATTACCACAAATTTAGTGGCTTAATACAACACAAACATATCAATATACATTTCTGGAGGTCAGAAGTCATTAAAATAACTTGAGGGGCTGGTTTTTTTCTGGAGATTCTGTTTCCTTGCCCTTTCAGCTTCTAGTGGCTACCTGTATTCCTTGGCTTGTGGCCCCTTCCTCCATCTTCAAAGCACATCACTCCAGTCTCTGCTTCCAACATCACATGGCGTTTTCCTCTGACTCTGACTCCTTCTGCATCTCTCTTATAAGGACTCTTATGCCTGCATAATTGAGGGTAATCTCCTGATCAGTATCAGATAGTCACATCTGCAAAGTGTCTTCTGCCATGTAAGGTAACATTCAGTGGTTCCAGGGATTAGGACGTGGGCAATATTTGGGGGCTGTTATTCAGATTAACACAGACAAAAAAATGAATGAGACTTATTAATTGGAGAAATATAACTCTTGTGCAGATGAACCAATAAAAATCAATAATGTTAACATATGATAATATTTGTATAAATTTGGAAAATAATACTATAATACTTACAAGTACATATATGTATAGTGTGTATATAAATGTAAATGTATAAAATATACACATAAAATTTATACCAATTGCCTCTAGTGAGAGAAACATAGAAAAAGAACAAAATAAACTTTACTTTTGCTGTAAATTTTTATTTATTTTTAACAAATATCTAAACAATTATGAAAATTTTAAAATTTGCTGATTTCAGATGCACGATTGACAGAAGTTTATTATTATTTGGATCCTTTATCACAGTTGCTTTTACTATTAAAACAATCTAAACATTTAAATATGTTTTAATGGATGTATATAAACTTCAAAGAATATCATAACATTGAAAATGATTGAGAAGTTTCTGTAACACATGAAGAAGTCTTATGTTTACAATATATGTACAAAAAGATTACAGAATTAAATTCACAAATGTATTATACATACACAGTTATGCACTAATTTAGAATAGTTCCTATGCCAAAGCTTTTACTTATATGTGTTATCCTATTTAATTTTTACTACTGCCTTCTGAGTTAAAAATTCCTACACTTATGATACCAATTTTACAGGCGAAGAAACTAAGGAATAAAATAAATGAATAGTTGAACATGATTTCAAACCTATTCTGGCTGACTCTGAGCTCACACTCTTAATTCCTGTGCAATATTGTCTATATAGCAAACAAGAATTACAAAACAACTATGTTTAGGAAAATATTTGAAAAACAATAGGTCAAAATGTTAATGGTAATTGTTTTAGATTGTAGGCCTATGAATGATTATTTTTTTCCTGTATTCTCAAAATACTCTATAATGAAATGGCATTTTGTATTTTTTAAATGATGAAATATTAATTTTATGCAGGTGTAAAAGTGATATTGCCGAACATCAGACACTTCATTTATAGCACATGTGATCTGAAGCAAAATTAGGTTAATTAGGAAGTATCCATTTTAAGAATGATAAAAAACTTGGAAGAAACTGTGATTTTGGAACAACTGTTATTGTCTTGTTAAAAGAAGTCCATTAATAAGGAGTTCTGAAGATACTTATTTGATACCAAGGCATATAATTAATGGATATACTTATAAAATAGCTAAATTTTACTTTCCTCTCTAATTCTCTAACACAGTAAAATTTCTGACAGAGTGTTAGACAGGGATAGTACATACATGGGGAATAAAACATGGGCCCTCCAAATTTTAATTACTTTATTTTTGTTGGCAGTGCTGTGTCATTTTTTTTTTGAATTTTTCTAGAAGTTTTCCATACTCTTGCAACATAAAACATTTTAATAAACTTCAAAACAATTTGTGACTAACTTCTACAGTTGAAATAATTTCATGTTTAAATATTAACTATATGATGATACACATCAATCTGGAGAGCAAATGAGTCTACAAACTATTAATTTAACAAAGGAAGAACTAATATCCAGAAAACAATGAACTAAATTTCAATAAATACATACCTAGAAGTAATTATTTTAAATGTAAATGGACAAATGGCTCAATCAAGAGACATAGGATAGCAGAATGAATAAAAAATAAAACCCATCAATAGGCTGCCTGTAAGAGACTCTTCTCAGATATAAAGACAAAATAGACTGAAAGTGAAAGGATGGAAAAAGATATTCCATGAAAATAGAAAAGAAAAGAAAACTGGGGTAGAAAACCTGAATAGTCTAATTATTAGTAACAAAATTGAATCAGTAATCAAAAAACTCCCCCAAGACAAAAGTCCAGTCCAGATGACTTCACAGGTGAATTCTGCCAAACATTTAAAGAAGAGTTAATACCTATCCTTCTCAAATTATTCTGAAAATTTTAAGAAAAAAGGGACACTTTCAAGTTCAGTTTACAAAGCCAGCATTACCCCGATACTAAAACCAGACAAAGACTACAAAAAAAGAAAATTTCAGGACAATATGACTGATGAACATAGATGCAGAAATTCTCAACAAAATATTAGCAAGCCAAATCCAAAATATTAGCAAGCCAAAGGATCATATACCATGATTAAGTGAAATTTATTCCAGGGATGCAAGGATGGTTTAACATTTATAAATCAATCAATGTGTTACACCACATTAACAAAAAAAGGATAAAAATCATTATCATTTCAGTAGATGCATATAAAAGCTTTTGACAAAATTTATAGAAATCATCATTTCAGTAGATGCATAAAAAGCTTTTGACAAAATTTAACAGCCATTTATGATAAAAATTCTGAATAATGTGAGTATAGAGGGAATATACCTCAACATAATAAAAGCTGTATATGACAAACCCACAGCTAACTTCATACTTAATGGTAAAAAGCTGAAAGGAACAAGGAACCAGGATGCTGAAAGGAGCAAGGAACAAGGAACAAAGATGCTGAAAGGAACAAGGAACAAGACAAGGATGCTCACTCTTGCCATGTCTATTCTACATGTATCGGAAATCTTAGCCACAGCTATTAGAAAGAAAAAGAAATGAAAGTTACCCAAATTGGAAAAGGAAGATGTAAAACTGTCACAGTTTGTAGAGGACATGATACTACATTAAAAAAAAAAAAAATTCCAAAAACTCCACAAAAAAACTGTTAGAACTAATAAATGAATTCAGTAAAGTTTAAGATACAAGATTAATATACAAAAATCTGTTGCATTTCTATACACCAATAACAAACTATTCAAAAGTAATTAAGAAAACAATCCCATTTACAATTGCATCAAAAGTAATAAAACACCTAGAAGTAAATTTATCCAAGGAGGTGAAAGACCTATATATTGAAAATTATAAGACATTAGTGCAAAGAATTGAAGAAGATACAAATAATGGAAAGGTATTCTGTGCTTATGGATTGGGATAATCAATATCATAAAAATGTCCATAGTACTCAAAGCAATCTACCAATTTAATACAGTCCCTATCAAAATTCCAATGACATTTTTTTCACAGAACTAGAACAAATAATCGTAAAATCTGTATGGAACCGTAAAAGACCCTGAATAACCAAAGCAATCTTGGGAAAAAAGAACAAAGCTGGAGATATCATGCTCCCGACTTGAAACTATGCTACAAGGCTATAGTAATCAAAATATGGTACTGACACAAAAAAAAGACACATAGATCAATGGAACAGAATATGAGGGTCTAGAAATATGGTCAATTAACCTATGATGAGGATGGCAAGAATATACAATGGGGAAAAGACAACTTCTTCAATAAACGGTGCTGAGAAAACAGGACAGTTACAAGAAAAAGAATGAATCTGGAGCACTTTCTTACACCATATACAGAAATAAACTCGAAATGGATTAAAGGTTTAAATATAGAACCTGAAACCATAAAACTCCTCAAAGAAAACATAGGCAGTAACCTCTCTGACATCTGTCTTAGCAAAATTTATTGGATATGTCTCCTCAGGCAAGGGCAATAAAGCAAAAATAAACAAATGGGACTACCTCAAACCAAAAAGCTTTTGTACAGCAGAAGAAACCACCAACAAAACAAAAAGGCAGCCTACTGAATGGGAGAAGATATTGCAAGCTATATATCCAATAATTGGTTGACATTCAAAATATATAAAGAACTCATATAACTCAATATCAAAGAAACCAGACAACCCAATTAAAAATGAGCAGAACACCTGAATAAACATTTTTTCCAAAGAAGACATACACATGTCCAACTGACACATGAAAAGATGTTCAACATCATTAATCATCAGGGAAATGCAAATCAAAACCACAATAAGATACCACCTCACACCTGTCAGAATGGCTATTATCAAAAAGACAAGAAACAACAGGTGTTAGCAAAGATGTGGAGAAAAGGGTACCCTTGTGCACTGTTGGTGGGAATGTATTGGGTGGGCCGAAAGGTTCTATTTTTTCCATAAGATGGTTCTAGTAGCACTTAGTTGTCTTTAACTTCATTTGAAATAATTTTGTTAGATTGTGTGTGACAGTTGTCACATCAGCGTGCATTTAAAAAAAGACATCAAAATTGGTGAATTTTTGTGTAGCCATTTTAATATTGAAGATGGAAGAATAGAAGCAACATTTTTGGCATTTTATGCTTTATTATTTCAAGAAAGGTAAAAACGCAACTGAAACGCACAAAAAGATTTGCACAGTGTATGGAGAAGGTGCTGCGACTGATCAAACGTGTCAAAAGTGGTCTGCCAAGTTTCGTGCTGGAGATTTCTTGCTGGACAATGCTCCATGGTTGGGTAGACCAGTTGACGTTGATAGCGATCAAATTGAAACAATAATTGAGAACAATTGATGTTATACTGTGCAGGAGATAGCTGACATACTCAAAATAGCCAAATCAAGCACTGAAATCATTTGCACCAGTGTGGTTACATTCACCTCTTTGATGTTTGGGTTCCACATAAGCGAAAAAAAACCTTCTTGACCATATTTCCGCATGCGATTCTCTACTGAAATGTAATGAAAACATTCCATTTTTAAAACAAATTGTGACTGACGATGAAAAGTGTAGATACTGTACAACAATGTGGAATGGAAGAGATTGTGGGGCAAGCGAAATGAACCACCACCAACCACACCAAAGGCCAGTCTTCATCCAAGGAAGGTGATGTTGTACATAATGGTGGGATTAGAAGGGAGTCCTCTATTATGAGCTCCTTTCGGAAAACCAAATGATTAATTCCAACAATTGCTGCTCCCCATTAGACCAACTGAAAGTGGCACTTGACGAAGTGTCCAGAATTGGTCAACAGAAAACGCATAATCTTCTATCAGGATAACACAAGACCGCATGTTTCGTTGATGACAGGCAAAAACTGTTACAGCTTGGCTGGGAAGTTCTGATTCATCCGCCGTATTCACCAGATATTGCACCTTTGGATTTCCATTTATTTCAGTCTTTACAAAATTCTCTTAATGGAAAAAATTTCAGTTCCCTGGAAGACTGTAAAAGGCACCTGGAACAGTTCCTTGCTCAAAAAGATTAAAAGTTTTGGGAAGATGGAATTATGAAGTTGCCTGAAAAATGGCACAAGGTAGTGGAACAAAATGGTGAATACGTTGTTCAAGAAAGTTCTTGGTGAAAATGAAAAATGTGTCTTTTATTTGTACTTAAAACATCGAAGGCACTTTTTGGCCCACCCAATAAGTAGGTACAGCTACTTGAAAACAGTATGGAAGTTCCTCAAAAAACTAAAAATAGAACTGTCATACAATCCAGCAATTCCATTTCTGGGTATTTATTTGAAGAAAACAGAAACACTAATTTGAAAAGATATAAGTACCCCTATATTTATTGAAGCACTGTTTACAATAGCCAAGATATGGAAGCACTTAAGTATCCATTGCCTGATGAATGGATAAAGAAGATGTGGTTTATACATTAAATGGAATATTATTCAGCTGTAAAAAGATGAAATCTTGCCAGTTGCAGCAACATGGATAGACCTGGAGGGTATTATGTTAAGTGAAATTAGACAGAGAAAAACAAATAGTATATGATTTCATTTATATATGAAATCTAAAGATGAAAAACAAACAAAACAAACAGACTCATAGATACAGAGAACAAACTGGTGGTTGCCACAAAGGTGAAGGATTGGGGGATGAATGAAATAGGTGAAGAGGATTAAGAGGTACAAACTTCCAGCTATAAAATACATAAGTATAAATAAATCAATAAGGGAATGCAGTGTACACATAGGGAATATAGTCAGTAATATTGTAAGCAGTTTGTATGGTGATGGATGGTAACTGGTCTTATTGCAGTGATCATTTTATAATATATAAAAATGTCAATTTACTATGTTGTACACCTTAAGCTAATATAATATTGTATGTTCATTATAACTCGGTTTAAAAAAATGGAAGCACTAATGTCAGGGAGCTTGTTCAAGTTGATTTCATTCTACTGTTTTGTCTCCCTTACCATATGAAACTGTTGTATCCAGAAAAGTCACCTTAATTTAGTCCATTGATGAGATAGCTGGCTTCATAATCTTATAGAAATGAAATTAAATAATCCTCTTCTCATTGTCCTCTGGACATAGTGGACAGCTTGTTATCCATCTAATGGTTTATTTGCATGAAAAATGATTTTGTTGTTTTAATAATCTTGTAATAAGTTTACTTTTACAGTGATTAAGAAAGCATTGTATTCTGTGTTTAAAAATGTATTAGAAAGGAAGAATAATTCATTCTGAAATGCACATGTATCATCTCAAGAGCCTGGGACAATTAAACTTTTTAAAAGTTCAATATATTCTTCACTAAAAACAAAAAGCTTATGAACCTATAACTTTACTGGCAAGAAAGCATTCGTATTTAAAAAATAAAAGAATTTTGAAGTACTCATAGGTTAGAAAATCATCCACAAGGAATTAATTACAAATGGCAATAAAGATGACTAATATTTTGGTAATAAGAGAGACCTCATCTACTTCAGAAATAAGCTTTGTGACTTCATCTACTAAAGCTGCATTTGAAGTTGATAAAGTCTATCCCAGTGTATACTCTGAAGCTCTTTCTTCTTTAAGGAAAAAAAAACTTGTTAGGTGAATTTTCGCATTAACTTTTAAAAACAGCCCCAAACTGTCTTTCTAATCAACGTATCTGTTTTTTTCTTTTTTTTCCCTTTGCCTTCCTCCTGTTATTTCTCCTGTCCTTTCTTCCTTCCCTCCCTCCCTCCCTTTCTTCTTTCTCTTTCTTTCTTTTCTTTCTTCTCTCTCCCCCCTTCCTTCCCTCCTTCTTCCTCCTTTATTTTTCCTTCCTTCTTTACTTCTCTCTCTCTTTCAGTTTTACTTTAGTGAATACAGAAACATTTTCTTAAATCATAT
The DNA here is from genome assembly GCF_965194825.1 of Balaenoptera physalus. Taxonomy (NCBI): domain Eukaryota; kingdom Metazoa; phylum Chordata; class Mammalia; order Artiodactyla; family Balaenopteridae; genus Balaenoptera; species Balaenoptera physalus. Next base: position 152,639,319 of record NC_138890.1, read on the forward strand.
CATTATATTTTGATTCATACTTCCAAATCATTTTACACACTTGGCAACACTGAATGGGAAAACAGTCAATAGGTGACTTCATTATGTAATGGTTATTCTAGGTCCTGCGCTTTCCCATGTAAATTTTAGAATCAGTTTGTCAATATTTACAAAGCAGCTTGCTGAGACATTGATCTGAATTGTGTTGAATCTATTGATCAAATTGGGAGGAATTAACATCTTCACAATATTGATTTCTCCAATATATGAACATAGAATATTTCACCTTCTATGTATGTCTTCTTTGGTTTTTTTCATTACTGTTGTATAGTTTTTCACATACAGATCCTGTAAATATTTAGTTAGATTTATACCTAAGTACTTGACTTTCTTGATATTATTATAGTTGGTTTTTTTTTTATTTCAAGTTCCAATTGTTTTTTGCTGACATATAGGAGAGTGATTGACTTTTAAGTGGATGATTGTATTTTGACCTTGTATCCTGTGACCTTTGCATAATTGCTTATTAGCTCCAGATTATTTCTGTAGAATCTTTGGGGTTTTCTATATAGACAATTCTGTCATGTTTGACTAAAGATCTTTATTGTATCTTTTCCAATATCTCTCTATATAATTTTTTTCATGTCTTAATGCGTCTGCTAGGACATCCAGTATAATGTTAAAAAAGAATGGTAGTAAAGGACACCCTGGCCCTACTCCTAATTTTAGCAGGAAATTGTTCACTTTCTCACCATTAAGTATGAGGTTCGATGTAGGTTTTTTGTACATTTTATTTATTAGATTAATATAGTTCCCCTCTGTTATTTATTTGCTGAGAGTACTTATCATGAATAAGTGTTTATTGAGTGCTTGTTCTGCATCCATTGGTATGCTCATGTGTTTTATCTTATTCAGTCTGTTAATGTAATGAATTACATAGATTGCTTAATGAACGATTGTTGACTAGCCTTGCTTTCCTGAAAGGAATCTCAGTTGGTCATAATATATTATCTCTTTTATATATTGCCAGATGAGTCACTAATACTTTGTTAAGGATTTTCCATCTATGTTTATGAAAAATACTGGTTTGATGCTTTCTTCTCTTGTAGTATCTCTATCTGGTCTTGTTACTGGGGTAATGCTGGCCTTACAGAATGAATTAGAAATGTTACTTCTAATTTTGGAAGAAATGTTGCTTCTAACTTTTGGAAGAAATTGTGGGAAATTAGTATCATTTCTCCCTGAAATATTTGGTAGAATTACCCAGTAAAACCATATGGGTTTGGTGCTTTCTTTTTTGGACGTTTATTAATTATTGATTCAATTTCTATTTATACTACCTAATTTTTCTTGTGTGAGTTGGGTAGTTTGTGTCTTTCAAAGAAGTGGTCAATTTCATGTAAGTTATCAAAGTATGGGCATAGACTTGAATGTATTATTCCTTTAGTATCCTTTTAATATCCATTAAATCATTAGCGATGAACCCTGTCTCATTTCTGATATTGGTAATTTGTGGGTTTTTTTCTTGGCTTGCCTGGCTAATGGTTTATTCATTTTTTTAAAATCTTTTCAGCGGAAGAACTTTTAATTTTATTGGTTTTCTCTGTTGTTTTCGTAGTCTTGATTTAATTAATGTTGCTCAAATTTTCATTAGTTCTTAAAAGGAAAGACTCTTTCTACTATACACATTACACTTCTGACACGGAAAATGTGGGGGTTTTTCCACACCAACCACTTCTCTGAGTCTTTGAACACTAACTGGGTGTCCTACAATTCAATTCAATTCAATTCAACTCAGTTGTATTCTGACACTACTACCTACCTGGAGTTCTCACCAGATCTCACAAGTTAAGAGCCCAGACCTGCAAGACTGCCCTCAACTTCAGATGCCAGTCTCAAGTTCAGGCCTCTGGTGATTGGTTATAAATCAGAGTTCCCACTGCCCACTCTTCAGGTTTGTTAATTTGTTAGAATGGCTCACAGAATTTAGGAAAAACCGTTTACTTACTGTACTATCAATTTATTATAAAAGGATATAACTCAGCAATGTCCAGATGGAAGAGATGCATAGGGAAGGTATGGGAGAAGTAGTACCAAGCTTCAATACCCTTCTCAGGCATGCCACCCTTCCAATACCTCCATGTGTTCCCTAACTCAGAAGCTCCCTGAACTCCAGGTTTTTTATGGAGGCTTCATTATGTCCCTTGGCATGATTGATTAAAAAATCGTTGGCCGTTGGTGAATGAAGTCAACCTCCAGTCTCTCTTCCCTCCCCAGAGGCCCAGAGTGGGACTGAAAGTTCCAACTCTCTGGTAAGTGGTTGATTCTCCTGGCAACCAGCCTCTGTCCAGAGGGCTTTCCAAAACTCACCTCATTAACATAAACTGTGGCTGAAAGGGGCATGTTATGAATAACAAAAGATGCTCCTTTCACTTTTATCTCTCCTGAGGTATTTTGGGAATTGGGAACAAACCCCAACATTATAACAAAAGATGCTTTTATCAGTTTTGTTCTTATGATTTAGGAAATCACAATGGTCAAAAATAAAGACCAAAAACAGACATTCGGTTAATACTATAAATTTCCTCTAATTACTGTTTTCACTGTATCTCCCAAATTCAGATAAGTTTTGTTTTCATTTTCATTTAATTCAAAGAATTTAAAATCTTTCTTGAGACCTCTTCTTTGACCATCTGATTATTTAGAATCATGCTTATTTTCCAAATATTTTGGGGAAAATTCCAGCTATCTTTTTGTTTTTGATTTTTAGTTAATTTTTAGTTTAATTCCATGTGCTTTGAGAACATATTTAATATGGTTTATTTATATTTTTATAAATGTTTAGGGAATGTTCTGTAGCCCAGAATGCAGACTATCTTGGTGAGTGATCCATGTGAGCTTAAAAAGAAGGTGTATTTTCCTGCTGTTAAATGGAGAACTCTATAAATGTCAATTCGACTAAATTGATTAATAGTACATTTTATGTTGTCTGTATCCCTCCTAATCTTCTACCTGTTTCATCTGTAAATTACTGATAGAGAAGTGTTGATGTCTCCAACTACTTTAGTAGAATTTTCTATTTCTATTATCAGTTCCATCATTTTTATCTCATGTATTTTGATACTCTTTCAGGTGCATACACATTCAAATTTTTATTTTTATTGGAAATTTGAACCAATAATTACTATGTAACAATGTTCTCTTTATCTTTTATAGTTTTCCTTATTAGGAATTCTGCCATATTTTACATAAATATAGCTACTTCAGCTTTCTTTTCTAACGTTCACATGTATATACTTCTGTATTCTCTTACATTTAACCTGAGTCTTGAGTTACTTATAGACAGCAGCATATATTTGTTCTTGGTTTTTCTTTTGTTAAAAAAATCCACACTGATAATCTGTCTTGTTATGTGTATTTAGGACATTTACATATAAAGTGATTATCCAATACAGTTGGATTATAATCTACCAAATTCTAAAATGTTTTCTATTAGTTGACTTTGTTCTGTTTCTTTTTCTTTCCCTCTTTTTATATCTTCCCTGGCCTTAATGGAGCATTTTATATAAGCTACTTTTTTTTCTCTTCTCTGAACTCACCAATTATGCTTCTTTAAAAAAATTAGTGGTTTTCCCTAGATTAAAACAACTTTAGTTATTTTAACCCTTCAGTCTGATAATTCCAAAATCTGTGTCTTAGCTGTCTGGTTTTTATGATAACTTTGTCTCCTCAAACTGTTTTGTTTTTCTTGCATTTTTTTCATGCGTTGTAAGATTTTGTGGAAACCTATATGGCTTTTAATATATGGGACAATAGAAAATGAGATTAAATGGGCCTTTAATGTGATGATGTCTATGAATCTGGACAGGGGATTCACTGTTTAATGATTGCTGGAGCTTTAATGATTGTTGGAGTTAAAGGTACCAAGCTTCTAATCTTTTCTAGTGTCCTAATTTTTATCTCCTCTTCTGACTTCGTGGATTCCATATGTACTCTTTCAAAAGAGTCTGTTTCTTTTTCCTTTTCAGATGTAATCCACTGTTATTAGACTGAAGCCTTGTTGGTTTGGTGATAAAATGTGGGGTAGGAGGAACATTCTGTAGTCTTCTAAGTCCCAGTCTTTTAGTGGCCCTGTTTCTTGGTTGTGTTACCTTTACAGGTATTTCTTGGGTGAAATACCTTTTTCCCCTATACAGTACACTAGTCCTGAGCGACAACGTTTCCACCTATTTTTTTGAAGTCCTGTCCCCTGTTATTGCTCTCTCCCCGCTTAGGTTAGATAGAATGCCAGCAGCGGCGGCCTGCCTGTGGGGAGGAGTTCCCTTTTCTCAGCTGGGATAAGATTTCAGAATTGCCTTCTGGCAAACCCTTTTTCCCTGGAGAGTACACCTATGTTTTGGAGAAGGCACTGGACATGTTTCACAATGAATATTCTTCTACCCATGCCAGAGACAAGAGGAGATCTTTTTTGCATCTTCACCATAGAACCTCATGGTTTCCTAGAGAGAGCCCATGAAACTGTGGAGGTTCAACAAAGAACCCAGGAGTTTCTCTTCCCTATTAGTCCACACATAGCCTCCAGCATTAGTCAAAATTACCCTTTAAGTGGTCCTACGTGTTTATGGATCCAGTAACTACTGCTTTAGATTAGCAGATTTCAACTGCAGTATCACTCTGGATTTGCCTGACTCCCCAGATTTCAGGGTGGCATTTTGCTTGGTGACCTGTGTTCTATAATGATTACAAGAAAAGTAATTGATTTTTAGTTTCTACTGCTTTTCTTGTTTAAAGGACAGAAATAGCAACTTCAAAATTTATTCCATGCCTTCTCTGAAAGCAGAAGTCACATTGTTTTCAGTATTTCAATATTGTTATACCTCACATTGGACATGTAAGGACCTCAGATTCCTGAATTTCTCTGAATTTCTCTTGCACAAAATTCATGTCTTGATTTCTCCCATTTAGCACTCAGTTTTCATTCTTTGGTTTCCTAGTCTAGTTTCCAATCATCTACCTGCATCTTAAAAAATATTGATATCCCTGTTATTTCATTGTTTTTTAACTTAGTACTTGTATATTTATACTTTTTTTTCTCCTTTATTATCACTTAGTGATGTTTTAGTAGTAGGGATTAGCCACCATGTGTCTACCCTTTCATATTTTGTGAACTGGTCTCTTTTCTATTCTTATTTGTTGAAAGTATACTTTCAACAAACTATATGTAGATTTGTAGTTACGAATTTTAGTAAGTACAAATTTAGTTCCTAGCTTTATAGTGTTTGTAGTCCTATGAGGACAATAGATGGGAAAAATTGTAAATATTATATTGAATAAAACAGACTTGATATGTGAAAATTTTTCTTCTTACTATTTTTAAACACTCTGCATGGGCTACTTATTTTTTTATCCTTAGATAGTCTTTATCATGTTCCATAGATTTTAAATCATACAGACATTCATTTCATAGATACATAGATTTCAGACATCAATCAAAAAAGTCAACTTTTTTCCACTGATGAGGGTGACGTCTCTTCTAGTTGGCACTACATTTCTAACTTCCATCAATCAATAGATTCTATCAACTGAATAGAAAGGTATTATATCTTTAAAAACATCGAATTCAACACCACTGTGACCCTTTAGGGCTTGCCTCAATTGCAGAAGGCTCCCTCACCAAAGCTCATGCCTTCCTGGGGCATTCTGCATCTGCTAACTGAGCAACACTGGAGTGTTAAGATCCATTATCTCAGCCAGGCATCAGACAATTCTGTTAGGAAATAGTCCTCCAGAGCCCCTGTGGGGTTGGCTGTTATGGACTGAATGTTTGTGTCTCCTCAAAATTCATGTGTTGAAATCATAACCCCCAATATGATGATATCAGAAAGTCAGGCCTTTGGTAGGTAATTAGGTCATGAGGATGGAGCCATCATGAATTGGATTAATGCCCTTATGAAAGAGACCCATGAGAGCTCTCTCGTGAGTACACAGTGAGGAAACAGCATGAGAGTACACAGTGAGGAAACAGCAGAAGAGGAATCACATGAGAATCTGAGCATGCTGACATATGATCTCAGACTTCTAGAACTCCAAAACTATGAGAAATAAATTTCTGTTGTTTATAAGCCATCCAGTCTATGGTATTCTGTTTTAGCAGCCCAAGCTGACTAAAACATTGGCCAAGGCTTTGTGGGTCCTGAATCATAATTTGACTTCTGTTTCTGTCAAATTCTACTTCACCCACTTCCTTTCAAAGGTGTTGTTCCCTGATAGAGATCTTATATGCCAAACTCGGCTTCTCAGCATGTGCTAGGAAGCTAACTTACGACAATAACAAAAAGCAATTAAAACCAGGAAGATTTCTAAGTATGTGTATTGACAATGATCTCTTCTTAGCGCAAGTTGCTTTGAAGAAGCAGTTTCTTACCCACTCATTGTTGCAGCATCACTTTTACCTTGAAGGGACAGATTAACATTGGGGCTAATGACAAGATTATTTGTGCAATAGAAAAAGGGTTGGTTCTGTCATCTTTTATTTCGCTTGTGTTTACATAATAAGTATTTTCATCACACCGTAGTCCCTTAACTAGAAGCTATGTAAGACACTTCAATTTTGTTAGTGTTGGGTTAGCAGCTAAACTTTAGTTTATATTAGAAGAAATGGTCCAAAATTTGGCTTAATTGTGTGCACATATATTAAAAGTATACAACTGAGTGAGAGTACCATGCTTCACTTTTCCTTGTGGATTCCTCCTCCCACCAGAATAATAAAGGCAGAGTGCATGAGAAGTATAACCTGGATTAGGATTTACCTGAGGACATTATTGTAAATGTGTCCTTGGTTTCTTTCCTTTCCACTAAAACATATACACATAAAATTTTTAACATTTCTTCTCACACCATATTTGCATATGTTGCATATACCCCTTGGAATGTGTTCAACTCCAGCTGGACACCACTAGTAGATTAAAGATCCATGAAGGAAGAAACTGTATATATCTTACTTGTTACAATTTTCAGTTCTTTGCGTAGCATCTGAAACAAAATACATATATAAACATAGGTACATACATATATATGACATGTATGTATATGTATATTATATAAATATAATATATATACATGTGAATATATATTTGAAAAGTGATGGAGGGACTTGTAAAAATGTTTGTAATTCCCAAGTCATAAAATGATTCATAAAATTTTTTAAGAAAATATATTACTTATCCTGAGGAAGAAGGATAATTCTTATCAACTTTCCTGTGAACTCGTTCTTGAACTTTTCAGCTGTAATTGACTGCACCTCCCTCCAAAGCCCCCTCTGCCTTGCTCTCCATCCATATTAATTAGATTTGATGCCATCATTGTTTATATGCTTATCTCCCCACTCTTCTGTGAACACCTTGAAAACCATGTCTTTTTGTTAACTTCCAAACCCTAATGCCTAGCAAAGAGCCTGTAATTCAATAGCATTTCATAATAGTTTATTGAATATAATTTAATCTACTTTAACTTTCTTTCCCAAGCAAGCTAAATTATTAAAGTAAGATACAAAGGTACAAAAGATTCTACCTAAAATGGAAAGTACAAAACCAAACACATATAATGCTTGTAAAGTAGATGGATTTAACGGATTATTTTTGTCTCAGCAACCATCAACAAAAGCACATTAAGAAAATACAAAGGAACATTGATCGTCTTTGCGGTATTTGTGCAATATCATGTCTTCCTATACAACTGAATGATTTGTGACAATAAGAATCCATAGTAAGTTTTTTAGTAGCATTACTTCTCTGAAATATCTCAAACTGCTAGCATTATGCTTCCTTTTCCTTCATTATACTTCCAAATTCAAGCTAAGATCTAGAAAAGAAACTTAAATAGATAACAAATTAAGGAAGGATTTTTTTAAAAAGATTCATGGGGAAGAAAAGCATCTGTAAGCACTGACTGTTTGGATTCAGCTTCTATACTAGCAAAGTACTTGTTAGTTTGCCTTTCCATTATCTTTGCCCTCTGCCTTCAATATCAGTTATTTACTTAATCATACTCTATAGCATCTGTTTGTTGTTTACGTATTATACAGAACTTTGTTATTTCTCTCTCTCTCTCTTTAATGACCACTCTCTTTAAGTAATCTAAATGTAGATTTTTGAAAATAAGTCATATTCTCTCACCAGATGATAAGGGCCTTATGAATAATTTAGACCCTGGAACTAGGTTAGATGTGGAGAGACTGTAACTTACTATGGACACGTTCTGATTGCCCATGTGTAAATTGAAGCACACTGAATGTGGAAGCAATCATCATCATAATATGATTGTTATAAAAAATCATTACCTTTCATGCTGGAAATGTCACTTAAATGTCAGTTTGGAAAATAGAGAAATCCAACTTGGGCTCTAACTACATGCTGCTTAATTCACCTATGATAGATGAAGTGACATTCTACTAACCAGCCATCATCTTGCCACTAAACATTTTTTTTTGATTGAGTAAAATGGCTGGACTATGCGCAATTTATCAACTAGAGTATTTCAATTATTCCTTTTTCTTCTAAGTTTGTAAGACCAGCTATGCAAACTACAACAATAATTACAAGAGAAGTAAAAACCCAGAGGAAATACGCATTTTCATGGGTCCTCCTGTCTGGTTATGCAGAGCAGTGAGGTTTAGCTATTTTGGAACTTTGCTTAAGTGAAATTCAACTTTATAACTTTTACTGCCTAGTGAAGTGTAGGATGAAAGAGTCTCCAAAACTTTAGGTGAAGCAAATGTCAAAAGAAAATGCAGAATCCTTACTATTGAAACCCTTCTGTTAAATCTCTAGGAAGAATTTAATTTTTGGAGGCAAGTTGCATCCAGTGACCTGTTAAATAAGGAAGTATTCAAATAATTTTACAGGTAAGAAAGTATTGTCCAGTTCTTAGTAGACAGTCCTCAGAACACTGTATAAGGCTTCCAGAAGTTTTAACTTCATAGCCTTTCACGCAGGAAATAAAGATATCTCTCAAAGAAGTCCAGCCAGGCATAGTGTTTAATGAAGTAAATAAGACTCTATTGCGTGCAGTTTCAGTGGAGACACATTAATGGCTCTGGAGTGGAGAGATAGTACAGCCATTAACAGTATTGCCATGAGTTCACACAGCTACAAGCAATTTAACTAAAGCAAACCGCATGCTTTACAACTAGTCTGTCTCACTAGAATCTAAATCCCAGGTGATCTCACTACTCATATAAATTAGTCCATGTCATGAAACAGAAGGTTACAAAAGGAATTGTCATATTTTTTAAGATACTAGAATTTAGAGGGTTGTGAGGAGAAGGCACAATGATTAGAATAATATCAGTGTCTGCATTTCTTTGGCCCATTTCCTAAGATAAGGCCTCCACTTTTTTGCCTTGTCAAAAGTCACTGAAAACTACTGAAGAAAAATCCTATAACTGTGAAGAAGGATGCCGTTCTGAAGTCTCAGCAGGACCCTCAGGGACACTTAGCAATCCTTTTTTATGTCCCATCAGCAGCCAGATTCATCTTCCATTACAGGGAGCAGATACTGAAGAATTTCATCACTTCTCTCAAAATGTTTATTTCTCTATCCTTGGCCTCATCTTCAAATTCACAGATGTAATTGAAGCTACTAAGCATGATTTCTTTCAGTTTATTATACCTGTCACCTTCTAAACCTATTGCAATCTCTTCTGTCGTTCCTTTTTGTCTGATCCAGTGGTTCTCAAACTTTATTGTGCAAAAAAGCTACATGAAGGGTTTTTTTTAAACACAGAATGTTGGGCTCCAAGCCCAGACTTTCTAATTTAGTAGGTCTAGGGTAAGACTTGAAAATTTTCATTTCTAGTAATTTCCAAGGAGATGCTCATGCTGCTGGTTTGGGGAACACCTTGAGAACCACATGTCTAAGAAAGAGCAAGCTGATCTTTATCCTATCCAAGTGTAATTTCACCAACTGCTCTACATTACAACCCATTTTATCTTATTTTAATCATTTCCTCTCATTTTTATTTAATTTATCCATCAAAATTTAATCATATTTAAATACCTCCAATTTTGAAGACCTTCTGAGGACCCTGTGTTTATTGAGCTAGTAGCCACATAGTTTTATTATGACAACTTTGTTTACTGTTTCCACTTTATTACCTAACACTCACTTCGCAGTATTGTATATTCTTGCCTTCAATCCATGTTATTCTTCTAAATATCTTCTTTACAGATTCAACAATGATTTCCTAATCATGATATTTTAAAAATTCATTAACCTCTTCAAATTTGGCCATTCTGTTCACTTCCTCATCTTGAAACAATACGATGTCTTCTGTGCTACCTCTCATGGCTCACCGTATTTCTCTGTGCTTCTCCTTTCAACCTCTTTCCTGAAGTCCACTTCTCTCTTAGTCTCTTTGGGCCTGCTGTACTGCAGACTGGGTGGCTATAAATAACAGAAATTATCTCTCACAGTGCTGGAGGCTCGAAAGTCCAAGATCAAAGTACCAGCAGATTTGGTATCTGATGAGAGCCTGCTTCCTAGTTCATAGATGCCACCTTCTCTCTCTGAAATCATATGGTGGAAGGGGGAGCTCTCTGGGGTCACTTTTTTAAGGGCACCAATCTCATTCAGGAGGGCTCTATCCTAACGACCTAATCACCTCCCAAAGGCCCCACCTCCTAATACCATCGCACTGGGGTTAGGATTTCAAAATATGAATTTTGGAGGGACATAAACATTCAGTACACTGCAACTTCCTTGCCTCCTTTCTGCTGGCATTCACCAGGATTCTCTCATAATTTTTATTATTTTTCCACATACATAAGAGTGAATTAATTCATTCACATCCACAGGTGTTGCAGACGCTTATACTCTCCTGAGTCTAAAATCTGTCTTTGGGACTTCCCTGGTGGTCCAGTGGTCAAGACTTCACTTTCCAACGCAGGATGTGCGGGTTTAATCCCTGGTCGGGGAGCTAAAATCCCACATGCCTCGCGGCCAAAAAACCAAAACATAAAACAGAAGCAATATTGTAACAAATTCAATAAAGACTTGTAAGAATGGTCCACATCAAAAAAAAAAAAATCTTTAAAAAAACTTTAAAAATAAAAATAAAATCTGCCTTCATAGATCTGCCTAGAGCCCTCTCCTGAGGTTCAGATCTGTACAACCAAATTCCTACTGGACATAACCACCCAGATATACCACCAGAACCTCAAACTCCATGAGAATTTAAGAAGATGGTAATTTTATCTTTATATACCAGTTGTCTGATATTTTTAAACCTTCCTTAAAAACATCCCATCTAATGAGTTATACAATAAGAAATTTAGTAGTTCTGCTCCTTCTTACTTGTAGTCAGTTAACAAACCCTCCCAAAGCTGCTTCAATTCTTGCAGAAGTTTGGCTCCTGCCTTCAACTTCCTCCAAATCGCACTGCTATCCTGCTGCCAGTGCAAACTTTCTGAAACAAAACTCTGATTTTTTTTTTTTTTTTTTTTTACTCCTCTGTGCAAAATCTTTCCTAGAATTTCTACATCTAAATAAGATTCAAATGGTCTGCCTACATATCTACATTTAATACCTGTCTTTTCTCCACTTAGATTTTACATCCTCACCTACCAATTTAATTGCAGTTCCCCAAAGATAATGTGTTACTCTTTGTTCTTCATGGTGTTAGCATCAATTGGAATTTCTTGTATTCTTTTGTTACATTACATTGACATTTCCTGTGTGAAAAGTTTGCTCCCCCCCCTCAAATAATATATGTTAAATGTTCTTTAGAAAATATCATACCATTTGGTAATTTTTAAAAGTTGGATTATTATCCTGGATTTGTTTCCTTATGAGAAGCAAATTTTGACTATATGTCTTGTATACCTAGAGTCTGCTACAGTGCATGGTACGTAATAGATGCTCAGTAGATGTTTACTGAAATGAACTCATTAAATAAGATAGAGCATGGAGCCATTTAAAAATAAAGGGGACAACAAAGGCTATTGGCTGTAGGATCCAAGATAAATAAATACAGATATCAACATAAAGACAGTACAAATGTTCATAGCAGTTTTATTCATCATAACTAAAAATTGGAAACAAAGTGTCCATCAACTTGTGAATCAATAAAAAAGTGGCATATCCCTATGATGCAATTATTACTCAGCAATAGAAACACAACATGGATACATCTCAAAAGACAAAAATGATGGTGATCTAGTGAAGCTAATAGGATAAAATATATTCTATGATAACATTTACATTACATTTTAGAACAAAGAGGCACAAGGAAACTTTCAGGGTGATAATAGAAATATTATGTATCTTGATTGTGGTGTTAATTTCATGGGTGTATTTGTCTGTCAAAGTAAAGAAACTAGACACATAAAATTGTTGCATTTTACTGTATGTAAATTATAGCTGCATTTTGTGTATGCTCATATATAAAGCTGGTTTTAGATCAGATGTTTCAAGCTCAAATTCTATTAAAGATAAGGCAAGAAACGTGCATACATGGAGATCTAGGTTAAAGATAATATAAAATGTTAAGAATTGTGTTTAATTGGAAATTGCATGCTGTTATCTAAAAACTTACAAATTTAAATATTATAAAATATTTCTCTAGCCAAAGAAAACACATCTCCTTGATAGAAACAGTCCATGGACATTGGTTGGCAACTCATATGTTAACTAAAATAATAGTTTTTCCAAGACCAAGCTGAAGGAAAGAAAAAACAGATAGAGAATTAAGCCAATTTGTTACAAAGAAGATAAAAGGTAATTTACCTTTTGGCATTTCTTCCAGTAAAACAGTTCTGCTGTAAATTGACCTGGTGAGATTAATGGTGAGTCCAAAAGTATAAACTATTTTCTGGAAAGATATTGCCAACCCATGCTAGGTGAATTAATTATTCCAGTATAATTTAAGAGCTCTGTGTGTGTGTGTGTGTGTGTGTGTGTGTGTGCATGAAAGAGAGAGAATATATATTTTCACACCAAGTACACATATGTATATAAATGACCTTTTGCAAAAATCTTTGTGACAAAAATTTGATGTAGCTATTGAAATTCTTGATAAATAAGCTAAAGAGCTTTGAATCTTCTTTTCTGAATTAACTACAGTTGAGATAGTCTTCAGTGTCAGAACATTTTTAAAGAAGTCAGCATCAGGTTAGTAAACCTGAGACTCCTCATAACAGAGGGAAGATTCTTGAGTTAAGTAGACATTTTGCCATGAAGCTAATGTTGTCACTGCAGAGGTAGGTTCAGGACTGGGTTATCAAGATGTACACGGAAACAGGAAGTTCAGGTTGTCAAACTATAGTGATAATCAGGAGCAGCAGAGTGAACGCTATGGAACGGAATCATATAGGAACAGGGACTTCCCTGGTGGTCCAGTGGCTAAGACTCAATGCTCTCAATACAGTGGGCCCGGGTTTGATCCCTGGTCAGGGAACTAGATCCCACATGCCACAACAACAAAAACAAAAGAAAAGAATCATATAGGAACAGAGCAAAGCTTAGAGATAGATCATCACCTGAAAAGCAGGCTGCCGTAAAGGCCTGATTGATGTGTGTGCTCAGCTGGGAGTCTCCTCATTAGCAGATCCTCATCTGTAGGTTAGTGAAGTGTTGACTGTGTACCAGGATCGCATGACGATCTCTTACAAATATGAATATGTCGTGAAAACACTTCAGAATCGCTAAATCTGACTTTCTAGGGTGAGATTCAGCCATCTTCAGTTTTAGTTTTAAAAATTCCCCATGCGATTCTGATGTCCCTACAAATTTGAGAAGCTCTTGATAAGTCCCTTTTCATGTAGTCTGCATGCTTCTTTGACACATGTGCTCTCCCACGTTCTCTTCTGCCATATCTTGACCTAGGCAGGCATCTTAGATACATATTCAATTTCTTATTCCTGTGTTAAGTTTAATTAAAGCCTTCTGGTAAATATGCTATATTAAGTGGATTGATATAAAGTAACACTCCCAACATTGAGGTCATGTGCCTAACAATTGCACCTGTCTATCCACAGAGGAGAGACCAGAAATCAGTGTTCACCTTCCATCCTTCTCCACCCCTGGAATTGTTTTAGTTGAAGCCTCATTACCTCTTGTTTTAGTTACCTAATTGGTGCTCCTGTCTCCATTATCTTACATTCCTAATCCATCCTACATATTCTTGTCAAATGAATTTCCCTAAGTAACAGTTCTATCTTAGGCACAGTCCTGTTCAAAATCTTTGCCTACTAACTAAACACAAATGTGATTCAAAGCCTCTAAGACTAAGTCTACATCTTTATGTTCAGTTCAGTAGCTCTTTACTCCTATTCGTGCAACGCTCCCCAGCCAAATTAATTGTCTCCACAACAGCCTCTTAGTTTTCTGTTTCCATGCTCTGAAAAAATGCTCTTATTCTTCCTGGAATATCTTTTCCCGATCAGAATAACTCTGTATCTCCCAAAGGGAGCTAGTGATCCTCAACTTACTACATTGTCCTTTTCGTGAGGTTAGTCTTTTGCAAAGGTAGTTGCTCAAAATAGGAAACTGATATTCTCTTCCTGTCCCATCTCTCATTGACACCATACCACCAACAACAAAAATAAAATTCTAGCATGCCCCTGAAGTCAAATACAGACTAGAATGAAACTTAAGAAGAGAAGACATTCTCAGAGAGAGCCACACTATATAGTCGGCCCTCCATATCCACAGGTTCTGCATCTACGGACTCAAAAAACTGTGGATCAAAAGTTCTTAAAAAAGGATTCAGAAAGTTCCAAAAAGCAAAACTTGAATTTGCCGCACTCCACAGGCAACTATTTACATAACATTTACGTTGTATCTACAACTATTTATATAGCATTTACATTGTATTAGGCATTTTACATAACCTAGAGATGATTTAAAGTGTACTGGAGGATGTGCATAGGTTATATGCAAATACATAAGAGACTTGAGTACCTGCTGATTTTAGTATGTGAGGGGGTTCCTGGACCCAATCCCAACAGATACTGAGGGACGACTATATTCACAAAAATGTAGGGATGTGGAGTTTGTGTGAGAAAAACAAACCAACCAATAACAACAAAAATCCTGAGGAATATTTAAAAATGGTTTGAATCTGGTAATATAATTTCATAAATAAGAGTATCTTCATTTGGCATGCTTATTTGAAAACTGAATATTATACTTCTGTTTTGTCTGGCTGCTTCATAAAAACCTGGACTAATCATTGACCCTATTTAAAGTCAGCCGAGGGACCAGATAGACTGCTAAAATACTGAGAAAATAATCTAAATGAGAAGGAAATTTAGGAATTGAATATGTGTATACTGTATTTTCACCCTTAAGGAGCATCTCTTTAAAGTACTCTGAAGTTTCTTTTTTTCAATATATGTTTGACCCATACATTTATGTGGAAAGCACCAGCATGTTGAAATGCTCTTTGCTGACTGAGTGGTCTCTTAGCTGGGGACTCTCAGGAGAACTTCAGTTTATATGGGCTTCCTGATCTCAGTGAGACTGGAAAAATATGGAGGTTATAGAAGGTAGCAGCAGGACTAATGTCAGTGGCAAACTCCCATCACTGGAGTGTCAGCTCTCCTTTTCTGCACCTCAGTTTAGTGATCAGGGATCTCAATCATCTAGCCAGTTTATAGCATGTCACACTTTATGAAAGAGATCACATCTATATTTTTTGGAGGGCAAAAAGTAGCAGGTACCCTAAACACAGAGTTAACCGACGTGTGTTCTGGAGATGAAAAGATCAGTTCTTTAAAAAGGTCAGATTCTACTACGTCTGTGAAGTTTTGGGCATGGGGTGCTATGTTAGTGTAAAGACCATGCCAAGTTATTCTCCCTTGGTGAAGGACAGGTTGATTGACTATGTTACTCCATCCAGAAGATAGCTGAATACTGCTTCTTGTGTTCTTTTGAGCCACCATGTATGCTTTGTTGCATGGGCAGTTAAAGCAAAACGTATTACAGATTTGAGTGATGAGCAGAACACATTATGGCCACCAGCTGGTCCAATGTACAGTACAGTTCTCTCTGTCTTTCTACCATGGAGAACCTGGGGATTCAAAACTGCTTGCAGAGTTTGGTGGGATCGTGGGGATTCTGTGGATCCTGTGCCACACTCAAATAAAAGAATCATATATACACACTACCAAATGTCAAATAGACAGCTAGTGGGAAGCAGCCACATAGCACAGGGAGATCAGCTCGGTGCTTTGTGTCCACCTAGAGGGGTGGGATAAGGAGGGTGGGAGGGAGACGCAAGAGGGAGCAGATATGGGGATATATGTATACATATAGCTTATTCACTTTGTTATACAGCAGAAACTAACACACCATTGTAAAGCAATTATACTCCAGTAAAGATGTTAAAAAATAAAAAAGAATCACAATAGAAACTTCAAAATGTTTGAGGTGTTTCAGGAAATACCTATTCTCTTTAAGGAAAATAATTACCAGTTACACGAGGCTTTGGAGTGTAAAAGACATCTGTACTTTCAGGCCTTTTCTAAATATAGACAGGCCCTAAAGCAATTCCAACATGAAAAGCCTGGAGGATACTACCTGAGATCTTCCACTCACAGGCACACCCGGACCTGCCACAAGGTCACTGCAAGTTCACACTGCTCCATCCATAGGGTGACCCCTGTGAAGAGTGAGTGGAGAGGAAGGATTCTAAACCTGTTCATAGATCCCTCTGCTCTGTGCCTACACCGGCTGCAAGTAGGCTGCTGTACCTCATTGTTAGTCATGGGTGTCTCAGCCAGAAAGTGAATCAAACAATCCTATAACAGGACTTGAGGGCTTCTGGGGTATGAAAAAGATAATTCACTTGGCCTCTGTGTTGGGACTTCTCTTTCAAGCAGCAGAAATTCAATTGTACTTTCTACTGTGTTTGCTTCTTTTTATCTGTTTGCTTCTGCTGTGTTAAATTTCTCATCCGGGGAACCAGGTTCTCTTGTGACAAGAGTCTGAGCTATTGCAGAGATGAAGGTTTTTACATTCTTTTATATACTTATCTGTACTGTTTGATTTTCTAAAGCCATGTATATTCATTTCTTTGTATCAGTAGCAGTTGTGTGAATGGTGATTTCTAAGCCATTTAAAATGTGTTCCTTATAATTCTCTGTACCAAAAACACTGAAATGTTATTAAAATAAGCAAACGCAAGAGTAATATTGTAGAAAGAATTTTGGAGCTAAAATGGAGGAGAGGAGAAGAGAATGTAGGAGTCATGGATAATATTAATACATAGAACAAATCAAGAAAGACAGGTATATTCCATAAGTTTTAAAATGTAGGACTCTTACTAAAAATAATAACATAATGAAGCACAGGAAGGAGAGTAATGGGAAGTGGGGGTTGGTGTATCTGAAATAGAGGTAGAAGCCTATGTTCTGGTTATGGGAGGAATCACTTTATAATCTTAAAAAGTAAAACTCATAAAATTGTTGCCTTCTAGAGCAGTGATTGTTAACTGAGGAGCAAATTTTGCCTCGAGGGGATATTCGCCGATGTCAGGAGACGTTTCTGATCGTCACATCTTGAGGGACAGGAGTAATACTACTGGCAACTCTTGGGAAGGGGGCAGGGGATCCTGCAAAACATGCTGGTACTGCACAGGACAGTTCCCACAAAAGGTATTGTCCAGTCCACAGCGTCAATAGTGCCAAGGTTGAGAAAGCCTGTAGTAGAGAGCAGTGTTAGGCTAGCTGGGAAAGAATAGCAGGCAAACTTTCATTTTCATCTATTTGTAATGTTGAAATTCTTCTTCTTATTTTCCTTTGTTACTTCCATATTCATCTTTTTGGTAAAGGATTCATTATGTTCCAGAAAAAAATTATGAAAACACACCCAGATCTAGATGTAGAACTGAAATTTTTATTTGAAAAAAAAAATCTCTGAAAAATCAAAGATTAAAATTAAATAAATGCATACATGTAGAGGCAAGAGGCAAATTGGCCTCAGAATTACCCTCTAATGAACTTTCAATTATCCTCCACAATACTAAATCCTAGAAGATGAGCTCCCCACATCAATTGCATTTGAAGGAGGAAAGTTTGAATTCCAAGAATTCGCTCTTTCCTAGTAGTTGTTCATATGTAAACCGAAGAGAATTGGATTCATAGGTTTCGCTCACTGTTTTGTTTTTCAGAAATGGGAAAAATTGGGTCTTTGCCAGTCAGTCTCATTACATACTTCCAGAAGATTCCTTAGCAGACACACTATGCTCTTTGAGGAGAATCCAGGGAAGTAGAATGGGCTGTGCCTTTTAATCTCCCTTCCCAGAGGTGCTTCTTTCACTGTATGGCCCGAGAAAGGTGTTAAGGAAATCTTTTACACACATTGGGAAAACTGGTCTCTCCCTGGCTGAAGACTGCAGAGATGAAGATATCATAGGCTCACCAAATGTTGCCAGCAGGAGTCAAAATAGTTCTTAGGAAAGCATGATACGTGTTCCAGGAGTTTTCTGGGGTTGACCTACAATGATAAAATGCGTGCTTGCTTCTTGATAAGAGAAACCAGAATGTGGATTGTCATCTGAAACAGCCTAAAATAGTAGGACCAGGAGAGAGGGCTGGCAGTCGGAGCAGCCTACGTTTGTAGAGTTTGACATGGCTAACATACGTGTGTTCTCCTTTGGGCCAAAAAGACAACATAAATCACACTGCATTAAGATAGATGCCTGCTGGGATAAGGAGACCCTAGGAGAAAACCAATGGAGTCAAGGGATGCATAGCCCTTGCCAGGAATTGACGTGTGGGGATGGTAGGGCTCGCAGATTCAGTAAAATAAATCAGTAAAACGTCTAGCATTTGGGTACCTGTCACGACAGTGGATGGTCATAGACAAAAGGGACCTGCAAATAGTACTAAGTACAGTCATGTTACTCTTGATCTTCTTATTCCCTCTCCTTTATATCTGACCCTGAGGCCAGAAGTCAGACTGGGAGGAGAAATATGCCAAACAGAACCATCTCCTTTTTACCACCAAAATTTTTAGGCTATGGAGCAGGCCTGAATGAGGGGAAGGGAGAATATTTACGTGAGGTATATGAGATTAGAGTACAGACCAAATCAGATTTCTTCAATACCCCCAAAAAAGATGTGATTCAAAACCCAAAAATGTACAAAAATACTAGGACAAGAGAAAAAGTAGGCTCTAAATCAGTTGTGTGTGTGTGTGTATGTCATGGGGAGTTAAGTTGGGAATTTCGACTAACATACCAAAACCAATAGAAAAAAAGATTCCAAAACGAAGCTTTAGGCAAGGATGGCATCCCTTAGAAAGCAGTGCTGAGAAGTCATGTCATGACTCATAAACCACTATCCTAGATGCATCCTCACTGGCCGGAAGCTGTGTGTTCACCAGCAACGTGGCAGAGGCTACGGGGAGCCAAGGGCAATTGCCTCTTTCTCCTGGGAGCTGTCAGAGGGGCACAGGCAGTGGGGAATCCTCTGAAGAACACTCTGAAAGCACTCACAGGAGAAAGGGTCATGTTTAACCCCCATCAGGGCCAGAGCATGCAGGGCTGTCTTACAACACATCTAGTTAAGTAAGAACGTTCTGCTTCCTTTCTTTTTGCTGCATCTTTATGCATCAGCCTCAGAGAGGTAGAAAACCAGAGCCAGCTGCAGAGGGAGGAGGCTCTTAATTTAGAACAAAGCTGTCCATCGCATCCCGCCTTCCCAGACTGAAGTTTCTCACCTCTGAAGACTTCATTATGAAATTGAGTCTTTTCAACCTGAGCAAAGGAATAACCTCAACATAAAAGAAGAGTGGGATGGACATAATATACGCTGATTACCTGTCCTGGGTTGTGCTGGTTCCACATACTAAAATGATGTGGGAGGTGTGTGTGTGTGTGTGTGTGTGTGTGTGTGTGTGTGTGCGTGTGTGAGAGAGAGAGAGGGAGAGAATGACTGACTGATTAGAGTTCTGGCCTTCATATAATTTCAGAATCTATTGAAGAAGAAATATGTGGTGAAAGTTACAGAGATAATTAGTGATTAGTTCTTTAAGCTATAAGACAGAGTTCAATAATCTGTGGCTCACTGGTCAAATCCTACCCACCACCTGCTTTTATAAATAAAGTTTTGTTGGAATACAAATGTGCTTATTCATTTATATATTGTCTATGGCTGCCTTTGTAGCCCAAAGGCAGAATGCAGTAGTTGTGGCAGAGTGTAATTGGCAGAAAAAGCCTAAATTATTTACTATCTGTTCATTTACAGGAAAAGTTTCCAATCCTCCTGCTGTAAGAGATTAAAAGCAATGAGAGATTCTAGGTTAAAATTGTGAGTTGGATATGTGCATGTAATTTCACTCTCTCTGAAACTTCACTAAAGTGATTAAGGGAAGCAGGATTAAAAAGAAAGTGAATCATAAAGTTAGGCAGCCAGGGAGGATGGAGGAATATGTTAGACATCAACAAAACATTGGAAGCTAGAAACAGATGGTTTAGTGGTAAGAGAATTAACAGAACCAATAATGGTGAATTCTAAGCAGGAAATGGGGAAAGTTGAGAAACTGAGAACTATTTTATAGTGCAGAATCTTTAAAAGTCTCATAAAATGGTAGCAGTAGGAACAGGGATGAGGCGAGTTGGCAATACTGAAAACGTTTGGCCGAACTGAATGACAAGACAATAAAGATGTGTGATTCTTTTATGCATATTAATAATAACGTCTGGTGCCTCTCTTTATTCAAGATTCTGGCAAGACCACACCGATTTTTGTAAGAAATCTGTCCTTATAATAGAAACTCTTGCATCTCTGGAAAGCTACAATAAGCATTATTATCAGGGTTGCCTTTGGGGAAAAAAATCTAGGTATTTGGGGGAAAGGACCTGAGGAAGGATTATTTTTATTGGTTTGACCTTTCGTACCATTTGCATTTTTTCCACGAGAATTAATATATCGTGAATCAAAAACAGTGATAAAAAAGGCACCTCCTCAAAAGATTTTTTCTTTTAAATAATATTTTACTACCTTTTTTAAGATAAGCCAAAACTTGATAATACTTTTGTCTAGATTCCTTGCTGGAAGGACTTACAGTGGACTTTATTTGACAGTGCTGAAATCAGAAGTTATCAGACTCCCAGAAGTCCACTGATGTGTTCCTCCTTCCCTACCATCTTCCAGCACACATAGTCCACTGCGAAGCTCTGTGTGTTCCAGAGTGGCTCAATAAGGGGGAAGCAAGCAAGGCCCATTCTGGGAGATGAGAGGTATGGCAACTGGGGACAGAGATGAGTTTCTTTCCAAGCAATGTTCTGAAAAAACTCATGTATCTACTGTGTCCCCAGGTAAGTATCACATCTCTCATCTCCCAGAACTGACCTTACACCTGAATGTTAAAAGGAAGATCTGATATTAGCTTATGTATATGCTTATTTGATCAATGGTGTTCTGTAAAGGAAAATTGCAACATGTTTTCATGCCTTAAGAACAAACATACTGGCATATGATGAAGTCAGTAAAATCAGAAAGGGTTTCTCTGAACACATGACCTTATAATTGATATTTTAAGAATGAGTTTGGGGCGGGGGGTATTCCCTGGCAGTCCAGTGGTTAGGACTCCGCGCTCTCACTCACTGCTGCTGAGGGCCCGGTTTCAATCCTTGGTCAGGGAAGTAAGATCCCACAAGCTGCGCAGCACGGCCAAAAAAAAAAAAAGAATGAGTTGGGGGATGGGAAGAGGGGGAGTTGGATGAAGGCAGTCAAAAGGTACAAACTTACAGTTATAAGATACATTAAGTACTAGGGATGTCATGTACAACATGACAAATATAATTAACACTGCTGTAGGTTATATATGAAAGCTGTTAAGAGAGTAAAACCTGAGAGTTCATCACAAGGAAAAATATGTTTTTCTATTTCTTTAATTTTGTATCTATATAAGATGATGGATGCTCACTAAACTTATTGTGATAATCAGTTCATGATGTATGTGAGTCACCTCTTTATGTTGTACACCTTAAATTTATACAGTGCTGTATGTCAATTATATCTCAATAAAACTGAAAGGAAAAAAACAAAACACAAAATGAAAACAAAAAGAAGGTTTGGCACTTATCTGGCTTTTAATACATGCAAGTTTTTTTCTTCCTACTATTTGTTAAATATACATAGTGATTTGTTAAGGCATCATGCCCTTGATTAATCAATGAATGGGTTGATCTACCCAATAAAAGTTTTTATCTACCTAAAAAAAAAGAGTGAGGTAGAATTTTAAAATGCAGAGTTAGAGCAGGTAGAATCATTTCTGATAAGGAAACAACTTGTGTAAATAATTTATGGCAGAAGACAACACGGCAGTTTTGGGGATCTCAGTGAAAGCCCGTATGCTTGGGGTGGGCAGAATAAGGCAGGAAATGGTGACATTAGGCTGGACAGGAAGTCAGGAGCCATAGGCAAAACCTGGGAGTAATGTGAAGGATTTTCTCTTTTATCTTGAAAGTAGTAAAAGCCATTGAAGATTGTGAACAATAGAACTACAGGGTTTTGAATGATCTTTTTAAAAGGCCATCTGACAAAATTGAGAGTGCATTACAAAAGGACAGGTGTGGAGAGTGGATGTTATTTAAGTAAGTACTGTAGTAGATCAGGTAAGATATAGTGATAATGTGGATTTCTTGGAAAAGATGGTAACTGAGAAGGCTTTCAAGATTCAAGAATTCAGGTCTGGAAGCTGGAAGTTTGGTGGTGAAATTTCTAAGATAGGGACTATTGGAGGACATTTGTTGAGCAAATACATTATGTGTGTTGGGGAATGTTGGGTAGATAAGAACGTCACTGACCCTCCTTTCACAGTATTAAAATCAAAAAATGAAATGAGAAACAATGTGTTATGAATTTTATTACAGTACAGGGAACTAAGATGCAATTTTGCAAGGCGTCAAGAAAGGCCTGTCTGCAGAGTGTTATCTAAACAG
The DNA here is from genome assembly GCF_965194825.1 of Balaenoptera physalus. Lineage (NCBI taxonomy): Eukaryota > Metazoa > Chordata > Mammalia > Artiodactyla > Balaenopteridae > Balaenoptera > Balaenoptera physalus. Next base: position 152,662,249 of record NC_138890.1, read on the forward strand.
AGGCTTGAAGGATTAGAAAGAGGTAGCATTATGAAATGTTCAGCAAAGTGTGTTCCAGAAAGAGGCGATGGACAACAGGTACAAAATGCTGAATAGAAATGACAACATGAAGCTGAAAGAAATTTACAATCTTAGATTTCAGAGATGGAGAAGAAAATGCATGAGAGAACAGAAAAAAGAAAATGATATTAAATGTAGATAAAGATTTTAGGTGCAGTTTACTACAAAAGTGTTTAAAGTGGGATATATTTGAAAACAAAATGAATACTCATTAATAGAAAACTATTTAATTATATGACCTTACAGCTAGTGGATACATATCGTAAGTACAGCTGGTGTATTGGATATTTTGCAGCGTAAAACATATTAATTGTATATGCAGAATGAAAGTATGCTTTCATATAAATACAAAAATAATATTATTGCAGTTAATAAATCTCTATGGGTGATTGTAACCTCCTTCATTATAAGCGTACGTATTTTTAAAAATTTCCATGCTAAATCTATATTATTTTTACTAGTAGTTTAAATAAATACCAAAAAGAAGGCTTGAAAGTTCCTAGTAGGTTTTAGAAGACTTTCTAATATGATAACAGAAATGGAATAGTTTTGTTTGTTTAAGAAGTAACTTCATCTACTGTTGTGGGTTGAATTGTATCCCCTAAAAAGGTGTGTTAAAGTCCTAACCCACAAAACCCCGGAATATGACCTAATTTGAAAATAGGACTGTTGCAGATGTAATTACTTCAGATGCGTTCATACTGAAGTGGGGTGAGCCCTTAATTCAATATGACTGGTGTTCTTTTAAGAAGAGAAGACAAACAGGCACAGAGGGAAGACAGTGTGAACACAGACAAATGAGGGGAGGATACCATGTGATGGCAGAGGTGGAGATTGGAGTGATGCAGCTGCAAGCTAAGGAATGGCAAGATTTGACCATCACCACCCGGAGCTAAGGGGAAGAAAGGATTTTACCCAAAGTCCCAGGGGGAACATAACTCTGCCAACACCTTGATTTTGGACTTACAGTGTCAAGAACTATGAGAGAATAAATTTCTGTTGTTTTAAGCCATACCCTGTCTGTGCTATGGCAAACTTAGGAAACTAATACAATTTTCTAGAAAATTCGTTTGTTACCCAACAAAACCACCTAAATCAGGAGTCACTCTTCTTTCTTAAATAGACCACTGAGTTTGTGTCCAGATTTTAATTAAGCCAGAAAGCAAGGTATTCTTTCATATGAGTGTACTTGAGTCTGTGTATATCTGTGTGTATTTGTGTGTCTGTGTGTGGGTGTCTGTGCAGATATGGAGCAGAAGTAGGAGTCAGAATCAGGGAGACATGTCTTTTCCTGTTTTTCTGTTGGGACTCTATTAAATTTTTCTATAGCTTCTATTTATGTGGTGGAAAAGGCAGACTAGCACATTTCAGATATTTTTAAATCAAACTGACAATGCTGGAACGAGGACCATACTCTACATATCTGATTTATAGTCACCAAAACCCCAGCTTTATAGTTCTTTGAAACATGGACTAGTTTCAAGATTTACTGATCAAAACATAAAGAAATACAATCATATTTAAGATGAGAACTGTCTCTGTAACAAATCAAATGGTCCCTATTTTATAGACATTCAAAGACTTCCCACAAACAGATTATTTCTCTTACAAGTTTGAAGATAACTTAGCCAAGGAAAATGAATGCTTATAAGCTTCAGTGCTTTACTACAATTAAATTTTTGCTGACAGTAGAGTGTGATCACTTTCTTTCCCCTTTAATAAACACCAACTGGAGCAAACAGAATTACTTTCCTAAACCTCTTTGGTGAAATGATGATATGAAATGAATTCAATCCCTTGATCAGGGCAGTGATAAAATAAAGCTAATTTTTTATCTTTCCATGTGTTTTCCTCACTTCCCCCGTCCTCTCTTTTTTTCTAGTTTCTTCTCCTCTTTTCTTCCTCCCTCTTTCTCTCCCCCTGCCCCTGTGAGCCTTCTCGTCTTTTCTCTCTCCTACTTTACCCATTGTCACTTTAACCTTTCTAATGTATTCTTAGTAACATGTGACACTATTTTGGTATTCAAAATATTGTGCCAGTCCTGTATAAGTAAATGAGAAAAGATCTTCAGACCTTTCTTCTATTATCTTAGAAATATATTCGCCAACTTAATGTCAGTTAAATCATGGATATGCATAGTGATTTAATACATTTCAAGATTTGTTATGCAAATGGTTTTGTTGCTTTAAAAATGTAAATATTGAGTCACAGATGTAGAAAACAAACTTATGGTTACCAAGGGGGAAAGGGTGGGGGGAGGGACAAATTGGGAGATTGACATATACACACTACTATATATGAAGTAGATAACTTGGACTTCCCTGGTGGCGTAGTGGTTAAGAATCCGCCTGCCAGTGCAGGGGACATGGGTTCAAGACCTGGTCCAGGAAAATCCCACATGCTGCGGAGCAGTTAAGCCCGTGCGCCACAACTACTGAGCCTGCGTGCCACAACTACTGAAGCCCACGCACCTAGAGCCCGTGCTCCTCAACAAGAGAAGCCACTGCAATGAGAAGCCCGTGCACCGCAATGAAGAGCAGCCCCCTCTCGCCGCAACTAGAGAAAGCCCGTGCGCAGCAACGAAGACCCAACGCAGCCAAAAATTTTAAAATATATAAATAAATTAATTAGTTAATTAAACATGAATAAAATAGATAACTAATAGGAGCCTACTGTATAGCACAGTGAACTCTAGTCAGTAGTCTGTAATGACCTATATGGAAACAAAATCTAAAAAAAGAGTAGATATATGTATATGTATAACTTACTTTGCTGTACAGCAGAAACTAACACAACAGTGTAAATCAACTATACTCCAATAAAGAAATTAATTAAAAAAATAAACTATGTAAACTTGAGAGTATATTAAAAACAAAAAAATAAAATGTAAATATTATATATTAAAATGCATTAGGAAGGCCCTATAATTGGTAGAATTTGTATGTTTTTGTTACTTCCTAAAAACGAATGTGTCTTATTTTTATACTGACAATGCACTGGGATACACAATTACTGTTTTAAACAACTAGATGACATAGATTTACAACTTAATGAAATTATTTCCAGTTTAAAAAAATATTTCTATATTAATGTTATACTTAGGAAGATATATTGAGTTTCCATATATGGATCAGCAATAGGAGTTCCTCTTACTGTTTTGGAGTTAGTGACCCCAGCAGACAACTAAACAGAACAGTACAAGAATTTATGCAAGAGATCTGAGTGGTGCAAACAAAAATGCCACATTTCTTGAGATCATCTGAGGTGGCCACAACCATCATAAAAGGCAGTTCTTAAAGAGAGAGGGGCTCATTTGATGAGAGTATGTCAAGCAGCGCGATTACTAATGAAGATACAAATACTCATTGTTCTTTTATAGTTTCCTGAGCCTTAGAATCCAAAGGCACACCTAGAACTGCTGGGACATAGTAGAGAGGACACAAAAGTGGCAGAGCACAGCAAGTAGAGAGAGGGCAAATGTCAAGATAATCCACCATCTCCACCAAGATTGCCCCATTGCCACTGTCAAGGTTATGAAGTTCCCAAGGTGAGATGAAGGCAGGCTTCGTGGAGTCCTCAGGTTCCCATCTCCCAGGTCACTGAAAGGGTACAAGCAAGAACCTGCTGACCACCCCGAGAAAGTTTCTAGCTGAATTACGTTCCAGATTCAGGGGGTCTGGAGACTGCTTATTACTCACCACCACCCAGATATTGATACCAGTGTGCTGCAGTGGAACTGAATGCCACTGGCTGGTCTCAGTGAGTACTATAGCCTGGGCTGATGGGTGTCACCAGCAGTGGTCAAGGGCGTAGAAGACATTACTTCATCTCGTTGCACAGACCGCCCCCCACCCCAAGCCCCTTGCAGTTAGTGGCTGCTAAATATTTAGAAGATGTAGCAAAATTTACAGGATGCAGAGGGTAAAGTTCTTTTAATGAAGGAAGGCTTTGAGATTGTGAATTTTTTCCCACCACTTTGAAATTAGGTACGACTACATGACTCTTTCTGGCTGATGAAATGGGAATGCAAATGATGTCACTTTAAAGCCAAATCATGACACTGCTGGTACTTGGCTGTCAAGCTGTTTCTTGCACTGCTGTGGTGATTGAAGAGACTGTTATCCAGATGATGTAGTTACATGATGATGGAACCTTACTCATCATGAGTTCTGAATTACCAATGAAGAGCTGATACTTGTTGCCAACTTGCACTGAATATATAGCATGAGAGTGTGTGTGTGTGTGTGTGTGTGTGTGTGTGTGTTTGGTCTTAACTTACCGTGATTAATGTACTACCCAAATTCTGGAAGAAATGGGGACTGTGGCAAATAAATGAGACGAAGTTCAAAAAATTACATCCATTGCTGATAAAGGTTAAATCGTAGGGAAGGAAAATGTGATGATAGGCTTTTTAACTCAACCGCCAAACCAAGTAGATTAGTCATAGGCAATGCTGGCCCTGAAGCAGGACTCCTTATCAGATCAGCATTCATGGGGAAGAGGCAGCCCCACAGCATCCTGAGGCTTCTCTTCCGTTATCAACCATGGTTCCTTTGATTTAGTTTTGGAATCCCTGGTGGGAAATACAGATTTCGTCCCCAGAAGTCTCTGAAATATATTGGAACAGTACATTAATTGTATAGCTCCAAAGCCACCCTATAATGAAGTCTGAAAACTTACTCCTTGTTCAACCTCCATTTCCTAATTATATCCAAAATAGCGTACCAGTAACTTGTAGGGAGATTGACAAATTATGATGCTCTAGTGAATAGTCGCTCTAATAATAATATACCAATGCCAACATTTTAAATATTAATCATTTTTCATTTTGAAATTCCCAGGATAATTGAAGATTAAATATTCTTGTAAATTTATGTCTAGATACATTAACATCCAAAGGAATTAATATATGAAATATTCATTTTCTTGTCAAACTGACTTTATGTGTACAGTGACCGAGATTTCTTAAATTGAAGATCAGGAACCATGATTACCTCTCCCCTTCACTCCATTTTCTTAATTTGCTAATTATCAACCTAAAATTGTTTCAGTATCTGGAAGGACTTGAAGTTCTATCAGGAGATTCATCTTAGTTCTTATAGCAATGGAAGTAGTCAACTTCAGGGAGTGAGAAGTTCTATTAATTCACTGTGTTTTAAAGTCCTCCATTTTTAAAGAGTCCAAAAGTTAATAAAACATTTGTGTTGGTAGTTTTGCTACATAACAGATCACCCTTGAACTTAGAAGCTTAAAACAACAATCATTTACTTAGTTTACAATTTCATGTGCTGGCAGTTTGTTCTGGGATCAGCTTGATAGTTCTCCCAGGTCTGCTTGACTGACCATGGCTAGTTTATTTCCTTGGACAAAGCAGGTCACAAACTTAAGGCCAGAGTCAGTGTGGGAAAGAACATATACTCCACTGTTTGATTAGCTACATAAGGCTAGTGGCTACCATATCAGGAAGTGCAGAATAGAACAATTCCATAATTGTAGAAAGTTCCCTTGGACAAAACTGGCCCAGAAACTGTGTCCTGTGAACATATAATCAAATGATAGTAACACTTCCAATTCAAAGGATTTTCTCAATGCTACACTCTTAATTTTGTTTTTTTTCCCCCTCTGAGGAACTAATTCTTTCAGAGATTATAAAAATAGATGTACTAGAAATTAAGAATCTCTTCCCTGTGAGGGAAATGACAGTTGTGACATCTGCCTGCCATCATTGGCCTGCATTTAGATATATGGCCATGCCTGACTTCAAGGAGGTCAGAAGTACAATGTTAATACGTACTCAGAGAGAGGAAGAGCAGAAAAATCTGTGCGTGATCTACTAAATCTCATAAAGTTTTGTACATTTCTTACTAAGATTATTCACAAGTATTTAACCTTTTTGTTGCTACAATATATGTGGTCATTTCCTTTATTATATATTTAATTGTTTATTTTTATTTAGGTAGAGTGTTGATTTCTGTATGTTAATTTCATACTGTGTTATTGTTTTTCATACTTTTTCTATTGATTTATTCGTATGTCATACTGTCGCCTGCAAATAGAGATAGCCTTTCCTTTCAGTTATTACCTCCAATTACATTCACTTATTAATTACTCCCTCCAGTACTATTATAGCCCCAGTCAGGAGTGAACCTATAAAAAAGTGGTCATGGCAAAGGTTCCTAGTGGGCGAAACATCAAGCAGTACAGTTGTTTATCCACATTGCCTGGAATAAAATATGGCCAGAGGTTTGGATCTACACTAATTTATGGAAAGCAGCCAACAATTTTGCTTGATGGTCAAGGGCACAAATGGAACAAGGTTGGAACATATGTGACAGAAACCTCTCGAGAAGAATTATGTGAATGGATGTCTCAAAATGAGCCAAGATGGTGACAATATTTATATCCTGTGTCAATGCTCATCAGAAGACATCCACTGAAAAGGAGTGTCAGGTAGCCAATATGACTTTGCCTGTGGTTGTCTATCAGCCTTCTTCCCCAGCCACCCTGTACTTGTTCAAGGGGCCTATATACTGTGTAGATATGGGGTAGGGATAGAAGCTGTGTTAAACTTAAGAATATGAATTATCCCTACAACAGGTCTGGCCATCAACACTGATAAGTGGCTCCCTTCCAACAGCAGAAACCAATGCTGAATCTCTTACCTTATTCTCTTGGGTGCAGCAGCCTTACATCTGTTTTAGGCTGATTACATTGGAATCCTTCCATTATGGAGGGACAACAATTTATCTTCACTGGACTAGATAAGTATTGAGGGAATGGATTTGATTTTCCTCTTCAAAGTGTTGCTGGCAGCATCACCTTCTGTGGACTTATGGAGTGCCTTACTCTATTACTACCTAACACAATATTGCTTCTGAAAAAGAAATACATTTCACATGGAAATAAAGCCAGCATTGGACTCATACCTATGGACTCAAGTTTCCTGAAAGAACAGTGTAATGGCCTACTAAGGATGTGGTTGTAGTATACAGACAATAGAGGAATGTTGGAGTCATAATTTACAGTAGCTATCATAGGTTTTGAACCTACTGCCAATATATGTTGCTCTTTCCCTAATAGCCAGACTGTGCAGGTCTGGAAAACAAGTAAGAGTGACTCCTTTTGCATCTTATTTATTTATTTTTATTATCTTTACTGAAGTATAATTTCTTATTTTTAATTAATTTTTTTTTTACTGAAGTATAGTTGATTTACAGTGTAATTTATATACAGTTTGGAGCTATATTGTATCAACCTTCTATGAATATTCATGTATAATTCTTTGTGTAGACATCTGTTTTCATTTACTTTGGGTGAATTGACTGTATGGTCGGGTAAATACATGGTTATGTTTTTCTGTAACTGCCAAGAAAGTTTCTCACAGTGATTGTATATGAGAGTTACTGTTGCTGTATATCCTCACCACCACTTGGTATTGTCAGTATTTTTACTTTTAGCCAGTCTAATAGATACGCAATGGTATCTCATTTTGGTTTTAACTTGCATTTTCCTGATAACTAAAAATGCTGAACATCTTTTCATGTGATTATTGGCCCTTGAATACCTTATTTGGGAAGTGTTTGTTCATGTCTTCTGTCAGTTTTTCTTCTTTTTTTTTTTTTTTTGTAGTAAACTCATCATCTTTATTCCATCTTTGTCATACTGAGAAAGGAGAATTTCTTAAAACATGTTTGGATGTCATCAGTAATATTACTTGTAGGTTTTTCTAGGAACAATGATAGTCTTACCTGTATATTCATATAGCAAGTTGAACTATGGCTACATGAAGATTAATCACTCAATTTTTATTATAAGAAGGGATTTAGAATTTATATTTAAGTCAATATAGATATTTGAGATTACAGACAAATTTTCTATTGTAACTATTGTATATTCATGAAAAATTCCTACAGGTTGCATGTGAAATTTTGTCCATAACTACACTATATCAACCTGTCAGTTTTTCAATTAAGTCATTTACTTTCTTGTTTTTGAGTTCTGAATATTCTTTATATATTCTCAATATAAGTCCTTTGTTAGGTGTATCACAGACATTTTCTCCTGTTCTGTTACATTAACCATATATTTGAAAAGTAAAATATTTTAATTTAAAAGTCCAATATATATCACTTTCTTTTATGGGTTATGTTTTTCTGTGTTGTAGCTAAGAAATATTTTCGTACGTCAAGGTTGAAAATATTTCTCCTATGTTTCTTCTAAAAGTTTTATGATTTTAATTCTTACATTTTGGTCTCTTATTCATTTTTATTTAATTTTTGTATATGGTATGAGGTAAGAGGCAGAGTTCATTTTACTTTTCATGCAGATATCTAGTTATTCTAACACAATTCATGTAAATAGTTTACTCATTTATTTAAGTGTCTTAATACTTGTGTTGAAAATCAATTAACCATATGTATGTGGGTCTAATTTTTATATCTTTTTGGGCAGTATGATCTTTGGATTTAATTGACTATCCTAACTTAGTGGGACACATAATATTTTGTTAAATGAGCTGTTTTATTATATTTGTTTATACTGTGTTAAAGATTTTAGAGGCTATTTTTCAGTAATATATGTATTTGATGTTATGAAGTTCCTTCGGAGCACTACTTTAATTGAGTCCTATAGACTTTCAATGTAATTATTTTATTAGGTTTTAGAGATTTGGCACACTTTTGCATCTGGAAAAGAGGTATAGTTTCTATTATATTGATTTTTATCAGCATTGTTACTACTGATAAGAAAGTTTGGTAACTACCTATATCAGCCATTATCAGGATGTCTCTGGTTTTGGTTTTCAGATATCTTGTCCCTGTGGCCACAGGAGTAATGCAGGTTCCTTTAGGGTCAGGTATAGGAGCTTTCCAGTCTTTAATGCAGAGCTTGAGCTGGGAGTTTGAAGCCCTAAGCTCATCCTGTTCTTTCTCCACTTTCTCCAGAGGAGTTAGAAGCAACCAGCCAATCCCTTTATACTCTTTAGTTAGACTAAAATGTTTTGAGGTATCGAATACGTGGTCACCCAGAACCTTGCCTTCTATGGGTTTGGTTAGGAAAAACCAGTAGTGACATTTTGCATCTCTCTATTGTCACACCATGCCATGGCCCACCAGTGCTGCCTTTACCACCAGAATAGAATCATTAGTGCCTACAAGCCTAATTAGATTAGAGAACCAATTCCAGAAAACCCAGAACTAATTCAAAAAACTCATCCTTAAGGTTCTGTTCTTTGAGAATCCTTTCCATTATCAAAATCTGAATCAGTCAGGTTTTGACCAGAGAAGCATAACCAGTAGGAGAAATGTATTAAGAGATTCATTGCAAGGAATAGATTACAAGGTTATGTGGGCTGGCTCGGCAAATCCAAAACTGTAGGACAGGCTGTCAGGAAGGGTGGGGTGGAACTCGGGCACAGGTTGAGGCTGCTATCCACAGGCAGAATTTCTACTTCAAGAAAGCCTCGACTCTGCTCTTGTCATGTCAAAGGATTGAATTAGGGCATGCAGTTATACGATAATCTCCTTTATTTTAAGTCAACCGGTTATGGATTTGATCACATCAACAGAATACTTTCATAGCAATACCTATACTAGCGTTTGATTGAATAACTGGGGACTGCAGCCTAGTTAAGCTGACACACACAAAAAAATACTGTCTGTGAAATACACCTTTTTCGTTGCGTTGTTTGTGTTTTCTGTATTATTTTTGCCTTGATCTATTTTTAGTTTGAAAAAAGTATTTTACCAGATAACTATTTCTACGTAACAGATTACCACAAACTTCCTGGCTTAAAATAACACGGATTCATTATATCACAGTTTCTGTAGCTCAGGAATCTAGCTACAGCTTAACTGGGTCCTTTGCTTCAGTGTCTATCATAAGGCTGCATTCAAGGTGTCCTCAATGGCTGGGGTCTCATCTGAAAGCTCAGCAGAATAGGGAACTACCAAGCTCATTTACATAGTTTTTGGAAGGTTTTAGTTCCTTTTAGGTTCTTGCGCTGAAGGCATCATTTGTCATGTGGACTTCTCTAACATGGCAACATGTTTCATGAAAGTCAGCAAGGGAAGGTATATGCTTCAAGACGGAAGTCAGACTCTTGTAAACTAATTATGGAAAGGACATTCCCCTAAACACTGAGATATTCTGTTGGTCAGAAGAAAGCTATTTAAGGAGAGAGAATCATACAAGTCTGTGAATACCAGGATGTGAGCATCATTAGTTGTAATCTTAGACACTACCTCCCACAGGTATATAGTTGTTTATTTTTTTTCATGTGTCTGTCTAATTCTCCTTATGTAGTTTCTTTTGTGCAACTTTTCTTACATGTTTTTATAATTATTTTATCTCTGTGTACAACATAAGCCCTTTTTGCTTTATATCTCAGAAAAAGGTTATCTTCTTTCGAAAAGAATCTTAGCTGTGGTAAATAATTACTAAAACATACAGGTTAACTTTAAATATTTAGGTCTTCTGAAAATGAAAAAAAATTTAATTTTTCCAAATTTTGAAGGTACATTTAGCTAAAACTTTTGCACTCAGAACTATCTATTCCACTATGTGACCCTCATTTGTCTTTCAAAAAAATAGCCTTTTATATATTTTCTAATTATGTTTTATTTCTCAGTTAAATAATTTTTATTGTTTTGTTCAACAGTCTCTTGTACATCTGAACTTTAAGCCATGTACATCATTAAAAATATTATTAGATTGCACAATCAGAGAGTGTAGAATTGATAATGCCCAAAGGGGGGGGGTTATTAAGAACACAAATTTTCAACCATTTATTTTAAGCAGATTCCTACTTACTGCATTATTTTAAGGAAGAGAAAAAAAAATGTGGCTTTTTCCCCTTAACTTTATTGTGATCATTATCACTCTCACATCTAAAGTCTTTATATTTTCCTTAATTTATAGTTCCTGAATTTCGGAACACTTCTATAGGAGGAATTGGCACAATAAGATTTAAAACAGATTTTAGCTACACTCCCAGCCCATACCACATTTAAAACCTTAACATCTTTTCTTCTCCTGGAAGGTTGCTGACTGCCAATCTCCTGGGAACTCAAAGTGGTCGTAGAGACCTTCCACCATTCCCAACGTTACCACCCGATGTGTGTCTTCTGCAGATAGTTCGGTCCATGGTTCTAATGGCTTTGTCTTTCATTGGTTGATAATCTAGTTCATCCCATCTATGGGAGTATATAGTTGTCAGTTCAGATTGTGCCCTCTTACCATTACCAAGGTCAAAGGCTTGTGCTGTGGATGGAATTATGTACCCTCCCCCAATTTAAAGGTTGAAGCCCTGACCCCCAATGTGACTATATCTGAAGATAAAGCTTTTAGAAGGTGATTAAGGTTAAATGAGGCCTTAAGAGTTGGGTCTTAATCTGATAGTATTGGTGGATTTATAAGAAGAGGAAGAGGCAGAGATCCCCGTCTCTGTGCACATGCACGGGGGAAAGGCTATATGAGCACACGGCGAGAAGGCAGCCATCTCCAAGCTGGGAAGAGAGCTCTCACCAAGAAACAAATAGGCTGGCACCTTGATCCCGGACCTCCAGCCTCCAGAACTGTGAGAAATGAATTTCTGTTGTTAAGCCACCCAGTTTATGGTATTTTTGTTATGGCAGCCTTAGCAGAATTAGATAGCGTGCATCCTGGAACAAGTGTGATAATGTCTGCAATCCTGGCAACCCTCTGTTCCTACATCTACATCCACTTACTTTTACCCCTAGGTATTGAGAACACTACATCAATCCTATTTTAGCCACTGAGCTTCATGGTGTGTGGAGAATGATGTGATTTACATAAGGACAAAACCAAAGCAGACAACGAATAGAGTTCTATACACAGATAGATGTACAAAGCTGGCAATATTAATGCAACATAGTTCTCCCCATCAGAGGATTCTGGATTGGACACCCATGCCTTCAGTCCACCAGCTTCCAGTAATTCCATCTGCCTGGAGTGGTGATTTCATTAGTCACTTTAATAAACTGGCTTAACTTTTCTCACAAAGTTTTCAGGCAACTTTTGGCCTCTTCCAGCACTGCTGAAAATGGTAGATATGCGCCTGTCTGCCCAGTGGGCACAAGTAACTGGTAACAATCTCAGAAAATTCCTGTGTACTTAGTAGTAGGTGGTTGACACCACAGTGATATCTTCTCTTTATCAGGTGCTTATCAGGAACTACACGTACTTTCATCTTACAGTGAACAAGATTAGCATACCTACATTTAGGAGCTATTAAATATAAAGAAGCCAAAATGTATGTGGCTTAATCTGGTTCTTATCATAGTTTTTTCTATATTTTAAATCACAGTAAATGTCTTTTAATGATTCACAGAGATATGTAAAAATAGATTTTAGTGTTCACTTTTTTTTTCTATTTAAAAACCTTAAAACACTATGGATGATTTGAGAATTGTTTCCATTTTCCTTTCCTTAAAGCTTCTTAAAACACTAAGCAAATGCACAATTTGTCACTGATTTTATATGAAACATCTAAAAGTATTAACTATTTTCAAGATACATAAGTTAGGATCTGTGTATAACACAACTAATTTCCTTTCTGTATATTTTATTGGTCCTGTGTACTCACCGAGTCATTTATACCTCATCTTGATGTTAAAATTAAAAGGCGTTCCTAATGTAGATGAACTAAGGTGATTATATATTATCACCCTAAGATAATGGAATTATAGTAGCCTAGTACTTTTTAAGTTTATTCCAACACCATGAGATACCAAATGCAAGTTAGCTCATAAATTATTCAAAAAGTTACAGAACTGCATATCCATTGAACGTTCAATAAAATAGCAGAAGAAAGAAGATACATACTTTTATCTAATACATGCTGCAGTAAATGAATTTGTTGAAACTTCTGTTATTGTCTTCACACAAGTATCAATAATTTTTTATATGCAAGGGTATAATATTCAGTGTATTGGGATTCATCCTGCTTTATTTTCAAAAGATGTATTATTTTTAAAATATTAGTTTTAAAAAACTTCATTTTTTTAGCGCAGTTTTATGCTTATAGAAAAATAGAGGAAAGTACAGAGATTTCCCTTATGCTTCCTGCCCCCACGCGTGCATAGCTTACCCCATTATCAGTATCCCACACCAAAGTGGTGCATTTATCATAACTGATGAACCTATATAAACAAGCCATAACCACCCAAATTGAATAGTTTACCTTATGGTTCACTTGGTGGTGTACTTTCAGTGGGTTTGGGCAAATGTATGACATGTAGCTATCATTATAGTGTCATACAGAGTATTTTTGCTGCCCTAATAATTATCTGTGCTCTGCCTATTCATTCTTCCCTGCCAGCCGCTGATAACCACTGAACTTTTTATTGTCTCTATTGTTTTGCCTTTTCCAGATATCATATAGTTGGAATCATACAGTATGTAGTTTTTCAGATTGGCTTTTTGCATTTAGTAATATACATTTTAGGTTCCTCCATGTCTTCTCATGGCTCGATCCCTCATTTCTTCTTAGTGCTGAATAATATTCCATGGTCTGGATGTACCACAGTTTATTTCTCCACTCACTTACCAAGGGATATCTTGGTTGCTTCCAAGTTTTGGCAATTATGAATAAAGTTGCTGTAAATATTCATGTGCATGTTTGTGTGTGGAGTTATCAGTTCTTTTGGGTAAATACCAAGGAGCAAGATTGATGGGTTGTATAGTAAGAGTACGTTTGGTTTTGTAAGAAGCTGCCAGTCTACCATTTTACATACCCCCCAGCAATGAATGAGGGTGTCTGTTGCTCCACATCCTTGCCAGCATTTGCTGTTGACATATCTCATTGTATAGTGTAGTTATGGGTGTGTAATGATATCTTGTTGTTTTAATTTGCATTTCTCTGATGACATATGATGTGGACCATCTTTTTTATATCCTTATTTCCTATGTGTATGGCTTCTTTAGAGGTGTTTGTTAAAGTCATTGGACGATTTTTTAATCAGGTTTTTTTCTTATTGATTTTTAAGTGTTCTTTGTGTATTTTGGATAATAGTCCTTTATCAGGTGTGTCTTCTATAAATATTTTTTTCCAGTCTGCAGCTTGTCTTCTAATTCTCTTGACATTGTCTTTTTTTTTTTTAAACATCTTTATTGGAGTATAATTGCTTTACAGTGTTGTGTTAGTTTCTGCTGTATAACAAAGTGAATCAGCTATGCATATACATATATCCCCATATCTACTCCCTCTTGCGTCTCCCTCCCACCCTCCTAATGTCACCCCTCTAGGTGGTTGCAAAGCACCGAGCTGATCTCCCTGTGCTATGCAGCTGCTTCCCATCAGCTATCTATTTTACATTTGGTAGTGTATATATGTCATTGCTACTCTCTCACTTTGTCCCAGCTTCCCCTTCCCCTTCCCTGTGTCCTTAAGTCTATTTTCTACATCTGTGTCTTTATTCCTGTCCTGCCCCTGGTTCATCAGAACCTTTTTTTTTTTTTTTTTTTTAGATTCCATATATATGTGTTAGCATACGGTATTTGATTTTCTCTTTCTGACTTACTTCACTCTGTATGACAGACTCTAGGTCCAGCCACCTCACTACAAATAACTAAATTTTGTTACCTTTTATGGCTGAGTAATATTCCATTGTATATATGTGCCACATCTTCTTTATCCATTCATCTGTCGATGGACACTTAGGTTGCTTCCATGTCCTGGCTATTGTAAATAGAGCTGCAATGGACACTGTGGTACATGACTCTTTTTGAATTATGGTTTTCTCAGGGTATATGCCCAGTGGTGGAATTGCTGGGTCGTATGGTAATTCTATTCTTAGTTTTTTAAGGAATCTCCACCACTGATGGTGGCCTTGTAGAATGCGTTTGGGAGTGTTCCTCCTTCTGCTATATTTTGGAAGAGTTTGAGAAGGATAGGTGTTAGCTCTTCTCTAAATGTTTGGTAGAATTCGCCAGTGAATCCATCTGGTCCTGGGCTTTTGTTTGTAGGAAGATTTTTAATCACAGTTTCCATTTCAGTGCTTGTGATTGGTCTGTTTATATTTTCTATATCTTCCTGGTTCAGTCTCGGAAGGTTGTGCTTTTCTAAAAATTTGTCCATTTCTTCCAGGTTGTCCATTTTATTGGCGTATATAGTTGCTTGTAGTAATCTCTTATGATCCTTTGTATTTCTGCAGTGTCAGTTGTTACTTCTCCTTTTTCATTTCTAATTCTATGGATTTGAGTCTTCTCCCTTTTCTTCTTGATGAGTCTGGCTAATGGTTTATCAATTTTGTTTATCTTCTCCAAGAACCAGCTTTTAGTTTTATTGATCTTTGCTATTGTTTTCTTCATTTCTATTTCATTTATGTCTGCTCTGATCTTTATGATTTCTTTCCTTCTACTAACTTTGGGTATTTTTTGTTCTTCTTTCTCTAATTGCTTTAGGTGTAAGGTTAGGTTGTTTATTTGAGATTTTTCTTGTTTCTTGAGGTAGGATTGTATTGCTTTAAACTTTCCTCTTAGAACTGCTTTTGCTGAATCCCATAGGTTTTGGGTCGTTGTGTTTTCATTATCATTTGTTTCTAGGTATTTTTTGATTTCCTCTTTGATTTCTTCAGTGATCTCTTGGTTATTTAGTAGCATATTGTTTAGCCTCCATGTGTTTGTATTTTTTACTTCTTTTTTCCTGTAATTGATATCTAGTCTCATACCGTTGTGGTCAGAAAAGATACTTGATACAATTTCAATTTTATTAAATTTACCAAGGCTTGATTTGCAACCCAAGATATGGTCTATCCTGGAGAATGTTCCATGAGCACTTGAGAAGAAAGTGTATTCTGTTGTTTTTGGATGGAATGTCCTATAAATATCAATTAAGTCCATCTTGTTTAATGTGTCATTTAAAGCTTTTGTTTTCTTATTTATTTTCCTTTTGGATGATCTGTCCATTGGTGAAAGTGGGGTGTTAAAGTCCCCTACTATGATTGTGTTACTGTCGATTTCCCCTTTTATGGCTGTTAGTATTTGCCTTATGTATTGAGGTGCTCCTATGTTGAGTGCATAAATATTTACAATTGTTTTATCTTCTTCTTGGATTGATCCCTTGATCATTATGTAGTGTTCTTCCTTGTCTCTTGTAACATTCTTTATTTTAAAGTCTATTTTGTCTGATATGAGTATTGCTACTCCAGCTTTCTTTTCATTTCCATTTTCATGGAATACCTTTTTCCATACCCTCACTTTCAGTCTGTATGTGTCCCTAGGTCTGAAATGGGTCTCTTGTAGACAGCATATGTACGGGTCTTGTTTTTGTATCCATTCAGCCAGTCTATGTCTTTTGGTTGGAGCATTTAATCCATTTACATTTAAGGTAATTATCAATATGTATGTTCCTATTACCATTTTCTTAATTGTTTTGGGTTTGTTTTTGTAGGTCTTTTCCTTCTCTTTTGTTTCCTGCCTAGAGAAGTTCCTTTAGCATTTGTTGTTAAGCTGATTTGGTGGTGCTGAATTCTCTTAACTTTCGCTTGTCTGTAAAGGTTTTAATTTCTCCATCAAATCTGAATGAGATCCTTGCTGGGTAGAGTAATCTTGGTTGTGGGTTTTTCCCTTTCATCACTTTAAATACGTCCTGCCACTCCCTTCTGGCTTGCAGAGTTTCTGCTGAAAAATCAGCTGTTAACCTTGTGGGGATTCCCTTATATGTTATTTGTTGCTTTTCCCTTGCTGCTTTAATATTTTTTCTTTGTATTTAATTTTTGATAGTTTGATTACTATTTGTCTCACTGTGTTTCTCTTTGGGTTTATCCTGTATGATACTCTCTGTGCTTCCTGGACTTGATTTGACTATTTCCTCTCTCAGGTTAGGGAAGTTTTCGACTATAATCTCTTCAAATATTTTCTCAGACCCTTTATTTTCCTCTTCTTCTTCTGGGACCCCTGTAATTCGAATTTTGCTGTGTTTAATGTTGTCCAGAGGTCTCTGAGACTCTCCGCATCTTTTCTTTCATTTTTCTTTATTCTGCTCCCTGGCAGTTATTTCCACCATTTTATCTATCCGTTCTTCTGCCTCAGTTATTCTGTTATTGCTTCCTTCTACAGCATTTTTAATTTCAGTTATTGTGTTGTTCATCACTGTTTGTTTGCTCTTTAGTTCTTCTAGATCCTTGTTAAATGTTTCTTGTATTTTCTTCATTCTGTTTCCGAGATTCTGGATCATATTTACTATCATTACTCTGAATTCTTTTTCAGGTAGGTTGCCTATTTAATCTTCATTTATTTGGTCTTGTAGGTTTTTACCTTGCTGCTTTGTCTGTAACGTATTTTTTTGTCGTTTTTTTTTTTTTTTTTTTTTTTTGATGGGTGGTGCTGTATTCCTGTCTTACTGGTTGTTTGGCCTGAGATGTCCAGCCCTGGAGTTTGCAGGCAGTTGGATAGAGCCGGGTCTTGGTGCTGAGATGAGGAACTCCGGGAGACCTTACTCCGATTGATATTCCCTGGCATCTGAGGTTCTCTGTTAGTCCAGCAGTTTGGACTCGGAGCTCCCACCACAGGAGCTCGGGCCTGACCTCTTGCCTGGGAGCCAAGATCCCACAAGCCGATCCCTGTTGGTTCCTCCCATCCCCTTCAGTGTCTGCGGTCCCCCACCGGTGCCTGGTAGGTGCCCTAGTTGTGAGGAGATGCAAATTCTGCGTCCGCCTAGTACGCCATCTTGACTCCGCCCTATTGACATTGTCTTTTATAGATCAGAAGTTTTTAGTGAAGTCCAACCTATCATTTTTTTCTTTCATGGATCCTGCCTTTGATGTTGTATCTAAAAAGTCATCGCCATACCCAAGGTCGTCTAGGTTTTCTTCTGCGTTATCTTCTAAGGGTTTTGTAATTTTTCATTTTATATTTCAGCCTATGAGCCTTTTTGAGTTAATTTTTGTGAAGGGTGTAAGGTCTGTGTCTAGATTCATTTTTTTGCATGTGGATATCCAGTTGTTGCAGCACCATTTGTTGAAGAGACTGTGTTGCTACATTGTTTATTATTTTTTTCAAACTAAATTTTTTACTAGGTTAAAACATGTAAGCATCTAAACTATCAAAAAATACCAAAAAGTCTATAAATTGAAAATTCTTTTTTACCAGTTTTAATTTTTGAATTATTTCTAGAGGACACTATTTTCAGTGTTTTTAGTTACACTCTGATATGTCTTGATAGATACATAGACAGATAGCTAGATATTTATTTATACGCTGCTGTTACTTGGAATTTTAAAAGTCATCATCTTTTGACTTCTTATCTTGTGTTTAAAAATTTTGCTCACAAACCTCAGCTGTCTTCCAACTCTCTCCCAATATCCCTTCAATCCCTATAATTAAAAGATACATGATTTATCATTTACCTAGTTTGCAAAAATTAGGATTATGTGTTTGTATATATATATAGACGTAGATATGTATATATGTAAGTATACTTTCTTAAATGTTTCAAATACTTGTCAATATGTTTTCCAAAATTCCAAACAAATGAAATAAATTACAAGTTTATATTTTTTCTGAGAATTATTTCTGCCTCCTTCTTCACTCTGGAATGTTCTCATAGTCTGCTCCACAGCTGTTGTCCTAGGACTCTCTTTCTTTCTATGCTAGTTTAGATTTCACTTTCTGACTCCCATGTCTTATGAGTTCTTAGATTATTCTTGTTTACATATGTTATTTAAGCTAATTATCCAATAGTATCCTAAGAATGATTCAAGTAAATTGACATTTTGATTCTTTCAGTGTTGCACTTACTTTTCCTTCAGAATTCTCAAGGCATTGCTTCACATCCTTAAATATATTTAGAGTTCCTATTAGGCAAATCGATGCTCTTCAGGTTTCTATTTCTTGGCATGTAATTTGTGTTCTTTGACACTTTCAAGGTTTTTTAAGCTATCACTTATGTTCTCATCTTTCATTAGGATATTCTTTGATGGAGGTCATTTTTTTTTTTTTTTCTGAAACATTTATATTAACATATTTCCATACATATTTCCATACAAATACAAATATAAGATTTTTAGAAATTTCATGTAATGTCTGAAACATTTATATTAACATATTTCCATACATATTTCCATACAAATACAAATATAAGATTTTTAGGAATTTCATGTAATGTCTGCAACATTTATATTAACATATTTCCATACAAATAACCCAATGAAAGTTTAGTATTAGTTGTTTTGTTTGTTTTTTTATACTGCAGGTTCTTATTAGGCATCAATTTTATACATATCAGTGTATACATGTCAATCCCAATCGCCCAATTCAGCACACCACCATCCCCACCTCACCGCAGTTTTCCCCCCTTGGTGTCCATATGTCCATTCTCTACATCTGTGTCTCAACTTCTGCCCTGCAAACTGGCTCATCTGTACCATTTTTCTAGGTTCCACATACATGCATTAATATATGATATTTGTTTTTCTCTTTCTGACTTACTTCACTCTGTATGACAGTCTCTAGATCCATCCACGTCTCAACAAATGACTCAATTTCGTTCCTTTTTATGGCTGAGTAATATTCCATTGTATATATGTACCACATCTTCTTTATCCATTCGTCTGTTGATGGGCATTTAGGTTGCTTCCATGACCTGGCTATTGTAAATAGTGCTGCAATGAACATTCGGGTGCATGTGTCTTTTTGAATTACAGTTTTCTCTGGGTATATGCCCAGTAGTGGGATTGCTGGGTCATATGGTAATTCTATTTTTAGTTTTTTAAGGAACCTCCATATTGTTCTCCAGAGTGGCTGTATCAATTTACATTCCCACCAACAGTGCAAGAGGGTTCCCTTTTCTCCACACCCTCTCCAGCATTTGTTGTTTGTAGATTTTCTGATGATCCCCATTCTAACAGGAGTGAGGTGATACCTCATTGTAGTTTTGATTTGCATTTCTCTAATAATTAGTGATGTTGAGCAGCTTTTCATGTGCTTCGTGGCCGTCTGTATGTCTTCTTTGGAGAAATGTCTATTTAGGTCTTCTGCCCATTTTTGGATTGGGGTGTTTGTTTCTTTGATATTGAGCTGAATGAGCTGTTTATATATTTTGGAGATTAATCCTTTGTCCGTTGATTCATTTGCAAATATTTTCTCCCATTCTGAGGGTTGTCTTTTCGTCTTGTTTATGGTTTCCTTTGCTGTGCAAAAGCTTTGAAGTTTCATTAGGTCCCACTTGTTTATTTTTGTTTTTATTTCCATTACTCTAGGAGGTGGATCAAAAAAGATCTTGCTGTGATTTATGTCAAAGAGTGTTCTTCCTATGTTTTCCTCTAAGAGTTTTATAGTGTCCAGTCTTATATTTAGGTCTCTAATCCATTTTGAGTTTATTTTTGTGTATGGTGTTAGGGAGTATTCTAATTTCATTCTTTTACATGTAGCTGTCCAGTTTTCCCAGCAACACTTATTGAAGAGACTGTCTTTTCTCCATTGTATATCTTTGCCTCCTTTGTCATAGATTAGTTGACCATAGGTGCATGGGTTAATCTCTGGGCTTTCTATCTTGTTCCATTGATCTATGTTTCTGTTTTTGTGCCAGTACCATATTGTCTTGATTACTGTAGCTTTGTAGTATAGTCTGAAGTCAGGGAGTCTGATTCCTCCAGCTCCATTTTTTTGCCTCAAGACTGCTTTGGCTATTCGGGGTCTTTTGTGTCTCCATACAAATTTTAAGATGATTTGTTCTAGCTCCGTAAAAAATGCCATTGGTAATTTGATAGGGATTGCATTGAATCTGTAGATTGCTTTGGGTAGTATACTCATTTTCACAATGTTGATTCTTCCAATCCAAGAACATGGTATATCTCTCCATCTGTTGGTATCATCTTTAATTTCTTTCATCAGTGTCCTATAGTTTTCTGCATACAGGTCTTTTGTCTCCCTAGGTAGGTTTATTCCTAGGTATTTTATTCTTTTTGTTGCAATGGTAAATGGGAGTGTTTCCATAATTTCTCTTTCAGATTTTTCATCATTAGTGTATAGGAATGCAAGAGATTTCTGTGCATTAATTTTGTATCCTGCAACTTTACCATATTCATTAATTAGCTCTAGCAGTTTTCTGGTGGCAGTTTTAGGATTCTCTATGTATAGTATCATGTCATCCGCAAACAGTGACAGTTTTAATTCCTCTTTTCCAATTTGTATTCCTTTTATTTCTTTTTCTTCTCTGATTGCCGTGGCTAGGACTTCCAGAACTATGTTGAATAATAGTGGTGAGAGTGGACATCCTTGTCTCGTTCCTGATCTTAGAGGAAATGCTTTCAGTTTTTCACCATTGAGAATGATGTTTGCTGTGGGTTTGTCATATATGGCCTTTATTATGTTGAGGTAGGTTCCCTCTATGCCCACTTTCTGGAGAGTTTTTATCAGAAATGGGTGTTGAATTTTGTCAAAAGCTTTTTCTGCATCTATTGAGATGATCATATGGTTTTTCTTCTTCAATTTGTTAATATGGTGTATCACATTGATTGATTTGCGTATATTGAAGAATCCTTGCATCCCTGGGATAAATCCCACTTGATCGTGGTGTATGATCCTTTTAATGTGTTGTTGGATTCTGTTTGCTAGTATTTTGTTGAGGATTTTTGCATCTATATTCATCAGTGATATTGGTCTGTAATTTTCTTTTTTTGTAGTGTCTTTGTCTGGTTTTGGTATCAGGGTGATGGTGGCCTCATAGAATGAGTTTGGGAGTGTTCCTTCCTCTGCAATTTTTTGGAAGAGTTTGAGAAGGATGGGTGTTAGCTCTTCTCTAAATGTTTGATAGAATTCACCTGTGAAGCCATCTGGTCCTGGACTTTTGTTTGTTGGAAGATTTTTAATCACAGTTTCAATTTCATTACTTGTGATTGGTCTGTTCATATTTTCTGTTTCTTCCTGATTCAGTCTTGGAAGGTTATACCTTTCTAAGAATTTGTCCATTTCTTCCAGGTTGTCCATTTTATTGGCATAAAGTTGCTTATAGTAGTCTCTTAGGATGTTTTGTATTTCTGCAGTGTCTGTTGTAACTTCTCCTTTTTCATTTCTGATTTTATTGATTTGAGTCCTCTCCCTCTTTTTCTTGATGAGTCTGGCTAATGGCTTATCAATTTTGTTTATCTTCTCAAAGAACCAACTTTTAGTTTTATTGATCTTTGCTATTGTTTTCTTTGTTTCTATCTCATTTATTTCTGCTCTGATCTTTATGATTTCTTTCCTTCTGCTAACTTTGGGTTTTGTTTGTTCTTCTTTCTCTAGTTTCTTTAGGTGTAAGGTTAGATTGTTTACTTGAGATTTTTCTTGTTTCTTTAGGTAGGCTTGTATAGCTATAAACTTCCCTCTTAGAACCGCTTTTGCTGCATCCCATAGGTTTTGGTTCGTCGTGTTTTCATTGTTATTTGTCTCTAGGTATTTTTTTATTTCCTCTTTGATTTCTTCAGTGATCTTTTGGTTAGTTAGTAACGTATTGTTTAGCCTCCATGTGTTTGTCTTTTTTACGTTTTTTTCCCTGTAATTCATTTCTAATCTCATAGCGTTGTGGTCAGAAAAGATGCTTGGTATGATTTCAATTTTCTTAAATTTACTGAGGCTTGATTTGTGACCCAAGATGTGATCTATCCTGGAGAATGTTCCGTGCGCACTTGAGAAGAATGTGTAATCTGCTGTTTTTGGATGGAATGTCCTATATATATCAATTAAATCTATCTGGTCTATTGTGTCATTTAAAGCTTCTGTTTCCTTATTTATTTTCATTTTGGATGATCTGTCCATTGGTGTAAGTGAAGTGTTAAAGTCCCCCACTATTATTGTGTTACTGTCGATTTCCTCTTTTATAGCTGTTAGCAGTTGCCTTATGTACTGAGGTGCTCCTATGTTGGGTGCATATATATTTATAATTGTTATATCTTCTTCTTGGATTGATCCCTGGATCATTATGTAGTGTCCTTCCTTGTCTCTTGTAACATTCTTTATTTTAAAGTCTATTTTATCTGATATGAGTATAGCTACTCCAGCTTTCTTTTGATTTCCATTTGCATGGAATATCTTTTTCCATCCCCTAACTTTCAGTCTGTATGTGTCCCTAGGTCTAAAGTGGGTCTCTTGTAGACAGCATATATATGGGTCCTGTTTTTGTATCCATTCAGCCAGTCTATGTCTTTTGGTTGGGGCGTTTAATCCATTCACGTTTAAGGTAATTATCGATATGTATGTTCCTATGACCATTTTCTTAATTGTTTTGGGTTTGTTTTTGTAGGTCCTTTTCTTCTCTTGTGTTTCCCACTTAGAGAAGTTCCTTTAGCATTTGTTGTAGAGCTGGTTTGGTGGTGCTGAATTCTCTTAGCTTTTGCTTGTCTGTAAAGCTTTTGATTTCTCCATCAAATCTAAATGAGATCCTTGCCGGGTAGAGTAATCTTGGTTGTAGGTTCTTCCCTTTCATCATTTTAAGTATATCATGCCACTCCCTTCTGGCTTGCAGAGTTTCTGCTGAGAAATCAGCTGTTAACCTTATGGGATTTCCCTTGTATGTTATTTGTCGTTTTTCCCTTGCTGCTTTCAATAATTTTTCTTTGTCTTTAATTTTTGCCACTTTGATTACTATGTGTCTCGGCGTGTTTCTCCTTGGGTTTATTCTGTATGGGACTCTCTGCGCTTCCTGGACTTGGGTGGCTATCTCCTTTCCCATGTTAGGGAAGTTTTCGACTATAATCTCTTCAAATATTTTCTCTGGTCCTTTCTCTCTCTCTTCTCCTTCTGGCACCCCTATAATGCGAATGTTGTTGCGTTTAATGTTGTCCCAGAGGTCTCTTAGGCTCTCTTCATTTCTTTTCATTCTTTTTTCTTTAGTCTGTTCCGCAGCAGTGAATTCCACCATTCTGTCTTCCAGGTCACTTATCCGTTCTTCTGCCTCAGTTATTCTGCTATTGATTCCTTCTAGTGTAGTTTTCATTTCAGTTATTGTATTGGTCATCTCTGTTTGTTTGTTCTTTAATTCTTCTAGGTCTTTGTTAATCATTTCTTGCATCTTCTCAATCTTTGCCTCCATTCTTATTCCGAGGTCCTGGATCATCTTCACTATCATTATTCTGAATTCTTTTTCTGGAAGGTTGCCTATCTCCACTTCATTTAGTTGTTTTTCTGGGGTTTTTTCTTGTTCCTTCATCTGGTATATAGCCCTCTGCCTTTTCATCTTCTCTATCTTTCTGTAACTGTGGTTTTTGGTCCGCAGGCTGCAGGATTGTAGTTTTTCTTGCTTCTGCTCCGAGGTCATTTTTTAAAGTTATGCTGTGTACTGGGTTGACCCTTTGAATTTAGAGACTTATTTCATATTTGTGGAAATTTTCTTCCACATTTTATTTTTGTAATTCCTCATCATCCATTTTTACTTGTATTAAGTTATCTTTCTCACATTTCTCCTCAGATGTTGCATCTCCTGGTCATAATTTCTAATTTTCTATCTTTTTTTCTCATTTTCCATCTCTGTCATTTGAATGGATTTTTAAAATCATTTAATGCTTCGATTACTTTTCTTTTAATTTGAAACAGCCTATTTGAATATGTAAGAGCTTTTTATTGCATATTTATTTTTCATTTTACATAGGCTGTTGTACTTGATTTTTAAACATGATATCTTCTCTTAATGATCTTAAAATATAATTTTTTTCTTAAGTTTTCTTCTGAGCTCTGTTTGTCCTATGCTCCTTTTGTTATTTTTATTATTTTGTTATCTTTCCTTCCTGATAGAGTCTTTTCTCAAGTATCTGGATATCCTTGGTTGTTCATTTATATTTAAGAAATAATCACTAGAATCATAAAGAAAGTTCAATATATGTGTTTATGAATGGATTGAGGCTTATGAGAAGTGGGACTACTCAATAGGAGGTACATATACTAAGAGTTTTTGAATCTCCTTTACCTGTCCTCCCTTTCAAATATATTCTCCCTGATCCTTTTACTTCTATCATTATTTTGTTTCATTATCCTGGCTATTTTTCTTATCTTTCTTTAATGTTTCTACTAAATTTCCAGTTGGACATACTCTCCTTTGAGTAGAAAATAATAATAGGAGATGATATCAGAAGGCAGCATGGCCAGATTATGCTGATATTTTAGGCCCTTCTTGGAAATTTGGCTTTTAATCTGAGTGAAGTGGAGAGGATTACAGGATTTTGAGTGAGGAGAACATGACCTAAATAATTTTTTAAAAGAACATAAGGGCAAAACTGCTATGCATAGAATTGGGGTCGGAGAGATAGGAGAGGAAAGAAGGAGGGAGCCAACCTGGTGGCTATTAAAATAAACCTGGCGAGAGTCCAGTGTGTTCATTGAAAATGCACTAAGAGCTAGTTGGAGTCTAGATTTCACATTCATAGCTGTGTGTAGGGCTTTATTACGTTTTTTACTGAAATTATACAAAAAGATGGATATTTTAGGTTACCAGGAGAGATTGAGGCCAGTCAAAAGGTTTTCCTGCTGCTCTTTCATTGACTATTTAAAGTAATGTTATACCAATTTCACTTTCAATTGTTGAGAAAATCTTTCAGGGCACCCTTAACTCCTGTAGAGAGCCTTCCGTCTGACTTAACAGTGCTTGGAGGCAGCACTTTTGATATCTCTGAGGTCTTAAAAGGTTTTATAGTCAAATTCTCAGCTTCATCTTTAAATCATGCTTTTCTTTGAGTGTCCTGGACATGATATTAGATTGGAAAACATTTCTAAATTTTAGCCTGATTTGCCGTTTGGAGAGCCTGAGAATCTTCAATTCCCGTGAGTCCCAGCTCCTTTTAGTTTAACAGTCATTCATTTAGCTTATCACTCCCCTCTTATATTTTACTATAAGCAGCAAGAAGAAACAAAGGTAGCCTTTCCAGTCCTGTGCTTGGAAATCTTAGCTAGATTGCCTGGTCCTTTAGGTGCATTTTCTACCTTCCATGTTACTATGGAAATTCAGCAACATTCAGGTTGCTGAATGTTAGGCCACTTGCTAACATGGCTCTGTTTTCCTATAGTTTCTGACAAGATTTTTCTCACTTTCTGTTAAGCCTTCACCAGAACCTCATCAAAGTCCAAATTCCACATGAGTGGTGTGTTCACAGCTAAAGTTTCCACTACATCTTTCCTCAGAATCCTTGCAGCCTTTTCAGCCTCTCCACTGCTGTTTCCAAAGCCATCCCCCCCCATATTATGGTTTTGCTCTGGGGCATTCCACTTGTGATACAAAAAAACTGTATTAACTGCATATTAGCTATGTACCAGTTATCTGTTGCCCCATAACAAATGATTCACCAATTTTGCAACTTAAAACTATAAACATTTATTACATCATAATCCCTGTGGATCATGAAGCTGGGGGCAGCTAGCTGGATGGTTCTGGCTCAGGGCCCCTCATGAAGTTGCATTCAGGTGGTCAGCCAGGCATTATACTAAATGAAAAATAAATGTTAATTTTTTAAAACCTCAAAAGTTTACATATTGCTGGATTCCATTTATGTAACATTCTCAAAATGAGTAAACTGTAGAGATCAAGAACAGATTAATGGTTGCCAGGGACTTAAGTCATGGTCAGAGTAGATATTAAAAGGATAGCACTAGGGAATTCCTTTGTAATGATGGAAGAGTTTTCTATCTTGATTGAGGAGGTGGTTGCATTAATCTATAAATGATAAATATGGTAAAATTGCATAAAACTATACACACATACACATGAGTGCATGTAAAAATTGGTGAACCTCAGATAAGACCTCTAGATTATTTCTGTTAGCCAATGTCAAGTTACTGGTTTTGATACTGTACCTACAGTAATGTGTTATGGTTGTGGGAAGTTGGGTGAAGAGTACACAGTATTGCTCTGGACTATGTTTCCAATTCCAATGAGTCTATAATTATTTCAAGGTAGAAAACTTAAAAGTTAAATAAACAAATTAATTATTAAGTGGATTTAGAGTAGACATTTTTTTTTTTTTTAATTTATTTTTGGCTATGTTGGGTCTTCGCCTCTGTGCGAGGGCTTTCTCCAGCTGTGGCAAGCGGGGGCCACTCTTCATCGCGGTGCGCGGGCCTCTCACTATCGCGGCCTCTCTTGTTGCAGAGCACAGGCTCCAGTCGCGCAGGCTCAGTACTTGTGGCTCACGGGCCCAGTCGCTCCGCGGCATGTGGGATCTTCCCAGACCAGGGGTCGAACCCGTGTTCCCTGCATTGGCAGGCAGATTCTCAACCACTGCGCCACCAGGGAAGCCCCAGAGTAGACATTTTTAATGCCATGTTTTCCATTCTTTCTAGGAAGAAAGAGCCTATACTTACCAAAAGTTCAAGGAAAATTAAACTAACAATAAAATAATAATTTAAGTAAATGACAAATGTATAATTTAATAAAGTTACATACACTTTGAGGTTTATATATTATAAATGAGAGCACTGCATTTAATAGCATTAACTTATTTATGTCACTTTTATATTTAATGAAATGATGAAAGTCTGTCTTTAAATTATAAATTACATTAACTGTCAAAGTCTTATGCAAATGAATTAAAGGTATTATTCTTCAAGGTTGTATAATTTTAATGTTACTGTATCTTTTTCTGTTATTATATCATCAAAACCAAAGATGTCCAAACCCCCCATCAATATTCAAGAATTCATTTAGTAGCCAGACATCATGTTACAGAACAGTAAATTTAATTATTTAAAACATAGAAATATGGAGATGGTGACTACAACAGTATATTTTTTCTCCATGTTTTTGTTTGTTTTTTAAATCAGCATGTCTATAGTATTCTTGGGAATTATCCCAACATATAAAGACTAAAATAGTTGTTTAACTCTTGATAATTAATTAATATTGCATTTTAAAATGGACTTCTTTATATTACATCACTTTCTGTACTGAGAGACTTTTTAAAAAGTTTTATTGAAGTATATTTGATTTACAATGTTGTGTTAATTTCTGCCATACAGCAAAGTGACTTAGTTATACATATTTATATTCTTCTTCATATTCTTTTCCATTATGGTTTATCACAGGATATTGAATGTAGTCCCCTGTGCTATACAGTAGGACCTTGTTGTTTATCCATCCTATCATCCTGTATATACTAGTTTGCATCTTCTAATCTCAAACTCCCAATCCTTCCCTCCCCTACCCCCCACCCCAGACAACCACAAGTCTGCTCTCCGTGAGTCTGTTTCTGTTTCATGCATATGTTCATTTGTGTCATATTTTCGATTCCACATGTAAGTGATATCATATGGTATTTGTCCTTCTTTTTCTGACTTACTTCCCTTAGTATGATAATCTCTAGGTCCATCCATGTTGCTGCAAATGGCATTATTTCATGCTTTTTTATGGCTGAGTAATATTCTGTTGTATATATATACCACATCTTTTCTATCCATTCATCTGTGGATAGACACTGCCTCTGAGTCTTGGCTATTGTAAATAGTGCTGCTATGAACATTGGGGTCATATGTCTTCTCAAATTATAGTTTTGTCTGGGTATATGCCCAGGAGTGGGATTGCTGGGTCATATGGCAACTCTATTTTCAGTTTTTTAAGGAACCTTCATACTGTTCTCCATAGTGGCTGCACCAATTTACATTCCCACCAACAGTGTAGGAGGGTTCACTGTTTACTCCACACCCTGCCCAGCACTTATTACTTGTAGACTTTTTAATCATGGCCATTCTGACTGATGTTAGGTGGTACTTCATTGTAGTTTTGATTTGCATTTCTCTAATAATTAGCCAACATGAGCATCTTTTCATGTGCCTGTTGGCCATCTGTATATCTTCTTTGGAGAAAGGTCTGTTGAGGTCTTCTGCCCATTTTTCGATTGGGTTGTTTGTTTTTTGTTATTGAGTTGAGTCTCTCAAAAAAAATTTATCTGAGAGACTTTTTTGATAATTTAAATTAAAATGTATTTTTAACCATAAATTATAAAATATTAAAGAAAATAAACACAATTTCTACTGAATTGTAGTACATATTTATTTTTCCTTAGTATAGACAGAAGTAAAATGAAATATTTTAAGTGTTTTTAAACCAAACATTTGTACTTCTAATGTAAATTATGCTCCTTGAGTATTTTTAATTTTATATTCAATATAGCAATTATGTAAAGTTCTAGAAAATACAATAAGATGTTAAACTGAGATATGGCCATTGTAAAAGAATATACACAGTTTTCTCTATATAAATAAAGAGAAACAACTGAGAAGCTATTAAAATTAGCACACATTTATTATAGTTCAAATGAATATTTAAAAATGTCTCTCCATGATAAATAAAACAGGAGAAATGGAGATGAAACACCTCTTAAAGAGATTTAATAATGGACCTGAAAAAACAGATCAGAAATATATCCAACTATAAAATTAAAAAAAATAACTTTATATCTCAAAAAGAATGCATTATAAATATTTGGGAGGGAACTGATTATTAAATATGTTATGTGTGGAAAATTTGCTGTTGTTCGGAAGAGGAAATATCAGTGTAGCCTAGCATTTATGGGCAAATTCTCAGATGGAGTAAACATTTTTTAAAGAATAAAAGCGTGGTTGTATACTTATCTAATACTACAGGGTTTCTGAGTCATATTATGCAAAAGTAATTTTTTTGGAAAGGTGCAAGGAAAGCAGTAACCATAATATTGCACTTTGGTAGTGTTGGGATTCAGCTGACAGGAAAATCTTCTGGGGCTTCAGGGTGTTTTACCTAAAACTCTCCTTCAGTTTAGAGGGAGCTGTGATCATCACCAGCAGTAACTTGGGTTTAATGCTACACCCTGACTCCTAGGTATCTAGCAGAAGCCATTCCTTGTCCTCATTCTTCCAACCCTTCCAGCAGTTTTATTCGCATCTAACTCTATGTATTAAAAGTTGCTTGGCTGGAATATCTAGATTCCTTTCTATTTTCCTGACCAAAACTGATGAATACAATGATTATTATTTGTATGTAAGGTTTGAATTGAGGTATGGGAGTGCATTCAACAGTTTGAAATGAAATGTCATTTCCAAGGAAATTATAAAAATACATTTTTGTCTAACTTATGATTTTTTTATGAAACGATGCATTCACTTGGTTTTCACCAAATTCTGACTTAAATCTATTTGCTCAATGGTCTCTGATTTAATTTTGGATATTAGATACCTGAAAGTGTTCAGTGATACAACTGTCTGAACAAATTACGAGCCAAAGCAATTTCAAATGTGTGTTCAATATATCTCACTGTATAAAAACTTGGATTATCCTGTCAAAATTGGCTTACCAAATTTTATGTCTGCTTCAGATCTTAATACTACTTTCTCATAAAACATAAATCTGATGATAAAATAAAGGGAAGCAAAATAGCCCTAGTGTTTTCCTTCCTAAAATGTATTATTACCTAATGATTACAGAATTCTATTTGTTCAAAAATTAAGGTTTATTTTTAGAGGTTCTATGAATTCTGCAGAGAAATTTTGTTTTAGCTGCTGAATCCTGTACTTCTTAATCTTTAGAGAAGTTTTTGCCATATTTTATTATAAATCTTTATTAATGATCATTTTTCATAAATAAGTAAATGATTACATTGGTGCTACTATACTTTAGAGTAATTATTAGGCAATAACCCTAACTGTTATGATTTAGAGGATATACTTTGGTCAAGTCTACCAAACTCATGGAATAGTAAACCTAATTTTCATTGGCTTGGGCTGTATCACATATGACTAGTTATCAGTTATCCATGTGGAGATGCTTCTTTGTAAGTGTAAAATATCCAAGTAGCCAACAAGATGATGAGATTCTTTGGGACCAAAAGGAATGAGTCTGAAAACCTAAGATCCTCATAAAGATAAAATTAATGTGACACATAACCCCTATTTCTCCTGAAATTTGGAAGAATGAGTTTATTCTATCCACAAACTCCTCTTCCCTTGTTATTCTAAGTAAGATGTTCTAGTGTAGAGACTACTTAAACCAAGCCCCAATTCATGTATCTTTCCCCAAAGCACTTCTATTGTAAGAAAAGTAAGAATATGCTTAGAAGACAATCTGAGGATTGTGCATAATTACAACCACAATTTTGTAGGCATTTGTGTCATTTTTGTCAGAAGAAATGTTTGTAGCAATTGCAAACCTGTTTTTGCAGCTTCTATGATATAGAAGTGGAGAGAAAATTGGGGACAGCCCTCAAAATATGGTGCTTCTTCGTTTATATATTTGAGAACACACCAACAACAAAATAACTACAATTTGGCGCCTACAAAATACCAAACTCTTAGGTAGATTAACTGAGTTTAATGCTTACAGCATTCCCATGGGGATTTAATTTCCCAAATTTGCATGTGAGAAAAATGAATCTGGGTAGTGTGGCAGAGACTAGTAGCCATTAACTAAAATTCAAGTTTTGTTTGATTGTTTGTTTTGTTTGGTTTTCTAATTTTCTTAGTTTCCTATAAAGTTCATTGTGTCCACATGACTAAATTGGATCAATGGAATTTACATACAGCTGTAGAGGGTGATGTGTGCCATTTACAGTCCTGATTTACCTAAGTATCCCACAAGGCTTTTTCTGTGATTTTTTTTTTCCTTCTGGATGGCATAGAGATTAGGAAATTAAGGAAGCCATATTTAGAAAATGACAGCAGCACTTTGGTCTGCCTGGCTATCTGAATGACTGCATGGAGGAGGCTTAATCCTGTAAAATGTTCACTCACTCCTCATAAGTAATAATTAAAGCTCTACTGTGCTTGAGTTACACATTTTTTTTGTTTCTATTTGTTGTTAAAGTTAGCCCTCTCCAAGTAATTAAGTTAGTTAAATAAGTTGTGTGAATTCTCAAACTTGGGAAATGGAAGAAAGAATTCTTGAATTCAAGTCATAGGATTTAAAATCCGAATTTCTCTGTACCACATAGAATGCTCTGTGTGTGTGGATGTGTGTGATGATAAATAAGCACAGATACAGCAGGATCCTTCTGACTGTGATCACGCACCAGGAACATAGGTGTTTCTGAAGACACTGATTTATAACCAGTAGGCATTTGTAAAGTACGTACATACTTTAGAAGCTGTTCTTTAATTTGCAAGCTGCAGCTGCTATGTGGCACTGTTTATAACTCTTTTAGAACTACTTGGCTTTGTAAAAAGAAAAATATTATTACTGTTTTCTTACACGTTGCATACTACGGGTCTTTGTTCTTATCTTCTCTCTTGCACTGGAATTCTCCATGATTCTGTAGGGGAACAAAACTTGCCACCCTGAAATGTGTGTGTCTCTTTGGCGTGAGGATTCATTTGGTCTGATTATTTTTAAGAAATAGAAGACTCAGGAAGTTTTTCTTGTTACTTTCCTCTTAACGACCTAAAAGAATTCAGATAAAGGGCCTGTTGCAGGGCTAGAACTATCACCAGAGATATCTGTAAAGAATATGGGCTGGTGTGATGGGGGAAATTGGCAGGGCTTAGAGTTCAGAGTCCACTATGTGTCCCATTGTCTCTGCAAGGCCCAGCAAACATTTGCTTTTCCATCTCTCTGTGAATTGCCTTTCTCCCCTTTGAAGTTCCATACCACTACCCCCGATACCCTCTTTTGTTGAAGATGGTATTTAAGATGAGTGTTTCAGCCATGTATACATGGATCTCTCCCATGTACACGTTATTAAACTTTTGTTTGATTTTTTTTCCTGTTAATCTGTCTCACATCAATTTAATTCTTAGACCAGCCAGAAGAACTTAGAAGGGTAGAGAAAAATCCCCTCCCCCTCCCCCTGCCGAAATTCCACTTTGTTTTATTAAAGTCATTGAGTGTTCATCTGAGGGCATGAGTTTGGGTGGTGCAGGTTATCAAGCAAGGATAACTTACTTGACTAGACAGCTACTAGTAGTGTTTCTTTGTGCTGCTAATCTACAGAACTTACATCATGTTTATTTTTGATGTATCTCTGTTAAGTAGGAGATGGTACAATCTATTGGTACCATCTTGTGTGGTAAGGAGTAAATAGAGAATTTTTCTAAATTGAGAAAATGAGTAGGTTTTCTATTAATACCAAAACAAAAAGAAGACAATAGTCTAGGGCCCCTTTCCTCAATGATTCCTCCCAGCAGGGTGCTTTTCTCCATATCCAGAGATCACCAATCCATTCAGCCTTTCCTAGAACTCTCTTTCTTTCCTCCTACAGCTTCCTCTCATCTACCCTCTACAACTCAGGAGGAGTGATTGTATTTAAACACAGGTCTGATCAAGTGTTCAAGTACCTTCTCTTCAAAGGCCTTTAATTGCCACCAGTTACCCTTAGGACAAAGTCTAACCTTCTATCTTCATGACTGCTTTATTCCAAACTTATAGAAAAACAATTCCTGACCGATTTTAGCTTATCAGTAATTAACATTTAAATAAATTTTAAATTTATTCAATTTTTAAATAATTCAATTTAAATGGAAAGTGAAATCATCTAAGATGAAGGAGACCTGGGAAGGTTGGGTAGTGGGGAAGTCATGAGCCATATATTAAAGTCTCTATGAATGGATTGTGGTGGGATAACAGGACTCTGGGTACCCCAAGGGAATAGCAGAAAAATGTTCTTAAAGTGACAGTGAAGAGTAAAGATAATTTTACCTTTAGAGTCCACAGACCCAGCTTGATGCCAGGAAGTTCAGGGAATATTAAATTACAAGATAAAGATACACTGAAAGGTTTATGTTTTGGGGGCTTGTTGGTTTGTTATTTGTTTTTTATAATGGAGCATGCTTTTCATGTCCTACAGCCTCCTGCATACATCTCCTTGGTGTTATGATAAGCTTCAAAATGACCACAGCATGACTCAGCACTCCCACTCCATCTCCTCCTCTCCCCTTGTTTCTCATTTCCATTAATGTCATTACTTAGCATCTCCCAGTGATTTCCCCCATTAACTAGAATCATCCCAGAATCTCCTCATTCCTATTAGCCTTTTAACGCCTCAGTATTTCTCAGTTGTGTCCCTCTGTTTCCATCCATAGTATTTTTGCCCACATTCAGGTTGTTATCATTTCTCCAGGGTATTACAATAATTTCCTACATGTTTCCTGACTTCATGGGGAGAGACTAGCAGAGGGTTTAGAGAATATACCTGGATGTGAATCCTGCCTGTGCTAATGACTGTGGAAAATTTGATGGCCTACATTCTTTGATTTGTAAAACGGAGTTAATAATAACAGAAAAAGGAAAGATTTTTATGATAATTAAGTAAAATAATGTATGTGAATAGTAGCTAATATTCTTATTATCTAGTTTTGCCTGTGTTTAATATGCTTCACATTCAACACTTAGAATAATAATTATGAAAGACAAATTTGACTAAGTCAATCCTTTATTTAAATACTCTCAATGATTCTGTATATTTTTATAGAATTAAGCAAACCAAATATATGTTTTCCATGGTTAAGCCCTCTGTCTCTTCAACATCATAACTTTTTTATTCCCTCTAGAAATGTGTACTCTGATAATGAAATTTCTCAGAGTTCCCCATATACAAGAAGTGCTTTCCCTTCTCTGTGCCCTTTCCTTATTGACACTCTATCAGACACCTGCTTCCCACCTAATTTGCCTGAATAAATCTTATGTATCTTTAAAGCCTGAGTACTCAAGTACTTCTTAAACTTTTCCCAGATCTCTAGGGTGGCTACTTAGCCTGTTCCATAATACCTCTTATATTATCTGAACAATAATATATTTAAATACTCAGTACATTTTTAACTGAATTTATTTTTGCATTTCTAGCCCCCCAGTAAATTCAGATTTCTCTCTCTTTCCTTTGTATTCTTGACTGAAAATCATGCTACTAACCTTAATTATACATTCTAGAATTCAGTCCTTCCCCATGCACACTCCCATAATCAACATCTATTAATATAAAAAAATTAATTAAATGGAATTTGTTGGTGATTACATATTTATTTTTTAAGTAAGTGTTCTGAATGCCTTTCTGGTTTAATCTTCTTGAGAAAGCTGATCTAGAATGATATTTAAAGTTTTACTCCTTAGCCATAATACTGTCCAGAATTGTTCAGAAAGATGGAACACATTTTGTACAGTGTGAAAGAAACGATTTGTACCATGGTGTGGCAGAAGGCTGTAATGTAAATCTAGACTTGGAGAAAAGCTGAAAGGCTCATTAATTTATTTAAGCATGTCTTCTTCTCTCCAGATTACTCATATGTTTCTAGGAGAACATGAGAGTGCCTCATGGCTTTCTACTTTTTCAGCATTCCCTAGTACATGTAATAGATAATTTATACATGCCAGCTAATTACAGTATTGATGGGTTCTATGGGTCAGTAGATCACAGAGGGGCGAATAGCATGAGGCAGGATGGTCAGAACTGTTCAAGAAAGGGATGGCAAAAACACACATTTGAGATGCTTAGAATTAATTAACCACTTACTATTCACGTGACTTGGACAACTCTCTCCACTTTTCTGTTTATTCAGGGTGTATAGTGTACAGCACTGTACCTAGCCGCTAACAGATGCTTACTAGATTTTTTTTCTTTTCCTTCTCCTACTTCACCTGAGGCTCCACATAGTTGAAGTAAAATTACGATAAATAAATTTATCTCACAAAGGCCTTAATATTTTGCTGACTTAAAAGTATTTTATGAAATCTATAGAAATGTTACGGAAATATATCTTACTATATGTATGCTCAGTTATATGATTATTAAATATTTATATATTTAATAGTTTGTATACATTTACTGGAAATTGATTAATCAATTCAGAAATTTGGCCGTGTGTATATCAGATAAATACTAGTATCCATTCATAAAATATTGCTAAATTGAAGTTTGTATTAATGAAAATAGCAAAGCATTAGATTCATAAAACATTTTGGCTTTAAAAATTAGATGATAATGAGATATGAAGCATTATTAAATAAAGATAAGACATTTATTATAATTTAGGAATCCAGATTTCTTATTTTGGAAATTATTGGGGAGAGAAGAAGGCGAAAGAAGCTAGAACATACATAATGTAAAGTAAATGGTTACATATATTTAAATTCATATGTACTCAAGGGTACCACTTATGATAAACCTTTCTAAATGTCAAGCTTAATTATAAAACTGAAGAAAATTTTAATTATTAATCAATATAATTTTAGAGGCTTTTGAGAATCTCTCAAATCTTACTTAAATCAACTTCATTCCAATTGTCAATGCAGCCAGCTCTCTTAGATTTCAAGAAAATATATTTACTACTAACATTTTCAATAATCTTTTTAAAGTTAACACATAGCTCTAAAAAATGTATCAGAAAGAATAGAATATCATATAGAGGAGAGATTGTTCTGTCCTCAAAATATTATGTAAAATATTTTACAGATTCATTTTTAAAATTTAACATCAGTTAGCTCAATAATACATGCATAGGGAAAAAAAAACCTAAGAAACTACATGTATTAGTTATCTCATGCTGTGTAACAAATTACCACAAACTCAGTGGCATAAAATAACACAGTAATTATCTCACAGTTTCTGTAATCTAAGAGTCTTGGCATGGCTTACCTTGGTCCTATGTAAGGCTGCTATCAAGGTTTTGCCAGGTCAGGGCTCTGGTGGGGAGACTTAAACAGTGACGAATCTGCTTCCTTCTTACTCAGGTTCTTGGCAGAATTCAGTTCCTTGCTTCTATAGGACTGAGGCCCTGGCTTCTCGTTGGCTGTTGCCTAAAAGCCACTCAGCTCCTAATGGCAGCCTTCCATTGCTAGAGGCTACTAGCATTTTTTTGCCATCTGAACTTCCCCATCATGGCCCTTGACTTCATCAGTCCAGCAAGGAGAGGTTTTAGAGTAAGCCTACTAGCAAGATACCATTTTATATAGTGTAACACAATCATGGGACTAACATCTTATCGCTGCTGTGTTCTGTTAATAAGAAGCAAGTCACAGGTCCTGCCCACACTCAACGGGAGAGGATACAAAAAGAAATGAAAACTTGGAGAGGAGATTCGGGGGGGACAATCTAGAATCCTTCCACTGAACTACAGAAACAATAAAAATACAATTTTTTTTTTTAAACATTCATTCCAATCTTTTTTTTTATAATTTTTTTAAAATTTATTTTTATTTATTTTATGGCTGTGTTGGGTCTTCGTTTCTGTGCAAGGGCTCTCTCCAGCTGTGGCAAGCGGGGGCCACTCTTCATCACGGTGCGCGGGCCTCTCACTATCGCGGCCTCTCTTGTTGCGGAGCACAGGCTGCAGACGCGCAGGCTCAGTAATTGCGGCTCACGGGCCCAGTTGCTCCGGGGCATGTGGGATCCTCCCAGACCAGGGCACGAACCCGTGTCCCCTGCATTGGCAGGCAGATTCTCAACCGCTGCGCCACCAGGGAAGCCCAAAAAATACAATTTTTAAGTCAAATTTCAGGCCAGTAACAATGAATGATAAACTACTCTAGACATTCAATTCTCTGAGCGACTTATCCTTCCTAACACTTTCTGGTGAAGGTTTTGTAATGCCATAGTTTATCCATAAATCGTCACTGAAGGAATGAATAAATGATGGACTGCAAGTTTAGTTTAGTCTTACACATCACTGTAATAAATTATCTTTCTCCACAAACAAATGAAAAGTTAAGGCGTAAGGGAGAATATAAACTTAATGGCTTTCTTCCCCAACCCCCCTTTTTTGGTGACAGAATTGCTTTTTCCTTTTTAAAAAATTAAGGTATCACCAAACGTATTGTATCACCAATACTTTATGAGAATGTACATCTAATGCAGTTTTTCCCCCATACACTCATCAACACTATCTATAATTAAGATTTAAAAAATATTTTCCCAATATAATAGATTCAAATGGGTTATTTATGAAAGGCAGGGATATTTCAAAATTAGGAACCCAGTTTCCATTAAACCATTATAAATAATGGTCTAATGAAAAATAATTACAATTAATACAAATGATGTCAATAGCATATATGTTGGTGGTCAGAGCAAAACATTTTAAAATGTAAAATGTAATTACTTTCCAGGCAAAGAATAAAATGTTATAGTGCAGATGTAATTAATAAAGCATTTTTATCTTCCATCTGTGCCATATTTTTATCTTCAAAGGTGTTAGACGTATGGACAACAATTGCATAGACCCCAAGGCCAGGCCAGTAACTCCCTTACCACGTGCTGTGAAAATTCATTGCAAGAAAACAAAAATAAA
Organism: Balaenoptera physalus; assembly: GCF_965194825.1. Taxonomy (NCBI): domain Eukaryota; kingdom Metazoa; phylum Chordata; class Mammalia; order Artiodactyla; family Balaenopteridae; genus Balaenoptera; species Balaenoptera physalus. The sequence goes on from NC_138890.1 coordinate 152,700,469, forward strand.
AGGAGATTTTTTTTTTTTTATTGCTATATGTGGTCTTTGGTCAAGACAAAGCTGCATTTAGTACCTCTGAGATACAAGGAGCAATACAGGGAAGAACATGTTAGAAAAAAATTCCAAAGAACATTTTTAGTGTCATAATCGACGTAGATGTAGAGCTTTGACTTGTTCATGTAAAATTGGGAGCTCTGAAAATATACTGATTTTAAATCTGTGTCTTTCTTGTGAATAGATGATTCTTGCTTAATTTAATTAGTTACTCTAAATAAAGGTTGTGACTTTTTTGCTGCAACATGTTTATAAAAGCATAAATTTAAATATGATTTATTGTTTTCAATTTTTAGAAATCATTATTAACATTTTGCTGTTATTTTGAAAAATGTTAGGAATATGCACTATGGGAATTATTGGATTGTTAAGAACTCCTTTTGTAGCCTCTTCCTGGCTCCCACTTTTCTTCCTTTTATAAAATATTTTTCAACTTTCAAACATTTATGATTATTCTAGAGTGAGTGTAAAAACAAGTTATTTGTGTTTGTTTTAGATATTAATCAAGATTTTTAAAATTTCTTAATATGAATAAAAGTAATAAATACATTTTATATATAATTGATGCAAGTAAAACTATTCAAAATATCACTTTAGATTCAAAATAGATATTAGCTAACCACTGGCATAAGTGTTTGTAAACTTAATCAGTGGAACTTAAATTTTTCACTTCTCTACAGAAATTCTTTGCTTCTAGCTAGAAAAATGTCTCTTGACAGAATATATAAATTCCACCTTATTAAACTTTTTTTCTTATTAAGAACTTTTGAAAATTTGTCAATCTATTATCATTGCATATGCATGAGTAGCATCATACCAATAATTGGCAGAATCAAAAGTGTCTGGAAATCATTTAATATTTCACATTTCAAATCCTCTTAAGCCAAATATATTCTTTTAAATATGTGTAAAGTTCTCGTCACTTTCTCATTAAATATTTCTGCAGTTCCATTAAAGCTTTCACACATGATAGCAATGCTATCATAGGCCTGACAACACATTTTTCTTCAAATAATGGCGACTATACTGAAGTTGGGGTTTTTTTAAAACTGTTTAAATTATACACATCATCTTCAGTATCAGTTGGAAACCAAGAAACGTTTAAGATGGACTTTCTGGGTATCGTATCACAGTGAGAGACATTACTTCAATTTATGGACACAGTTATGGTGTTCTGAAATGAATCTTTGTACCCCACCAAAACTCCTATCTTGAAATCCTGATCCTCAAAGGTAATGGTATTAGGAAGCGGGGCCTTTGGGAGAAGATTAGTCATGAGGGTGAAACTCTCATAAGTGGGGTTAGTGTCTTTATAAAAGAGACCCCAGGGAGCTCTCTCAGTCTTTCCACCATGTGAAGATGTAAGAAGTGAGCTGTCTGCAACCCGGTTGAGGGTTCTCACCACAGTGGTAACCCAACCATACCGGCACCCTGATCTTGGATTTCCTGCCTCCAGAACTGTTCGAAATAAGTGTTGGTTGTTTAAGCCACCCTGTCTATGGTAAGTGTGTTACAGCGTTCTGTATTGACCAAGACATTGGATAATCTGAGTAATTATTGATCCCTGTTATGATATCTTGATATTTGGATCTTTCTTTGCAAAGAATTTTCTTTTAAAAATAGACATCTTTTGAGTGATTCATTTTCAAACTCAACTCCTATTTTCAAAACTATACCATATTATATTCTAATCATCAAATATTTGAAGACTGTCACATCCTTTGATATTAGTCATGAAATTAACTATTTTAAATTTTCTTTCATTATATTTGCCCAAAATTCAAATAGCATGCATGTTTTTGAATTGAAATTTTAGCTCTCTTTGCCACTGTACTGATGCCGTATATAGCTGGATAACTTACTATTGGTAATACAATTAGTTCTTCCACATTACTATAACCAATATTATCCTTGTTTCTCAAACATGCACTCCAAATTTGGCATCTTTGCACCGGTTACCTTTCTCCCTGAAATGTTTTCCTCCATATTATCTGTCAAGCAAAATCTTTTACTTCATTCAAGTCTTTGCTCAAATATCAGTCTCACCAAAAAAGTCTATATTAGCCCTATTTAAAATTGGTCCCTGTACCTTTTCCATCTTCCACCAAGCCTGACCCTCCCAAGTCACCTTACTTGGAAATATGAATTTATTTTTACCACAGCATTAACATTAGTTATCATAACATGTAAGTTATTTACTTAGTACCTACCTATATTGTACTCCAGAAGGCAGGGATAATCTATTGTGTTTACTGACGTGTCCCATGCTCCTAGAAGAGGCCCCAACATATAGTAAGGGATGAAAATGTATAAGTTAAATGAATGAATCAATTTAGAAATAAATGAAGGAATCAGTGAAATCCTAGACTCATTAAGTGGCACACTGGAAATTTTGTATTAAAAATGACTGCAGATTTATATTTTGATACACTTTTGAAGAATCAAAGTTAACGGAAAAGACCTTATGTGAACCATATGGACCACAGAACAATTTTGGAGAGCTGAAGAAAAATAAATATCAACAAGAATAATTTCCTTTTGTTAGCATGTAGAAAGAATACACCAATTTAGAGAGAGTATAAGTGACCTGTTACTTCTATTGCTTTATGCCAATGTACATAATTTAGTTTCCACATTTAAAAAAATACATCACCCTATTGCTATTTTACCCTTACCGAATAGAAATGTGAGTTATATTTCAGAATTTATGTACCTGATTTTTTTAATTTTAAGTTTTGTAAAGCTTTCTGTTATAATCTTCTGTGATGTTCAGCAGATAACACACACCCTTCTTTACTTTCTCTAGAGGTTGTATTTAGATGAAAGGCCAACTTTTTAATCAAGATATTTCCCAAGGTGAAAACACCTAAGCTATCTAAAGTCTTTCCAAAAGTCAATAATCAGTTTGAGTCCAAATTAGCTTTAAAAACCCCTTAATTTGATACTATATTTAAGAAATACTTATACCGTCATAATAAGTCCAGCCCAGCCTATTATTTCTTTTTTTTTAAGTTAATACTTTTTTTTCTTTTTTTAAATTGAAGTGCAGTTGATTTACAATGTTGTGTTAACCTCTGCTGTACAGCAAAGTGATTCAGTTATATATATTTATCAATATATACATTATTTTCAAATTATTTTCCGTTATGGTTTATCACGGGATATTGAATACAGTTCCCTGTGCTATACAGTAGGACCTTGCTGTTTATCCATTCTATATATAGCGGTTTGCATCTGCTAACCCCAGCCTATTGTTTCTTGAGTGCAGGAACGGATCATTATTTTCTCCACTGAATATCAAATAAAGTATTTGAATTTTGGAGTCTAGTTTTATAAAAAAAAAAATAAGATACCTTTACACAATATGACTATGTTCAGATTGGTGAAATGAGAGTGAAAGGAGTCATGAAGGAAAGGAATCATTTTTTCTATCTCAAGAGCTCCCACAGGTATCTGTCCACTGAGTGGAATTGCAAATGGAAGTGTATACACTTTTAGTCTTTCTCTCTCTATTTCTCTCTGTGGCTCCTTCCCTCTACCACCCGCCCTTAAGTATATAGACTGTACCATTGAGGTCTGTGTTAAGGCAGAAGACATTTGATTCTCTCCCTCCCTCTGAAAAGTATATGTGTTGGTTGGGGGTTGTCGCTGAAGGCTTTAATATCCCTGAAATTCCACTGTGTACCACAGGCTCTGCAGTCTGTCTCTCAAGGTTTCAGATAATGCCCATCTGTTGTCCTCTGGACACAATAGTATTTTGTAAAAGGGCTGGGAAAAATAATGCTTGGCAACACACAGTTAAAATCTTAACTTGAACAATGTTTATTCTCTCATAAACACTGGTGGCTGCTACGGACTGAATGTTTGTGTCACCCAAAATTCATATGTTGAAAACCCTAATCCTCAGTTTGATGGTATTAGGAGGTGGGCCCTTAGAAACTTAATTAGGTCATAAGAGTGGAGCCCTCATGATGGGATTAGTGTCCTTATGAGAAGAGAAAGAACTTACTTCTTAGTCTACTCTCTACCTTGTGAGGATACAACAAGAAGGCAGCCTCCTGCAAACCAGGAAGCAGGCTCTCCCCAGGCACCAGGTCTGCCAGCACCTTGATCTTCGACTTCCCAGCCTCCAGAACTGAGAGGTATGTGTTTGCTGTTTAAACCACCCGGTCTATGGTAATTTGTTATAGCAGACCAATCTAACTAGGACAGTGGCCGTATCCATTTTTACATTTGACTTAGCAGTTTGTTAGTATCTTTTAAAATTAAAAATATGTGAACTCATCTTCACTTCACCTTCCTGCTCAACTTTGGTGAAAAAACATCCTAGGTCTAGGATTCAATACTTTGGAAGTACTGGCACAACTTTACAACTCTATATTTACAAGTTGTGCAGTGCAATATGATCTAGAGAATCAGAAAACTCCATTCAAAGTGAATGTGCATCAATAGAGAGATGACTGAAAAAAATGAGCTGTATTGTATCATGGAATAATATGCCTTTTTAAAAATAATGAGTTTCTTCTGAATTTACTGACTGGGAGAGGCTTCCATGATGATTTAAATAACAAGAGTAAGTAAGTTGCAGTGAAATGTATATACAGTATTATATCAAGGTAAATCACAAATGAATAATAATAAAATTATATAATGATAAATTATATAGTAATAAAAATCATATAATAATAAAATTATATAAGCCCCAAACTTATATAATTTTATAACTATGAAGGTGGATTTGGAAGGAGACATATTGAACTGTTCACACTGTTTACAGAAAGGAGATGGGAAAGGGAAAGTAGAGAAGGAGCTAGAGTTTAGATTATAACAAAAAAATTGAAAGAGCTCAAAAATGTACAGCCACACAGATACTATTTAAAATGGCAAAAATTTATATTTATATACATACATGCGCATACATGTTTATATATATATACATACGTACATGTGCATGCCATGGGAAATTGTATGGATTAATCTTGTTACTTTCAAGCAATATTTTATGGGTAATTAAAAACTGATGTACATTTTTTTCTAATTAACGCAGGGCTGTGCTGATGGAAAAAAATAACTTAAACCATCTTATATAGTGTAATTTCATTTATTTCTATGTATAAATGGGTAATTTCTAAGTTTTCTATGGTAAATTTTATTTTTCTTAATTAAGCGAATAATCCAAATAAAAACAAAAAAATATTATTTCACTAAAATAAAAAAAATTTGGAAGATCTATGAAAATTGAGAGGAATTCTTTTGGGAACAGCAGTGATTCCAGGTTAAAAGGAACTGGTGTGCTATATTTAGTTAAAAACATAGTTACAGACAGTGAAATCTGGTCCTCCTTGCATCCAAACATTTTAGTTTTTCTATACCAGATGGAGGTGGTTCATCATGGAATCTAAGTATAAATGTATATAGTCATTGAATCATCCTGTCCTAGGTTTCAATTACCTGGTGAATCTAAGATGTACTGTGTGTGCGGTATGGATGAAATGTGGTGTTTTCAAGTCCTCTTACTTGAGAACTAATCACTATTTACCTTGAGAAGATGTATGTAATGGATTGTACCTACTTGGCTATATAAAAGGCTATACTTTATTTTTGCCTTTGCAATATCTTAGCAGATTGCCTGTGATATGCATCACAGTCTGGTTTATCACTTATTTAAAGGGGTTGGAGAAAGTTTTTTTTTAATTATAGTTTCCTCACAGTTTGCCTAAACGAGAAAGAGAGAGAGAGAGAAGGAGAGGGAGAGGGAGAGAGAGGGGCAGGAAACTAGGCAACGGTCAACACTTATAAATTTTATGCTAATAAAAACACAATATTTAGTACTATGTGTGATTGTGCACTGCTTGACTGGTAGGCAGCACAGATAGGAGTTGAATGGAGTCCAGCCTTCCCGCTCTTCTGTGCTCCATGCAGAGAGGTGGCTGCACTCAAATGCCAACAGAAAGGCAGAAAATAGTCTGAACTCTTATTGAAGCCTAGAGAGTGGGTGAGAATGCTAGGATCATTATATCATAACATGATAATTATAAAACTGAATCGATTCCCAGACAAAATGGGCAAATACAGAACTCTCAAGTTAAAAGCAACGGCATAGCTTTCCTAAGTGAAGCCAGTCCCATGTGCACACTTCCTAATGGTAGAAAGTTAGTATATCTTTGTGAGAAGAAGCAAGTTTAACATTTGAGAAATCGGTGCCAAGGCTAGATTGTGGAAGACAGACTATACCTCTATTGTGGATAATATACAGTACTCTCAACTGAAACCACTAAATTGCCAGATTTTTACATACATATGTAAAAGTATACATATATAAATACATAAACACACACACATACACACACAATACTTCACTTAGCTTGGCATAAATCATAAATGTAGTGAATTAGAGGGAACAAAGCTAAACTGAAAGCAGTTCCTGGACCAGGAATTACCATTTGATGACAGCACAGGGTTTGTAGGACAGGAGATGAAGCTCAGGACTGAAGGAGATGAAAGGTTTAATAGGCTATCTTTGCATAAAGCTGGGGCCACAAAGGACTACGTCCCGTGTGTAGAGGTGAACAAGAAATTATCCCTGCCATGCAAAAGGGGATGGTAAGATTTGTCTGCCTTGAGGTGATCAAAGACAGGATGGAGAGAAAAATTCTCCCCAGAGAACTGGAATCATAAATGAGCCCTCCTGTGGGTTTACAGTCCAAATTCACACTAATTCTGTGAAAATCCTCCTGACAAGAGTCAGTATCAAATGTATATTTTCTCTAGAGGAAATTAAATTCAATCCCAGCCTTAAATGGAGCTAAAAATCCCAAGGAGAAGAAATCATTCACAGAAAAAACATTTTTGAAAAAAGCAGCACAAAGAAAAAAATTATTACTGAGAATTATCAGAAACAAGAGAAAACAGAAAAACATTCACACAGAGTTCAGGTATGGAAATTATGACATACAAAATAAAAGCATTAATTTGTTTAATAGCTTTGAAGAAATTAAAAAGAAGCTTGAAAATATTAGCAGGGAATAAGAAACGATGACGAATGATCAAGTTGTTATGAAAAATAACCAAATACAGTATCTAGCAGTGAAAAGTATAAACATTAAAATAAAAATTCAGTTGAAGGACTGACGAGTGTTATGAATTGGATTATTGTTTCCATTTAGTAACCCTGTGTCTTGCCTTCCTTGCCCCGTTAATGTCGCCTTGTCTACGTGACTTGTCTTGGCTAATGAATGTTAGCAGATGTGATGCAAAAGAAGTTTTAAAGATATGTGCAGAATCCAGCTTCACCTAAGAAAAGCATATCCTAAATAATTGTCACTTCTTTCTAGACTCCAGAATAAAAACAGGTGGAGGAGGCCTGAACCTAACCAAGGCTTGAGTGCAGCTGGTCAATCAAATTCAGACTAAATCACACAAAACACAAACACAAACATGAAATACAATATGCGCAGATCCACAAGGATGATACTTAATGCATGTTAATGCTACATGTATCCAAACCTAGCTAAGAAAAGGATATGTTAAACATAACAGAAAAAAGTGATTGTTTTTGGTCAAAATTTAATGCAGATAGGTAGTTTTCTTAAGTGGAAGGATAAGAAAAAGGATGGAGATAGAGAGTAGACACTTATTAGGAAGCATTAAATCATCAAGAAAACGTGGCATAGGAAAATCCAAAGAGTGGGTGATAATTGTCTGGAATATTTGAAAAGCAGCAACCTCAAATTCAGCAAGTCCTATGAATCATTAGCAAGAAAAATAAAAGAAAAAAAACTTACACTCATACTAGTAATTCAATAGAACACCAAAGTAAAAGACATGATCTTTAGAAAAGCCAAAGGGAAGGATAGATCACCTACTAACCAATGAAAATTAGACTGCTTGCTAACCTATCAGCTGTAAGAATATAGTAGAAAGGCATTATTAAGGTATTGAGGGAAACTTTCCACCTGCTCTCTTTAAAGAAACAAGCTGACATAAAAACATTTCTGTATATATAAGCACAGAGATGTTACCACAAAAGGTCCTACACCAAATAAAATTACAAAGAGTGTATTTTACTCAGAAGAACAAACAAGCATATAAACAAAAATCCAAGACAGAAAATCTGAAATGCAAGATAAAATGAGAAACAAAAATACTGGAAGTATTTATAAATAAGTATTAATAAACATTTAATATAATATTAATTGTAATGTTAATTTGAAACAGAAAATTAGGTTGAAACTAAAACACAGAATGTATTTGATGCCTTATAAGTGGTTTAATAAGGAAAAGTATTCTAAGGTATTTAATGTTCTGATGAAGAATTAATACCTTAATTAACTTTGGACTTTGTTAAGTAACTATCCATTATAATGAAGATAGGGTATTTTTAAAAGAATTAGCATAGAATAATTTCCAAACGGTAGAGTGAAAAAATGGAACGAGGGAATAAAAGCAAAACAAAACAACCCCAAATAAGAGCATACAGAAAAAAAGAGAGAGAAGTCTGAGGGGGTTATGCCTCCAGCTGTGTTCTTTTTCTTCAGGATTGCTTTAGCAATTCTAGGTCTTTCATGGTTCCATATAAATTTTAGGATTATTTGTTCTAGTTCTGTGAAAAATCTCATGGTCATTTGATAGGGATCACATTAAATCTGTAGACTGCTTTGAGTAGTATGGTCATTTTAACTAGAGGTCCCCAACCTTTTTGGTACCAGGGACTGGTTTTGTGGAAGACAATTTTTCCATGGCGGGGGGAGTTGTGGGAGGGTGGAGGGGATGGTTTCAGGATGATTCAAGTGCATTATGTTTACTGTGCACTTTATTTCTATTATTATTACATTGTAGGATATAATGAAATAATTATACAACTTACCATAATGCACAATCAGTGGGATCCCTGAGCTTGTTTTCACTTGCCACTCACTGATAGGGTGTTGATATGAGTCTGCAAGCAATTGATTTATCATGGTCTCTGTGCAGTCAAACCTCTCTGCTGATGATAATCTGTATCTGCAGCCGCTCCCCAGCACTAGCATCACCACCTCAGCTCCACCTCACATCATCAGGCATTAGATTCTCATAAGGAGCACGCAACCTAGATCCCTCGCATGCGCAGCTCACAGTAGGGCTCGCGCTCCTTTGAGAATCTAATGCCGCTGCTAATCCGAGCTCAGGCAGTAATGCAAGCGATGGGGAGCGGCTGTAAATACAGATGAAGCTTTGCTCGCTGCCCGCCACTCACCTCCTGCTGTGCGGCCCGGTTCCTAACAGGCCACGGACCGATACTGGTCCGTGGCCTGGGGGTTGGGGACCCATGATTTTAACAATATTAATTCTTCCAGTCCAAGAGCATGGGATATCTATTCATTTCTTTGAACCATCTTCAGTTTCCTTTATCAGTGTTTTATAATTCTCAGCATATAAGTCTTTCCCCTCCTTGGTCAGGTTTATTCCTAAGTGTTTTTTTTTGGATGCAATTTTAAAGGGATTATTTTTAACTTTCTCATTCTGATATTTCATTGTTAGTCTAAAGAAATGCAAAAGATTTCTGTTAATCTTGTATCCCGCTACCTTGCTGAATTTGTTTATCAGTTCTAGTAGTTTATGTGTGGACTCTTTAGGGTTTTCTGTATATAGTATCCTGTCATCTGCATATAATGACAATTTTACCTCTTCCCTTTCAGTTTGGATACCTTTTATTTATTTTTCTTGTCTGACTGCTGTGGCTAGGATAAATGGAACAGAATAGAGGGCCAAGAAATAAACCCACATGCCTACGGTCATTTAATTTTCAACAAAGGAGGCAAGAACATACAATGGAGGAAAGCCAGTCTCTTCAGCAAGTGGTGTTGGGAAAGCTGGACAGCTGCATGTAAATCAGTGAAGTTAGAACATTCCCTCACACTATGCACAAAAATAAACTCAAAAATGGCCTAAAGACTTAAATACAAGACATGACACCATAAAACTCCTAGAAGAGAACATAGGCAAAACATTCTCTGACGTAAATTGTAGCAATGTTTTCTTAGGTCAGTCTCCCAAGGCAAAAGAAATAAAAGCAAAAATAAACAAATGGGACCTAATCAAACTTATAAGCTTCTGCACAGCAAAGGAAACCATAAAGAAAATGAAAAGACAACCTATGGAATGGGAGAAGATGTTTGCAAACGATGTGACCAATAAGGGCTTAATTTCCAAAATATACAAACAGTCCATACAATATCAAAAGAACAACCCAATCAAAAAATGGGCAGAAGACCTAAATAGACAACAGGCACATGAACAGATGCTCAAGTCACTAATTATTAGAGAAATGCAAATCAAAACTACCATAAGGGATCACCTCACACCATTCAGAATGGCCATCAAAAAAAGTCTACAAATAACAACTGCTGGAGAGGGTGGAGAAGAGGGAACCCTCCTACACTGTTGGTGGAAATGTAAATTGGTAGTCACTATGGAGAACAGTATGGAATTTCCTTAAGAAACTAAAAATAGAGTTGCCAATGACCCAGCAATCCTACTTCTGTGCACATATCCAGAGAAAACTCTAATTTGAAAAGATACATGCACCCCAATGTTCACAGCAACACTATTTGCAGTATTTACAATAGCCAAGACATGGAAGCAACCTGAGTATCCATCGACAGATGAATGGATAAAGATGTGGCATGTATGTGTGTATGTATATATGTACGTGTGTGTGTGTGTGTGTGTGTATAAAACTCAGCCATAAAAACAAGGAAATAATGCCATTTGCAGCAACATGAATGGACCTGGAGATTATCATACTAAGTGAAGTAAGTCAGATAGAAAGACAAATGCCATATGATATCAGTCATGTGAGATGTGAGATCTAAAAAAATAATATAAATGAATGTATTTACAAAACAGAAACACAGAAGGCTATATAGTTCTGAGAAAAACTAAGCTCCCTTAATATCAAGGTTCACTTAAGTAATCAAAGGCCTGATAAAGACAACATAGAACGTAAGTTATTATTTTGACAAGGTATAAGGTCTTTGTTTTTTTCTAGGCTGATTACTTAAAGGTAAAGAAAAAAACCCTCATAATCTCTTATTATCAAGATCAGACCAATGAGGGAAAAAAAAAAAAAAAAGCACTGTCATTTTAACAGAGAGAAAACCAAATTCCAATTTTGCACCAGTTTACTTTTGATATTAAAACTTACTTACTTAATTCAATTCATTCCAATCTTATCCAATCGTGACCACACATAAAATTCCTTTCTAAAGATTCCTTTTCTCACAAACCTTAAGAACTCTGTGTCCATTTTAGTTTGTCTGTTGTTTTCTTTTCCATTTAGAAATAACCAGCTTTAGAACAAAATCACTTGCTTTTTCCTTAACAAAACCATCTCCATACCTTACACATTTTCTTACACTGAAACACATTCTATTTCTATTATTATATCTGGTAGCTTTAACTGCATATATTAACTGGAATTCTTAATCCTTTGAAATATTATTTTTTAGTGAAAATAAGAAGTAAGCAATTATGAGCTTTATTAACATTTTGTAGCTTGGTGAACTTATAAATACGTTTTGTAATTTCTAGGAACATATGCTACTTCATAGTACAATCTTTCAGTAAAGCACAATATATATTTACTAATAGACCGAAACAAGTTTAGTCTGTGTAATAAGAGGTCAAAAGTCGGTAAACTTAAAGTTGTTCAGCAATTAATGTTTCAATGTTTTATCTTACTTGGTAATGATCTAGACATTTGATGAATTCCCATCATTTAATTTAACCTAGCGAAACTCAAGCGTGTAAATTAACAAAGAGATTCAGGAAACTATTCAAGTAAAGATGTCATAAAATAATTATTGTTAAAAAGTTCACCTAGAAACTCTTATCTCATTTACATGCATTCATTTGTTTTTAACAATCGTTTGTTTTTACATTCATTTGTTTTTAGCAATCATACTTAGATTACTCATAATGTTTAGATGAGACATTAAAGTAATTAATCATTATCTTAATTGTTTTTTTCTTTGGCTGACAAGTTGTGTAATAGAGATAATATGAGCTTATTTGACTTTTAGTAAACCTAGTTAAAAGTGTTATACTTAATTCTGATAACCCTAAAGACATGAGTATATTAATTAAACCAACAAACTTAAAACTAGCCTTTATTTACTGAAGTTTTCCTCGATCACCTCAACTTGAAAAATATTTGGGCTAGTTTTTATTATATTTTTGATAAGTTTTATTTAGTGCTTGTTTGCTTAAGACAGTTAAAAGGTGCTTGTTTGTTTAAGTCAGTTAAAAGGTGCTCCTTTACAAATTAATTTTGGCAATATCATTTAGAGATAGATAGAAAAAAAATCACATCTATACATACATACAGATACAGACAGAGCTCTCATAGTTTTCATTTTAAAACTTTAGTTATGAATCAGGTACAGTACAACACTCACTAGTTTATAAATAACAGTTGTAATAAATTAAGTTCGCTAGCCCAGATGGCTAAAGTCTTTTATTATTTGTGTAGAAGACTTTTAAGATCTGTAATCGGTCTTGATAAGCAATTTTAAGGAGGCTGATTGGGCAAGCGAGTCCATTTAGCAGTTTGTGTTTAAAAAGGCTGATTTCCCTTCTTTTCTTTTAATTTCAGGTTCTACTGATTGAGCTAATCTGGGCTTAGTCCCAAAGCAATGTAGGCTCTGTTTACATTTCAAAGATGTGATAAGATTAATAACTTGAAGGGACAGAGAAAGAAAATGTAAATTTTCTCCAGGGAGTTTTGGAATACATTTATCTATTATCATAAGTCTTAGGATAATTATTATTATTTTTTTCTCAAGTACAGGACAATTTTGCTCCCGTAGTCTGATCTTTTATGATATCTACAAGCATTTTGAGAGTAATAGGTGAAGCCTTGGGACTAGTAAAGTTAGTTGGGTTTTGACTTGCTTCTAGAGTTGTACTTCTGGTTTTGCAGAGATTTGTAAGACAAAGACAACAGTTTCTATTAGCCCTTGAATATTGGCTTCCAACTGATTTATTTTCTGATTTTTTGCAGGAAGGCCTGGGGAATTGCTGAGGATATGGGGCAGTTTATAAGAAGGGGAATTTATGTTGGATTTTTGTTTTAAGTCTAATTACTGTTCTTTCAGTATCTTAATCTTAGGGAATCTTAATAAGGGATTCCCTAAGGCTAGCTGTTATACTTTTTTTTTCCCCTTTTAATTTGATACTCTCATAAGTACGAATATGACAGCTGCTCAAGTATACATGAGAATATATATATATATAAAAATATATATAAATATATATGTATGAGAGCCCTCAAGTATATTCCTTTTAAATACAGCCAATTTAAAGGACCCACCCTCTGGCCATTGATGAGTAGGATCTTACATTAATTTCAAATAGCAACTCAAGCCAATAAGCCTTTTAACGGAAAGACCGTGAGGTAACTTTCTAGGCCCAGAATAAATCCTTACCATGGACCCAAGCAGTGTCCCTGGAGAGGGCACAGATGATGCAGCCCCCGTGATCAAAAAATTCACTCCCAAGGAGAGTGTAAGAGAGCAAAGGCCTTTGTTGCACAGGTGGTAAGGATGGTATAGTGAAAATGGTGTTTCCAGTCTCACGGAAGTATGAGGTGCCTCCCGTTATAAATCTGCTAATCTGTGACACTGGGCAGGTGCTATTGAAATTGGACTTTTCCAGAACTAACAAGGCAATGAACACTGAGATGACAAAGGCCCTTTATAGATTGGGATCCCTCATGACAAATTCCTCCAAGAGCTGGCATGGCCAGACAAAGAGCATGCTGTTTTTGACTTCACCCCCATGCTATTCAGCTGGCCACCAGATGCACCCTAGTAAATGCACCTTCTAGATGGTGCTGAGCAGAGCGAATATTCTCACTGGACACAAAACCAGTCTCTTAGGGCACCGAACAAGGTGGAAGGAAAAACCTCATCTGGTTTTTACATAGTGGACCCACAGAGAAGTTTGTCAAACTAGACACAGGTCTATGAGAACTGATGACTCACCAGTCTGTGAGGCCAGCTTGACAGTAGGCTTATGAAGGATCTTTGCCTGTTCTTCTGCCCTATGGTTCTTTCTCCTTATGACAAATAGCACAACTGACAGAGACAAAGAAAAACAGTGACTGTCTTTGAGAGGAAAGCCTGAATAAAAACCAAGAGTGCTCATCTAACAAATACCAGAGTTGTTATGTGGCCAGAAACTAGCTCCACAAATATTTTCTCCTGCTAATTTAAATTGAGAGAGAGAGAGAAAAGGGACTCTTAACCACTTTCCTTTCCACCAGACCTTGCAGGCAGAGATCCAGAAGGCTGATATGGTAAGAAATCTTACCTTCTACTGATGTTTGTCAGATGTCCCAGGGTCTCTCAGCTGGGTAGCCTTGGGGCAGAAAGTGGGGTCCAGCCAGTCTCCTGGCTGGTTCACCAGCTGTAGGGGAGGGCGAAATTTCCCCCTCTTGTGCTCATGAGTTCTTGTGGCTGGACTAACAATAAAATTGACACAGTACAAACTAACAGGAAAAAAAGGAAAATTTTTGATTTGTGTGCAAGGAGGTCTCATAGAAATAAGGCCTGAGAAGTGGCCAAAGAAGGCAGCTTTTATACTTTTTGGACAAAGAAACAATACACTTGTGAGGAATTGACAGGGCATAAAAATCTTAGGCTTAGATGCTTAATTAGTAAAGAATCTAAACAGAATTTGGGCTTGAGGTGGTAAATTAAGGAAGTAACAAAGTTTGTTTATACAGGCTTCTTGTCCGAATTTCATATCTCTGGTGAAAAGGGTGTCTTTCTACCTTCAGATGCAGGGAGTGCACCTTTCACAGGAGACATTTATTTCCTGCTTTCAGGGAGACAGAGAAGTGGGTCAACATGTTTCTTGCATTGGTCATTTTGTAAGAAATGTTCATTCGAAATAATCAGTATGCCATTGAGGCATATTTTGGGGCAGGCTGCCCTGAGCCTCAACAAAAGTCATACAACTACAGGTATTAAAAAGGATTATGAGAATATCGTAAGTATCTATATGTCAATAAATTAATTCAAGGACAGATAATTAAAATCTTCCAGAAAATAGAGAGAGAGGGAATGGTTTCCAATTCATTTTATAAATCTAACAAATTTTGATATCCAAATTAAACAAGGACAAGAAAGGAAAACTATATGCCTTCCTTATCCACAGCCATGCTTAGATAGGGACTTTGATTTTCAGAAAACAAAAAAAAAGTTGTTTGATCAGTGTGAGAACTTAAAAACTTGGATAAATGAGGAGGTCTATACTAAAGGGACTTAGAACATATCATGGAACAGAAGCCACATTTTGAGAACAGGTGGCAGGCAATTTGCAGATCAAAGGTTATCAGATTTCCTTATGTTTCCTATTAACGGTAGCTATTAAAAGCAAAATTTCTGATGACGGGAAATCTTGATGACGGGAAATCTTTTCAAAAACATATCCATAAGGGATCTCAAACTGGCCATGCTGGTTGAATTGCCTTCCTGGGAGGTTTTGTGTGATCATCCCAGAATTTTAAAACATGTGTGTGAATACCTTTAGGCAAGGTTAAGTTCTTGCCTGTGAAGAGTCAACACGTTTTATTTGTTTATTTTATTGCTGTAAAAAACACATAACATGAGATCTAGTCTCTAAACAAAATTTAAGTGGACAGGAAAATGTTTTTCACTATAAGCACAGTGTTATACAGCAAATCTCTAGAACTTTTTCATCATGCATAATTGAAACTTGTTACCCACTGAATAACAACTTCCCTCTTCCCCAGCCCCTGGCAACCGTGATTCTACTTTCTATGAGTTGACTACTCTGAATACGTCATGTAAGTGGAATCATGCAGTATTTGTCCTTATTTCACTTAGCATGTTTGTGGCTTATTTCATTTAGCATAATTTAAAACAGTACAGCTGCTATGGACAGCAGTATAGAGCTTCCTTAAAAAATTAAAAATAAAATTACCATATGAACCAGCAATCTCACTTCTGGGTATTTATCCATAAGAATTAAAATAAGATCTTGAAGAGATATTTGAACTCTCATATTCATTGCAGCCTTATTCACAATACCCAAGATGTGGAAGCAGCCTAAATGTCCACCTATGGATGAATGGATAAAGAAAAAGTGACATACACATATATTTTATTTTTATCTTCTTCCAACCAATTTGGTTTCCTCCTTTATTCCTGCCTGGTATGGGTTGTCAATTGAGTTTGCAACTCTCCCTCTTCACCCTTCTGTTAACCAAACCTAGTGTCCTGGTGTGTATATCACCATATTTTTCTCCACGCTCGTATTACCATATACAAATGCATACAATATTAATATGCATTCATAGAGATTTTTCTCAGAGTTTTACAAAGCTAGGATCATTTTATTTACAGTATTTTGAATCTTATCCTCTCTTAATAACCATGAAGGAAATAATTTCAAATCTTCAAATACTTGGCTATAGTTCTAACTTATGTGTACTGTTTCAAAGAATAGATGTAGCACATTTGTTTTTCAGACATTTCTCTATTAATGGACTTCTACTTTGCTGTCTTCGTAAAGAAAAGATCTTTTATTCACTTCATATTTTCACTTCTTTATTTTCTCGATTTTCTTTTTTTGAAAACTTATGGGGAATATTGATTCTGCTTGATTTGACCCTCTCTAGTTCCTCTCTTTTTTGCCATTTTGTTTTTTGTTCTCTGTCCTCAGACATTTTCTAGATGTCTTTCAGATCCTCAGCAGTTGCTGTTCAACTACGCAGTATTTTATTGGATATTTTCATGTTGCTAATTTCTAGGAGTCTGCTTCTTTATATTGAGGGTTTTTTTCTTTTATAGAAGTAACATCCTTAATTTGCAGATACTAATTAGATTATTTTAATGTACTCACCATAACTAGTTTACTTGTCTGATGCTGAGAATAGATAATGACAAGATTTATTTAGCTAATACCTGCCTTTAAAAAGGAAATTCTATTTTAATGACCTCCCATTCACCCCACTGGTGAGGGAGGGCTTCTTACCCTGGAGTTACATGGTTATAGAGGTGGCTGGTACATGACACTTGCTACCGGACAGATGAGATTGCCAGCAGCCTTTCAGTAACATACACTCACAGACTGGGAGAGGAGGACACAGCACATGGTGGGACCCAGGGGAGCTGCACCTGGGGACAGAGTGAACAACCAGGGGCTCTGGGAGGCAGTCGTAGTAGTAACGAGAGGAAGAGGTGGCCCCTGGTATCCCTGGAAGGGTTGATTGACTTTTTTGAATAATTCCACTGGCTGACAGGGTCCGGAAACATGCTACTTGGGTATAAGCGGGACTGGCCTGGTTTCCTCAACAAGAAGGCTTGTTTGGCTAAGGGACCTTCTCTGTGGGAATAGAGCAGGGAGAGGGATTGTGGTTAGGCCATTCCAGCTTCTCCTGGTTTCACAAGATGAGAAAACAGTGCATAAGGTTGCACCTTAGTGTTAAGATTTACACCACAAATTCAAATGTGACATATTAAATATGATGAAAACTCAAAAAAAAAAGATAACAAAGCTCTGCATGATATTGTTGGAGAAAAATTAAAAAGAAGACAAGAAAATTCACTTATATATCTTACAGTTTTGTCAGTTGTATCTCAATAAAGCTGAATTAAAAATATAAATAAAATTAAATAGTAAAAACCCCAGGAGATTCTTTAAGGCCCAAGTTGATCCATTTTAGTGTTTAAAACAAATAAAGGCATTGTAAAGGCAGATGAAGCTTATTTGACTTGAAAATAATAACAGCTAGAGACCCGACTAAGATGACATTTTAAAAAATCTATTCACATATATTTATTTCTATAAAATAATATATCAACTGTGGGCTCATAGTAGTTTTAATTAATTTTAGTGTGTTAATGTGCTTGGAAATATATATCAATAGATTGAGGTAGACATGTAAATAACATTAGTTTTTCTATGTATCTTACTGATAAGGATGCCCATAATTAACTTCTAAATTTAAGATTACAGAATGTTTTGTACAGAATTTAAGCAGTGCAGGTCTCTCTCTCACACACACACATACACACACACAAATTTGTTTACTGAACACTTTCATACAATCCTTCAATAAGTATTTATTGTACAGTGTGCACTTCACTGAGCCAGTCCCCAAGAGGAATATAGACATACTCTCAGTGTGTTCGTGACACAAGTGAGGGGACAGATGCAAACATACAGAAATTTAATGGAACAACCTGATGAGGTTGAACATGAGCCAAGCGTTATGGATGTATGTGTGAAAGATGAAAACAGTCATGGTTAAAACTGTTAATATACATACAGGGAGATGTTAAATTGACATTAAAAAAAAAACAAAACACAGTAGCCCAATACCTATTCAATGGCTTCTAGAGCGAGTGTTTCAAATTTGTAATTTGATATTTAATTTATAATGATTAAACCTGTATAGTAAATAGACTATTTAATTTTCAGAAACCTATTTATAGTAATTCAGTTAAGCATATCTTGACTATTATTTTACTAAATAGCATCAAAACATACAAAAAGATGTAGTTCATCTTTGTGGAGATGGCTGTATATTTTGTTTTGTTTTGCATAAGTAGGCTTCTTTTGTATGTTTTGCTTAGGATTTTTTTCCTACGTTTAAACTATTTTAATATTTTTCATGCCACTACATATATATATTTCTCATTCTTTCTAATTGCTGCACAGTATTTTGTAATTTGCTGTATTATAATTTATCTAATCCTTTCAAATTTGATGGTCATTTAGGTTATTTTCATATATTTACATTTATAAGCAAAGTTAAATGAAAGCTTTTATCTGACTCTGTCTCTCTCTGCAGATATTTCTCTAGGACAGTAAGCAAAATGTGGAATTTTTACTATAATTGTAATTTTTTAAATGTCCTTTTTTTCTTTAAATTTTTAGTTTTCTTTGGGATTTATCTTTTTTGGCTGTTGTTATTGGTGAGCGTTTTTGACATTGTCCTTTATACTAATGAATAAATAATTAGTTGAATCAGTTTAGATAGTAGCACATGAGCTTTAAGATGTGCATTTTGAAGTTACTTGGCTCATACAAATTATTCTCTGAAGTAGAAGGCTGGCTGCAGAGAGATACAAATGAATGGAGTTTATAAAATATCAGGCTCTGATTAAAAGAGTTGAGCATATGAGCCAGAATTTACCTTAACTGCAGGTTTAGAATCAGACCCCAGCTGCTTACAAGTCTCTGATCCATTCAGATCCACCATCCCCCACCGATAAGATTTAGGGCAAGATGTGATGTAGCTTCATGATGACCATTTGGAGGTTGATGGATGAAGAGAGAGGAGTCAATAATGCCTAAATTTTATAATTTTCCATGGTGCTCAAAACAGGCTCCCCTCCAGGACCTCTTCTGAGTCAGCCCTTTAAGGTAAATCTCAGGGCCCTTAAACTCAGCAGTAATACTGTATTTCACACAACGTTATGCGCTCAGTTTGCTGAGAGCTGCATGGTGTTGTTCATTACCACTGAGAAAGGCCACTGCAGTGTGGTAATAAACAGAGGAAGGCATTTGCCAAATCTAAGTAGCCTCAGATTTATTTCTTGAGTTTCAGAAGCATGGTCAGTGAACTGAATAAAATGATCTGTGGTTTGTCTTTGGGCAGCACAACTGTACCAGCAAATATGAAACAAAGTTCTCAGAAAAAAGAAAAGTCTTCTGAATAGTTACTATGCAGTGATTCTCAATCTTGGCTGTACCTTGAAATCATCTGCAAAACTATTTCAAAAGATTGATTCCCAGGACTCTCTGGGACCATTTGATTCAGAATCCCTAGTGGTAGATTCAGGTATTGGCATATTTTATGGTTATCCCAATGATTCTAGTGCATAGCTAGCTTGGGAATCACTATGGATTTGTGGATAAAGTACAAGTTTCCTGGCTTGGAAGACTTTGGAAATCTATATCAAGTAATTATGACTTTTCCCCATGTGAACAATTTACTATATTTCCCTTTGGAATAGTGTTGCCTTTATTGGGTTTGGGAGGTGTATTTGTGCATGTGTGCATGTGTGCATGTGCCCCTTCTCTACCATTTTATTGTGGAGGATTAAGTTATAACAGTTTTTGCAGTTTTCTCATATACAGTGATCCTGAGCCCATATCAAGGTATTTAAGTTTTATGAAGCTAAGTTTTCTAGTTTTGTCCTGGGAAAAAATACGTAGGGACAGATACTCCTCCTTCAAGACCTTTCCATTTGTAGAGGGATAAGGTAAGGGCGGACTGGCTTAGTTCACCTCAATAATAATACAGTAACTCTATAGTTAATGTAATAATTGATTAAAATAGTGCTTCAATTACTTACTGTAATTAATGTCATATAGTCCACCTTTCTTTTCTGTAACTCAGAGAAACTATGAATATGCATTTCACTTGCATATTTATGGATGTGGCTTCCTATTCTTGGGCTTATCTCTTTATTATATAACACTAGCCAATTTATATTTTTTAGTATAAAAAAAATATTCACTAAACTTTCTGGATTGGAGTTGATACTCCACCCTATATTATTTTATCATTACTCTTATCAATGTGTGTATTTACATTTCTAAATTTTTATTGCAATTTCAGTAATTAGATTCAATTCAGAAATGCATATATTTGGATCCACAATCTTGAAAGGAAGACATTCTTATTTAATTTTGTTTTATTGATTATAAAACACATTTATTTTTTTAAGTATTTATTAATATAGTTGAAATGGTGTGTGGTTTTATCTCAAATCTAAAACCATGGCAGAAATATTTATAGAGGGAAATTATGGGACTTGTTAATAACAAAGTCAAGTATAAGGTATCAAAAGTGTCTGCAAAAATGCCTGCAGCAAACATCATCGTAGTTTATGGTGAAACTATGAAAGCATTCCTCTCGTGATGGAGAACAAGAGGAGGGTGCCCGTTGTTCCCACTTCTCACCATCTCAATGAAGATGGTCCTATTCATTTCATTAAGACAAAGAAAATAAATGATTTTAATGGCATAATTTTAGTATAAAATCCCCAAAATCTAGAAATAAAATATTAGGTTATTTAGAGAGTAAGTATAAATTCAGAATACATATACAAAAAAAAAAAAAACCTAAAAAACAATCAATTGCATGTCTCTTCTTCAACAACAGTTAGAAAATAAAAACACAAAACACACTTGAAATAGCATTGATAATATAGTGTCTAGGAGTAAATCTAAGTAAAAAAGATTGATAAGGCATTTATGGAAATAATTATAAAATTCTATTTTAAAATATGAACAAAGTCTTAAATGGAGAAAGGTCAGTCTTCAGATT
Organism: Balaenoptera physalus; assembly: GCF_965194825.1. Taxonomy (NCBI): domain Eukaryota; kingdom Metazoa; phylum Chordata; class Mammalia; order Artiodactyla; family Balaenopteridae; genus Balaenoptera; species Balaenoptera physalus. The sequence goes on from NC_138890.1 coordinate 152,721,866, forward strand.
TATCTGTGGATATAGCATTAACATGCAGTCCCTATAAAAATTTCATTTGTTTTAAGCGACTTAATAATCTCACTAGATTTATATCAAGGAGCAAACATCAAAAATATTCATTCCTGAAGAAGAAGTGTAAGTATGTCTAAAAATGTATCAAGATTAGTGAAGGTAAAGAAGTTAAAATATGGTATTGAAACAGGGATTGAAAATTTGAACAATGGCACAGAATCAAGAGGCCAGAGAGAAACTGAGACAAATATTTAAATTTGATTAGAGTCTGTTCTGGTTATTTATTACTGCATTAAAATCTACTCCAATATTTAGCATTTTAAACAAATATTGACTTTATTTGCTCATCAATCTGTAGGCTGATCTCATTCTTCTGGTTCACATGGTATGGATGGGGGTGCAGGGATATCTGGAAAGTCCAAAATATTCTCACTCAAATGGACTGGAGTTGGTACTGTACCAACTTGTTGGCTAATATCTCAGCTGAGGCAGTCAGTAGAGAGCCTGGTTTGCCTTCATATGAGCCTGTCAGCATAGACACTTGGGTTTCCTTGCAGTAAGCTGGGGGGCTGGGTTCCAAGAAGGGCTCTTCCCAAATGAAGATGGAATCTGCAGATCGCTTAAGGTACAGTTTTAGAATTAAACAGTGTGACATCCCACCTCATTTTGTTGTTAGAATAGCTCACAGGATCAGCTAAGATTCAAGGGGAGAGAAAATAGACTCTCCTCTTGATGGGGGAGTGGCAAAGTCACATGACAGAAAACCATGTGGAATGGGAGGTACTACTACAGCCAATTTGCAGACACTGTCTACTTCAATATGATACTGGTTGTCGTGCATCACTGGGGAATTAATGGTCTTTTCAATTAACTGTGTTGGGACAATTGATAATCCCTTAGGGGGGAAACAAGATAAAACTTCAGAGTTTTTGTTCTAAATTAATAATTAGACATCATAATTATTGGCGCATGATAAACAACACATGATAGATGTTTGTAACTCATATGACCTGACAAAGGACATTAACCTGAATATAAATGGAATTATTCAAAATCATTCAGAAATAGAACACACAAAAATGTACAAAAGAGATTAATCGAAATTTCAAAAAAATATAGAATAAATGCCTTATAATATATGATATATAGATATATATCTATATATATCTATATATCTATATCTATATATTATTATCTATCTATCTATCTATCTATATTATCATCTATATTATCTATATATCTATATATTATATATATCTATATATATCTATATATCTATATCTATATATTATTATCTATCTATCTATCTATATTATCATCTATATTATCTATATATCTATATATTATATATATCTATATATATCTATATATCTATATCTATATATTATTATCTATCTATCTATATTATCATCTATATTATCTATATATCTATATATTATATATATCTATATATATCTATATATCTATATCTATATATTATTATCTATCTATCTATCTATATTATCATCTATATTATCTATATATCTATATATTATATATATCTATATATATCTATATATCTATATCTATATATTATTATCTATCTATATTATCATCTATATTATCTATATATCTATATATTATATATATATCTATATATATCTATATATCTATATATTATATATATATATATCTATATATCTATATATTATATATATATCTATATATATCTATATATCTATATCTATATATTATTATCTATCTATCTATCTATATTATCATCTATATTATCTATATATCTATATATTATATATATATCTATATATATCTATATATCTATATATTATATATATATCTATATATATCTATATATCTATATATTATATATATATAATTATAATATATGAAAGGATGATCACCCTCAATCATGGGAATGCAAATCAAAACTTAAATGACATTTATCTTTATATTCATGAGATCGGAGAAATAATCAGCAATTACCATATATTTACAAAAATATATACACACACACACCCCCAAGATATATACCAAGATATATTTACAAGGGCGGGTGCTCACTCTAAGTTCATTTTTCCTTGAGGATTTTTTTCTTTCAAATGAAAGGATTTATTAGACACCATGTGACTCCACACAGAGTTGTGAACAAGGTTGTAAAAAACGTGCACTAGATTTGATCCTTATTTCAAAGCTTAGTTCTAATGGCATTTATAGTTCAAAGGCTTTCTGATTTGTATCTTTTCGTAGTTACTTATTCCCAACGTACACATCCTTGAATCACTGGGCCTTCTTTATTCTCTTTCATTTCATCATTCACACCAGCCAGGTCTTTTCTGTGCTCATCCCTTTCTGGTAAAACGTTGTCAGATGTAGCCAAGTGAAAGCAATGCATACCATACCACTAAAATTCTGCTTTCCAGACTCTCCTGCCAATGCTAGATATTCATGTGTATATCATCTGTCTTTTAAATTATTTTCATCAAATATTTTACCATATTACATGTGTTACATGAATTTTTATCTTTCCAGCTTCCAACAGTTCTTCCATTGCCCATTCATATGCTTCTGTACAAACACACACACATACACACACACACACACACACACACACACACACACGATGTGTGGTAAATATACATAAGTGACAAAAATTATAAAGAAAAATAGGATAATTAATAAAAATAGGAACGTGATTATTTCTATGGGTGAGAGGAAAGGTGGTGCTCATAAGAAAAACACAGTGTGTTTCTAAGATATGTCATAAATTGTTTGTCACCTGGTTGATAAGTACATGCATTTATAATCTTATACTGCTGTTTAAAATTAACAAATACGCTTTCAAACACTTTTTTCATATATGCTGTAACTTTTTTGCAGTTAAAAAATGCTAAGTGCCCCAATTAGACAGACCAGGGCACTGACATTGCTTAAAGAGGCTGACTTTAAGAAAGATTATTGAGGACTGGATACGTCACATGTAAGGTAACTATATGGGAAAGATTCCTATTGGAGAAGAATAGAAAGTTGAATACTATTTGCAGAATATCAAAGCAAATTAAAGAATCATTGGACAAATCCAGAAAGCTAGTGAGCATTGGGGTCCAAATGTGAATTTAACACATAAATTAGGAAAGAAAACTTATTTTGCTAGGAAAATATGAAGTCCCTTCAGAATTCTTTCAGTTTTTTGAAATTAATACAAGTGGCTGGCTGTTGACATTGAGTGCTGAGTGCAATATAATAAAATAATAAAAATATTTTATGTGGTATAAAAAATATATATATGGCCTTTGTCCCAGGGCCTAGCACAAAGCTCCTAAAACCCTCAGAATTTCCTGAGTGATAGGAGTGTTCTTTTTTTACTCCTAAGGACCCCCTTTTTGAGCACCTCTGAGTTTATGCTAATAAGGTAACTTAAAATGGGGCCCCTAGATAGCTCAGAATTGGGGCTGGTCACCAGAAAGATCAAGTGATTGAAGGGTTGGAAATATTAGCCCCATGCATGGATTTCTGGGAAAGGGGGGGTGGGGCTACAGATTAAGCTCTATAAAAACTCTTGAATAACAAGAGTTGATGAGATTTCAGGTTGACGAACACACACATATGCTGGGAAGGTGGTACACCCCAGTTCCTGGGGTATAGAGGCTTATGCACTTGGGACCCTCCAAACCTTGCTCTATATACCTTCTCATCTGGCTCTTCACATGTAGCCTTTATAATAAACTGGTAAACCATAATGAAATATTTCTCTGAGTTCTATGAACTGCTGTAGCAAATTAATAGAACGTGAGCAAGGGCTTGTGAGAGTCTCCAATTTATAACCAGTTCACTTAACCTGTGGGATCGGATGGTGTCTCCAGTTACATAGTGTCAGAATTGAGTTAAATTTGTAGGACATGGTGAGTCAGTGTCCACTGAGAATTGGAGAATTCCTTGGTGATGTTGCAAAATACACGTTAAAATTATATTATACTTAACATTGCAATTAGCTTAAAATACACATTATATATATATATATATATATATATATATATAAATATAAAACAATGACAGAGATTTAATGTGTGTTATTGTATTTTTGTTGTTCAGATCATCAAATTTTCATCAGACATATATATATATATATATATATATATATATATATATATATATAATACACATACATATGAAAGAGAAACAGCTTAGATTTTTAATTTTTATTTATTAGTTGGTTTTGTTTTTGTAAGCAGAAGAGTTCTTGTAAATGCAGTAAATGTTTACTAATTCAAAATAATTCAATTGTCCATAAAAACAGACCTCTGATATTCAAGTAAACCAATTAAAGTGTTGGTGTGAGTGCATGCTTTTTTAATAAGCACTATAGCTATTCCACAAGAGAGAATGAGGAAAGCTGGGAATATAAATATAATGCCAAAAATATTTCAAGAGCAGTAAGTCAGAAATTCTAAATCTATAATTCATCACATGAAAAAATAACTCCTCTCAGAACTAAGAGTAAAAATTTGTTCTGTCAAAATCAGTTCTTGTATTCAAAGTACAACAACAGCTGTACTAAGTGGTGTCAAATATATAATGTTTCCTTTATTTCCTTTACACTGTAATTTTTGAAGATTTTGAAAGATAACTTGCTTTGATATATAAAACAAGCAGAGAGACAAACAGACGTTCAAGCATAACAAGGAAAAAGAATTAGTTCTCTTTTTCCATTGTGGTCTTATTCATATAAGGCAATTTAAATTCTTTTGATTGGTGCAGATTGATACCTAGAAAGCAGCAGCAGTAAAGTAGTGCTAAAAGGAGCGCCAAAATTAAAGAGACAGTACCAAATATTGATGAGGATGTGGGGCAACTGGAAATGCCAGATATAGCTGGTGGGAGTATAAATTGGAAAAATTACTTTCTAAAACTGTTTGGCATTGTTTATTAAAGCAGATTGTACGTATTTCTTGAGGTATACTTGGAAACATACCCTTCCAGGTATATACTCAACATAAATGCATGTAGGTTGCACACTCATTCACACATACATTCAGGTACACATACAATAATGTTGATAATAGCACTAATCATTATGGTCTCAAACTGGAAACAACCCAAATGCCTGTTATCAAGCAAGTGAATAAATTAATAATAGCAGGTTCATAAAATGGAGTAATACATTGGATGACAGTATATCACCGATAGATTGACAAAAGAAGCTTAAGTGACTTTACCAAACCAATACTGGGCAACGGAAGAGAAGCCAGGCAAAGAAAACACATAGTATACTAATCCATTTACAGTAAGTTTGAAAGAAAGCAGAACCACACTCAGTTGTTAGTGGTCAGGATAGTAGGTAACTTTGGGAAAAAGGGGAGAGCAGGATTGGAGGCAGAACAAGTGAGCTTCTGTTTCTTGCTTTATATATTAATTACATGGGGGAATACACTTTATGATATTTCATGAAACTGAACCTTATGATGAATGTACCTTTTTATATGTATGTTAGTCTTATAAACAGTTGTTTTGTTGTTTTTAATGTCAGCACTAGAGAAATCATAGCATCGTTTCCTGATCATTTGGATTAATGCCTTAACTCTCTTTCTCTCACATAACTGATGTCACTGGATATCCAGAAGTGTTTCTAAATTGTTTCCTTAGCAATGAAGGATATTGATCTGTTGAATTTTCTTTTCTGGTAATATATTTGTCTGATTTTTGGATCAGGGAAATGCTATTATTAAATAGATATTATTTTCTCAAAGAATTAGATAATATAGAAGTGATATTATTTATTTCTTAAATAAACTTTAGAATCAGGTTGTTGATATCCATAATTTAACTTGCTAGAATTTCTATTGGGATTGCACTGAATCTGTAGGTCAATTTGGAAAGAACTCATATCTTGACAATATTGAATCTTACTATACATGAACATGGAATACTCTCCGTTTATTTGATTCTTGTTTGCATTTGTGTATCAATTTTGCATTTCTCTAATGACTGGTGATGTTGAGCATCTTTTCATATGCTTTTTGGCTGTTTTTCTCCAGGTTTCTAATGATTAGTATTTTTTAAAATTTATTTTATATTGGGGTATAGTTGATTTACAATGTTGTGTTTGTTTCAGGTGTGCAGCAAAGTGATTCAGTTATATTATACATATATCCATTCTTTTTCAGATTCTTTTCCCATATAGGTTATTACAGAATATTGAGTAGAGTTCCATGTTCTATGCAGTAGGTCCTTGTTGATTATCTATTTTTTATATAGTAATGTGTATATGTTAATCCCAAACTCCTAATTTATCCCTCCTCCTCACCTTTCCCCTTTGGTAACCATATGTTTGTTTCTGAAGTCAGTGAATCAGTTTCTGTTTTGTAAATAAGTTCATTTGTATCATCTTTTTAGACTCCACATTTAAGTGATATCATATGATGTTTGTCTTTCTCTGTCTGACATACTTCACTTAGTATGATCGTCTCTAGGTCCATCCATGTTGCTGCAGATGGCATTATTTCATTCCTTTTTATGGCTGAGTAATATTCCATTGTGTATATGTACCACATCTTCTTTATCCATTCATCTGTTGATGGACATTTAGGTTGCTTCCATGTCTTGGTTATTGTAAATAGTGCTGCAATGAATGTCGAGGTTCATGTATCTTCTTGAATTAGAGTTTTCTCTGGATATATGCCCAGGAGTGGAATAGCTGGATCATATGGTAGTTCTATTTTTAGGTTTTTTAAGGAACCTCCATACTCTTCTCCATAGTGGTTGTACCAGTTTACATTCCCACCAGCAGTGTAGGAGGATTCCCTTTTCTCCACACCCTCTCCAGCATTTATTGTTTGTAGACTTTTTGATGATGGCCATTCTGACCAAATTATGTCCTCCAAAATTTATGTGCTAAAACCCTAACCCAGCTGTGTGACAATATTTAAGGAGGTGATAAAGATTAAATGAGGTCATAGAGGTGGAGCTCTGATCCAATAGAACTGGTATCCTTATAAAAGAGGAAAAGACACCAGATCGCTCTTCCCCCCACCCTGCCTCTCTCTCCCTCTCTCTGCCATATGAGGACATATTGAGAAGGCAGATATTTGCAAACCAGGAAGAGAACTCCTACCAGAAACCCAATCCTGCCAGAACCTTGATCTTGGACTTTCCAGCCTTCAGAACTGTGTGAAAAGAAATTTCTGTTAAGTAAAAAAAAAAATTGTTTTTCATATTGATTACAATGTCAAAATGATATGTTGGACATGTTGCATTAAACAAAATATTATTGAAACTAAAAATAAAATAAAATTGTTTCCTTAAACTCCAGTAAAGAGAAGATAGATAAGTATTAAGAAGCAGGCTGATATATAGGACTGTTTTTCAAAATCATTCAGACATTGCTTTAAATATTCTAAAACTTATCAGCTATGTTACCTTTGGTGGAGGAAATGTATTCCTTAATGTATTAATTAATTAATTAATTAATGAAGCCACTTCCATATAAGCAATTGTTTTATACAAAAATAATGTGAAGATGAATAAAGCACAGACCATCCTTTCAAGAAACTCATGAAACACAATTTGAAAGGGAAACAAAGATATCATTATAGTATACCATGGTAAAATAATGTGGAAGAGTAAAATATATTTTGTAAGATAATAAACTCTAGGAGACTTTTTTGGATGAAATGCCAACAAAGAAGAAGTGCATTCTAGACCTAAAAGACACCACTGGAAGGAAGTGAGGCCAGAGAACTGAGAAGTTCAGATTGCTGAAGTAAAAAGAATGGGGCAGGGAACAAATGAAGGGCTGCTGAATGATGTACGAGCAGGATAGTGAATATATGTATGACACTAGGGCTGCCATACAAAATACCGTAGACTAGTCGGCTTAAACAGTAAAAATTTATTTCTCACAACTCTGGAGGCTAGCAAGTCCTAGATCGGTGGCAGGCAAAGTTGGTTTCATTCTGAGTCCTCTTCTCTTGTCTTGCAGCTAGCTGCCTTCTGACTCAGTGCTCACGTGATTCTTCTTTGTGTGTGAGGCGAATGGGGAGTGAGAGAATGAGAGAAAATGAGGTGGGGAGACCGCTTGAGCGCTCAGGTGTCTCTTCTTACAAGGGCAATGGTACTATTGGATCAGGACCCCATTTAAATTTAATTTCCTCCTTACAGGCTCTATCTCCAAAGGCAGTCACGTTGGGGGGTTAGAATTTCAACATATGAATTTGGGGAGGGGCACAAGTCAGTCATAGAAATGTACAATTTTAATGAGTTTATTTTAAATTAAATTTACATAAAATGTACAAAACCCATATAATGAAGGCTATACATATTTGACTACTTATTTACTTATTTATATTATCTAATTACTAATTATCTAATTACTAAGAACGAGAGACAGATGCCATGTTCCTGATAGAATCTTTAATAGTTTCAACATGTCATTTCTTCCTAAATTGAGCTATAAATTATATGTACTTTCAACAAAAATTTCCAAGGAAAAATATTAATATAAGATATTTAGAAAACCTTTAATGGTGCTAATAAAATTTTGAAAAGGAAGAGTGATGAGAGAGTTTATTCTTCCGTACATGAAATGTACCATAAAGTTGTAACAATTAAAACAGATATTCATGAAGAGATTAGTGAATCAAAATGAGGAAATACAAATAGATAATTTTTAGGTTTCTACTTTGAGTTACTAGATCTATAATATAAATAGAGGATGCAGGAGGGAGATAGATAATAACTAATAGCTGACATTTATTTTGCTCCTACCATGTACCAGCCATTGTTCTATGTATTATCTCATTTAAACCCCACACAAACGAGCTGAAATAGGTACTACTGGAGTGTGTTTTAGAGCTATGAGACTGAGGCACAGAGAGTCTAAGAAACACCGAAGTCACACAGTTTGAAAGTCACACTATAGTACAGCCCGTATGCAGCCTCCTAGGCAGTCTGACTCCAGGACCTACTCTTGAACTGTTAGCTAAACTGCAGCAGATTCAGCTTTGATCATGTTGAGCTGAAGTTGCCTGTGTGATACAGAAGTGGATTGAGGAGGTGAGAAGGAGGCTAATACGTTTGATACTTCAGGGTGAGCTTGGGATTTTCATAAGATGGTCATTAGGGGAGTGGATGGTGGGCAAAGAGTTAGATTAAATAAAACACAGAATTTATTGGACAAGATAAAGTGAATACAATAGATTCCAAGAACAAGGAATAGAGTTAGCTTCAGACATTTTGAATATGATTATTTTACTCTTTGGGACAACAAAACAATGACCCTAATCTTCATTTCTTTGAATACTTTTATTTTTATGTCTTTGTGTGTCATGTTTCTCTCATTTGTATGGTGAGAAATGGATATAACTGGATTATACGTCCTCCCTTTTTTTTTTTTTAAACAAAGCTCTCTATTTATTTATTTATTTATTTATGGCTGTGTTGGGTCTTCGTTTCTGTGTGAGGGCTTTCTCTAGTTGTGGCAAGCGGGGGCCACTCTTCATCGCGGTGCGCAGGCCTCTCACTGTCGCAGCCTCTCTTGTTGCGGAGCGCAGGCTCAGGACGCGCAGGCTCAGTAGTTGCGGCTCACGGGCCTAGTTGCTCCGCGGCATGTGGGATCTTCCCAGACCAGGGCTCGAACCCGTGTCCCATGCATTGACAGGCAGATTCTCAACCACTGCGCCATCAGGGAAGACCCTCCCTTTTTTTTAAATAGAGAAATGAAATGCAAGAAAAAGATGAAGACACTTCCAAATTTTTTACTATATTCTACTATTTGTCTAGAAAGTATTTTTCCCATGACTAAAATTTAAATTGGCCTTCACCTGATATGATCTAGCTGTTACCATTTCAACTACAACTATACTCATTCTCTCCACAATGGAAGATTATGTGTGGCCACATCACATGCTGCATCCCAGTTGCAAAGTGATATTATCTCTAGCTGTTATTCCTTCTCTGGCCCTCAAGAACAGACCAGGTGCTTCTTCTCATTATCCTGCAAAATTTGAGCTAAATGAGAAAAAAATAATCACCCCCAAAGCTACAGATACACAGTTTTGGACAGAGAAACACAATATGATGATATGGTTATGAAGAGTTATTAAGAAAATAATTTTTGGAATCAGATATGCCTGCATTTAATTTCTAACCTTAGCATTTACTAGTGGTATAACTGTATGTCTGTTATTTCACAACTCCGTGCTTTGTTTCCTCATTTATAAGAGAGTCCATAGGAGTTAACTTGTTTCCATGTGCTTATAATGTACCCAGGACTCTTCAAAAAATGTATATCTGTTAACTCATTTAATCTTTACAAGTATCTCTGTGGGAGATGATACTTGTATCCTTAGCGAATATGAATGACAGAAGGACAAGGTGACTTTCTCAGTCACAGAAGTAAAATTTGGTAGGGCCAGGCAGAGCTCTCTGGGGCAGCAACTTGCCAGAGCATCAGATCAGAGAACTGAAACCTGCGAGGGAGAATGTTCTTGTTTAGCAAATCTGACTGCCTGGTGGGTTGTTTATAAGGAGGGCTGACCTGGTCTCTGTGCTTCCAAACTCCTCTGAAGGAAGTGCTGGAGAGGGGCTATGTAATTATGAAGTCTCACTGAATTATCATTGCTTTCAGCCTTTTTTGTTACCTAAAGAGATGAGATACTTTGCTTCATTTGGATAACATGAAGCACATGCTTGTGTCTGCTAAACTTAAGTCTGTGTGTGTGTGTGTGTGTGTGTGTGTGTGTGTGTGTGTGTTTACATTGTTTTGTTTTACCTAAAATTTCCCTCTTGAACATTCCATGAACTCTGTATCAATTCCAGTTTTGTTTTGTTTTGTTTTCCTGGTCAGATCTGCCCATGAATCACTCTCCAACTTGGCTGCCTTGCAAGTAACTGTTCTGGAATGACCAAAATGAAAAGCTTCATTGCTTAGCGAACATGTGGCCTTCCCCATGCCTCTTCTAGCCTGAGGGCCCTGGTGGCTTACAGTGTTCTGTGGGAGTGGGGCTGCAGGGACTTTTCTTCCATAATATACTTTAGCTTATTGCCGCATGTCCCCTGTGACATAGCAACACTAATTAGGCTTTTCCAAGGGATATACCTACAGGAAGCTTTCACACAGGATGCACGTTAGAAGAATCCAGGTGGATGTGTTTCTACAGTTCCTAAAGTCCTCTCATATGTCCATGTTTAATTTGCTAGGATGATCCTTCTTGGGAATCAGTAGACCTTATAAATATAGGTCAAACAATAAGACACCCAGTAGTTTAGAATGGGAAATGATTGCTTTCTGGCAAAACATCACTTTGAGCCCCACAATATTTTTTTTTCCATTAGGCTATGAATTCATTTCTCATTCTCATTTCTGTTTTAAGCTGCCCAATCTTAGACTAGATTTTTTCTCTTTTTCTTATGAATTAAGCTACAGTTGCATTTGATTCCCCTAAAGCATCAACTTCATGTGACACAAGTTCTGTGATCCTAAAAATCTCAGGGGACAGGTTAATTAGTTGATTGGTGCTTATTACTTAGGGGTGATATATTTATGCCCCAGGACTGGGAAAACCTCACTCTGCTCTATGTCATCTCACTTCCAAGTGTTTAATGCTTACAACTAAATTCTTTCTCTCATAGTGATTGTTACCTGCAGAGGACAAAAACCAGATGAAACCTAAAAAGAAATTCATAGGTTTACCTCTTAGCAGCCAAGGAATATGTATCACCCAACCCTATTAAATGACCTGATTTACGATCTGGTAATTCAGGAATTGAGGTTACTCTCTGTCTGTTTGACACAGCATGGCTCTCGGCTGTATCTCACTGTTAGGTCCTAGTCACCTATGTTCTAGAAACAAATTCTTGGACGATAACTCATTTACAAGGACTAGGTCAGTGGTTCATCCTTTATCAAACCATCTGTTGGTAAAAAGGCAGAGCCATTTGTATTTAGATGGAGGCCATGTCCATCCTTTCAGCTGAAACCTCAGGTGATGGGGAGTTATCAGGGAGAGTAGGGTGAGCTGGAGAGGTGTCCCCAAATTTTAGCAGTCATTCAGCGTAAGTGTGAGAGGCAGTGTGACGAGAATGTGGGGAAAGTATATAAAGCATTATTATTATAGCAAACTCGAGGATACACCAAACAAATTCACAAAAGAGGATGACTCTAATCAGAGACAAGAGAAGAGTGGTCTGTGAGTATATAATCCAGTCGTTAAGGATATACATAGAGGGGTTGGGATCAGATAGCAGATTTAAGTTGGAATCTCAATTACTCTGGTCACCAGCTGTTTGAGTTTGGGAAAATTCCTTAACTTTTCTGAGCCTCAGTTTCCTTTCCTAATACAATATAGAGACAATTTTTAGAATAAAAGCAAATGTCCTTAATAAAATTTTGTTAGATTAAATTAGTACAATGTATGTAACCTGTAACAAGGTGTCCAGGTTGTTAGAAGTGGTCAGAAAATGTCAGCTAAATAATACAAAAAATAGTTATATTGTGACTTATAAAATGAACATAGTGTAGAGGTAAGCAGGGGTGATGAGCAATAGAGATGTTGAAGGAGATAGAGTGAAATAATATTGTTTATACTTGGCAATTAGAGCTCCCATGATCAGAAAGGTTATTGATGATGGTAGCTGTTGAATGAAAGAGTAGGAAGGGAAGATGAAGATGGAGAATCTTATAGTGCAATTGGGCCATATTGCTTATGATTAGGGAGAGAGTAGGGTACAAAAAAGAGAAGGCAGAGTACGTAGTAATCACAGTTACTTACAAGATTAAGGAAGTAACATATATGGTGTTTGGCCTAAAAAAAGAAACTCAATAAACTCAATATTTTTCAACTCTTCTCCAAACTTTTAAGACAGAGATTTTTAAGGCATAGAAAGTTATAACCAGGGGCTCCTGCATAATAAGAATCCTGCTAACAGCCTGCCAGCTATGAGGGCAACATCTGTATATCCTTGATGCCTAGCATGGTGCATGATACATAATTCATGCTTAAAAAAGGGAGAATTCTTTCACTTTCTTCCTTATATTTATTCAACAAATGTTCATTTAGCATTGACTGAGTATCTGGAGATATGTTAGGTGAAAGATATGGAAAGATAAGTAGGATGCAGATTTTCCTCTTACACACATCACTCTAGTGGCTGCTGTGTGTTTTGACATACTATTAGCTGGTGTTCACAAGAACTAAGGGGGAGGATTAATTTTGTGTAACACAATTGAAAAATGCTTTCTGGGGGAAATGACATTTTAAATGGGTCTTAGAATTTGACTGGAAATTTTTGAAAGAGAATGCCAAAGATTATTTCAGTAAGAGGGAACTACAAAAACAAGTTCAAAGATGAAAAAAGAAGTTTATTCATTTCATTTATGCTCCCATGTGATTATTTATAAATCATAAGATATTTTCAGATTTATTCGTTATATTGGGAATGTATTGACATTTTGGTCACATTTTCACATTTATATATTTCCGCAGTGATGGAATGTTGAATCAATGTGCTATATAAACTTACAAATATTCTATTTAACTGCACTCCCTATGTGGTTATAAGATTTAATGAAAACTTAGGCTTTCAGGAAAAATAATTACCATGGACTGCATAAGATATATTTGATGGCTTAACACACTGTATTAAACTACTCATCTTTTGTAATGTGAAATAGAAATTTTAAGACAAATCATTAATGATAATTAAGAGAATACTAATTTTAACAAATTCATTATGCATGGTCCTTTATCCCTACACACACACACACACACACACACACACACGCGCGCGCGCGCGCGTGCATACGCACATGCTCACATGCTCACGTGCACACACTTCATAAACACCAAGGGACTATAGAGGGACCTAATCTAGGTTAAAGTGTGAAACATAGGATTTGGGGGTTTGAGACCATAAATATAAACATTTTAAATAATCCATTCTTGGGACTTCCCTGGTGGTCCAGTGGTCAAGAATCTGCCTTCCAGTGCAGGGGATGCGGGTTCAATCCCTGGTCGGGGAACTAAGATCCCACATGCCTTGGGGCAGCTAAGCCCGCGTGCCACAACTACTGAGCCCTCGTGCTCTAGAGCTCGTGGGCCACAACTAGAGAGAAGCCTACAGGCCACAACAAAGAGCCTGCACGCTACAAAAAAAAGGTCCCACATGCCAAAACGAAGATCCCACGTGCCACAACTAAGACCCAACACAGCCAAATAAATAAATAAATATTTTTTAAAAAAATCCATTCTTGCCTGATGTTATTAGGATTCCTATATTATTAGGTGACTAGACCTAATAATGACATGGAAATTGTCACTTGTTTGTGATTTTTTAAGGGGAAAAAAGTTATCATTAAAGTTACTTAACACTAAAGTTATTTATCACTACCCAACTTGCGTAACAAAAACAAAATTGGAATACAAGTGAGGACACACAGGTTTCACCCAGATTTAAAACTTTATTTCCGCATGATATTAGGAGCCACAGTTGCTTTATTTATTTATTTATTTTTAACATCTTTATTGGAGTATAATCGCTTTACAATGGTGTGTTAGTTTCTACTTTATAACAAAGTGAATAACTTATACATATGTTCCCATATCTCTTCCCTCTTGTGTCTCCCTCTCTCCCACCCTCCCTATCCCACCACTCTATGTGGTCACAGAGCACCGAGCTGATCTCCCTGTGCTATGTGGCTGCTTCCCACTAGCTATCTATTTTACGTTTCGTAGTGTATATATGTCCATGCCACTCTCTCACTTTATCCCAGCTTACCCTTCCCCCTCCCCGTATCCTCAAGTCCATTCTCTAGTAGGTCTGTGTCTTTCTTCCCGTCTTGCCCCTAGGTTCCTCATGACTTTTTTTTTTTTTTTTTTTAGATTCCATATATATGTGTTACCATAACGGTATTTGTTTTTCTCTTTCTGACTTCACTTTGTATGACAGATTCTAGGTCCATCCACCGCACTACAAGTAACTCAATTTTGTTTCTTTTTATGGCTGAGTAATATTCCATTGTATATATTTGCCACATCTTCTTTATCCATTAATCTGTTGATGGACACTTAGGTTGCTTACATGTCCTGGCTATTGTAAATAAAGCTGCAATGAACATTTTGGTACATGACTCTTTCTGAATTATGGTTTTCTCAGGGCATATGCCCAGTAGTGGGATTGCTGGGTCGTATGGTAGTTCTATTTTTAGTTTTTTAAGGAACCTCCATACTCTTCTCCATAGTGGCTGTATCAATTTACATTCCCACCAACAGTGCAAGAGGGTTCCCTTTTCTCCACACCCTCTCCAGCATTTATTGTTTGTAGATTCTTTGATGATGGCCATTCTGACTGGTGTGAGGTGATACCTCATTTTAGTTTTGATTTTCATTTCTCTAATGATTAATGATGTTGAACATTCTTTCATGTGTTTGTTGGCAATCTGTATATCTTCTTTGGAGAAATGTCTATTTAGGTCTTCTGCCCATTTTTGGATTGGGTTGTTTGTTTTTTTGATATTGAGCTGCATGAGCTGCTTGCAAATATTGGAGGTTAATCCTGTGTCAGTTGCTTCATTTGCAAATATTTTCTCCCATTCTGAGGGTTGTCTTTTGGTCTTGTTTATGGTTTCCTTTGCTGTGCAAAAGCTTTGAAGTTTCATTAGGTCCCATTTGTTTATTTTTGTTTTTATTTCCATTTCTCTAGGGGGTGGGTCAAAAAGGATCTTGCTGTGGTTTATGTCATAGAGTGTCCTGCCTATGTTTTCCTCTAAGAGTTTAATAGTGTCTGGCCTTACATTTAGGTCTTTAATCCATTTTGAGTTTATTTTTGTGCATGGTGTTAGGGAGTATTCTAATTTCTTTCTTCTACATGTAGTTGTCCAGTTTTCCCAGCACCACTTATTGAAGAGGCTGTCTTTTCTCCACTGTATATGCTTGCCTCATTTATCAAAGATAAGGTGAACATATGTGCGTGGGTTTCTCTCTGGGCTTTCTATCCTGTTCCATTGATCTATATTTCTGTTTTTGTGCCAGTACCATACTGTTTTGATGACTGTAGCTTTGTAGTATAGTCTGAAATTAGGGAGCCTGATCCCTCCAACTCTGTTTTTCTTTCTCAAGCTTGCTTTGGCTATTCGGGGTCTTTTGTGTTTCCATACAAATTGTGAAATTTTTTGTTCTAGTTCTGTGAAAAATGCCAGTGGTGGTTTGATAGGGATTGAATTGAATCTGTAGATTGCTTTGGGTAGTTTAGTCATTTTCACAATGTTGATTCTTCCAATCCAACAACATGGTGTATCTCTCCATCTATTTGTATCATCTTTAATTTCTTTCATCAGTGTCTTATAATTTTCTGCATACAGGTCTTTTGTCTCCATAGGTAGGTTTTTTCCTAGATATCTTATTCTTTTTGTTGCAGTGGTAAATGGGAGTGTTTTCTTAATTTGACTTTCAGATTTTTCATCATTAGTGTATAGGAATGCAAGAGATTTCTGTGCATTAATTTTGTATCCTTCTACTTTACCGAATTCATTGATTGGCTCTACTAGTTTTCTGGTAGCATCTTTAGGATTCTCTATGTATAGTGTCATGTCATCTGCAAACAGTGACAGCTTTACTTCTTCTTTTCCGATTTGGATTCCTTTTATTTTTTTTCTTCTCTGATTGCTGTGGCTAAAACTTCCAAAACTATGTTGAATAATAGTGGTGGGAGTGGGCAACCTTGTCTTGTTCCTGATCTTAGTGGAAATGGTTTCAGTTTTTCACCATTGAGGATGATGTTGACTGTGGGTTTGTCATGTATGGCCTTTATTATGTTGAAGAAAGTTCCCTCTATACCTCCTTTCTGGAGGGTTTTAATCATAAATGGGTGTTGAATTTTGTTGAAAGCTTTCTCTGCATCTATTGAGATAATCATATGGTTTTTATCCTTCAATTTGTTTATATGGTGTATCACATTGATTGATTTGCGTGTATTGAAGAATCCTTGCATTCCTGGGGTAAACCCCACTTGATCATGGTGTATGATCCTTTTAATGTGCTGTTGGATTGTTTGCTAGTATTTTGTTGAGGATTTTTGCATCTATGTTCATCCGTGATATTAGCCTGTAGTTTTCTTTCTTTGTGACATCTTTGTCTGGTTTTGGTATCAGGGTGATGGTGGCCTCGTAGAATGAGTTCGGGAGTGCTCCTCCCTCTGCTATATTTTGGAAGAGTTTGAGAAGGATAGGTGTTAGCTCTTCTCTAAATGTTTCATAGATTTCGCCTGTGAAGCCATCTGGTCCTGGGCTTTTGTTTGTTGGAAGATTTTTAATCACAGTTTCAATTTCAGTGCTTGAGATTGGTCTGTTTATATTTTGTATTTCTTCCTGGTTCAGTCTCAGAATGTTGTGCATTTCTACGAATTTGTCCATTTCTTGCAGGGTGTCCATTTTATTGGCATATAGTTGCTTGTAGTAGTCTCTCATGATCCTTTGTATCTCTGCAGTGTCAGTGGTTACTTCTCCTTTTTCATTTCTAATTCTGTTGATTTGAGTCTTTTCCCTTTTCTTCTTGATAAGTCTGGCTAATGGTTTATCAATTTTGTTTATCTTCTCAAAGAACCAGCTTTTAGTTTTATTGATCTTTGCTATCGTTTCCTTCATTTCTTTTTCATTTATTTCTGATCTGATCTTTATGATTTCTTTCCTTCTGCTAACTTTGGGGTTTTTTGTTCTTCTTTCTCTAATTGCTTTAGGTGTAAGGTTAGGGTGTTTATTTGAGATGTTTCTTGTTTCTTAAGGTAGGATTGTATTGCTATAAACTTCCCTTGTAGAACTGCTTTGCTGCATCCCATAGGTTTTGGTTCATTGTGTTTCCATTGTCATTTGTTTCTCGGTATTTTTTGAGTCCCTCTTTGATTTCTTCAGTGATCTCTTGGTTATTAAGTAGTGTATTGTTTAGCATCCATGTGTTTGTATTTTTTATGGATTTTTTCCTGTAATTGATACCTAGTCTCATAGCGTTGTGGTCGGAAAAGATACTTGATACGATTTCAATTTTCTTAAATTTATCAAGGCTTGATTTGTGACCCAAGGTATGATCTATCCTGGAGAATGTTCCATGAGCACTTGAGAAGAAAGTGTATTCTGTGGTTTCTGGATGGAATGTCCTATAAATATCAATTAAGTCCATCTTGTTTAATATATCATTTAAAGCTTGTGTTTCCTTATTTATTTTCATTTTGGATGATCTGTCCAGTGGTGAAAGTGGGATGTTAAAGTCCCCTACTATGATTGTGTTACTGTTGACTTCCCCTTTTATGGCTGTTAGTATTTGCCTTATGTATTGAGGTGCTCCTATGTTGGGTGCATAAATATTTACAATTGTTATATCTTCTTCTTGGATTATCCCTTGATCATTATGTAGCATCCTTCTTTATCTGTTGTAGTAATCTTTGTTTTCAAGTCTATTTTGTCTGATATGAGAATTGCTACTCCAGCTTTCTTTTGATTTCCATTTGCATGGAATATCTTTTTCCATCCCCTCACTTGCAGTCTGAATGTGTCCCTAGGTCTGCAGTGGGTCTCTTGTAGACAGCATATATACAGGTCTTGTTTTTGTATCCATTTAGCCAGTCTATGTCTTTTGGTTGGAGTATTTAATCCATTTACATTTAAGGTAATTATCCATATGTATGTTCCTATTACCATTTTCTTAATTGTTTTGGGTTTGTTATTGTAGGTCTTTTCCTTCTCTTGTGTTTCCTACCTAAAGTTCCTTTAGCATTTGTTGTAAAGCTGGTTTGGTGGTGCTGAATTCTCTTAACTTTTGCTTGTCTGTAAAGGTTTTAATTTCTCTGTCAAATCTAAATGAGATCCTTGCTGGGTAGAGTAATATTGGTTGTAGGTTTTTCTCCTTCATCACTTTAAATATGTCCTGCCACTCCCTTCTGGCTTGCAGAGCTTCTGCTGAAAGATCAGCTGTTAACCTTATGGGGATTCCCTTGTGTGTTATTTCTTGTTTTTCCCTTGCTGCTTTTAATATATTTTCTTTGTATTTAATTTTTGATAGTTTGATTAATATGTGTCTTGGCATGTTTCACCTTGGATTTATCCTGTATGGGACTCTCTGTGCTTCCTGGACTTAAGTATTTCCTTTCCCATATTTGGGAAGTTTTCAACTGTAATCTCTTCAAATATTTTCTCAGTCCCTTTCTTTTTCTCTTCTTCTGGGACCCCTATAATTAGAATGTTGGTGCGTTTAATGCTGTCCCAGAGGTCTCTGAGACTGTCCTCAATTCTTTTCATTTTTTTTTCTTTATTCTGCTCTGCAGTAGTTATTTCCACTATTTTATCTTCCAGGTCAGTTATCCGTTCTTCTGCCTATGTTATTTTGCTATTGATCCCTTCTAGAGAATTTTTAATTTCATTTATTGTGTTGTTCATCACTGTTCATTTGCTCTTTAGTTCTTCTAGGTCCTTGTTAAATGTTTCTTGTATTTTCTCCATTCTATTTCCAAGATTTTGGATCATCTTTACTATCATTATTCTGATTTTTTTTTCAGGTAGACTGCCTATTTCTTCTTCATTCGTTAGGTCTGGTCGGTTTTTGCCTTTCTCCTTCAACTGCTGTGTGTTTCTCTGTCTTCTCATTTTGCTTAACTTACTGTGTTTGGGGTCTCCTTTTCACAGGCTCCAGGTTTGTAGTTCTCGTTTTTGCTGTCTGTCCTCAGTGGCTAAGGTTCGTTCAGTGGGTTGTATAGGCTTCCTGGTGGAGGTGAGTAGTGCCTGTGTTCTGGTGGATGAGGCTGGATCTTGTCTTTGTGGTGGGCAGGTCCACGTCTGGTCGTGTGTTTTGGGTGTCTGTGGCCTTATTATGATTTTAGGCAATCTCTCTGCTAATGAATGGGGTTGTGTTCCCATCTTGCTAATTGTTTGGCATAGGGTGTCCAGCACTGTAGCTTGCTGGTTGTTGAGTGGAGCTGGGTCTTGGCATTGAGATGGAGATCTCTGAGAGATTTTCACCATTTGATATTACATGGAGCTGGGAGGTCTCTTGTGGACCAGTGTCCTGAACTTGGCTCTCCCACCTCAGAGGCACAGCCCTGACGTCTGGCTGGAGCACCAAGATCCTGTCATCCACATGGCTCAGAATAAAAGGGAGAAAAAAAAGGAAGAAAGAAAAAAGATAAAATAAAATAAAGTAAAATAAAATAATAAATAAAAAATAATTATTAAAAAAATTTTAAAAATAAAAATATAAAAGAAAGAAAGAAGAGAGCAACCAAACCAAAAAACAAATCCACCAATGACAACACATGCTAAAACTATACTTTAAAAAAACCCAAAAAAACGGACAGACAGAACCGTAGGACAAATGGTAAAAGCAAAGGTATACAGACAAAATCACACACAGAAGCATACACATGCACACTCACAAAAAGAGAAAAAGGGAGAAATATATATATATCTTTGCTCCCAAAGTCCACCTCCTCAATTTGGGATGATTCATTGTCTATTCAGGTATTCCACAGATGCAGGTACATCAGGTTGATTGTGGAGGTTTAATCCGCTGCTCTTGAGGCTGCTGGGAGAGATTTGCTTTTCTCTTCTTTGTTCGCACAGCTCCTGGGATTCAGCTTTGGATTTGGCCCCGCCTCTGTATGTAGGTCACCTGAGGGCGTCTGTTCTAAGCTCACACAGGACTGGGTTAAAGGAGCAGTTGATTCGGGGGCTTTGGCTCACTCAGGCCGGGGGAGGGAGAGGTACGGCTGTGGGGCGAGCCTGCGGCGGCAGAGGCCGGCGTGACATTGAAGCAGCCTGAGGCGCGATGTGTGTTCTCCTGGGGAAGTTGTCCCTGGATCACGGTGCCCTGGCAGTGGCGGGCTGCACAGGCTCCCGGGAGGGGAGGTGTGGATAGCGGCCTGCGCTTGCACACAGGCTTCTTGGTGGCGGCAGCAGCAGCCTTAGCGTCTCATGCCCGTCTCTGTGGTCCGCGCTGATAGCCATGGCTCGCGCCCATCTCTGGAGCTCCTTTAAGCAGCGCTCTTAATCCCCTCTCCTTCCGCACCAGGAAACAAAGAGGCAAGAAAAAGTCTCTTGCCTCTTAGGCAGCTCGAGACTTCTTCCCGGACTCCCTCCCAGCTAGCTGTGGCGCACTAGCCCCTTCAAGCTGTGTTCACGCAGCCAACCCCAGTCCTCTCCCTGCTATCCGACCGAAGCCCGAGCCTCAGCTCCCAGCCCCCGCCCGCCCCGGCGGGTGAGCAGACAAGCCTCTCGGGCTGGTGAGTGCTGGTCGGCACCGCTCCTCTGTGCGGTAATCTCTCCGCTTTGCCCTCCGCACCCCTGTGGCTGTGCTCTCCTCCATGGCTCTGCAGCTTCCCCCCTCTGCCACCCGCAGTCTCCACCCGAGAAGGGGCTTCTAGTGTGTGGAAACTTTCCTCCTTCACAGCTCCCTCCCACTGGTGCAGGTCCCATCCCTATTCTTTTTTCTCTGTTATTTCTTTTTTCTTTTGCCCTACCCAGGTACGTGGGGAGTTTCTTGCCTTTTGGGAGGTCTGAGGTCTTCTGCCAGCGTTCAGTATGTGTTCTGTAGGAGTTGTTCCACATGTAGATGTATTTCTGATGTATTTGTGGGGAGGAAGGTGATCGCCACGTCTTATTCTTCTGCTGTCTTGAAGCTCCTTCCATAGTTGCTTTATTTATGAACAGAGAAGACACTCAAGCGTTTTTTGAGGTCAGAGACCTCATTTGTGAATCTAATGAAAGCTAAAGACATTGTTCCTTCCCATAGCCCCTGTATTCTCTTTGCATATGTTTTCATAACATGTTTTTAGCATTTAGGAAGCAAGGATTACTGAGGCAATAATTTTTCAGACTACACAAAGTCCTGTCCCATATTGGTGATTTGACTCTGAACATGTTTTCTTTGAATTTTTACTGTCATTGGTGGATGTTGTGGGGGGTGGAAGGTGGGGTGGGACTGGGGCCTGAGGAATGAACAATGATTCAGTAGTCCCCTGAGATATATAGAATTTCACTATTTTTGGGGAGACGTTAGTTTTAAATAAATCCTATTGTTTATAGACCTGTTCAGTTAAATTATTTTAGCAAACATATATTGTACAACTTTTAGGCTGTGTTTTTTCTCTCAACAGGTTAACTATTTCACCCCACTCTCTTTTTGCTTGCATGGTTTCTGAAGAGAAGTCACATGGAATCCTTATCTTTGTTCCTCTGTACAATGTTTTTCCCCTAGGGCTTCTGTCAGGATTTTTCTTTGTCTTTGATTGTCTCTAGTTTGAAAATGATATGCCTAGGTGTAGTTTTTTTGGCATTCATCCTGTTGTTGTTTTCTGAGCTTCCTGAATCTGTGGTTTTGGTGTCTGACCTTAATTGGGGGGGAATTCTCAGCCATTATTATCTCAAATATTTCTTCTATCCCTTTCTCTCTCTCTTCTCTTTCTGTTATTCCCATTATGTGTATGTTACACCTTTTGTAGTTGTCCCTTAGTCCTTGGATATTCTCTTCTTTTCTTTTTCAGTCTTTGTTCGCTTTCCTTTTCAGTTTGGGAGATTTGTACTGAGATAGCCTCAAGCTCAGAGCTTTTTTCCTCAGCCATGTCTAGTCTACTAGTAAGTCCATCAAAGACATTTTAAATTTCTGTTACAGGGTTGTTGTTTTTTTTTAATCTCTAGCATTTTGTTTTGGTTCTTTCTTAGGGTTTCCTTCTGTCTGCTTCCACTGTTCATCTGCTCTTGCATATTGTCTATTTGACTTAAATACAGTCCTTTGCATATTTAATCATAGTTGTTTAAAATTCCTAGTCTGATCATTCCCACATCTCTGCTGCCATGTCTGGTTCTGATGCTTTCTGTCTTCAAGTTGTGATTTTTGCCTTTTAGCATGCTTTGTAATTTTTTCTTGATAGCCAGACATGATGTACTGAGTTAAAAGGAACTGCTTTGAATAGGCCTTTAGTAATCTGATGGTGAGATTTCTGGGGAGGTGAAGCCTTCTATATAGCCAATGATTAATTCAGTCTTTTAGTAATCATATGCCTCTGGACTGTGAACTTCACAAGTGTTTCCCAGTTTTTTTCTCCCCCCTTAGTTGGAATAGGATGGCTAGAATGGGCTGGAGTTGGGTGTTTCCCCTCCCCAGGTCAGTTAGGCTCAGATAACTCCCCAGGAGGTTAGGCTTTGGTTAACTAGTTTTCCCTGAAGGCAGCCTTGTTAAGAAGAACATAGCACTCTGACTTATTTTACAATGTCTTCTTTACCCTTCCCCTGTTAGAAACCATGAGGGAATTTTTCTCAGATATGTACACTGGGAACCTGGCCGAGCTCCTGGAGGTACATCTCACAGCGTTTTGGGCGCCCCTATGACTGAGTCTCCTTGAAGCTTTGAACTCTCAGACTTGCCCATCCAGTGCCTCCAGCACTTCCTCAATTACAGGTCAGGTTTTCCTTCTCCTGACCTGGCTTCCACCCGTGGCATCTGCTCAGGCGTCTCTCCTCAAGGAAGCCATGACTTCCTGCATTTGCCTGTTGGCCTCTCTGGTCTTAGGGGCAGCAGTTTGTTCTGTGTCTGCCCCTCTTTTAGTATCCAAGAAGAGTTGTTGATTTTTCAGTCTGTTCAGCTTTTCACTTGTTAGGACGGAGTGGTGACATGCAAGCTTCTTATGTGCAGAACTGGAAACCGGAAGTCTGCTTGTTCAACTTCTGGGTACAGGAGATTTCTCCGTGTTCTAGGGATGAAATGGTGAGTGAATGCAGCTGCTTTAAGATCTTCTGAGACATAAAGAACGAGGTAAGGATGGGTGCAGACACAGGTACTTCTGTTGATGCAACAGATATCAGCTTCTCTCCCCACCCCCTACAAATAATCGTAGATTCTCTTGGAAATATCTCAGAACACTTGGACATAACATATTGAAGCATAGAAAACTGTCTTAGGGCTGGGCTGAGGTCAGGATTCTTGTGACAGGGCTGCTCCTTACTGAATATATGACTTTGGGCAGAACTCAGCCTCTCTGAGCCTCACTTTGTTCCTAGGGAACACTGGAATTGTGGTATTGTTCCTTATGCCTGTTTGAGGATCAAATAAAATAACTTGAGTAAAAGCACTTTGAAATCCGTAAGGACCTAAAGAAATGTCAGTTATGACTATATGTTCTGGAAATGGCTTTGTAAATGACAGTAACATTTTTAAATGACCATCTGGTTAAACAAAACCCTGCACTTAATCCTGGATATTTCAATGTAATGTCCAGAGACGTGCTTTGATTTACACATATGCAGAGCTTTGCAGCTGTTTAAATATATCCAATCATATCTCTAACAAGTGGAACTGACTAAAGGCAGAGGTTTTTATGATTAGCAAGTTTACTTAAGGACAGATCATTAAAAAGACCCTTCTCATGCGATCGTTGACCAGTGATGTTCTCACATTCTGTAGTCACTCCTGGTTCTGAAATCGTTTTCATGTTGGGCCACTTTGTTTGTCTGAGCTATTCTGCAAAAATCCCTTCTGACAGTTCAACATCAAAGGAAACAATGTTGTTTCCTTAAACCAAAGGGATGGAGCTGTGGCTGGCCAGCCTTTACAAGTGCCAACAGCATTTCTTTCTAAAGCACCTGCTGTTACACATCAGCCTCAGCCGGCAAAGGACACAGACAATGACAGCAATTTTATTATTATTATTATTCCTTTCCAGTATGTGAAAGCAGAGTAATGAATTTTATACAGACAGCATTAATTTATGGCACGCGGACCAGCACTTGCTTCCTTAACCTCCAGACACATGAATCGTAAATATTACTGTGGAAGCTAAGAGAACACGTAACTGCTATAGAAAGTAATTGACAGACAAAACCAAAAAAAGGACTCAGTTCAGAAAGTATTCACTGTCATAGAGGCCTGGATGTGAAGCAGAAAATGAGACACATACTCGAAAAAAGAAAACTAGTTACAACAGACTTGTTTATCTTTTTATCAGATCCTTCCATCCATTTTCTGTCATTTCCCTAATCTCATTTGATTTCTAAAAATGAAATCTGATTTTTAAGAATTCCACATTCTGTTCATACAGGCAAACCTGGGTCAGCTATGCAGAGTTTACCCCCTGCTCCTCTGTAACATGTGTGCAAATTAAATACTTCCTTTGGTTCTTATTCTGAGGTTCCTGGTGATCATCTATGAACATCCTGCAGTTTTATCCTCAGAAATTTTCAGGTTTTCAATACCAGTCTTTGTCACAGGGCTCTGTTTTCTTCCACACACTATGCTTTATGCAGATAATACTGCATTTATCTCACAAACTTTCTGAGTTAAAATCATCCCCCAAATCAAAGTGCTAGCCATTCCCCAGGTCTCAAATCTTTTATCAATCTGCTCCTGTCTTTATCACTACTCTCTTTGGGGAGCTCAGACCTCCTTCTCACAAAGGGAATTAGATGTCTCTTCATCAAAGCTTTGCTTACTTCCTTGGCTCTTTTTATTATGTTCTAATTCTTTTGTTGGTTTTCCTCCTAAGATAACCTTATGCTTGGAGAATTCTCAAGTCTTCCCTCTTCTATCTCTTCTGTCTTCCTGATTTTAAGTCCTTCTCTCTAAGTTCTCTTTCCAGTCACTGTAAAGAACTGAGTGTTAGAAAAGTTAAAGAATTCCTTCATTTCCACAGACAGAAACAAGGATTAATTTGTCCTTTGGAAACAAAGAATGTGATATTTATTTCTTTTATTTTTACTGGAAAGTTGAAGCAGTAATAAAAGTACTACTGTGAAAAATTTAACATTGTAAGTATTGTTATTACTACCATTATTATAAACGTGGATATGTGTACAGATCCACTGACCTATGCTGTGTTTGCTTATTCTTTAGTTGAACACACTATAAAGAATTACAGGTATACTAGTGATTGTAATTTATAGTTGCAAACAAAGGTAAATAAATAAATGTTAGACTGAAAAAGAAAGGTGGATCTGTCGACAGATCCGTATTTATCATTAATGGCAGTAACAGATTTCCTTCGTGATGGTGGCAGAAAAAAGAAATGAAGAAATGAGGACGTGCCCTTGTGCTGCTTCTTGTAAGCAGCCCTAGTGTCTGGGAAAATCTTGTTACATTTTAAAGGCTGACCTCACAGAATTTCTGTTCTCAGAAAGTCTTCTAGACTGTTTTTAATGTTGCTCTGAGTTCTTCTTGAGATGACACAGTTACTTCACTGTTCTCTGACTGTTACAGTTTCATGATGCTATCTTCCTTTTGACTTTTCTGTGAAATAGAAAATAAAAAAGATATATATATATACACACATACACATTACTTTTGAATATGTCTGTCTGCTAAAAAGGGCTTTCTCCTTATGTGATAAACTTTCCACCCCACCACTACAACTTTTGGCAGAATATTTACCCCCAGTTCTTATAGATGTCCTATCGCCTTTCCTCAAACTTGTTTGCAAAGAACTTAAGATACAGTGTTTTATTTCCTTATGATTGAGATTACACAAGCCTTCTGGCTAATTCCATACTTCCAAAACAAGACATAATGAATCTTCCTCACTTGTCTGTTGGGGTCAAACAAGTTTAGAATGAACCTTGGAGACTTAAAAGATTATGAAGAAAAGTCACTGGATATGTGAATAAAATAATGTAATAATAAAAATGATGTCAATATCCAGAGTAAGAAACGTTCTTTTTCTCCAAACCTCCTTCTACCCACCCTGGTCCCTGCCACTTCCTCTTTATCCTGATCACAGGATGTAGACAGAGGGGCAGTGTTACCCTTAGGCACAATGTGGCTTAGAGAGGCTGCAGTATTACTCTTTTTTCCTGAACCTTGACCTTGGCTCAGCTGTGCAGATTTCTAAATTCTGTGTCTTAGCATGAGCAAGAGAAGTAGGCTGTGCCTCCGGTTATCCTCACAGGGTGGATGCAACGACATCGTGTCAGCTTTGCTCTTTGGCTGACTCTAACCTGTGGGCATCAGAGTGAAACTAAGTTCCTGCTGGTCTTTTTCCTCCAAAGCAAACGGGAAACTTCTCTCTCTAATTGCCCATGACAGTGTCTTAGTTCAGTTTCTTGCATGCACTTTTACAATCTGCTTTCCTCTTTCTCCCTGGATCTATAAGCCATTTTTCATCCTGCTATCATTCATTCTACTAGGTGAATCACAAGCTCATTAGTGCAATGAGAAAGGTCTATTTTAATTTGGCACTGACTGACTTTTTGGTACAGTACCTACCAACAACCCAGGCTTTTATGACAGATTTACAAACACCGTATATACCTCTTTTTCTCCTCATTCTTATGTTTCCTTATGTCTGTAATATATTTCCTCAATTTGTCCTTTCAGTGAACCCTTGATTACTTTCAAGATTCAGGTTAGTTATTACTGGCTCTGCACATCCTTCCCCAAATTCTGTATTTCTGTCTCAGGTGAATTTAGGTGATCTTCTGACTCCACACAAATGTAAACCAAAATATAATTATAGCATTTAGCACATTCTATTGTAAATGTTTCTCTACTACCGCAATATTCATTTTACTATGAGCAATACAAAAGAATATCTTAAAAAAATCTTTATATCCACAAAGTTATACTTGTGCTTACAACACTGGGGCTACTAAGTAAATATTCTTTG
The DNA here is from genome assembly GCF_965194825.1 of Balaenoptera physalus. Classification (NCBI taxonomy): domain Eukaryota; kingdom Metazoa; phylum Chordata; class Mammalia; order Artiodactyla; family Balaenopteridae; genus Balaenoptera; species Balaenoptera physalus. Next base: position 152,749,484 of record NC_138890.1, read on the forward strand.
AGTTCACAGATGATAGCATATCAGTTGAACCAAGAATTTGATTGTCTTGCGTATCAGTTAATTTTGCTGCAAGAACAGTAGAGCACACAAATCTTATTAATAGCTTACCACAGCAGAATTTATTTTTCATTCACGTAGTGTTTGGGTGACTATCAGTCAGCTTTGGCTGCTGTAGCTCCACTGAGCTCTGTCAGCCTGTGACCACTCTACTTCACATGTTTTCCCATTTTCCCATTCTAGAACCTAGGTTAAAGGGCAGTTTCTACTTGGAACATGCTCCTCTTGTGGCAGAGCAAGATTACTGGTAGAAAAACAGATGCATTTTAAAGTTTCAGTTCATATGTGGCATATGGTCACTTTGGCCCACATTCTGTTACCTTAAATGACTTGACCAATGAGTAATGAGTTGAGGATGTAACTCCTCCCACAGGAGGAGCAGTAAGTAACAGGACAATAGATAGGGATACATACACACACACACACACACACACACACATATATTTTTAAACATATATACACACATGCTATCTAATATTAAGGAAGTGAGAGTAAATAATGAGAAATAATAATGACAAACATAGTTTGTACTCTTGGTCACGAATACTCACTTTGCTTCTTATACACAAAATAGACTGCCATTCTCTCCAAGGAGCTCTCAACATTTTCATCCATTACAGCATCGACTCAATACCAGAATTTCATGATATATTCTACTGTATTTAGTATCTCTTGACTCAGAGACTTATGAGCTAAAACAGTGAGTGTCCATCATGGCCATAGAGGACACATAGCCACAAAGAACATATAATGATGGAACAGAGACAATAAACCTCAGTAAACCCCCTGACTTGGTAATGGGGAAAATGGAAGTACACATCGGTCACTGGCCTATAGCAATTCTGAAATCCTACTGTGCAAACATAACAGGCACTTTTCATCCTGAGAGTAGCGTCCTATTTCAACTCCTCTCTTGTATTGCTTTCCAGTGCACTGATCTCCCTGAATTTTTCTTTGAGTCTTTGGAGGTCTTTTTTTTTCCAAATTCCTCCTTGGACCCACTTGAAGAATAATCTGAGAATGTATCTTCCTTGATGGCTGACCAGTTTTCTCAGTCTGATTCTATCTAGATACTTTTAAAAATGACTGAAAAAGTAATAATCTTAGCCTTGTTTTTTAATATAATTGGTTGATCTTTTGGCAGTTTTGTTGCAGTAACACCCAAATGTCTAGGCACCAAAATCTGTGTTTAAGTTAGATTTGATGTAGTAATGAAAAATCAGTGACTTAAAATAATAGACATTTACTTATCTGTAGATTGTAATTTGTTGATTTTAATATATCTTGTCAGCTATTGGCTTTAGCTGTTGAAGCTTTGCTCAGCTCTGCTTTTTTTTTTTTTTTTTAATTTTTATTGGGGTGTAGTTGATTTACAATGTTGTGTTAGTTTCAGGTGTACAGCAAAGTGAATCAGTTATACATATACATATAGCCACTCTTTTTTTTTTTTTAAGATTCTTTTCCCATATAGGCCATTACAGAGTATTGAGTAGAGTTCCCAGTGCTATACAGCATATTCTTATTAGTTAATAACTATTTTATATATATTAGTGTGTATGTGTCAGTCCCAGTCTCTCAATTTATCCCTCTCCTCCTTATCTCCTGGTAACCATAAGTTTGTTTTCTACATCCGTGACTCTACTTCTGTTTTGTAAATAAGTTCATTTGTACCCATTTTTTTTTAGATTCCACACATAAGTGATATCATATGATATTTGTCTTTCTGTGTCTGACTTACTTCACTCAGTATGACAATCTCTAGGTCCATCCATGTTGCTGTAAATGGCATTATTTTGTTCTTTTTTATGGCTGAGTAATATTCCATGGTATATATGTACCACATCTTCTTTATCCATTCCTCTGTTGATGGACATTTAGGTTGCTTCCATGTCTTGGCTATTGTAAGTAGTGCTGCAATGAACATTGGGGTGCATGTATCTTTTTGAATTATGGTTTTCTCCGGGTATATGCCCAGGAGTGGGATTCAGCTCTGCTTTATCATCTTCATTTTATAATCTATTTGAAAGGAGCAATAAATAAGAGTTATTTATTTCCATGGTAGAGGGAAAAGAGCAGGACAGATGGTAGCAGTAGGTGATGTCTCTTAATGGCTTCTACATTGAACTGGCACAGTGTCACTTCTGCTAACATTCTACTGGCCAAAATAAGTCATATGATGAAGCCCAACATCAGTGGGTGGAGAAGCGCATGCCTTACATGAGGTACTGTAAGGCAATGAGCAGGAATGTGTAATGCTCTTCTATAAAGGAGAAAGGGATAGTGGAAGTCAGTAAGACAATCCACCCTACTGTATAGTCTATACAGACTTTAAGATATGGAGGCATAACCCAAGTTTCAGTTGGCCTGAAAGTACTATAATAGAATAGTTTTGAAAAGCAGCAGTAATTCATCATTCATTTCTCAACTTTCTAGTTTGTAGTAAATGTTTATTGGACAATTACTTAGTGTAAGCCATTTCATTTGGTTTTAGTTACACAGACTTAAATAGACATCACGGAAATAATGTAATTTCACATAGCGGGTATACAGGAAGTAGGTAACAAGAAGTTTTGATACAGTGTTATAACTGCTATGAAGGGCTAAGTATATGCTATTCTAGAAGCATGTGGAAAGTGCCTAGACCCACATATGTGCAAAAACTTGATCTGCACTTGGGGGAGTCATGACACGTACCTAGAGTAGACTGGGAGTAGATAAGTCTGAAAGGCAAAAAAACTATAAGAAGCATTTTGGAGGATCCGTTGACAGGAGCTTTGGCACTGAATCTTAATATTGTCTCTGAGACCAACTGTGTATAATATTTGGATTTAGGCCAACTTTTAATTTCTTCAATTTGGATTTTACTGTAAATATGTTCCTCCTTTGTCATTTCAAAATAATAGAAAGTTTTTTATGCCAACCACTGACTTAGGAAAATCAAGATGCTGATGTATGCTTAATGATGGCAACAATTTAAATTTAATATTGGACTAAGAATATGAGGGAAAATGTCAAAAATAACAGATATGAAAAATTTTAAGTTCTACATGGCATCAATTAATTGTTCAACTCATTCCAGAAAAAAAATAATATTTGGTTTTGTGATATTAACGTATTTTCTACCAATACTCTACATTATAAATATTCAGGATACTTATCAATTCATATGTGAGTTGATATAAATCATTTTTGCACGTGGATTGATGACAACTGGATAGTACATTCACTTAAGTACCTTGAAATAAAGAGATAAATAGTAAAAAGCATTAAAATAAATTTCTGGTGCATCAAATATACAATGTACACTGTATATACAATGCACAGTGCACATAGTGTATTTTTGTGTATTGATGTATACAAGTAAATGAGCTGTGAGATGTCTACAGGGTACACAGTGACTACTCTGGAAGTAACCATGGAGTGCTTGAAGACCTCTGATATAAGAACCCAGGAAGGGCTTCCCTGGTGGTGCAGTGGTTGAGAATCCACCTGCCAATGCAGGGGACACAGGTTCGAGCCCTGGTCTGGGAAGATCCCACATGCCGCGGAGCAACTGGGTCCGTGAGCCACAACTACTGAGCCTGCACATCTGGAGCCTATGCTCCGCAACAAGAGAGGCCACGATAGTGAGAGGCCCGCGCACCGCGATGAAGAGTGGCCCTCGCTTGCTGCAACTAGAGTAAGCCCTCACACAGAAACGAAGACCCAACACAGCCAAAAATAAATAAATTAATTAATTAATTAAAAAAAAAAAGAACCCGGGAAACAGCTCCCCAGCTAATTAGGTTTGTGGATGCATATGAGTAGCAAACTGTCTGGGCCTCAATTTCCTTTAGTCTAGTCTAACTTAGGATTTCTTTAGTCCTTTTATTATCTAACATCCTGTCATACAAATATTGGAAAATGGAGGCATAGAGATGTTCATTTATTTTCCCAATTAGGTATGGAGCAGACAGAAACATTGCAACTATTTCTTGACAATTATTTACAAGGAAGAACACCTTTATGTTCATCTTTTAGGCACTTGGGTTTTCTCCACTGTCCTTGAATTGTAAGGAAGGGTAAAAGAGAAGAATTTCTGTGTATCTATTTTATTCTATTCTTTACTTAATATGCTTCTATTTTATCACCTTTTCCCTTTTGCCTTCTCAGAGCAATTCAGCCTACTCTTCTTAATATCACCTTCATTTGGAGTCCCCTCCTGTAGTATCACTCATGATTACAGTCCTTTTCATTGTCCTTCACTGAGCTTTTTGTATTTCTGTTAGGTTTATCTAGAGACAAGGTAACCAAAACTGAAAACTTTATTGAAGGTGAAACTGACTTGATACATGTACCTTGTATACATGCAATGAGATTTATATTTTGATTCATATTATCACCTTTATAAAGACATTAGGATACTGTGAAATGCTATCAAATGCTAAACATATGATCAGACATTTTTTAAGTGATAGAAATTAATTTAAAAATTTTAAGAATATAGTACCACTTTTCAGAAAAGATAACTTTCCCCCTTGAGCCAGAATTTTTCCATGAGCAAATATTTATCTGCAATATCGTCATCTATAATATTTCAATGCAATTAATATTTGTTGAGCATTTACTATGTTCAAAACACCTATGAGTGTTGCAGATGAAAACAATTAGAGTAGGAAAACCTCTGCTATTAATGATGTACACTTTAACAGAGCAAGTAAGATACCTGAACAAGTTTATCTAGGATACTTTAAGGGATATAGTCACAAAGTACTATGGAGAAGATGCAGGAGATGTAAGCAGGAACATACCCCTAGTGCATGAGAAACTTAAAGTTTCACTGTCATACTGCCACAGGTCATATAGATTCAGTCCTACAAACCTGGAACCTGTAAGTAAATATTAGCATCCACCATTACTTATCATATAAACAGCAAGTAAAGAAACGATCACTGTAAAATATAGGTACTTCAGATCTTATTTCTGTATCTGATAATGATATCTGAGCTGATATTCACACCTTTCCTTCTTCCACTAACCTTCAGAGTTCCCTTATCCGCTGTTATCAGCTAGGTTGGAAGATTACACAAATTTTGACTCCCACAGGATCCGTCGCTTAGTGGTCTCACATATATTGGTTTGTATAGATGGCTTCTGCCAATCACTTCCTCATAAAACTCATGGTTGCCCTCTTCATGATGGCAGGGATCCAGCTTCACCAAGAAGCTGACTGGTAACCCAGAACATGGTGTCCTATCTGGGGTCTAGCTTTGGGCTTTGCTGTTGGCAGAATGGACAATCAGAAGATTTAGTAGCTAGATCTGCTTTGGTGAAGGAAAGTTCACTACATTAAAACTTCGTAGGCTCCGTCACAGAAATTTTGTAGACCCACTGAGTAAATATCAAGTTGACTAGGAATAGAAGTTGACATGCAGGAGACATATCTTCTTATACATTGTCTTCTATCATTCTTTGCTATGAATGTCCCATGTAGGGCATTAATGTATGATGCAGAAATCTTCACATTCTGTACCCTTTCTGATAGACTCATCGATACACCTCTCCATCAGGCTTCCTTGTCATCAGTCTTCCAGTTTCATCCTTTCTAAGTTTCTGACCATTTGACCAATGCATTAGCTACTGCCTATGAATTAATTTATAACTCAGGGTATTTCAGTATTTACACAAAATGGAAAATTATGCGTGTTGCCAAAGTTATTCCAGTTGGAAAGATGTTTTTTTTCACCATTGTCTTTTGGGATGTCTCCAAGGGAGGCTTTAGAGCAATGATTACTATTACCAGCTATGGCCAGCATGTCATAATCATCTGTAAACTAGATCTGTACTTTTTCCTCTTCTTTAATTTGGTGATATTTTACTCTCCATTATATGAAACTTGTGAGTCGAGAGAGAATTGGTGAGGCAGGAAAAATATATACCATGGGAATCTGAGACAACTTTAAGGCAAATAATATGTGCTTGGGCCAGAACTAATACATACCAATTCCAGTTAAGAAGAGTATGCTATTATATGTAGAAATTTATGATTTAATGGATCAGACAACACCAACTTAACAAAAGGAAGTTTGGATTACATGGACACTTGGTGTCCCAAGATCAGATATTTAGTCTCTAACAGGACCCAGACTGCCTTTAAGGTAGAGAATAATCATCAGAATTCTCTTGTTCCTCTTACCAGAGGCTCCTTGCAGTATACCAATCAGACAAAAATACCTCAAAAATAATGGGATCTCTTGAGTCATAAAGGTTCAAATGACAGAGAAGCGTGAGTGTCAGCCTTGTGCTACTAAAAATACTTCTTATATCTGGACACCATTCAAAACTGGCAGTCTTTTGAGTTATTCACTAATGGATTGAGCAGCACACTCGGATGTGACATGTGTTGCTTCGAAAATCAGGTTTCCCACAAGCATTGTGCAAGGAGCAGCAAACTGTTTCTCAACTTAGAGGAGGGAGCTCAACACACATCATACCAAAGGATCCCAAGAAAGAATTGGCAGGCCTCTCAACATTTTTGGAGTTTAACTCCCACCCTTGGACCTGCATGCATTTGACTAATGCATCTGCGGTTTTTGCTGTTTTCTGTATTTCAGATACAGTTGGCATAATTTGATTAATGTGATGGGCTGGGTGTTATTCTATGTGAAACCAAGACAGTCAAGTCTTTCTAGACTATTGTGTACCAGAGAGCAAATCTGCACTGCTCTCCCTGTTCCTGGCTATCTTTACTCATTAGGCTAGAAAAAAGTCCTAGGTTAATTGCTGCCTACCATGCGATAGGAACTGGCTTGATTTCAAGTAGGATACCACATACAGACCAGTAGCTGCCATTGGCATCAGTATTCTGTAATGGCATCAATCTAGTTTCTCCGGTATAAATCTGGCTTCTTTCTGCATCAGTCAAACATGTGAGTAAAGGGAATGTGTTATAATCACAACTCAAATGATTATAATCACAACTTCAAGACACTGATGGTAATATTTGTCCCCATAATTCCCCCAGGATATGTTATTGTCTTTTATTTGGTTCTGTCCAGTGAGTGAGTTGTTGAGTATTTCCACCAGCTTCCTCTTGCCTTTTCCCACTGTAATAGTGCTTAGTGTCCTAGTTAGGAAAATATGTGGGGATTAACAATTGGAGGCAAGTGCTAGAATGGTGAGTCAATTCTTTCTATACATTCTGGTACCAGGTACTGACTTAGGATGGTTCAACTTACGATTTTTTTGGCCTTACAATATTTTTTTTACTTTTTGACGATGCAAAAATGATACGAATTCTGTAGAAACCATACTTCAAATTTTGAATTTTCAAATTTTCTCAGGCTAGGGATATGCAGTACAATACTCTCTGGTGATACTGGGCAGTGGCAGTGAGCCAAAGCTCCCAGTCAGTCTCAAAATCATGGGGGTAGACAACCAATACACTTTCAACCATTCTGTACCCATAGGACCATTCAATTTTTCACTTTCGGTACAATATTCAATAAAGCACATGAGATATTCAATACTATTATAAAACAGGCTTTGTGTTAGATAAATTTGTCCAACCATGGGCTAATGGAAGTGTTCTGAGCATGTTTAAGTAGGCTAGGCTTAGCTGTGATATTTGGTAGGTTAGGTGTATTAAATGTCTTTGACTTGCGATATTTTCGATTTACGATGGGTTTATTGGGACATAATCCCATCATAAATAGAGGAAGATCTGTATATATTGATATATAGAAAGGGCTTGGGTTTTCATCTCATTCTGTTGGATTTCCACAGATTAGCAGAAATTTAGACCGAGTATTCAAAAACTCTCAGAAGGTTTGTGTATATTTCCTTCTTCAGCACATAGTAACTAGAAAATGGCTATAGAGTCTTTCTTACAGTGTATACTCAAAATCTTTCTCCAAGATTACAACGTCACACTGCAGGGTCATTTCTCAGAGGAAGTTGTCCTCAATCAAGGGGATATAGGTTTGAAAACTGACTTAGGTCTAGGAACTGGGTAAGAGATTGTGAATACCCTCTATGGTGTCTTGAATTAGATTTACCTTCACTCTTTTCCTGCCTATATAGCTGTAGAAAGCCCTTAATAGGGATACCACAATCAATTAAATACTTGCACAGATTCCTGTGAATCTCAACATTCATTATCACTCTGTCCCTGTGGCTTATAATGGTGATAGTGTCCACTTTTCTCAGAGGAAGACCATGACCTGATGAGGCAGAACCACCAAGAACCTGCAGCAGGATAGCAGAGTTGACTGCAAGCTTCAATCTGCCACAGTTTGGGTCCATTGAAGCCACACTTTGCTCCAGGCTAATGTCGGCTAGTGGGTGAGCTCTGCAGTGGAATTAGATCCAGGCCAATGCTGTCTAACATGGGGCTCCTGTAACCCGCAATTTTGCTGAGGGGCTCCATGTCAGCCTGGCTGATACTTTCTCATGGCTGCACTAGGGTTTGTTATGGATACAATAGTGTACCCTCTCAAATTTATGTTGAAGGCCAAACCTCCAATATGACTATATTGAGAGTGAGAAAGCCTTTAAGGAGGTAATGACTTATGACCTTAAAAATGAGGTCATAAGTGTAAAGCCCTAATCCAATATGACCAGTGTCTGTATAAGAAGAAGAGACAGCACAGAGTACTGTGTACACACAGAGAAAAGGTCTGATGAGGATGCAGTGAGAAGGTGGCCAGGAAGCAAGGCTTCAGGAAAAACCAAACCTGCCAAAATGTTGATCTTGGACTTCCGACCTCCAGAACTATGATAAAATTAATTTCTGTTATTTAAATCCCCAGTCTGTGACATTTTGTTATGGTAGCCCTGGAAGACTAATACCAGGGTCTGAAGCTCTTCCTACCCAATCATTCCTTCCCTCTTCTCTCCTTTCACTGGCATCAGACCTGCCTACTTCTGCTCCATATTTAGAAAGGTATTTGGCATATAAGAAGTATAAGCTCACATTATATATATCATCAAACTACGGATATAGCATTTATGTGGATCTTAGAAATTTGGGCACAAATTGAACTTGTGATCTATTAAAAATTAAATACTTAGCATCTTTAGGACTTGCTTCCTTTTGTCAATGTAAGAAATGAATTAGATAAATTATACTATTAATACCATCTCCAAAATTTCCTTTTTCTCTGACACCTATTGCACTTTCTAAAATAGAGGAATTATTTTTCTGTACCAGAGTCTTATAGTAGAAAAGAACTTAAGTCCAACTCCCTCATATATCAGATGAGAAAACCAAGACATTGGAAAAAATACATTACTTGTCCAAGAATACAAACATGTTAGTTGTATAGTTAGAGCTGGAACCCATTTGTTAGCTTGAAGAATTAAATTTTTTTTTACATCTTTATTGGAGTATAATTGCTCTACAATGTTGTGTTAGTTTCTGCTGTATAACAAAGTGAATCAGCTATATGTATACATATATCCGCATATCCCCTCCCTCTTGCGCCTCCCTCCCACCCTCCCTATCCCACCCCTCTAGGTGGACAGACACAAAGCACCAAGCTGAGCTCCCTGTGCTATGCAGCTGCTTCCCACTAGCTATCTATTTTACATTTGGTAGTGTGTATATGTCAATGCTAGTCTCTCACTTTGTCCCAGCTTCCCCTTCTAACTCTTCACAGACCCTATCTTAAGTCGGTTGTGGAACCTCATTCCCTCAAAAGACTGAAGGTGCAAGATCCTCCCAGCTGTGCAAAATAGTTTAGGAGGGGCTTATATGAATGAGAATGTCTTTGGGGTGAATTTGAAGACCTAATGTGTCTTAAATTGCCTGGTTTCCACAGAAGGCTGCAGTATGTCAAGTGCATTATATGAATGTGGTTACATTGGTATCTGAAATTTACACTGCAACGTGACCAATCTCTGTTGCCACTGAATTAGGATTTATATTAGTGACTAGTTTTTTTTTTATTTATTTATTTATTTATTTATTTATTTATTTATGGCTGTGTTGGGTCTTCGTTTCTGTGCGAGGGCTTTCTCTAGTTGCGGCGAGCGGGGGCCACTCTTCATCGCGGTGCGCGGGCCTCTCACTGTCGCGGCCTCTCCCGTTGAGGGGCACAGGCTCCAGACGCGCAGGCTCAGTAGTTGTGGCTCACGGGCCTAGTTGCTCCGCGGCATGTGGGATCCTCCCAGACCAGGGCTCGAACCCGTGTCCCCTGCATTGGCAGGCAGATTCTCAATCACTGCGCCACCAGGGAAGCCCTAGTGACTAGTTTTTGTTTCTTTTTGATCTCGAAACTACTTGAAATGAAATAACTGGGAAATTATGCTTCTAAACTTTTCTTTGGAAACTAATAATCATATAATTGGTAGGAAATTGGAAAACTCATCAGAGGTTGGATAGACCTATGGATATTAAAGAGCTAAAAAGTTCTGATAGACAAATGTAATATAACTTCATGGAAACATTTCTGAGTGTGATGTTAACAGCTAGAACATAAGTGTAATGTACTTTTTCAGCATGAAATAAAATAGAAAAAACTAAATAGGACAGATTGGGAATTCAAATCAGTGGTTTAATTTTGGTTTCAGGAATTTTTGTCATTTTGAGGAAAAAAGAATTTTGGCTCTCCAAAATAAACCTTCTTCAAAAATATTTTTGGTCCTCTACCTTTATTTATTTTCTTCTCTTTGGTGCATTACTTATTTATTATACAATTTATAACTTAGGTATTTAAGAAATGCTAGCGACTATTTCAATTGCATAATGACCTAGTGAATCTTGTTCAATGTGAGTTATTTAGGAAAAATATAAAATTGGAATTTTATTTTTTGTTTCATCAAAGGAAGGAAATATTATTTAAAACTTTTTGTTGATATTCTTTAAATAACATATCCTCTGTGTTTTAATATCTTGTGTTCATATTTTACCTTTTTCGAAGATACAATAATGCATAGGGTGATGGAGACTGAGAAATTTAAACTAAAGTTGTACGAATAAATTCCAAATGAAGGACAAAGGGAAATTAAGATGAAATATTATTTTAAATATCTATTTTGCACTGGGAAGATGTTATAATGTAGTTTCCTGGCCAAAAAAAAAAGAAGACCAGAGACCAAATGGAGAATAGAGAGCCATAAGAAATACATAAAAGCAAAACACAGAGGACTATAATTAGAATTATTACTTGGGTTTCTCAAAAAGAAGTGGAAAAGTGCAGAGGTTGTGACTGCAATTGAAGGAAATGAAGGTTTTACTTAGCTTTTAAAAATAACTGTTTGATAATTGCATAGCTTTCTTTCTAGGCTGTGTTAAGTACTTGACTTCCTAAAGAGTGAAGAGTAGTAATTACTGTGAAATCTAGTTGGATTAATGATAGAATTTCTTCACTCTTTTTTAAAATTATTCTACTTATTGTGTATTTAGGTTGATGTTTAAACTAACAAGTTCTTGTAAAAAATTTAGAGACTACAAAAATATTACAAAGAAGAATCTGAAAAAAGTTTTATTTCAAAATTACTCCAAATTACTTTTTCTATACATATATGGCTACATATATATTTTACCTAAAATCATATTTATTTTATAAAACATGCTTTTAAAATTTATGTATTTTTAATATTTTCCTAGTGATTTAGTCCTCTAAATTTGATTTTTATTGTTTGTAGTATTTCTAAACTTACAGGTTTAAAATAAGTAAGTAATAATTTCTATGTTAATAGCTTGCATTTTTAGAAATGTTTCAAATACAACTATTAAGAAAAGACTTGTACATAGTTTGTTTTCCAGGTATCTGATATTGTTATAATAAATCCTAAAAGCAGAATTATTTCTGGCTCAAAGTACATTATTAGTTTTATTTTGCAGCTCTTAGAACCTTCTTCAATTAGTTGAAATTTGAAGGCTATAATACAGCTAAGTTCTTAACTACACACACACAGATATACACACATATGTTCTTACTGTACTGCATTTTACCTTTCAATATATAATCCATTGTTTGTATTACTGTTTTTGTGAATGTGTGGGTGAAATTAAGATAAAGAGTGTAGATTTATTTATTAGCTTAATTTTATTTTCTGTGTTTTTCATTCTGATCCTTGGCCAACAACATTACTGTTTGCAGTGATATTCTCATTCATTTTAGTAAACAGGAGAAAGTACATCTTTGTTATTCATCTTGAAAAAATGTTTTGTAGAGTTTGGCATCCATATTAACCCAGTAAGTTCACTTTGTGAATATCTCAATGCTCTAATACTATTAGCATTTGAATTTAATTGATTTATTGGCTTGGCCAAAATGTTTGTTTGGGTTTTTCCAAAACGTGTTATGGAAAAAACTATCTTATAGTTTTACAGATAAATTTGGAATGGTATAATAGTTGTATATTATTAAATGTTATATCTACTTTAGCTTTTTATTATTTAGGTGAATTTTGTGCTTTTCGTAGGTACTTCATTTTTAAAGCTTATTCCTAACTACTCATTTTCATTTTTGTGTTGTTGTTTCTATGAATAAGGTATTTTCTCCTTATTTTCATAAATTAATCATTGTTTGTATATAGATAACATTGATTTTGCATAAGAAGGTTGTAAATACCAATGCTTCTAAATTATTTGATTTTAATATTTTTAGCTCATTTTCTCACTTTTCCAGATAGCTACCTTATTGCATATAATTGTATTTTCTCCTTTCTTCAAATATTGATAATCATTATATCTTTTTCATGTATTTGCATTGACCAGAGCTTCTCAAATAATCTCCAAAAAATGACAATGAAAGATGATGAGAATGATCTTTATTACTGACATTTATGCAACTATTTCTGTTTTATTTTAAAAATTAGATCTGTTGAAATGAGAGAGTTTTAAGAATGTATTATTTGCCTCTTATTTTTAAATTAATAGTATCAGGAATGTATGGAGAACATCAAGTACTAAGCCAAACCTGTGACTAGGTTACTCTCTTCCTTGTACAATTTAGTAGGTGTGATAGGAAGAATTCTAAAGTGGCTCCCAAGATTTTCCACCCTCTGGTGTCCACACCTTGTTCCCCATTACTGTGGTTATGATGTATGTCACTCTCATGATTAAGATATATTACATGGCACCGTAGACTTTAAGAAAGGGAGATTATTAAGGTGGGCCTGAATGGGTACATTTGAGGGAATGGTGTTTTCAGATAATATTCTCAACTTCTTTAGTCATTTTAAGTCTATGCAAGTTTTTAATTACTCTTGAAACAATTTAGCTAAGTTTACATTATTTTAAATTGTGCTTATTTTATTGGTATTTTGAAAATTCTTTTCTAAGTTGAAGTTTTTATTTACCTTAACATGATTTAAATTAGGCTCATTTTCTATTAATACCAAATCATAAGGGGTTTTTAAAACAATTTCAATGCTCAACTCTTGTAGGAATTTTTTTTTTATTCTTGGGTATCATTGTTTGAATTTTATAAAATTTGTTGTTTGGGGAGTATTTTAAAATGTGGAAAAGCACAGAAATGAAGATGAGACACATGTTCGTACATCCTGGAATTAATACTTGCTAATATTTATTTGGATTTATTTCATTGGTTTTCAATATAAGAAATAATGAAGTACAGATACATTTGAACTCCCTTCTCATCACCTCCATTTCCCTCTCATCATCATGTTCTTGCAGTGAACTCTTCAGTCCAGTACTCTACATTTGCATTCATACATTACATGTATAGTTTACTTTGTGCTTTAAAATTGTTATATCAGTTGTTTTATTCTTCACCCTGTTTTTGTTTTTGTTTTTTTACTAAATAAGTCTTAGAGTTTCAGCTTCATTGATAAATGGCAAGCTTTCTCATTCATATTTGATATCTTCCCTTGTATGCATTGCTGCATTTTGTTTATTAATTTCACTCTGTTAGAATAGTTATGTCATGTCATTGATATTCTGGCATTAGGGACTTGGACATTAGGGCTTTTATGAGTTTCCCTATGTGTATTCCTAGATGCAGAGTGATTGGATTGTAGAACAGGCACATTTAAAATTTTACCAGGTGTTCTAAATTGCCACACAATTTTGATATATCATTTTTCTCCCTCTAGTAATGTGGGTTTACTTCTACCTTCCCACTAAATAATGTACATTTAATATTTTCCAACATTAGTTTTATTACCAATCGGAGAAAACCAAAATCCCATTTTTTTGTTTTAATTTTAATTTTTCTGATTACAGGTGGCATAATCAGTCCTCCTCTTATGCATGTTGCTTATTTCTGTTCCTTTACTGTGAATTACCTATTTACATTATTTCACATTTTTAATTGAACACTTGTCTTTTTTTTTCATTATTCACATTTAGGACTACTTTATATATACAGGTAATGACCCTTTTTTGATTATATACATTATAATGCCCTCTCTCTCATTGTTTGTACTTACGCTTTTTTTCTACCTTTTAAATTGTATTTAAAATACATATTGAAAGTCTTCTCTGGAAAAATATCTATTCAGATCTTCCAGTATGTATTTTAAATACAATTAAAAATTTAGAAAAAATAGAAGATACGCATATGACTAAAAGGCATGTGAATTGGTGGAGTCAGTATGGAAGTTCCTTAAAAAACTGAAAATATAACTACCATATGATTCAGCAATTCTACTCTTGGGTATATATCTGGAAAAAAATGAAAACACTAATTCAAAAAGATACAGGCATCTTAATGTTCATAGCAGTACTATTTACGATAACAAAGATATGAAAGCAACCCAAGTGACCATCAACAGACAAATGGATAAATATGTGGGGTGTATATATATATATATATATATATATATATATATATATAAATGATGGAATGTTACTCAGCTATAAAATAAAGAGAATGAAATTCTCCCCTTTGTAGCAACATGGATGTACCTAGAGAATATTATGTTTAGTGAAATAAATCAGAGAAAGACAAATACTGTATGATATCACTTACATGTAGAATCTAAAAAGTAACACAATTGAATATTGATATATGCAAAATGAAAACAGACTCAGATATAGAAAACAAAGTAGTGGTTACCAATGGGGAGAGGGAAGGGAGGAGGGGCAAATTAGGAGTATGGGATTAAGAGATACAAACTACTATGTGTAAAGGAGATAAGCAACAAGGATGTATTTTGTAGCACAGGGAATTATAGTCACTATCATGTAATAACTTTTAATGGAGTATAATCTGTAAAAATACTGAATCACTATGCTGTACACCTGAAATTAGTATAATATTATAAATCAACTATACTTCAATAAAATAACAAAAATACATATATACATACATACATACTGAATATTGAAGCTCATTTTCTTGTTTTTTCAAGCTGGTCACAAATTTATCCACATTGTTTCTAATCATTATTATAAAAATTAACAAATATAATTTTTCTGTTGAGTTAAAATTTATTTCTTTAAAGTATGTCACTTTATAAAGAAAAATACTCAGAATATATTAGCAAAATATTTTTTTTAATATTACCCTCACTATATGTTATCCTTTAAATTCATATTTGTGGATATATTTCAAAATATATCATGCAGGTTGGATCATTGGAATGATAAAAATCTGTGTTTATCCATTTATTTCTCAAGTAAGAACAATTTGAGGAAAATGTGTTTCTTGAATATTATGCTTTGTGTTTGTTTTCTAAAATGTCTTATTTTTATATAAGTTGAGTCATTTCAAACCACATAATGTAGTGCAATGAAATGTAACAAACATGACAAGAGAGAGACACTTCCTTCTCTGGAAAAAAATATGGATATTCTTCACAGTATTTACTCTGCATACATTTTATTTCAACCAGCTGCTTTTCCAAATCTTCATCTAAACTGATTTTGCAACTAATTGCTTAGTTCTCTTTTTTCCTACCAGGCAATACAAGTGTACTCTTAATGAAAAAGACACTTTTGAAATAAAATATATAAAGTGTTAAATGTTAAAACTCTTTACCACTTATTTTTGAATTAGTGTTTAACTTCCTAGTTTCAGTCTCTAAAACTAGGTACGACTGAAACTGACACAAGAATTGAAATAATGCCATCAATCATTGAATAAATATCCATTTATTTACTTTGTATATTTTTTAAAACACAGATACATTATGGCAGAGGGTAATGGTTTTCAAGATTCAAAGTCAAATGAAAAATATTATCTCCAACCTGACTATGATTTATTTTCCGAAGTGCAGTTTGCTTCTGCGTGTCAAACTAACTATGAAATTCTGTCTTTTGACCAGATTAAGTTGAGTGGGGGGTTGTATGAGTGTGTGTGTGTGTGTGTGTGTGTGTGTGTGTGTGTGTGTGTGTTTGTGTGTGTGTGTGTGTGGTGGGTACCATTAATAGCCTCATTTAACTTCTTCTGCTATTGTTTAAACAATCCTGGTTGTTTCTAAACCTACTGTTTGCGTTTGGATTTACTATAGAAAGAAAACATGCCATTTTCTCCAGAGTTTCTGTCAAATTCTGACATTTTCTTTTCCTTTCCATAAATCTGAAAAACGGTCTGTTTAACACTCCTATTTGTGCCTTCAAAGGACTCTTACACCCATCCTCTATAAAATAATTCACTTCTGTGACTTACAAGTGACTTATTCTGTTAGGAGTGACCAATATTAATTTTTGGCAAACTTTTGTCAAAGTCTTAAGGACTATTATAATATCTCGTAGGGTATTTTATCACACTAATACCGAATAATTGAGTCCTTCTCTTCATGAGTATCTCTTGGTCCAGTATTGCTATTATTTTAATACACTGCCAAATATTATTTAGCAACATTACATTTAGGGTTTTTGTTTACATCTTTATTGGATTATAATTGCTTTAAAATGTTGTGTTAGTTTCTGCTGTACAACAAAGTGAATCAGCTATATGTATACATATATACCCTCCCTCTAGAGCCTCCCTCCCACCCTCCGCATCCTACCCCTCTAGGTGGTCACAAAGCACCGAGCTGATCTCCCTGTGCTATGCAGCTGCTTCCCACTAGCTATCTGTTTTACACATAGTAGTGTATATATGTCAGTGCTACTCTCTCACTTCTTCCCAGCCTCCCTTTCCCCGCCGTGTCCTCAAGTCCATTCTCTACGTATGTGTCTCTATTCCTGCCCTGCCACTAGGTCCATCAGTACCATTTTTCTAGATTCCATATTTATGTGTTAATATACAGTATTGGTTTTTCTCTTTCTGCCTTATTTCACACTGTATGACAGACTCTAGGTCTGTCCACCTTACTACAAATGACTAATTTCATTCCTTTTTATGGCTGAGTTATATTTCACTGTATATATGTGCTACATCTTCTTTATCCATTCATCTGTCGATGGACATTTAGGTTGCTTCCATGTCCTGGCTATTGTAAATAGTGCTGCAATGAACATTGTGGTACATGTATCTTTTTGAATTATGGTTTCCTTAGGGTATATGCCCAGTAGTGGAATTACTGGGTCATATGATAGTTCTATTTTTAGTTTTTTAAGGAACCTCCATACTGTTCTCCATAGTGGCTATATCAATTTACATTCCCACCAACAGTGCAAGAGGGTTCCCTTTTCTCCACACCCTCTCCAGCATTTATTGTTTGTAGATTTTTTGATGATGGCCATTCTGGCCGGTGTGAGGTGATACATCACTGGGGTTTTGATTTGCATTTCTCTAATGATTAGTAATGTCGAGCATCTTTTCTTTTGCCCTTGGCCATCTGTGTGTCTTCTTGGAGAAATGTCTAGTCAGGTCTTCCACCCATTTTTGGATTGGGTTGTTTGTTTTTTTATATTGAGCTGCATGAGCTGCTTGTATATTTTGGAGATTAATCCTTTGTCATTTAGGCTTTGACTCACTAATTACTGGTATAATCGGCATGAATTTTTATTTTTCTCATTTCTGACAGGTTTTAATGTCTATTAATGATGAATACAAACACCCATACACAGTTACACACACACATCAAAAAAAATGTTTTGATTAATACAAACACAAACACAAAATTTTCTAGTCTCTGGAAAATTTTAATGTGATCCAAGTAATTTTCTCCTTAATGGTCTCAGTGAATTTACCTTGCCACTTTATTGCTTGATTGCTCTTTTGTAGTTTTATTATCTATTCCTCTGTACCTGCCATTCTATTTTGCTTACATTTTGTTTCTTTTATGATATATTGACTATATATACTCTATTGATGTAATATTTCTATATGTTTATATATCTGTAATAATATATGTATATTTTATATATTAGTAGATTTTTGGCTTTTTCAATTAAGAAGCTCAGATTTAACAATGTATTGGTTATAATGATTTTCTAGTAATTCATGATTACTTAATTATATCTTTATTATTTACCTTCATTTACTTTTAACATTTTCACTTATTGATTTATTTATTCAACGAATTGGTTCTTTAAAAATTCTTATGCATAGAACCGAAAATTGATTTTTTTGATAAAGCAGATTTTAGTGTTCATTCTAATTAATAATTTAAAAATATATTTCAACCCTTTTTACTTTAAGATACTGTATTAGTTTCCTATAGCTGCTGTAACAAATGACAACAACTTGGCTTAAAGCAACAGAAATTTATTCTCTTACAGTTCTGTTGGGCAAAAGTCTGAAATTATACCACTGTGATGAAATTAAGATGTCAGCAGGGCCATGCTCGCTCCAGAAGCTCTAGGGAAGAATCTGTTCCTTACCTCTTCCAGCTTCTGTTGCCTACAGAATATGTTAGTTTGTAGCTGTAGCAGTCCAGTCTTCAAAGCTAGCATTTCAAATCTCTCTCTGCTCCATCTTCACTTTGTCTTCTCTCTGTGTGTCAGATCTCCCTCTGCTCTCCTCTTATAAGAAGTATACATGTGATGGCAGTTAGAGCCTACCCAGGTAATCCAGGAAAAACTCTATCTCAATATTATTAAATTAATCACATCTGCAAACACGCCCCCCCCCCCTTTAAAAAAAGCAATATAAGGTAACAGTCACAGGTTCCAGGGATTAAGACATGGATATCTTCAGGGGGTTCATTCTCAGCTTACTGTGTATTATTTTCTTTGCATTTATCAGTTTCTTTACGATCTACCTTTTAATTATGGCTTAGTTTCACTGAAGTATCATGCACATGGAATGGAAACAGAAATTCTTTCACTCACGTACTTGTGCCCCTCTTCAGTGTTTATTCTTTTCAACAAGTCCTTACCCAGAGGAACTCAGAACATGTGCTTATTTATTGTATGACTATGAAATCTCTGCTTTTAGAATCTTCTCATTTAATTGTGGCACCTAATTGCTTTATCCAAGTTTTCTCTGCTAATACTGTGGGTTCTTTTGTTAGCTTGCTGAAATTAAGTACATATTTGATATTTTGTTTGTTTTCCTCCTTGGTCTTGGTCTTTAGAACATAAAATAACAGGAAATTTAAAAACAGCATTATACTATATTTTTTGTAGAAATGAAATAGTAACTGAATTATAAAACAAAACAGTCACTATAAAACTATTTATAAGAGCAAAGAATGGAAATACGCATGTTTTAACACAGGAATTGTTTAATAGGCTATGTTAACTCCATATGATAGGTAATTCTATGCTTCAAAAAATACATTTTGTAGAATATTTAATAGCATGGAAAATGGTAACAATATAGTGATGAAGAATAAAGCGAGCTATAAAGGAGCAAGAACACAATGATTTCATTTTAAAAAATAGGTATTTTGAAATACTTTTAGATTTACAAAAGAGTTGAAAAATAGTTGAGAGTTCTATATGCCTTTCCCACAGCTTATACTGCATCTTACATAACCGTGAAACAATTATCAAAACTAACAAATTATCATTTACACATTCTACCAAGTTAGAAAATAAAGAAAATTTTGATTTCACTGTTTTTTTCACACTAATATTCTTTTTATTTTCCTGCATCCAATCCAGGAGACCACTTTGCATTTAGCCATCACGTCTCCTAAGTCTTCTCCAATCCATTATAATTTTTCATGTTTCCTTGTTTGTCACAGCCTTGACACTTTTGAATAGTACTGGGCAAGTATTTTATAGAATGTTTCACAGACTGGGTGTGTCTGACGTTTTCTCATGAGCAGTACGGCTATGGCTGTTTAGCAAGACTACCATAGAAGTAACTGCCCTTCTCATCACATCATATCAGGGGGTAAGATGTCAGTTGGATTTACAGGTGATGCTGACTTTGAACACTTGGGTAGAGTGGTGTCTCCCAGATTTGTGCACTCTGCAGTTACTGTTTTTACCTTTCTATTTATCAAAAGTGACTGACTAATTTTAGCCCATACTCAAGAATGTGGGTTCTCTTGGTGGGACAGGTATCAAAGAATTTGTGAGCAAAGTTAAAGCATCCACAACAATGGACGAATATTTTTAAGAATAAATGTTCAGGGTATACAAATATCCTGTTTTTCCTTAAAGTTTCTCCCACATTCGCATTCATCCACAGATCTTGCCTGCAGCAATGGTCACTGTGGTGTTCTACTGGTGATTTTCAATTTTCCTCATTAGAATTCGGTAAAGAGGAATTTTTTCTTCCCCAATAATCTATTACTGTAATTATTTATTTATATCAGTATGGTCTTATGGATATATTTTATTTGGAAGGCTATAATCCAACACAATTGCTCTTTATATTGTTCCTTGAATTGTGCCAGCCTTGGCCATTGGGAGTTCTGTCCAGTTAGCACTTGCTTCCTTGTGAATATGTCTCACTTTTTTCTTTTTTATCTTTTTTAAGTTGTTTATTTGTATGTCTGTTTATTTGAACGATCTCTTGCTATCTGGTGCTATAATATGCTCCAGATTTATATTTATCTTCCTCCATCCTAGAATCAGCCGTTTATCAGGAAGCCCTGGTTCCTTTTATTGAGAATGGTATTTTAAAACTAAGATCTGGAGAGGGCAGAGTCAAGATGTTGTACTAGGAGGATGTGGAATTCACGTCTCCTCACAACTAAGGCATTTACCAGGCACCGGTGGGGAACCATGGACACCTAAGGGGATGGGAAGAATCACCAGCAACGGGTTTGTGGGGTCTTGGTACCCAGGCTGGAGGTTGGGCCTGAGCTCTGGTGGTGGCAGCTCTGAGTCAAAATTGCTGGACTAACAGAGAACCTCAGACCCCGGGGAGTATCAATCAGAGTGAGGTCTCCCAGAGTTCCTCATCTCAGCACCAAGACCCGGCTCTGTCCAACTGCCTGCAAACTCCAGAGCTGGACATCTCAGGCCAAACAATCAGTAAGACAGGAATGCAGCACCACCCATCGAAAAAAAAAAGAAAAATGAAACGACAAAAATATATGTTACAGACGAAGGAGCAAGGTAAAAACCTACAAGACCACATAAATGAAGATGAAATAGGCAAACTATCTGAAAAAGAATTCAGAGTAATGATAGTAAAGATGATCCAAAATCTTGGAAATAGAATGGAGAAAATACAAGAAACGTTTACCAAGGATCTAGAAGAACTAAAGAGCAAACAAACAATGATGAACAACACAATAAATGAAATTAAAAATACTCTAGAAGGAATCAGTAGCAGAATAACTGAGGCAGAAGAATGGATAAGTGACCTGGAAGATAGAGTGGTGGAAATAACTACCACAGAGCAGAATAAAGAAAAAAGAATGAAAATAATTGAGGACAGTCTCAGAGACCTCTGAGACAACATTAAATGCACCAACATTCAAATTATAGGGGTCGCAGAAGAAGAAGAGGAAAAGAAAGGGTCTGAGAAAATATTTGAAGAGATTATAGTGGAAAACTTCCCTAACATGGGAAAGGAAATAGTCAGTCAAGTCCAGGAAGCAGAGAGAATACCATAAAGGATAAACCCAAAGAAAAACACGCCGAAACACATATTAATCAAACTGTCAAAAATTAAATACAAAGAAAAATATTAACAGCAGCAACGGAAAAGCAACAAATAACATGCAAGGGAATCCCCATAAGGTTAACAGCTGATCTTCCAGCAGAAACTCTGCAAGCCAGAAGGGAGTGACAGCACATATTTAAAGATGAAAGGGAAAAACCTACAACCAAGATTACTCTATCCAGCAAGGATCTCGATGGAGAAGTTAAAACCTTTACAGATAAGCAAAAGTTAAGAGAATTCAGCACCACCAAACCAGCTTTACAACAAATGCTAAAGGAACTTATCTAGGCAGGAAACAAAAGGAAGGAAAAGACAGAGAAAAACAAACCCAAAACAATTAAGAAAACTGTAATAGGAACATACATAACGATAATTACCTTAAATATAAATGGATTAAATGCTCCAACCAAAAGACATAGACTGGCTGAATGTATACAAAAACAAGACCCATATGTATGCTGTCTACAAGAGACCCACTTCAGACCTAGGGACACATACAGACTGAAAGTGAGGGGATGGAAAAAGATAATCCATGCAAATGAAAATCAAAAGAAAGCTGGAGTAGCAATTCTCATATCAGACAAAATAGACTTTAAACTAGAGACTATTACAAGATACAAAGAAGGACACTGCATAATGATCAAGGGATCAATCCAAGAAGAAGATAAAAACAATTGTAAATATTTATGCACCCAACATAGGAGCACCTCAATACATAAGGCAAATGCAAACAGCCATAGAAAGGAAAATCAACAATTACACAATACTAGTAGGGGACTTTAACACCCCACTTTCACCAATGGACAGATCATCCAAAATGAAAATAAATAAGGAAACACAAGCTTTATATGATACATTAAACAGGGTGGACTTAATTGATATTTATAGGACATTCCATCCAAAAACAACAGAATACACTTTCTTCTCAAGTGCTCATGGAACATTCTCCAGGATAGACCATATCTTGGGTCACAAATCAAGCCTTGGTAAATTTAAGAAAATTGAAATCATATCAAGTATTTTTTCCGACCACAACGCTATGAGACTAGATATCAATTGCAGGAAAAAAACTATAAAAAATACAAACCCATGGAGGCTAAACAATACACTACTAAATAACCAAGAGATCACTGAAGAAATCAAAGAGGAAATCAAAAACTACCTAGAAACAAATGACAATGAAAACATGACGACCCAAAACCTATGGGATGCATCAAAAGCAGTTCTAAGAGGGAAGTTTATAACAATACAATCCTACCTTAAGAGACAAGAAAAAAAATCTCACAAAACAACCTAACCCCACACCTAAAGCAATTAGAGAAAGAAAAAAAAAAACCCAAAAAACCAAAGTTAGCAGAAGGAAAGAAATCATAAAGATCAGGTCGGAAATAAATGAAAAAGAAATGAAGGAAACAATAGCAAAGATCAATAAAACTAAAAGCTGATTCTTTGAGAAGATAAACAAAATTGATAAACGATTAGCCACACTCATCAAGAAAAAAGGAGAAAACTCAAATCAACAGAATTAGAAATGAACAAAGGAGAAGTAACAACTGACACTGCAGAAATACAAAGGATCATGAGAGATTACTACAAGCAACTATATACGCCAATAAAATGGACAACCTGGAAGAAATGAACAAATTCTTATTAGAAAAGCACAACCTTCCGAGACTGAACCAGGAAGATATAGAAAATATAAACCGACCAATCACAAGCACTGAAATTGAAACTGTGATTAAAAGTCTTCCAACAAACAAAAGCCTGGGACCAGATGGCTTCACAGGCGAATTCTATCATTTAGAGAAGAGCTAACACCTATCTTTCTCAAACTCTTCCAAAATACAGCAGAGGGAGGAACACTCCAAACTCATTCTACAAAGCCACCATCACCCTGATACCAAAACCAGACAAAGATGTCACAAAGAAAGAAAACTACAGGCCAATATCTCTGATGAACATAGATGCAAATATCCTCAACAAAATACTAGCAAACAGAACCCAACAGCACATTAAAAGGATCATACAATATGATCAATGGGGTTTATCCTAGGAATGCAAGGATTCTTCAATATAGGCAAATCAATCAATGTGATACACCCTATTAACAGATTGAAGGGTAAAAACCATATGATAATCTCAATAGATGTCGAAAAAGCTTTTGACAATATTCAGCACCCATTTATGATAAAAACTCTCCAGAAAGTAGGCACAGAGGGAACCTACCTCAACATAATAAAGGCCATAAATGACAAACCCACAGCCAACATTGTTCTCATGGTGAGATACTGAAACCATTTCCTCTAAGATCAGGAACAAGACCAGGTTGCTCACTCTCACCACTATTTTTCAATATAGTTTTGGAAGTCCTAGCCACAGCAATCAGAGAAGAAAAAGAAATAAAAAAGGAATCCAAATTGGAAAAGAAGAAGTAAAGCTGTCACTGTTTGCAAATGACATGATACTATACATGAAGAGTCCTAAAAGATGGTACCAGAAAACTACTAGAGCCAATCAATGAATTTGGTGGAGTAGCAGGATACAAAATTAATGCACAGAAATCTCGTGCATTCCTATACACTAATGTTGAAAAATGTGAAAGAGAAATTGAGGAAACACTCCCATTTACCACTGCAACAAAAAGAATAAAATACCTAGGAATAAACCTACCTAAAGAGACAAAAGAACTGTATGCAGAAAACTATAAGACACTGATGAAAGAAATTAAAGATGATACAAATAGATGGAGAGATACACCATGTTGTTGGATTGGAAGAATTAACATTGTGAAAATAACTATACTACCCAAAGCAATCTACAGATTCAGTGCAATCCCTATCAAACTACCAACGGCATTTTTCACAGAACTAGAACAAAAACTTTCACAACTTGTATGGAAACACAAAAGACCCCCAATAGCCAAAACAATCTTCAGAAAGAAAAACAGAGCTGGAGGAATCAGGGTTCCGGACTTCAGACTGTACTACAAAGCTACAGTAATGTATACAGTATGGTACTGGCACAAAAACAGAAATATAGATCAATAGAACAGGATAGAAAGCCCAGAGATAAACCCACGCACATATGGTTACCTTATCTTTGATAAAGGAGGCAGGAGTATACAATGGAGAATAGACAGCCTCTTCAATAAGTGGTGTTGGGAAAACTACATGTAAAAGAATGAAATTAGAACACCCTAACACCATACACAAAAATAAACTCAAAATAGATTAAAGACCTAAATGTAAGGCCAGACACTATAAAACTCTTAGAGGAAAACATAGGCAGAACACTGTATGACATCAATCACAGCAAGGTCCTTTTTGACCCACCTCCTAGAGAAATGGAAATAAAAACAAACATAAACAAATGAGACCTAATGAAACTTAAAAGCTTTTGCACAGCAAAGGAAACCATAAACAAGATGAAAAGACAACCCTCAGAAAGGGAGAAAATATTTGCAAATGAATCAGTGTACAGTGGATTAATCTCCAAAATATATAAACAGCCCATGTAGCTCAATATTAAAAAAACAAACAGTCCAATCCAAAAATGGGCAGACCTAAGTAGACATTTTTCCAAAGAAGACATGCAGATGCTCAAGAAGCACATGAAAAGCTGCTCAACATCACTAATTATTACAGAAATGCAAATCAAAACTACAATGAGGTATCACCTCATGCCAGTTAGAATGGGCATCATCAGAAATCTACAAACAACAAATGCTGGAGAGAGTGTGGAGAAAAGGGAACCCTCTTGCACTGTTGGTGGGAATGTAAATTGATATAGCCACTATGGAGAACAGTATGGAAGTTCCCTTAAAAACTAAAAGTAGAATTACCATACGACCCAGCAATCCCACTACTGAGCATATACCCTGAGAAAACCATAATTCAAAAAGAGTCATGTACCACAATGTTCATCGCAGCACTATTTACAATAGCCAGGACATGGAAGCAACCTAAGTGTCCATCGACAGATGAATGGATAAAGAAGATGTGGCACATATATACAATGGAATATTACTCAGCCATAAAAAGAAACGAAATTGAGTTATTTGTAGTGAGGTGGATGGACCTAGAGTATGTCATACAGAGTGAAGTAAGTCAGAAAGAGAAAAATAAATATCATATGCTAACACATATATTTGGAATCTAAAAAAAAATGGTTGTGATGAACCTAGGGGCAGGACAGGTATAAAGACACAGACGTAGAAAATGGACTTATGGACATGGGGAAGGGGAAGGGGAAGCTGGGATGAAGTGAGAAAGTAGCAATGATATATATACACTACCAAATATAAAATAGATAGCTAGTGGGAAGCAGCTGCATAGCATAGGGAGATCAGCTCGGTGCTTTGTGACCACCTAGAAGGGTGGGATACGGAGGGTGGGAGGGAGATGCAAGTGGGAAGGGATATGAGGATATACTTATGCATATAGCTGATTCACTTTGTTATATAGCAGAAGCTAGTACAACATTGTAAAGCAATTATACTCCAATAAAGATGTAAAAAAAAAAACCTAAGATCTCGGTGCTAGACATGCTTGTTGCTACTGGGGTTTCCTACTTCTAGGCCCTCTCTATTGTCCAAGCTAGAAAAAATGTAGTATGTTTATTAGCTCATATATACACAAATATCTGTATTTATTTCAGCATCTGTATGAGTTTATATATATGCACATGCATATATATAAATATGTGTTTGCCTGTTTATTTATCATGTTTTTTAACATATTTATTGGAGTATAATTGCTCTAAAATGGTGTGTTAGTTTCTGCTTTATAACAAAGTGAATCAGCCATACATATACATATATCCCCGTATCTCCTCCCTCTTGCATCTCCCTCCCACCCTCCCTCTCCCACCCCTCTAGGTTTTCACAAAGCGCTGAGCTGATCTACCTGTGCTATGCGCTGCTTCCCACTAGCTATCTATTTTACATTTGGTAAGTGTATATATGTCCATGCCACTCTCACTTCATCCCAGCTTACCCTTCCCCTCCCCGTGTCCTCAAGTCCATTCTCTACATCTGCTTCTTTATTCTTTTCCTGCCTCTAGGTTCTTCAGAACCTTTTTTTTTTTTTTTAGATTCCATATATATGTATTAGCATATGGTATTTGTTTTCCTCTTTCTGACTTATTTCACTCTGTATGACAGACTCTAGGTCCATCCACCTCACTACAAATAACTCAATTTCGTTTCTTTTTATGGCTGAGTAATATTCCATTGTATATATGTGCCACATCTTCTTTATCCATTCATCTGTCGATGGACACTTAGGTTGCTTCCATATCCTGGCTATTGTAAATAGAGGTGCAATGAACATTGTGGTACATATCATATTTATTTAAACTCCTTTCTCTGACTGTAATCCAGCACAAAATGTTTTATTATAGGCCTTCCCCCATTGCTTATTTGTAACCTTTTTCTCTGGCAGTGAACAGCCTGGCTCCCATCATTTATTTAAAATTGATTTACTTATTCATTCTACCCTGGTATACATCTAGAGATGTTTCAGAATGACTAAACCATAATCCAGTGAGGAACAGATTTGCCAAGTAGAGTACAGTGTTTATATACAATTCCTTTTGTCTTTAGCCTTTAAAAAATCCAGTTAAAACACTGCCTACAAAGTAACTGCTGTGAATTCCTTTTCCCCCACCTCTTTCAGTGAGGTTGCCTCATGCATTTGTAAGACAAATATAATAATTTGTCACCATCTGCATTCAATTCTGGGATCCCTTGATATTCTGGTTGATTTTTTAATTGAAATATTACATTCACTCTTTGTGGTGTAAAATCATACAGGTTTTGAAAAATGCATACAATCATGCATACAGTACCACAGAGACATTTCCATCACCCTAAAAATCCAATTGTGCAGCTTCTTTTTAGCAAACACCTCTTACCCTTCCTCCCATCTTAATTATAGTCTCTTTTACAACTGTACTTTTGCTTTTTCCAGAATTCCATATAAATGGAATCATACAATATGTAGCCTTGAGGTTCTGGCTTCTTTCACATAGCTAAATGTATTCACGCATAGGTTGTGTGAATCAGTGGTTCTTTTAATTTTAATTACAGTTGTCCCTCAGTATCCAAGCGGGGGATTGGTTTCAGCACCATGGATTGGTACCAAAATCCACAAATACCCAAGTCTCATATATAAATAGCATAGTATTTGCATATAATCTACCCACATCTTCCCATTTTAATTCCTCTCTAGTATACTTATAATACCTAATACAATGCAAATGCTATATAAATAGTTCCTGGCATACAGCAGATTCAAGTTTTACTTTTTGGAATTTTCTGGAATTTTTTTTTTTGAATATTTTCAATCCACAGTTGGTTGAACCCACAGACGCGGAGGGCTGACTGTACTACATTGCAGTACATTGTATGGCTTACCATAGTTAGTTTATCTGTTGACATGCTAGCCATGTGACTGTGTAACTTTTTTGCTCTCAGTTTGAGGCAATTATGAAAAACATTGCCTGTACACATTCTAACATAGATTTTGGTGTGAATATGTTTTCAACTCGGATAAGTATCTAAAAGTAGGAATTCTAGGTCGTATGGTAAGTCTGTGTTTATGAGAAAATATCAAACTCTTTTCCAAAGTGTGGAGATTTCATTTTCACCAGAAATGGCTGAGAGTTCCTCTTGCTCTGCACACTCTCAGGAATTCATGCTTTTATCTTTTTATCTTTTTTAAAATATTTTTTCTTCATTGCCCTTTTAATAGGTAGGTAGTGGCCTATCTTTGTAGGTTTAACTTCTATTTCCCTAAAGACTAGTATCATTAAGTATGTTTTATCATGTTTGGTGAAGTATCTGTTCAGATATTTCTCTGCTCATTTTTTAATTAGGTTGTTTTCAGTTTTAATTTTGTTGAGCTTTCAGTGTTCTTTATATAGCTCAGATATAAGTCCTTTACCAGATATTTGAATCACAAATATTTTCTTCTAGTCTGTGGCTTGCATTTTCCTTCCCTTAATGTTGTCTTTTAAAGGATAAAGTTTTTTTTGAATTTCTGATAAAGTCCAATTTATCATTTTCTCTTCTACAAATTATCATTGTAGTGTCATATATAAAAATATGTTGCCCAACTCACAATCATGAAGATTTTCTTCAGTGTTTTCTTCTAAAGTTCTATAGTTTTACGTGTTAAATTTAGGACAATGATCCATTTGAGTTAATTCTGATGTAAGATGTGAGATTATATTCAAGTTACTTTTGTTTTTCCTATGTGGACGTATCCTTCTGGTATCCTTAACAATACTATCTATTCTCCACTGAATTTTCTTTAAAAGTTTTAAAATTATCAGTCTATATCTGTGTAGTCTTTATCCGCACTCTCTAGTCTGTTCCTATGAGCTATCTGTCTATCCCTTAGCCAATACAACAATCTTAATTACTAAAGCTTTATAGTAAGTCTTGAAATCAAGAAGTGTGAGTCCTCCAAATTTGTGTGTGTGTTTCAAGAATAATTTTGGCTCTTCTAATTCCTTTGCCTTTTTCATCTTAATTTTAGAATCAGCTTGTTAAAAAATCTGGTATCTACAAAAGAGTTTGCTGGGATTTGGATTTGGATTGCACAGTATCTATAGATCCAATTGCAGAGGGTGAACATCTTAACAGTATTGTCTTCCAATCCATTAGGTTTTATTGATTTCTTGCATTAGTGTTTTGTAGTTATGAACATACAGATTCTGTACATATTTTGGTAGATTTATATCTAAGTATTCATATTCTGTTTTTGGAGTGCTATTTTAAACGCATTGTTGTTGCTGTTTGTGTGTGTGTCTGTTAATAGACACTATTTTTTTAGAGCACTTTTAGGTTCCCAGCAAGGTTGAGCAGAAAGTACACAAAATTCACATTACCCTCTGCCTTCACAAACACACAGCCGCCTCTACTATCAACATCCTGTGCCGCAGTGGTACACTTATTACAGTCGATGAACCAACATTGGCATATCATTATCAACCAAAGCCCATGGTTTACATTTGGGTTCATTCTTGATATTGTACGTTCTGTAGGTTTTGACAAATGTATAATGACATATATCCAGAATTTTCATATCATGCATAATAGTTTCACTGCCCTAAAATTCCTCTGTGCTCTGCCTGTTCATCTCTGCCTGCCTCTGAACCCCTGGCAACCATTGATTTTACTGTCACAATAGTTTTGCCTTTTCCAGAATATCATTTACTTAGGATTATGTGGTATGAAGCCTTTGCAAATTGCCTTTTTTTCACTTAGTAGTACACATTCCATATCTTTTCAACTTAATAGCTCATTTCTTTTCAATGTTGAATAATATTGTATGGGTATACCATTGTTTGTTTATCCATTCATCTCCTGAAGAGCATTTTGGTTGCTTCCAAGTTTTAGCAATTATGAATGAAGCTGCTATAAACATTCATGTGCATATTTTTGTATGAACTGAATCTTTTTGTTTTAAATTCTAATTGTACTCTGCTGGCATATAGGAATATGATTGAGATTTGTATGTTGATCTTGAATCCTATAATCTTATTCACCTTGTTCGTTAATTCTAGCAATTCTTTTTAGATTTGTTAAGATTAAATTTTATTTTACTCTTTTCTTTTCAATCTATATGCATTGTGTTTTCTTTCCTTTTGCACTGGCTCGCTCTACCTTTGTCATGTTGAATAGGAGTCATAAGTAAGAACATTTTTGTTCTGTTCCTTCTCTTGGAAGAAGCAATCAGTCTCTCACCAATAAATATAAAGTCAACTGTATCTTTATTCAAGATCATTCTGGCTAAAAAATGAATCAATATTACTGGCCTTTTCAAAGAACTAGCTTTTGTTTTCATTGATTTCCCCTATTTTTCTGTTTTTAATTACACTGACTTCTGTTCTAAACTTCATTATTTCTTACTTTTGCTTGCTTTATGTTTAATGTGCTTTTCTTTCTTAAGTTTCTCAGTAACACAAGCAACTTTTGTTACAGATTTTAGATCTTTTTTTTCAAATATAAGAATTTAATGCTATAAATTTTCTTCTAATCACTGATTTACCTGCACCCCACAAATTGTGATATGTTGTATTTTATTATATTTTTACTTCAAAATATTTTAGAATTTCCTCTAGATTATCTTTTCAGTCTATGGGTTATTTAGAAGGATTGTTTTTAAATTTTCAAATATTGGGGAATTTTCCAGATATCTTTCTATTATTGTGTTCAGGTTTAATTATATTACATTTTAGGAACATATATTGTATAATGTACATTATTTTAAATTTGTTCAAGTGTGAATTATGGCCTTTCTTTCTGAATATTCCATGTACACTGAAGAAGAACGTATATTCTGTTGTTGTTGGGTGGATTGTTATACAAATGTCAATTAGAATAAGTTGGTCAGTAGTGTTTTGCAGGTCATCTATGTCTGAACTGATTTTCTGCCTGATTGGTCTCTCAATTGCTGTGAGAGGAGTGTTGAAGTCTCCAATTATAATTGTGGATTTATCTATTTCTCCTTTCATACTTATCTATTTTTATCTCATGTGTTTTCAAGTTCTATTGTATATTACATACATAATTAGGATTGTTATGCTCTTGGAAATTGAGCATCAGGCAATGACTCTCTTCAACCCTGACAATATATCCATCTTGTTTTCCCCAGGTTTTCAATGATTATTTTGGGTTTACAACATACATTCTGAAGTAATCTAAATCCACTTTTAATAATATTATGTGGCTTGGCTTACAGTGTAAGAATTTTATTATTTTCCCAATTAATCCCTCCCATCCTTTGTGCTGTTGTTGTCAAACCTTTCATTTTTTCTCATGCTATAAACATAATACATTGTTCTAACTTTTGCTGCAAAAGTTAGTCTTCTTTTAGAGCAAAATTAAAACATTTTATTTTCATTAATTTCATTTCTGAAGCTCATCGTCTCTTTATAGAGATCCATGTTTTGGCTAAATTTTACTCTTTCTGGCTAAATAATTTATCCCCATCTTCTCTGTGATAATCATGCAGGGAAAATGTAACAGGTTACAACTCCATATGCCTGAAGACCTCGGAGGCTTCACACTATTTCACTATCCAACACTTGGCTTTTAGCACTTTGTTAAACATTTCTAGCTGAATCATTTTACTGGCTTATATGGCATTCCACAGTATTTGCCCCAAGAAAGCAAATCCTGGGGTTTTGTTTCTTTCAACAAACTCCTGTCTCTCTCCCGATTTAGAGTTAGTTGTTTGCCCTGTTATGTCAGTTCACCCATGGCTTCAAAAAAAGATAATTTACAATTTTCCTAGCACTTTTTTTTTTCTTATAAGGATAGGAACAACAGTCACTCCAACTCTACATCTCTCACCTGAAACCAGAAGTTCAGTAATTTTGTTTTGAATATAGATATAAGAAAAAGTCAGTTTACTTCAAAGATAACAATATCTGTTTATAAAATGTAGGTTCACATATTGAGCCTTTCTACAATATAGTAAAATTTCCCTGTAATTATCATAATCAGAAAAATATTATTAAAATTATAGGATTATGAATACAGTGTAGTGAATATTAAAAAAGAGGAATTAGAATAGAGGTTTGTAGGGGAAAATAGTATATTTGAGAATAAGTATTTAAAAATATGGTTATGAGAAACCATAGATAAAAATGTACTTATTTCTAGCTCTTGCTATTTCAAAAAATTATTAGTATAAACACACATTAGTATAAAAGAGCACATTTTGACAAATAGTGTCTGCTTTTTTTTTTTTTTTTTTTTTCTTTTTTGCTGGCAGAAGAGCAAGAGAAATTTGGGCTTCACTGACAGCTTTTTTGAATTCTGTTTATGTTGTTTTCCCATGGTTCCAGCTCATACTTGTGGAAATGGGTCTCAAGAGACTTTAGAACCTTGGTTTTGTCAGTGACTTCTTGGAGTGATCTAGGGAGAAAAATCACTTAGCCTTCCCTTCAGTCTTCTTTTTTATCTGCAAAAGGAGAATGGCAATAACTTTTTGTGTCTTCCAAGTCTATTTTGATGACTGATGATATGGCATTCTATATTCTTTGGAGGCAGAATGATAGGTAAAAGTGCATGTGTGATAGAGTAAGGTTATATGTAAAGTTTAAACACAAAATTGGAAAAGTGTAAATAACTTCAGTATGAGTGCTTCAGCCCACTGTTCAAACTCACTTTGATTGAACTCTGTAAATTGACTTTATCTTCTTCACCTACAACAATTACAGTTCTTACAACCACAGCTTGTCTCACACTAAGTAAACCTCAGAGGGACTGTTTTGCTGTATCCACTGTCACAAGCTGACTGAGCATTAAAACTTCCACCTGCTGTGGAACAGCATGCTCCCAAGTCCAACTGCCAGAGTATAGAAAACCAGTGACACCGAATGGCACCAAGGGGAGCCTTTCTTCACCTGCTTACCTCCTAGAACCCTTGAGGAGGTCTGGGTTTAAACCCTCTTCAGAAAGAAAACTAGAAAAGTAGGCATGTTTAATTTCAATTCAATCAATTCTGTGTTCCTAAAGTTATGGAGATACTATACCATGATCTGTTTTATACTTTAATTGGTTGTACATTTTAATTATTGACTCTTGTGATATGGATTCTAACAATATTTTGTGCTGTACGAAATTCCACTACCTTTTTATTATCTAATATAGTTCTTATTCTATTCTACAGCAATTGAGGAAGTTTCCAAGTAATTTTTTGTGTAATAAATAAGGCAGCTTGGGCCTAGAAAGTGGGCAGAAGAGATGTGATGACAGCAGCTGGTTATTTTATGTTTTATTTTGTTTTGTCTCTCTATTGAGTTTAGTTGGTAGGACCACATCGCTTGTTAACTGTTGACATCTCATGGGGAATATGAGTAAAGGAAAAAACAATTAATGCAATGTCAGGACAAGAAATGGGAACCAAGACTACAGTCTGAAACCAAGGAAAAATATATAGAGAAAAAGCCATACAGTAAAGTGATCTTTGTCATAATGGAAGAAAAATGGTGCTATGAGATTATTTTAAACATAATGGTGTTTAATTAGTGCATGTGTATAAACAGCCACAATTTATTGTAAGCCAGAGATGCCAGTATCAAACATGAAAAATATCGTATTTTCTTATGGATCCTTTAGGCAATACTGATCGTATACTTTATGTGTAATTTCACTTTTTTGGATAGAAAATAGCAAGTAAAGCAAATATATTTCAAATATATTAAGTGAATTTTTTAAAGTAATTTTAAATGAAAGTAATGAATTTGCATAATTTTTAGATAAAGCATTAGTGATACACAGTTTAAAGCATAAAAGATCAGTCCTATGTGCACTGGCTTCCCCACATTCAAGCCTCTCTCCCCAGCAAAGACTTGCAGTTTTTCAGTTGTTTCCTCTGATAGCACATGTTCCGATCCTCCCTCTAATATCATATATCCCTTCTCAATATTCTTTGCTGCCTTCATCTTCCTTTCATAGGTTTTTGATGTTAGAAAGCTCTTGTTACCTTAACACATCTGTTTTAAGATACTCTTGAAAAGCCCTGTGTATTAGTCAGGGTTCTCCAGAGAAACAGAACCAATAGGATATATACTATACAGGCATACCTCAGAGATATTGCAGATCCGGTTCCAGATGACCAAAATAAAGTGAGTATCGCAATAAAGTGAGTTACACAATTTTTTTGGTTTCTGGGGCATATAAAAGTAATGTTTACACTAAACTGTAGTCTATGAAGTGTGTGATAGCATGATGTATTAAAAAATCCATACATTAAAAAATATAAAACAAAAACAATTACAGTTGTAACTTCAAAGATCACTAATCACAGATCACCATAGCAAACATAATAATAATAATGAAAAAGTTTGAAATATTGCTAGAGTTACCAAACTGTGACACGGACACATGAAGTGAGCAAATGCTAATGGAAAAATGGTGCTGAAAGACTTGCAAGGTTTCCACAAATCTTCAATTTGTAAAAAAAACACAGTATCTGTGAAGCATGACAAAATGAGGTATGCCTCTATGTAGATATATAAGAAGGGATCTACTATAAGAATTGGTTCCTGTGATTATGGAAGCTGAGTTCCAAGATCTGCTGTCTGAAAGCTGGAGAATCAGGAAAGTCAGTGGTGTAATTCAGTCCCAGTCCAAAAGCCTAAGAACCAAAGCAACCCTTGGTATAAGTCCTCATCTGAAAATTATGGGGAGGGTCGATAGTGTAAGTCCTGGTCCAAGTCCGAAGACCCGAGAACCAGGAATGCTGTTGTCTGAGGGCAGGAGAAGATGGATGTCCCAGCTCAAGTAAAAAGAGCCAATTCTTCCTCACTGTGCCTTTTTGTTCTATTCAGGCCCTCAACAGATCAAATGATGTCCATTTTGTTGGTCAAGGTGATCTTCTTGACTTAGTCTACTGATTTAAATGCGAATCTCCTCTGGAAAACCCTCACAGACACACTTAGAAATAATGTTTTACCAGCTATCTGGGCATCTCTTAGCCCAGTCAAGTTGACACATAAAATTAACCATTCACACTCTGCCTTACAGAACCAAACGCTAAGTCATTTGTCATGTGACAATGATTCCTTGATCTGTAAAAGGAGGTTCATGACAAACTGTAACCTGTCTTTCTAGATCATGGTATTCCAAGGCCTTGACCATTTCTTTTCTGTCTCCCAGTGTCCCAATATGCAGTGTGAAGTTATTTGTGCATATCATCACTGTCAATTATATTGGCACTAAAAGAAGAAGTAAAGTCACTTACCATTGAGAAGCAAGAATCTGTTCATACAAATCATGGTAGTTATTTGTAATTTGGGTTTTCCTTGTTTTCCTAGATATGAGAAATATATAATGTTGATCTTGTTATTAAAGACTCAGGATAATATAAGATTGAAAACTAAGTTCTCTGGTAGTATTTTTATTTTTATAATATTACTTTTATAATTAAATGTGTCTTGCAAACTCAATGGTATAGGACAGGTATAAGTTTGACTGAGGTACTCTGAAATCCTATAACTTAACTTGTCTTGTGCTTTTGTATCAGATTATGAAGTCTGAATCTCTGTTGCACTGACAGATAGTAAGATAAACAATACAGGCACAAAACATGGTCTACAGTCTTCTTTCAGCTGCTTAATGACCAAAGAGAATAAAAATGAGAGGAGTAGGAAAAGAAGTAAATGAAGGCCCTCTGGACTCATTCTATTAGATAAAGCAACTTAACAGGGAGAAAAGTGATCACTTTAAGGTCAAGACAAACTTCTTGCAGCAAGTTTGATAAATTGTTATCATTCCAGGCAATTTGAGATAATGCAATCTCGTGTCTGAATGGCGTAATTACTGCATACATTGTGAGCTGTCAGGAAATCAAGAGATCAGTCACCCAAAGACTTGGCTGGATCCACATGTATTTATTTGCACCTGGGGTAAAACTCACAACAACAAGAACAACAAAGATTAAAAAATAATAGAAAAGAAAGGAGGTTAAATAATGAATATAGATGCTCAATTTCTGGCATTTAACCAGAAAAATGTTCAAATTCATAAATATAAACAAAAATCATTGTGAGGTTTATTTTTATATAACCCTATGGCATAAAATAAGAATGTAAAAAATATGAATGCTGTTTTTATAATTTAATATACAAATTAATTTGAATCAAAAGTTTTTATAATTTTGATGCAAATTAGTCTGGATTTCAACTTTTTTTTAAGAAGTTCCTTAATACATAATGTCAAATATATAAGAATCAAGAGGGAAGAACATGGAATTTATGTCTAACCTTTATATTTTTTTATATTCCTAACAGGTAAGTAGATGAGGATGAGGTATAAAGGATTTAGTCATCTCTGATGACGCTATATGAAAGAGTGCCAAGTCACTAAGATACTTTGTTTATTATGGTTAAGCTAGAAAATATACAAAAAACAAAGTATCATTTGACTACCCAAAGATATCTTCTATATGTGGTAAATGAAAAAAAACAAAACAAAACAGAAAACCACCATCCATTACAAATGGGAACCCTAAATACTGCATTATGACTTCATTTCACATGCATAACTTTCTCTAATGGTTTAGGAAATTTTTAGAGGAAAGATATTATGCTCATAAAGAATCTGTTTCACTTGCTGAACAGACTCAATCTTCTCCTTACATGGGACAACCAAGTTTAAATGTTTCATCAGCAATTCAATCTAATTCAACAAAAACTAAATTCATCATCATCTTCCCAGTAGTCCTGATCCATCTTCATGCTTCCTGTTTTGTTTAATGGTATCATCACTCACCCAATCAACAATTTCAAGATCTTGAACTCTTCATTAATTTTCCTTCTTTCTCATCATGTCAGCAAATCCTATTGGTTTCATCTTGACAAAGTATTTAACTTTCTTTTTCCATCAAAACAGCAATGTCTGGGCCAATGTTAAAACGTGTTTATATTGTCCCAGTATTTTCTTATAGACCAACTTATTTTGAAACATCCCTTTTTCTAATCTACCCTTAACATTGCTGCCTCAGCAAAATTTTTCTATTTCATCTCTAAATATGACTGTATTAGTTAAGGTTGAAATTCAGCTTTGTGTCACAGAACCCTATAATTTTTTTTTTTAATTTTATTTATTTATTTATTTATGGCTGTGTTGGGTCTTCCTTTCTGTGCGAGGGCTTTCTCTAGTTGTGGCAAGCGGGGGACTCTCACTGTCGCGGCCTCTCTTGTTGCGGAGCACAGGCTCCAGACGCGCAGGCTCAGCAATTGTGGCTCACGGGCCTAGTCGCTCCGCAGCATGTGGGATCTTCCCAGACCAGGGCTCGAACCTGGGTCCCCTGCATTAGCAGGCAGATTCTCAACCACTGCGCCACCAGGGAAGCCCAATATTTTTTAATGGATATAGACGTTTCTCTTTATAATGAGGTGGTGTGATGACTTTTTCTCAGTTATCCTTGGACCTTTCCTCCTCCTATCTTCTTTCTCCACTCTCCCTTACATTATTGGAGGTGATTTGCTACTGTGAACATGATGCAAACTGAGGATGGAGAAAGGGGTTAAGGGTAGGGGCAAGCATTGCAGTCATGACTTTACTTCATATCCCTTTAGTTAAATCTTAGTTATATGGGCACACTTAGAGTCACAGATGACTGGGTAGTTGTACCAGCCTTGAGAATGCACCACTTGTATTTCCCTTTAAGAGACAAATGTCTGGTGGTTCTCACTTGCCACACATTTGGGAGCTACCACAGTGTTCAAACTAAAGCCAGGCTCTTCCTGGGCTATTTGTAGCTCATGACTTAGCAATAAGGGCATCCTAGAGCTTGGCATTCCTGCCCAACATGGGACTTCTCTAAAAGACAGCCTTTGATCTGGGGCTTTCTGTCACCCTGGGGAAGTATTTCTTAGAGCTGCACTGCAGTTCTAAACTCTTCCTACTCAGTCCTTCTTCCTTCTCTCTCTTAGTTCATAAATGTCAAACCTAAATCTCCATCTCAAGGCTCTCTGGCTACTTAGGTTCCCTCTCCCCTTTATCATTCACAGGCATTTGCCCAATAAATCTTTTGCACAGAAAATATATCTTGTCATCTGCTTTTCAGAGAACAAAAATTAGCCAGCAATAGCCAAACTTAAATCAGGAGTTCTAATGTTATGATAACAAAGGGGAGACCAATGCTGTCTTTGCTGTAAGTAACAAGTCTTCACTAGATTTCTAGATGCTACAATAAAGTTTTTTTTTTTAATAGCTTCAGATGAATACTAATTGTTGGAGCAGTAGTAGTTCATACATAAGAAAAAAAATTATTCTCACTAAAGCCTTATGAATATTAACACATAAGCAGCTCTGCTTTGGGAACCTCTTGAGTATGTACGGCACAATATAAAGTATTCTAAGTAAATAGATCCTGATATTAAGTAAGCATTCATTCAAATGTCAAGTCTGCAATTGATTCCATGTGGGATTTTGAACAAGTTACTAAAGTTCCCTAAGACTGTTTCTGGATCCATTAAAAGTAGATATGAATAGTTCTCCTCCATTAATGTTATTATAAAGTATAATGAGATAATGAAGAATATAAAGGGCTTAGCAGATGGTCTAACACAGAGGAAGAATTTCTCCCTCCCTCCATCCACTATTGCAGTAGTATTATTGTTCTTGCTGATGTTGTTATTATTATTATTTTCTGCAGCATCCTGAGCTATTTCTTTTTTTAATATGAAATAAAATCAGTTTTTAATATGAAGTTAACTAGAATTTGAAAACTGAAAGAGGCTATTTTCGTACAAGGTTGACTTTGACTACGTACTAACATCAAGTAAGCCATTAAGAAAACATTTTCTGCCCATAGTTTTTCCTGAAGCCTGAGCAGTAGTTAAACAACAAAATCAAAGTGGATGACAGTTCCACTGGAGGACCGTTTCTGAGCTCCTCGTGTATTCATTCACTCACAATAATTCATTTCACAAACATTCTTTTTTTTTTTTTAATTATTTGCTTTATTATTATTTTTTTAATTTTATTTATTCATGGCTGTGTTGGGTCTTCGTTTCTGTGCGAGGGCTTTCTCTAGTTGCGGCAAGTGGGGGCCACTCTTCATCGCAGTGCGCGGGCCTCTCACTCTCGCGGCCTCTCTTGTTGCGGAGCACAGGCTCCAGACGCGCAGGCTCAGCAATTGTGGCTCACGGGCCTAGTCGCTCCGCGGCATGTGGGATCTTCCCAGACCAGGGCT
This sequence comes from Balaenoptera physalus, assembly GCF_965194825.1. Taxonomy (NCBI): domain Eukaryota; kingdom Metazoa; phylum Chordata; class Mammalia; order Artiodactyla; family Balaenopteridae; genus Balaenoptera; species Balaenoptera physalus. The sequence continues at coordinate 152,789,124 of NC_138890.1, forward strand.
CTAACCCGTGTCCCCTGCATTGGCAGGCAGACTCTCAACCACTGCGCCACCAGGGAAGCCCTCACGAACATTCTTGAGTACCCAGCCCTTAAGGTGACAATCCCTGTTGCTGATTCTTCTACAACTCTGAGATGGAAAGTGGAGACCCTCAGGGGTGTGATGTCCATTTTCATCGCTAAAGTGGTTGAAGAAGAGGACAGTGGCATGGCTAGCCTAAGGTCACAATTGCCACTGAGCAGATACTAGGTCTCTTGATGAATGGGTTCAGTGAATCATTTCCATGTAGCTTCTTTCCAATGTAAATCAGAAATGAATGTGATATTGTGCCTTCCTTCTGAAGACTGCTAGATTCTGTGAAACTCAAAGTGGGAAAATTGTAGAAAACCACTCTTGATTGCAGCTCTAAACTTTCACACGTAATTGCTGATAATGTTTTTCTTTGCCAAGTGACTTATACGTCACTTCAAGAATATTTGACCCTCAAACTAACACAACAAAGTCTTCCTTTTATTTCATGGGAAAATATAGCATGGAGAGTAGGAGTGTTTTTGTTCTTGTGAATGGTTTTGCTTCCTGTTTTTGAATTGGTGGCATTATTGATTTGTCCATCAATGACTTAATGTAAGCATGTTTAGCTTAAATATTTTAACTTTAGAAATGGGTGTCACATAACATAAGCTTATGCTAAGACTCCCAAAGCTGACATAATTCATGAAAGTGGCTGTAGAACACGGGTTGGCAAGCTACAGCCATGGGCCAAATCTAGCCTGTTGCCTGTTTTCATACAGTTTAGAAGCTAAGAATGGTTTTTGCTTAAAAAAAATGAGCAGGACATTCATTGAGGATTGATATTGGGCTGCCAAAGGGATGAGAAGGAAGTAGGATTGGGCAGAGGGAGAAATAGAACTATAATGCCATCCTCTGCTGACCCCATGAAGAGCTCTGGAGCTGGGATGGCCTTTCAGAGTTTTCTTGAGTAGGGCTGAGTAGCTGTGAATGTGAGCTGACTCTGAAGGAGGTATAAGTTTGAGCAGGGTAGCTTTCTTAGCTAAGGCAATTCTCAAAGAGCGATGATGCTTGAAGATCATCTGTCAGCCTCTCAGCAACTGAGGAACAAATTCTTCTCTCCTGAGGGGGCTCCAGACTGGTCTAGGACCGTTCTTAAGAGTTGGCCCAACACAATTCTGGTGCCTGCTTTCTAGCTCTGCCGTGTAGCTCCCTAGTTTCATGACATGGGGCAGCATAGAAAGAAAGACCCGAGGAAGAAGACAGCTAAGATGAGAAGGAAAAAACATTTCTCAAGAGTTAGAGCCAAATCTAAGCTAGATCCTCTCTAGAGCAAGAATACCCAGATCTGTGCAGGATGGGGATTGATTGTCAATCTCAAGAGTGGAAGAGTCAAAAAGAGAGCAGACCCTCAGAGGGCACAGTGTAGGGCCTCATATGCTTCCCTGATCATGTTAAGTATTCCACCCTTGGCAGGAGGGCTCTGTTAATGCCCGACCCTGTATCTCACTGGGTAAAGTAATGTAGTAGCAAGGAGGGGTAAGTCTGGAACTCCCTGTTAAAGTGGACCACCATTTTCTCCGTGTTAACACTAAGTCTCTTTGATTAACCCTATTACTTCTACCCTAAATTTCTTTTGCTAATATAAGGAACTTTTCTCATTTGTTGGCAACTTTTTCCTCTTCTGCACAGCTCACTTCACAGTTCATCTCATCTGGTAAGTGGTCAAGATCAAGGTTACTCTCACACTAATACTGGACTGACTGGTATCATCTCCTACCCGCTTGGAGTTTGTGATGTAAGTTTGCAAAGGTAGAGCTAACTCTGAGGCAGCTGTGTTATCTTACCTTCAGGGATTGTGCTTTGCGTGTAATAAGCAGTCAGTTAATATTGAACCAGTACAACAAATGTGATTCACAGAAAGATGAATGACTCAATGACATTGCATGAATAGAGTGATCCATACAGGGGAACCAGAGATCTGGTTCAGTGCGTTCTTCAGCAACACCTAGTTATATGCTTTTAGTATTATTATTGATTTCTTTCATTCTTTTATCTTTTGAAAGTCTAGAGCATGCCCTTACCAGAACATAGATATCAACATCAATTTTATATAGAAAACTTGTACTATAGTGCCTATGTTTCTAGTTACTATTTAATATTTAAAATATAGCATTCTTACAGTCATTTTTGATCAATCTAAATTTTTATAGAAATTATTACATCTGGATGGAGAAGGAGATAAGAAAGAGGGTTGACTTGAAGTTTGAAGTTGTTTATACTTATGACTCCTCTGTAAAGGCTATTACTCCTCTTTTTTTTCCAACAGCTCTAGCATTTATTTTTTTAATTGAAGGAAAATTCTTTAAATTCTTTAGTGCTTTACAGTTTTCAAAAGTTTCACACATATGATTTCATATAATCCCATAATAATGCTTTTTTCCCCTACCCCTATATTGGCCCTCCACCCTTCCCTCTCTCAACTGGTAACTACTAGTTTGTTCTCTATATCTGTGAGTCTGCTTCTTTTTTGTTTTATTCACTAGTTTGTTGTATTTTTTAGATTCCACATATAAGTGATATCATACAGTATTTGTCTTTCTCTGCCTGACTTATTTCACTTAGCATAATGCCCTCCAAGTCCATCCATGTTGCTGCAAGTGGCAAAATTTTGTTCTTTTTTATGTCTGAGTAGTATTCTATTGTGTGTGTGTGCATGCACATGTGTGTGTGTGTGTATACCACATCTTCTTTATACATTCATCTGTTGATGGATAGTTAGATTGCTTCCATATCTTGGCAATTGTAAATAATGCTGCTGTGAACATTGGGGTGCATGTATCTTCTTGAATTAGTGTTTTTGTTTTTTTTTGGATATACACACAGGAGTGGAATTCCTGGGTCATATCATAGTTCTATTTTTAGTTTTTTGAGAAACCTCCATACTGTTTTCCACAGTGACTGCACTGATTTACATTCCCACCAACAGATTCCCTAACACAGAGGAAAAGTTTCTTCCTCCCCCTGACACACTATTGCTGTTGTATTATTGTTCTTGCTGATGTTGTTATTGTTATTATCATTATTTTCTACAGCATCTTGAGCTCTTTCTTTAGTTTGAAAATCCCAGTGCCTGGGAGAATGATCCCCCATGCACTTAACCTGTGTATAATTAGTGTTTGTAGCCTAGGAGAATAAAATTATGTTTGAGGCGTTATGAAAATTTTATGAGAATTTCCAGATACACTAGGAGCAACAGCTTTATTGAGATCCCTGAAGTTGTGTATTAGGAAGTGTGAACAAGAACTGGAAAAATGAGGCTTGTCATTTATCATGTACAATTACCTCCAATGTGTTTTACAGACTGTTGAAGTCTTTTAGAGCTTAAATAACTGTTTTGATTTCCGCCTTAGGTTGCTGGGAATCTGAATGAAACTCACTTTTTTACCTCATCATTGGCATTCTTGAATAAAACCAAGAGGGAAGCCTCAGAAGAACCAGTTGCTCGATGAATGGGACTGTAGGTAGTGAGAGCTGATTCTTGTGGTACCAGAATGAAATAAAAGAGGCAAGGCAGTTTTGATTCTTTGGGCACGTTACCTAATACCTATGTGCCTCAGTCCTTTTCTGTTAAATTAGGCTCATAATAATATTAATAGTAGTAGTAGTAATTCATAGGCTTGTTGTGAAATTATGTATTTAAACTGCTTATCCCCACGCCTGTTACATAGTAAGAGGCATTAAAGTGTCTGTCCCTGGACAAGATTTGAATGAAAATTAATTCTATACAATTTTATGTGTTATTTAAACTAGGAAGATGACGAAAATTTCTCTTGATAATTCTAGACAAGGGCTCTGTAACTTATCATTTAGGAATAACCTTTTCCTTCTCTGTAACTTTGAGGGGACTAGCTGTGCTTAGAATGAACAGTAGTCCTTGTCTTATTACAGATATCTAGATATCTAAGGCCTCAACAACTAAACTCATGTTCTGGTAAAGGCAATTCAGCAAGCAACAAGCTCATGACAGAAGCCACATAATGTCAGTAACTGCAAGTTGTTTTCTAGATGCGTGTTACTAAACTCTAGAGAGGAGGGCTTTTAATGGGGGCCAGACCAAGGCACTGAGATGTTATAACTGTGGCAGTTTCTTGAGGCAGAAAGAGAAGGCAAATGATAGCAGTTCTCCAGGGCCTTGAGCTCAAAGCCTCTGTGTCTTCCAACCTAAAGCTCACTGCTAAAGAGCATTTAGACAACTATTTGATAACATGGAGAGCAACCAGAAATAATGTCATATGTTGGCAAATATACATCAGAAGAAATGATGGACACATTTTTTGTTTTAGGATAATTAATGGAGGTACATAAATTGTCAGTGTGCAGGTCAGTTAATTAAGAAATAAAACATTATTAAAAACTGCAGAAGCTTGTACCATTTTTCTAGATTTCACATATATGTGTTAATATACGATATTTGTTTTTCTCTTCCTGACTTCCTTCACTCTGTATGACAGTCTCCAGGCCCATCCACGTCCCTACAAATGACCCAATTTCGTTCCTTTTTATGGCTGAGTAATATGGCAGAAATAGAGACACAGATGTAGAGAACAAGCTTATGGACAATGGCGGGGGGGAAGCAGGGTGGGGGGGGTGGTGGTGGTGGGATGAATTGGGAGATTGGGATTGACATACATACACTAATATATGTAAAATAGATAACTAATAAGAACCTGCCATATAAAAAAAAAAAAATTAAAAAAAAACAAAAAAAACGCATAAGTGCTCCCTGTCTCCCTCTGCAATCATTGTCTCTGGTAGGTAACGCTATCCTGTGATTGTATAATCTCAAAATTAAAAGTTAAATAAGAGGTATGTGGCAAATACTTTTTTAAAAAAGGTTTGCCAAAATTATTATTGTAAAAATCAAACCTAAAATCAAATATTAGTAGTAGTGATAAAATAGATCATGACCTGATAAAAGGAGAAATTCATCCCAAATTTAAAATAAAAGCTGTAATCTATATATGCCTAGCCACACAGTCTCAAAATAAATGACAAAGATTGACATAATTATCAATAAATTGACAAAGCCAAAACTATATAATTTCCTGTATTTAACTTCTTATTTTGGAAGTAGGAAGAGATGATTTTTGTTCATTTGTTTCTTTTTTTTATTATCATTATTTTGAGTGGGGAGTGCTGATCACTCACTGTTATAAACCACTAGTATAAAATTTCTATGACTTGTAGGTAGACCATAACATTTACTAAAAGTTATTATTTGATTTTCTTTACAGAGCACCTTAAATAGTTAAAGTTTGTTAATATTTCCTACTCATCAGGAGTATATATTAACTATTGGCTATAGTAATGATTTCAGAACATGTGATCCTGGAGTGTTGCCTAATTTGAAATAATACCTATTCACAGGGAGGGGGAAGGGTAAGCTGGGACGAAGTGAGAGAGTGGCATGGATATATATACACTATCAAGTGTAAAATAGATCGCTAGTGGGAAGCAGCCACATAGCACAGGGAGATCAGCTTGGTGCTTTGTGACCACCTAGAGGGGTGGGATAGGGAGGGTGGGAGGGAGACGCAAGAGGAAGGAGATATGGGGATACATGTATACATATAGCTGATTCACTTTGTTATACAGCAGAAACTAACACACCATTGTAAAGCAATTATACTCCAATAAAGATGCTTAAAAAAAAAGAGAAAGAAATAATACCTATACAGACACAATTCAGTAAGAATGTTACTTACCTTTTGACTCTGCAAATGTTGTTTAATTGGTTCAACTCCAATAAGTTTTCTTGAAACTATTTGAAGATATTCCTGCAATGTGGAACTTTTAAAGAACTACATATGATTTGATAAGTTTGGAACATATATTAGTGGCTAAATTGTCTTTATCTATCCACCTACCTATCAAACATCTACCTATCATCAATCTGTTATCTATCTATGATTTATCCATAAAATCTCCTTATGCCTTGATAAGTGTAAGTGTAGCTATAGCTTGTTTTTTTATTTATTAATCAATCATTTATTGATAAGTTACTGATGAAATTCTAGGCACTGAGGAAAAAACAATGAACAATGGGCTTACATGTTCATGTTATGGCTTTATGATTAGCTATGAAACTTTGAGTTTACTGTGGTGCAGACTCTTTGGGTTCAGAACATGTCTTATGGTTCTTCTTCATGTATTTTTAAGTCCCTTGCTGTTCTGTAGACAAGTATGGCCCAGAGTTTTTTTGATGCAGTTGTCCCAAGTTGATACACTGATTTTTGCTGAATTCTTTAATCTCTTTATTGTATTTGCTCCAGTATCAAACTTTGAAGGCTGATGCTTTCTATTGCAAATGTACACACTTTATTAAACTGTGTTTATTGATCTACCTATTTCTATTCATATTCACTATTTTATAAAACATGAGAGAAATTTTATTTCTACTTACCTTCAGTATCAGTGCATTCCTCAGAATATCTCCTGTCTGTAAGGATTGGGATATTACCTTCTACAAAATTTCTTTTGAATATATTATGTAACTAGTTTTAAGAACCTTTCTGGCATTTGGGAAAAAATAACACACCCATAGACTCATAATGAAAACTGGGCATGAACCATACATTTTTGTTATTCTTCTTTTTCTATTGTTGTATTTCTTATTGTTACAAGTTGTTTCATTTCACCACTGTCAAACACCCTCTATTTCCATTGCTGCAGCTAAAATTAAAAGCTCAGAGTTTCTCTCTTCAACTGTGTCATGTCCACAGATAAATACCATAATATTTATTAAGTCAGTATACTTGAGATTCAGTGTCTTATTAACAAAAGATAACATAAGTCCTTTTAGAAATTTACTGAGATTAGTATTTCCTAAATATACTGAAAAAAAAAAAAGGCAAAAATTGTTAAATTTTTCTGTGAAAAAATTATTTTTATTAAAACATTATCTTTTAAATACTTTATATTTTAAATGAGGTCATTTTTTAAAGAAGTGAGTTAGATCTTATTTAATAAAACTTGTGGTAAACATATGTATTTAAAGAGGTCTCTGGCCTATTATGTCTCCTTAAGGAATAATTTTTTATTATTTTTCCCAATCTCCAGCTTTAGTAAATATTGTCAAGGCATTTAGATTTTACAAATCTAGCTACATATAAGCTTTTATAAATAAAGTAAAACTGCACATTAATTAAGCTAATTACTCAATGGGTTTTATAATAATGGGGGCTGTATTTTAATTCTTACATGGTTGAGAGAGACAGCAAATGTTTTCATCAGAGTATGAGGACATAATTTGATCTACTCTACATAATAATTGCTAAATTATGAAGAAGAGGTTTTAAATAAAACTTTCTATAAAATAAGTATACATTATACAGTGAGGGTACTAATTGCAATTTATTTGGGGAAATGCTGAAATATAACATGATGGTAAAGTAGAATGACATCTCAGATTCTCAAAATACATGTAAAATTATTTATATCCGTTTGTTTTTCCATTTACCTCTCTTTCCAATGCAAGTTATTTATACTAACTCATAAGTTTTCAAAAATTAGCAAGATATAATATATTAGATATGCAAGAAGAATGTAGTGAATAGAAATTCAGAATGGTAATTTAAAATAGTGACAGAATACAGTGCCAAAATTTTGACAAAGCCTGTCAAAATCCATTTTATAGTTTTGAAAAGAATAGATAAAGAACCCCAGGGAAAAAAAGGACAAACAGTATGCAAAAGTAAAAGTAAGCATAATATGCTTAGTGAAATAAGTCAGACAGAGAAAGACAAATACTGTATGGTATTACATGTGGAATCTAAAAAATAATACAAATGAATGTATATGCAAAACAGAAGCAGATTCAGAGATAAAGAAAACAAACCTGTGGTTACCAAAGAGGAGAGGGAAGGAGGGGAGGGACAAATTAGGGGTATGGGACTAATAGATACAAACTACTATATATAAAATAGATAAGTAACAAGGATATACTGTATAGCACAGGGAGTTATAGCCATTATCTTGTAGTAACTTACAGTGGTGCATAATCTGCAAAAATACTGAATCCCTATGCTGTACACCTGAAACTAGTATAATGTTGTAAGTCAACAGACTTCAATTTAAAAAGTAAATCAAATGAATTAGAAAACAAGGGTCTTACTCAATATATCTAAAAATATATAGAATAAAACTGATAAACTGTTGGCAAATATAATCAAGAAAGGTTAAAATAAAAAAGAAGGAGGAAGAGAGGGAGACCCAAAAAGAGGAAAGGAATTCAATGATAAAGGAGCTCAAGTGAATACATTAGCACAGTCTCTTACTCAAAACCGTGAGCCCAGATGTATTTTGATATCAGAACTTTTGAGAATTTAGAAATGGAATGTAGTGCATAAATTGTTATTGCATTTCTAACAAGAATCAAATGATTCATGCTATAAAAATATTATCCATAGACTGTAAAACCAGGCAACATTACACGTTATTTTAATAACCTATTATAACTTCGATACAAGTGATGCACATAAGGAAAATTCTTGCCAAATCCCACTGCTAAAACTAAATTTCAGAATAATAATTTCAGTTTCATATAATATAATTATACCCCATGAGCAAGTAAATATGTTTTAGGAATGCAAATGTAGTTCAATATTAAAATATACAACGGATTCACTAAGAAAATAAAATTTTTCAGTTAGTCTGTGGCAAAATATTTCTTGATAAAGTCACTATAAGTTTATAAATAAATATCTTCTTAATGTTATCTTTGGCATGGTGGAGAGTATAAAATTCCAGGTGATTTTTTAGCTTCTACAGTATAGCAATAAGAGTTCCCTCATTAGAGTTAAAAACAAAGAAGTGTGATCAGTGATTGCTCTGCTTTCATTAAACTTTGTTTGAACATTTAAGCGGTGGAAGTACTGAGAATAGAATTTAAAATTCTAGGTAAAGGAAAGAAGGGCCAAATATTATTTTCTAAATTTGTAGATGGTATCTTTATAAAATTTAAGATGATCAGTTAGGGGAGAGGATTGCAATTATTCTTACACATAGAAGAGTTAACTGCTTTTTACCATAATCAAGAGTTTTTTTTTTTTTTAACACAATCATGACAGTTAAAAAATATATCATATAAACATAATCCATTTATAAAACCAACAAAAGCATAAAACCCCTAGGAATTAACTTAACAATAAGCATGAAGGATATGTAACACTTTTACACCAAATTAATTTATATTTTTAATTGATTTCAAAACTTCATAAGCATATATTTTAAATTATTCCTATTATCATCTTACTTGACATTGTGAAAAATCCAATTTAATTTGCATAAACAATAATTTATGAGAAACTACACCAAGCTATAATATAAAATATGTAATGATAAGCAGAAACAGGAAAAAATGTTAATTGCAAAGTGAAAAAAACTCAGGGTATATAAATATAAATATAAATATATATATATATATATATATATAATGATGGCAATTTTCAAAAAACAAATATATATGTTTTTATGTTTCTTATATATATTTTATATATGTTTGTGTATATATTATATAGGAACATATTTGTATGGTGTTTTGTACGTTTGTGAGTGTGTAAATTTAACATTAAATATATGCCACCCAAATTAAAGGCAAAGAAAACATACCAATGTATCAACATACTTGTCTTTGTGAGTTGGGATTGTACATATTTTCAACTTTTTTTCCACTTTTTTGGCAAAACATAATTTGTCTACAACAATCAAAATTGCTTATGTAAAATACTTAAAAGTTAATGCATATACAAAGTCATGGGCATACAAAAATTCCATGCTAAAATATGTTTCATCCTTATTAAATATTATTTTTCCACGTGGATCTAACTTTTATAAAAGCTAATATAAATAAGTAGTAATAACCAGTCTTTAATAGTCACATTCATAGTGTTTTATTCAGGAAAAACACATCTATTTGTCATGTTGAAATTAGAAAAATATTTTCCCTAAGGAACCTCATAGAAAGCTTCCCCTGTAATTTCATTAATTGCATCTTTGCAAATCTTTACATAAAAGAGTGAAAATTTTCATGTGATTTTTTAAAGTAATGTTCCAAATAGTGTGCTATCATCTTCCAATTTAATTCAGCAAAAGCAATTACAAGCTTGGCTAATCTAGCAAGGTCCAAATACATAGTTAACTGATGGTTAAAGTTAAGCCAGGGATAGATTTATTAAAAGCATAATTGGTATATAAATACTATTTTATTGTAAATATGCCAATAATGTAGAAGGAGATAAATTAGAAATTGGAATTTTCTTTTTAAACTGATAAACCTTTCCCTGAATACCATACCCTTTCCCAGTGGTAACCTGTCTTCAAGGTTTGCTGAGTGTGTCATTCTTGAAATTTTCTATGCATTTATCTAGTTTACTCACTAAATATATATAACATTTTGTTCAGTTTTTTACACTATATGTTTACCTCTAGCCCTATTTACTGATCTCTTTTGTCAAGAATTGCTATCATATTTTGCAAGTGCTTTTGCATTATCTCTCAAGATGGCCTTGTTGTTTTATTTTTTAATCTGTTAATATGTGGAATTGTATTGATATATGCGTTAATTATCCTCAAATTCTTGGATTAACCCTGTTTGGTTATGTTGAATTAATTCTTTAAAACACTGCTGGAATTTATTTTCTAATGTTTTAGCTGGAAGCTTTTACTCTGTCTTTGTAAGTGAAATTGGCTTGCAAAATGTGTGTGTGTGTTTGTGTGTGTGTGTGTGTGTGTGTGTTGGTATCTGACTTATTTGGATAGCATGCAAATAATATCCTCATAGAATGAACTGGCAAAGATATTATATTTTCCATAGTCTAAAATAGTTTATATGGCATGCAGTTATTTTTTTCCCTGAAGATTAGTTTAAAAATATTTCACATATAAATTTTTAAAGAGTGATGATTTTAATAACATTTATCACAGTTACTGTAAACTAGTAAGAAAAAAGGAGGCTTTTGGTCCTGAAATGATTGGCTTTCTGTTTTGTCTTTAATCTTTCTACCCCACATGTATGTGCCATCCTGACCCTTCCTGACAGGAAGATGATAAAAGGAAAAATATAATTAAAAAAAAAATATCTAGCTTAAGGTACTAGTAAGTGATGGCATTTTTACCTGGGGACTAAATTGTATTTTAAAATAAATAGAAGTTACACTTTTTATCACTTAGATGACTAGTTGTCCAGATCTGCCTTACTGTTCTCTAGTCATCATTGCCCGACAGGTTCTCATTGGCCCAGAGACTGTCTCTATCTATTTGTACTGAGTAAGTGAAGATAAAAATTTGACATGACTTTTTTTTCAAGAATGCATTCTCGTTTAATGAAAAATATTGGACTGTTGAGTACTCATGGACTAAATCTGAAGGACATTTTGATCAAACCATCCAAACTTCATTAAAATCAAGTGGAACATTTACTTCATTATTTCCTTTCCATAAAATGCACTGTTTTCAAATGCAAAGAAAGTGCAATGCTGCAACATTATGAGCAATTAATAAAGGCCTCATAAATTTCATAGCATCTATCATGACAATAGAGAAATTCCTACAAGTCTTCACATTCTCACTGTTGCCAATAGTGTAATTAAAGAGACAATGGAGCCTTTTTTTTAAAAAAAAATGAATTTCATAGTCAAGGACCAAACTGATAGCTTAGCTGATTTTAGCAACCTTTATGTCTTATAAAAGGTCAAAGCACTGTCCTTCTTTCTCCATTGGTTTTATTGAATATTTTATGAAGGTAATTTTAAGCAGGTATCAATATGTATTTCACTCAGTGCATGCCTACAGATGCTGTGAGAGGGAAAATTCCGCTTCCTCCATCTTCCAAAGCTGATATTATATTTGAATCTTTGTCAGAAACATCCATTGCCAATGATATGTAAGTAATGTTGTGGTATAACTTGATGATACTTGAGTAACATTAATTTTTTCATCAAAATTTTTGTATTTTAAGCAAAAGTAATATTTCTCACTTGATTTTAACACACTTAGTGTGTTGGTTCCTAGCAGGAAATATGCTTGGGCAAATTTTGAGTTGAAGAATGTACTTCCTTTTAAAAAATACTTAGAAAATAAGACATTTCTTTGAAATTAAAAAAGTATGAATTTTTCAGTACTATATGACTGATTTGGAAGCTATGTAGAAAGCATTGGGTGCAGTGGATTTGAAACTTTCAGAGAAACACACAAAATGTATTTTGCATTGTAATATGCTATGAGCATTTATAGCCCAAAACCCATTATGGAACTGCGGAAACAATGCATTGGCATTAAAACTTTATTTTCAGAGATTATAAAAAAAAAGAAACACTTACTTTCATATTCTTAATAGATAGAATTATGCATTCATCTCATCTACACGTTATCAAGTAATTAAGATAAGAGGAACAGCAAATACAACTGTTTCATTCAACTGAAAATTATATTCTGAATAGTTTAAACACTTTCTAATTAACCTATGTCTTAATGTCGTGGTAAATATTATCAAATAGTACTGCACAATGTTCTATTTTATAATTGTCAATTAAAGGTTATTCATAAAAAAATGAAAGCAAAATTCAGTGAGGTGGATGGTTAATTTAAGACACCGAAACTTCTAAATATAAACATAGAACAATGCTGAAGGACTTGAATTTTACTTAAATTGAGTAGAATTGCTGTTAGTATGAAACCAGTAATAACTGGTTATTAACCTTGAAGACTGGGTTGACTACACAGGGCATATTGCTACTGAGCTGCAAAGTGTTACCAATGACCCTTCTGCTTCTTAGTGAAATTTAAAGTATAGATTTTATTTCTAAATTCTGATATGGTTTGGGATTTAGTTACCTTGGAGACTGCTTCTCTACCCTTGCCAGAAAAAGGATCATTTGAGAGTTCCCATTGTTTCCAGCTTAGAACAATTGAGAAATTAACGGCATTTCTTTTGAAATATACTCATAGTTCAAAATTTCCACTATAAAATGCATCAGCAGTATAAATTCCATATCATCAGTAACTGTGTACCACTGTTCATGTAATAGGCTACATCATTGAATGCATATTTGTGACTGGTACTGTCCTAAGGCTCTACATAGATAACCTCACTTAATTTCACAAGAGAATACTGGATTTGTTCATTAGTGCTAACATTGTTTTGGTGGAGCCTTTAGGATTTTCTGTATACAAGATCATATCATCAGCAAACAGAGATAACTACACACACACACACATACACACACATTCTATTGGTTGTGTTTCTTTGAGATCCCTGATTTATACATATGTCTTCTTTCTATTTTAACAGTTTTTATCTGTGCTGTAAATTTTTGATTGATTGCATGGGGTGTGATTCTATTTATTATTTTATCCCCTTGAAAGAAAAGAATGTGGTTTGCTTTTAAAGCCTAACACAAAGATTACAATTCTGGGCTTGATTTTGAAGGAAACACATCCAGGGTGGTGAAGATGAAAAAAAAGGGAATAAAAGGAAAATGAGGCTAGAAAAGATACGTAGCAGTAATCCATAAACAGAAACACCAAATTATTTAGTAGATGTTTGTTGCACTAGGCACATGAGACTAACTCATCTTAGAATTATTCATGGAAGAGAGAATTAAGGCAGAAGTGATATGCTCAACTTTCTTTCTCTTATTACTGATTCATCAATATTAATTACAAAGGGATGCAACAACCCCAGACTTTATGGTTGCAATATATGTCTCATCAGGAAGACATATTTGCTGCCCTATAGTGTAGTATTTCGTCCAAGAATGGATTTGAGATCCCATGAAAATGGAACCTCAAAGAAAAGAACAACGAAGACATTCAGAGGAATTGAAGAAGTAACAGAGACACACATAACCTTGCCCAATTCAGTCCACTCATTGTGCCACTTAAATATTTTATGACTTCCCATTTTATCTTAGTTCTATATTCTCCATTTTTCTCTCATGTTAATAAATCATCCCTACTTTATAAATCAAGGAGAAGTACGAGTCTAATTAGTCAGTCTCCTCCAAAATACCAGCTAATGATTGGGTTGGCCAAGCAGTTCATTCATTTTTTTCCATAAGAGGGCTCTAGTAGCGCTTAGTTGTCTTTAACTTCATTCGAAACAATTTTCTTAGATTATATTGTGACAGCTGTCATATCAGTGTGCATTTTAAAAAACTTATCAAAATTGGTGAATTTTTGTGTAGCCATTTTAATATTGAAGATGGAAGAATAAAAGCAACATTTTCGGAATATTATACTTTATTATTTCAAGAAGGGTAAAAACACAACTGAAATGCAAAAAAAGATTCGTGCAGTATATGGAGAAGGTGCTGTGACTGATCAAAAGTGTCGAAAGTGGTTTGCGAAGTTTCGTGATAGAGATTTCTCGCTGGACAATGCTCCACGGTCAGTAGACCAGTTGAAGTTGGTAGCGATCAAATGGAGACATTAATTGAGAACAATCAATGTTATACCACGTGGGAGATAGCAGACATACTCAAAATATCCAAATCAAGCGTTGAAAATCATTTGCACCAGCTTGCTTATGTTAATCACTTTGATGTTTGGGTTCCACATAAGTTAAGCAAAAAAAGCCTTCTTGACCATATTTCCGCATGCGATTCTCTATTGAAACGTAACAAAAAGTTCCGTTTTTAAAACAAATTGTGATGGGTGATGAAAAGTGGATACTGTACAATAATGTGTAATGGAAGAGATCGTGGGGCAAGTGAAATGAACCACCACCAACCACACCAAAGGCTGGTCCTCATCCAAAGAAGGTGATGTTTTGTGTATGGTGGGATTGGAAGGGAGTCCTCTATTATGAGCTCCTTCTGGAAAACCAAATGATTCATGCCAACAAGTACTGCTCCCAATTAGACCGACTGAAAGTGGCACTCGATGAAAAGCACCCGGAATTAGTCAACAGAAAACGCATAATCTTCCATCAGGATAATGCAAGACCACATGTTTCTTTGATGACCAGGCAAAAACTGTCACAGCTTGGCTGGCAAGTTCTGATTCATCAGCCATATTCACCAGATATTGCACCTTCAGATTTCCATTTATTTTGGTCTTAACAAAGTTCTCTTAATGGAAGGCTGTAAAAGGCACTTGGAATAGTTCTTTGCTCAAAAAATAAAAAGTTTTGGGAAGATGGAATTATGAAGTTGCCTGAAAAATGGCAGAAAGTAGTGAAACAAAAGGGTGAATACGTTGTTCAATAAAGTTCTTGGTGAAAATGAAGAATGTGTCTTTTATTATTACTTAAAAACCAAAGGAACTTTTTGGCCAACTCAATATCATTGCTTAGAAGTAAAAGAGGCTCATCATTAGCTATCACTTTGGCTAGTCTGGCTTATTTGTTTAGAAGAGGGACCAAAGTTGTCATTCCCAAGGAGTCTGATCTGTTAAATGCAATGTCCTTATTAGGCAGTTGTTGTTTTAGTTGTACCTTGATAGTCATTACCATGCATGACACTATGTTTCATGTCATATTATAGTTATAATTATATAATATGTAGTTATAATTATAGTCATATGTTTTGGATTGATTTTCCTAGCCAATATAATAACTCCTATTTAGCCTATAAGACTAGTGACATGAGATTAAAGTCCCTAATTGGTAATACAATTTCCAATTTAGTAGAAGATCCTGTTGTATTCCTCTAGCAGAAATGTTTCCCATTTCTGATTTGAAGGAACCAGAAATTCTAACCCAGAAGAATATAATATTGGGGGGACAGAATCAAATTTTATAAATGAATCTCTGGGTATTATTTTAAGGGAGATAATTTCTACTCTTCACACATTCCCTTGGCTCCCAGAGGTGTGTATTATAGCTTTAGCGAGCAATTTTATACATTGGATTTTGGTTCAAGGTGTATACCAGGTCAAAGAGGACAGTGCCAGAGCCTGTGCCTTGGATGAGGTTTCACCACTGTGTTCCAATATTCTATCAGGCTGACTGTTTCCAAGAGATAGGGTTCAATGCTATGCACTGGTTCCAGGCAATATTTGTATGATACCACGTTGATACAATCGGTGTTTGAAGGCAACAGACCTTGATGCTGGTATGGATACTGTGAACAGGGAAGGTAAACCCTCACCTGGGGTATATGTCAAGCCCAGTGAAGACAAATTACTGCTTCCTCCAAGTTGGAAATAGTCCAATATAAATGACAGCCTTCAGGTGGCCACAATAATAGTGCTATTTTGAGGCCCAGTATCTGTCTCTGTCATTTTAGACATTCAGCAATGGCAGTAACTGAATCAGCCTCACTGAGAGAAATTCCATGTTATTGGACGTATGAATATCTTCCATCTCTGCCACCATGATCCCTCTGTTCATGGGATTTGGGGACGCTCAATAGAGAAGTTGTCTGACATGCAAAATATGGGTGATCCTGACACATAATACTGTAGAAGGTGGTGATTTCCGGCAGGTATTATTGTGACATGAAAAATCCTTATAGTTCATATGCCTCTCATAGGCCCATCATGTATTTCTTCCCTGAAACTTGTTTTCAGTGATCCTGTCTTGTTTAGTTCAGGTCCTGATGAAATGACCCTGAAATTATCCACAGTCCAGAAATTGATGTATGTAAAAACCCCACACTACCTCTAATCCACAGGAAGTGGATAGAAAGGTACACTCTTCACCACTCTCCTCACTGTGAACATTTTCCTTCACTATTTTATCTTCGAGGCATCCTTAAATGTGGCTTTTATGTGTCTCCACTATTCATCTGACTACTGCCAATATATTGTGGAAACCCATCTGTGAATCAGTCCGAAGTCCCTTCTTTTTTATCAGTTGGCTGTAGGAAGGTTTTCGTAAAGCCACAGATTTGGGATGAGCAACAATGTGGCAGAGGTAGTTGTCATGGGACTCTGTTCATGTAATTTACTTGTGCTTTCTTGACCTGATTAAGTCTGGTGTAACCAAAGGATGGCTGCAGGACACACATGACTTATTAACATGGTTGATGAGATAAAACATAGCTCATGGTGAGCATTAAAGTATCGATTAATTTGTGGTCCTGGTTAGGAAATCTTTCACTTCTAGGACATGGTAGCATCCCAGGTGCTATAAACACATAAGGAGTAGTTCTATGACAAAGAATGCATATTCTTTCCCCCAAACCTTAGAAATTACTCCTACTCTCATATTAGGGCTTGATATATATCATCTAGCATCCTTACTTTTCTTGGTATATCACTGAATATGCTACAGTGTACAACACAAGAAAAATAAAAAGTTTACCATAGCCTGGAAATGTGGCTTTTTTCCCTCTGGACCTTACTTTAATTTAGCAAACTTTCAGGTAACCCAGTGAATAGGTTGGAACAGTTTTCCAAGTGTAGTCAGTGTTGTTTCAAAATCTAGATTTGTCAACCAAGACCTGAGTCTTTTACTTAGTGGTTGGAGGTACAAGAATAAAGATCTTATCCATGTAAAAGGATACTGAATATGTAATGGGAATATATATGTATCTTACATGGCATCTAGGGAACTTGACACTTCCAGCTTAACAGATCAATTTAATTTGATGTAATCAATATAGCAAATTACTGGTATCTTCTATGGATTATCAAGATCATAAATTTCCTATATACAGTATTATGTAGAAAGCAAGAGAGTTGACATAGTACTTGTATAAAACCATGAAGGTGGAACTATCGTCCTTGGTCCTTACCATATAAACACACACACATAGACACACACACACTTAATGGAGATTGAAAATTTACTTATTTATTATTTTCCAAACCAATAGATGCATACCTAAACCTCCAATGATAATGTCTATGATAAGCTTTTCTAGTCAGGGTATCACATGGAGACAGAGCAGTTTCAATTCAAAATCAGGCTACCACCTGTTAAGTATACAGGAGTCCACGTTTATGTGCCGTGATCCATCACTGTTGTGCTAAAGACATGTAAGCAAATTAAATGGGGATATCTAGGAATCACAACTACTACATTTTTCATATCTTTGACAGTAACACACATCTCTTCAATAATTCCAGAAATGCAGTATTGCTGTTGATTTCAAGCTTGTTGGAATGGGAGACAAGTTCAGTTCAGTTTCATTTGGCTCTCCTACACAAATTTGAAAAGCAAGACAAGGGATGTTCTATCACTAACTGTGTTTTTCCCACTTATATATTCAGGAACTGGAGAAATATCCACAAATTTCATTATGAACCAGTGAGCACACTGTGAGTTGGGCTTGGGTCAGAACTCAGTTTATCACCTGACCTCCATATCTCTCATGCTAACAACTTGATAGGGTATCATTTCTATTTAATAGATGTTATTGATACCTCAGACCACTTATCTAGATGTTTTTGAAGTGTCTGAATGTTACCCCTTTCACCTGTGTAGAGTTACCCTTACAAATTGCTGCAGGATCTTTTCAAGAAGTTTATACTAGATGTATTTGTGATGAGGTTTTCGAAGTGTTTCCTCAAAGGAAGCCTGTTCCCCTTAAATTAATGAATGCTAGGTGTATTGGTTCAGATCTACAGATTAGGCTGTGGCTATCTATTGCAGTGCCTGATGTCTGCTTTCACTTGCCAGCTCTCATTTTCTTTTCCTATTAATTAAAACAAGTTTCACACAAGGTGTTTGTCTCTCTCAGCTCCAGGCATTCCCTGATTTATTAGCAACCACCACAGATCCCTGTGGATCAAGGCACTCCACTTATAGGATTACATTTACTTTTCTTCTAGTGGTTAAGTGCTATTCGGTCTTTGTTACCCTGGGTTCCCCTCATATTTTTGATATTAGGGAACACAAATCAAGACAATATACCTCATTGTTAACCCTGACTTAGACAGGTCAGGCACCACCAAGCTATCTCAAAGCAGGTAGTGCCTATCTCACCAGTGCGTTTTTTAATTGCCTAAGTACGTGAGCTTGGGTTTTCCATAGTCAGTCCATTGTAACATTACTGCATCCTTGAGCTTTCTTACATATTCTCTAATTCAGTGCCACAGACATTCTTGCATTTCCACTTTGTTTATTGTAGGTCAGTGTCAGATTCAAGAATTCAGTTGCTGATTCAAGACTCTTATACACATATGCATGTGCACGTGCACACACACACACATCCATTCATTCATCTATCTGTCATCTACCTATCTATATCTATAAATATTTTTTTGATATAGCATTAAGTGAAAGAAGTGTGAGAACATTTTCCAGTTTGTGGATTTTCAATTTTCCCTTGTGAAGATTGAGTTGCTATATTTATATAAGCTTGAGAAGCTGGATTTACTAGGTCTTCTTAATGATTGATACATTTTATCATAGTAAATATCTTTTAATCCCTGATAGTATTTTTGACTTCTTTTTCTGATATTATTATAATTAAATCCATTTCTTTTTGATCAGTATTCTCCCCTTAGATTCTTTCTGTCACTTATACTTCAAGCTTTCTATGTCCTGTTAAATTGGGTATGTCATAAATAAATAATAATAATTGTCTATTTAGCTAAATTAAATCTTACGTTTAATGTATTTATTGTGATTTTAATTTTAACATTTTTCTTTCTTAAGAACTGCATTGGATATTTTGCAAATAGATATAGACTTTTTCTTGATTTTGTCTTTATTTTATAAAATTTCTTTACATTTAGAACTGATTTTTCAAAAATCATTGGATTTATTGAAGGACATGGTATGTATGTCAGTTCCTCTTTTTTTTAGCTGACTTTTATTTATGTTTGACTTCATTTCATCTACAGTTCATCTTTGATATTGAGGTCATTTTTTTTTTCAATTTAGTTTGTTGAAATTCTGAGGGCTTAAGTAGAGAATAATTTCCTCTAAAATAGGTTTAAATGTGCTTCTTCTGGGTTCCAAGGAACACTATTAACCTGGGAAACTATCTTGAACATAGCTTCAATTTATCAATATATGATTTTTATGATTAGAGATCTACTTCTGATTTGAACTTCAGACCCAAGTGAGATCTGTAATTGCAAACATGCAGGGTATATCATTATTAACCGCCAGCCACAGCAGAAAAATATGATTTCTTACAGCCTTCCATTAGTGATAGGCACCTTTTTGTACCCTCCTGTTTTAGCCCCCAGTGAGACACTGCACTTAATATACAGGTGTAAGATTCATCCCCAACTTAGCAGAAGTCCGTGATTTAGTCAGTTTTTCCTAAACTGATACTGAATTTGCTTCTAAGACAGTCTCAGATTTCTTTGACTAAAATCACTTCTCTGATTACAAGTCATCTTTTGTTGTTTTTATTGTTCTGTGTTTTATTTCTTCGGTGGGAGAACTTAGTTGCCTGCCTTATCTTCTTACAATCTCAGCAATGTATTAACTTCTATGTTATTTTATCCTCTCTCTAGTAATATTGTGGACTGGTATTCTTTTTAAAACCTACTCTAATACACTTATTTATATATTTTGTAAAAGGTATGTTTATATTCTTAATATCAATCTTTTTTTCTTTTTAGCACCTTGGTAAAATCCACCATGTACAGACAGACATAAGGAAGACCAGGAGTTTATTCATCATCAGAAACTCATCCTATTAGAAACACCATGTATTGGATAATGGAATAATATCTAACTGACCCAATCAGATTCTGTAGCAGATAGAATTCCCTTGGAAACAGACTCTAAGAATCTGAGATTTGCATGTAGTAGAGCTATTAATGTGTGTTCTTGGGAACAATATCTGTTAATAATATAGTAAAACAATGCAGGAAGAAATACAACATAGTTCTCCAAAGAAAATACATCTAAATTTAGTTGAATTTCCCTAATGTCTTGTAATCATGCAAAACTATATATGGAGTCCCTATGATTACTGTACTTACCTATGGGGTAGTACTGCTTTTATATTTCCAGCAGTTCAATCAATCTTCATGTCCTAAGCCTTAATACATTTTTTTATCAAGAAATCCAGTAATTTCCTAGCGTCCTTACAGTAGGTATGGTTGTTTGCTTAAGCCATAGCATTGCTTCCTTTTACTTACAACTCTGATTTTGATTAGATATCCAACCTTCCCACAGGCAGCTTGGATATCCATAGGCTGTGGATGACACATTGGAAACCAATAACGTGCCATTCATCAAACATTCTGGTTAAGCTGTCATTCTACTTGTCAGAGATCTTTTTTTTTTTCAGGAATAGAAATGCAGTGAAATTCAGATCACAGAGAATCATAAAGAAATTTGCTTTTAGAAAAATCATTTCTCTGTAATTAGCAATGATTTCCAGAAACATTTCTTCTTCTATCACTGATGTGAAAGAAAATGCAGGTAATCATGAGCATTCTTGCCAGTAATTCTACAAGTATGTCCAGAACCAATTTTAGGATGGCATCAATACTGTGGCCAGGAGAGCTGAGAGATAGTAAAACTTGAGCCTTTATAATACTAATGAGCTCCTAAATTGATAAATTCTGAAGATAGTCTTTCTCCTAGACTTCTTCTGTATCAGCTTATTAATAGCAATCATATTTAAGCTGTTTGAATCAGAGTTCCTTGAGCCAGCATCCTAAATGAATAAGATATTTGTGTTAGAAATGGAAATCTGAAAATAACATTCTAAAATATGGAATTGAGTAAAATTGATACAAGGCAATAAGAATATTTTTCTGTCACAGGAATCTGAAAATACTAGTTATTCTACAGAAAATTTTTGTTTAACTATTGCCTATTGTATATTGAGATGTATCAAATTTTGATGATGGCTGAGACATCATGAATCCTAGTAGGAAATATTTATGACATTGAACTAGGTTGAATCTTTTCTTTGGCATTACATAACACCTTAAAATATGGAGAAAACTTTTGTCTGCAAGTGACTCATATGAAATCTGAGCGAGAAAAATATGTCTCTGCTAAGAGAGGTCATCTTCACTTATGGATTATAATCAAAACAATTGGAAGTTTAGTAATCAGGGGCCTGGATGATTTAGAAAAGCTAAGGCTTGTAAGAACGATAATCTAGACTTTTGGGAATTTGAGAGAAAACAAGATTAGAACAAAACACTTGTCCCCCCAAACCTCTCCCAAGCACCTCCTGTAAAGCATTGTGTGACTGATAAAGGGCACAGTCTGATTATTGGGAAGATACAGCTGTCTAAAGCAGCGATGTTCCTGCCAGAGGCAGTTGGTTACATCACCTGGTAACTGAGACCAAGAGAAAAGGATAGTGTTACATTAAGGTCTCATGGCACAGACAGAGCACAGAGCTTGTTATCATAAACCAGAAACTTCCAGATTCATAGGCCCAAATAATTGCTGATTGTGTATTTGTAGTCATGCAGTTAATTGAAAACAAGTAGACTGGATAACTAGTTTTAAAAGAAATGTATACCAAAGTGACCCCAAGCCTCGTTAGAGTATATGATTGCTAAACCTTCTAAAGAAAACACTAGTCCCAAGAATTTTCACCTACAGAAAGTACGTTGCTTTGGGTCTGGTGCAGACCCAGAAAAGAAATATTACACTGTCCACTCTAAGGTCACAGAGACAACAGACATGGCTATACTCTGAGAATGGAGAATAAAAGCTGTCTGATTCACAAGCTATGAAAATCACTTCACTGACAGAACAGGAAGTTTTTGTATCCCTGTCCAACAAGTAAAGTATATTATAGACAACTGCATATTCTCCCATTGTCAACCTTTACAAAAAGGAGTTTTTTATTGTAATTATCATGCTTTTTACCACTTTGTGTACAGTTAAGGAAGATAAATCACTTTATCACTGGACCATTGGGAGCCACATCAGAGGACTGAACACTACCCAGAGATCTTGTACTTCAGAATAAATGCAGTAATTGACTTTGGATTTTCTCCCTTTGGGAAGGAATTAAGACATATTTCATGTGGGCATGAATATTTTTTAAAAATTTATTGTAGAATATGTGAAATGAAAATATATATGTGGAATAAGTTCTTGGATAGCCAAAGAGCTTGTAATATTGGATTTTAATTGTTGTTTATCCATTTATATTCCATATGCCCCCTTCCATTTCCCTACTAGAAACTGAACTCATTTTCCCCAAATATCCAGTTCATTCTGTGAAGCTTATGTAACTTAGTAGAGAGTGAGTGGGCTCTGTTTAGTCTAAACCAATCACAGTATTTATCTTTCCACCTGTCAGTGATTGGTTGGAAAAGAGACATGGAATTTACTGACAATTAAAAGAATTGGGAAGTCAGCTAAGGGCTTCTGGGAAAGTTCTTCTTTGCTCTTCAGTCAAGAACCTAAGAACAGGAATAAGCCTCTAACACTGATTGGTACTGGCAGTCACCTTGTAACCCTAAGGGCAACCAGTCTTAGCATAAAGCCAACCTGAGGACAAAAGAGAGAAAAGACAAATAAAACCAATGACTCTGATGACCTCATTAAGTCATGTATTCAGTGAGCCTAGAAATCCGCTCCAACTTCCAGTTTTATGAGACAATAGATGGTCTCATTGTTTTAGCAAGTTTATATAGAATTCCTATTAATTAATCCAAAGCATTCTAAATAATATAATCATATTCCCCATCTATTCCCTCTGGGAAACCTAGAGGGTGCTTGTGAAGAGATTCTATATAGGACAGTTTTCCAGGGGTATCCACAGTTATTCCATACATCAAGCATCTCTGGGGCCTAGTTTTACAGAAAACAAAGTGCTTTTCACTCCATTCTGTCCTCTTTTATGATAACCCCCTCTAAAACAGGATGGTCTATATATGTCTGTACTCCATTTCTGGGCTATTCAGGTACTTAGCCATGTGACTTCAGGTTTCCTTGAAGAGCAAAAAATTACACTGGGTATTTATTTCAGTGGCTGGACAGCTCATGATAAGAATATTCGTTTTCATTTTAGTTTTGTCAATAGAGAGGGTTGTGTGCCCAGAGGAAAATGATAACCAAAACAGTATAATGTTTTCTCATGCTTTGAGAATACTAACGCTGTTAAATATTTCTTCTGA
Organism: Balaenoptera physalus; assembly: GCF_965194825.1. Classification (NCBI taxonomy): domain Eukaryota; kingdom Metazoa; phylum Chordata; class Mammalia; order Artiodactyla; family Balaenopteridae; genus Balaenoptera; species Balaenoptera physalus. Next base: position 152,813,145 of record NC_138890.1, read on the forward strand.
AACACTATGTGTAACAAATGACTGGAATTCAGTCCTAGGTGTGAACTTTAATTTACTCCATCTTTCCCCAGTTTTTATACTTACATTTTTTATTGTCCTTTGCTTTTGTAAGTAATGCCTCTATAAATATTTTTATACAAAATCAGTATTATTCAATAGAAGTATTTTTGAATTCCTATCTTGAGCAAGATGCTTATGTATTTCAAATTTAGTACTAGGTATTCATTAGGAAATTTGATTCTTGTTATCATGGAGCTTACAAAGTACTGAGGAGAGAGATGCGAAATAAAATCTCACAATAACATATTTTTCTGTGATGAATACTATCCAAAAAATGTGTAGTATTTTATGAGACTAAGAGTGAAAGAACAAACGTGTTTTACATTAAGAAAAAATCTGAGAGAGACCTTCAAGATTGCAGAGGAGTAAGACGTGGAGATCACCTTCCTCCCCACAAATACATCAAAAGTACTTCTACATGTGGAACAACTCCTACAGAACACCTACTGAACGCTGCAGGCAGAAGACCTCAGACTTCCCAAAAGGCAAGAAAATCCCCATGTACCTGGGTAGGGCAAAGAAAAAAGAAAAAACAGAGACAAAAGAATAGGGATGGGACCTGCACCTCTGGGAGGGAGCTGTGAAGGAGGAAAAGTTTCCACACACTAGGAAGCCACTTCACTGGCAGACACGGGGGCAGAGTGTGTGGGGGGGAAGCTTCGGAGCCACGGAGGAGAGTGCAGCAACAGGGGTGCAGAGGGCAAAGCGGAGAGATTCCTGCAAAGAGGCTCAGTGCTGACCAGCACTCACCAGCGTGACACGCTTGTCTGCTCACCTGCCAGGGGGCTGGGGACTAGGAGCTGAGGCTTAGGCTTCGGAGGTCGGATCCCAGGGAGAGGACTGGGGCTGGCTGCATGAAGACAGCCTGAAGGGGGCTAGTGTGCCACAGCTAGCTAGAAGGGAGTCCAGGAAAAAGTCTGGACCTGCCTAAGAGGCAAGAAACCATTGTTTCAGGATGCACGAGGAGAGGGGCTTCCTGCTCTGTGTGCCCACAGATGGCAGAGCACAGCCTAAGCGAGCTCCAGAGATGGGCATGAGCCGCAGCTATCATCTCAGACCCCACAGTCAGGCACAGACCACTAATGCTGCCGCCACTGCCACCAAGAATCCTGTGTGCAAGCACAGGACACTACCCGCACTCCCCCAGGAGCCTGTGTAGCCCACCACTGCCAGGGTCCCGTGATCCAGGGACAACTTCCCCAGGAGAACACAAGGCATGTCTCAGGCTGTTGCAATGTCATGTCAGCTTCTCCCCCAGCAGGCTCACCCGGTATTCCAATTATGACTATCATACCTCTCCTCCTCTCCGGCCTGAGTGATCAAGAGAGCCCTAATCAGCCGCTGCTTTAACCCTTTCCTGTCTGGGCGGGGAACAGATGCCTGAGGGTGGCCTACACACACAGGCAGGGCCAAAACCAAAGCTGAACCCCAGGAGCTGTGCGAACAGAGGTTAGAAAGGGAAATTTCTCTGTGCATCCTCAGGAACAGCGGATTAAATCCCTGCAATCGACTTGATAAACCCTGCATCTGTGGAATACCTGAATAGACGATGAATGCTCCCAAAACTGAGGCGCTGGACTTTGGGAACAAATGTAGACTTGGGGTTTGCCTTCTGCGTCTGATTTGTTTTTGGTTTTATGTTTAACTTAGTTTAGTTTTTAGTGCTTGCTAACATTGGTGGATTTGTTTATTGATTTGGTTGCTCTCTTCCTTTTTTGTTTTTTTTTTTCTTTTAATGAGTGTGTGTGTGTATGTTTCTTTGTGTGATTTTGTCTGTTTAGGTTTGCTTTTACCATTTGTCCGAGGGTTCTGTCTGCTCGTTTTTTTGTTTGTTTTCCTGTTATTTTTTTTTCTTTTGTTTGCTTGTTTCTTTTTTCTTTTAATGAGTGTGTGTGTGTGTGTGTGTTTGTTTCTTTGTTTGATTTTATGTTTAGTTTTGCTTTTACCATTTATTTTGGGGTTCTGTTTGGTTTTTTTTTCTTTTTTTTTCTTCCTTTTCTTTCAAGGCATGCGGATGGAAGGGTCTTGGTGATACAGCCAGATGTTGGGCCTGGGCTTCTGAGGAGGGACAGACGAGTCCAGGACATTGAACAACCAGAGACCTCCCGTCCCATGTAGTATTAATTGGCGAGAGCTCTCCCAGAGATCGCCTTCTCAACACTAAGACCTAGCTCCACCCAATGGCCAGCAAGCTCCAGTGCTGGATGCCCCATGCCAAACAACTAGCAAGACAGGAACACAACCGCACTCATTAGCAGAGAGGCTGCCTAAAGTCATACTAAGTTCACTGACATCCCCAAACACCACCGGACGGACCCCTGCCCACCAGAAGGACAAGATCCAGCCCCATCCAACAGAACACAGGCACCAGTCCCCTCCACCAGGAAGCCTACACAACCCACTGAACCAACCTCACCCACTGGGCATAAACACAAAAATAACAGGAATGACGAACCTGCAGCCTGTGCAAATGAGACCCCAAACAGAGTAAGTTAAACAAAATGAGAAGACAGAGAAATATGCAGCAGATGAAGGAGCAAGGTAAAAACCCACCAGACCAAACAAATGAAGGGGAAATAGGCAGTCTACCTGAAAAAGTATTCAGAGTAATGACAGTAAAGATGATCCAAAATCTCGGAAATAGAATGGAGAAAATACAAGAAACGTTTAACAAAGATTTAGAAGAACTAAAGAGCAAACAAATAATGATGAACAACAAAATAAATGAAATTTAAAATTCTCTAGAAGGAATCAATAGCAGAATAACTGAAGCAGAAGAATGGATAAGTGACCTGGAACATAGAATGGTGGAAATAACTGCCACAGAGCAGAATAAAGAGAAAAGAATTGAGGACAGTCTCAGAGACCTCAGGGAAAACATTAAACACACCAACATTCAAATTACAGTGGTCCCAGAAGAAGGAGAGAAAAAGAAAGTGAGAAAATATATGAAGAGATTACAGTTGAAAACTTCCCTAACATGTGAAAGGAAATAGTCAAGTCCAGGAAGCTCAGAGAGTCCCATACAGGATAAATCCAAGGAGAAACACGCCAAGACACATATTAATCAAACTATCAAAAATTAAATACAAACAAAATATTAAAATCAGCAAGGGAAAAGCAAGAAATAACATACAAGGGAATGCCCATAAGGTTAACAGCTGATCTTCCAGCAGAAACACTGCAAGCCAGAAGGGAGTGAGAGGACATATTTAAAGTGCTGAAAGGGAAAAACCTACAACCAAGATTACTCTAGCCAGCAAGGATTTCATTCAGATCCAGTGGAGAAATTAAACCCATTACAGACAAGCAAAACCTAAGAGAATTCAGCACCACCAAACCAGCTTTACAACAAATGCTAAAGGAACTTCTCTAGGCAGAAAACACAAGAGAAGGAAAAGACTTACAAAAACAAACCCAAAACAATTAAGAAAATGGTAATAGGAGCACACATATAATTACCTTAAAAGTAAATGGATTAAATGCTCCAACCAAAAGACATAGACTGGCTGAATATATACAAAAACAAGACCCATATATATGCTGTCTACAAGAGACCCACTTCAGACCTAGGGACACATACAGACTGAAAGTAAGGGGATGGAAAAAGATATTTCATGCAAATGGAAATCAAAAGAAAGCTGAAGTAGCAATTCTCATATCAGACAAAATAGACTTTAAACTCTATTATAAGAGACAAAGAAGGACACTACATAATGATCAAGGGATCTATCCAAGAAGAAGATATAACAATTGTAAATATTTATGCACCCAACATAGGAGCACCGCAATACATAAGGCAAATGCTAACAGCCATAAAGTGGGAAATCGACAGTAACACAATCATAGTAGGGGACTTTAACACCCCACTTTCACCAATGGACAGATCATCCAAAATGAAAATAAATAAGGAAACACAAGCTTTAAATAACAAATTAGACCAGATGAACTTAATTGATATTTACAGGACATTCCAAGCAAAAACAACAGAATACACTTTCCTCTCAAGTGCACATGGAACATTCTCCAGGATAGATGATATCTTGGGTCACAAATCAAGCCTTGGTAAATTTAAGAAAATTGATATTGTATCAGGTATCTTTTCTGATCACAACACTATGAGACTAGATATCAATTACAGGAAACAAATCTGTAAAAATACAAACACATGGAAGCTAAATTATACACTACTAAATAACCAAGAAATCACTGAAGAAATCAAAGAGGAAATCAAAAAATACCTAGAGGCAAATGACAATGAAAACATGATGGCCGAAAACCTATGGGATGCAGCAAAATCAGTTCTAAGAGGCAAGTTTATAGCAATACAATCCTACCTTAAGAAACAAGAAAAATCCAAACAACCTAACCTTACACCTAAGCAACTAGAGAAAGAGGAAAAAAGAAAAAAACCCAAAGTTAGCAGAAGGAAAGAAATCATAAAGATCAGATAAGAAATAAACGAAAAAGAAATAAAGGAAACAATAGCAAAGATCAATAAAACTAGAAGCTGGTTCTTTGAGAAGATAAACAAAATTGATAAACTATTAGCCACACTCATCATGGAAAAAAAAAGGAGAAGACTCAAATCTACAGAATTAGAAATGAAAGAGGAAAAATAACTGACACTGCAGAAACACAAAGGATCATGAGAGACTACTACAAGCAACTATATACCAATAAAATGGACAACCTGGAAGAAATGGACAAAATTCTTAGAAAAGTACAACCTTCGAAGACTGAACCAGGAAGAAATAGAAAATATGAATGCCAATCACAAGCTCTGAAATTGAAACTGTGATTAAAAATCCTACAACAAGCAAAAGCCCAGGACCAGACGGCTTCACAGGTGAATTATATCAAACATTTAGAGAAGAGCTAACACATATCCCTCTCAAACTTTTCCAGAATACAGCAGAGGGAGGAACACTCCCAAACTTATTCTACAAGGCCACCATCAGCCTGCTACCAAAACCAGAAAAGATGTCACAAAAAAAGAAAACTACATGCCCATATCACTGATGAACATAGATGCAAAAATCCTCAACAAAATTCTAGCAAACAGAACCCAACAGCACATTAAAAGGATCATGCACCATGATCAAGTGGGGTTTATCCCAGGAATGCAAGGATTCTTCAGTATATGCAAATCACTCAATGTGATGCATCATATTAACAAATTGAAGGAGAAAAACCATATGATAATCTCAGTAGATGCAGAAAAAGCTTTTGACAAGATTCAACACCCATTTATGATAAAAACTTTCCAGAAAGTGGGCATAGAGGCAACCTACCTCAACCTAATAAAGACCATATATGACAAACCCACAGCCAACATCATTCTCAATGGTGAAAAGCTGAAACCATTTCCTCTAAGATCAGGAACAAGACAAGGTTGCCCACTCTCACCACTATTATTCAACATAGTTTTGGACGTTTTAGCCACAGCAGTCAGAGAAGAAAAACAAATAAAAGGAATCCAAATTGGAAAAGAAGAAGTAAAGCTGTTTGCAGATGACATGATACTGTACATAGAGAATCCTAAAGATGCTACCAGAAAACTACTAGAGCTAATCAATGAATTTGGTAAAGTAGCAGGATACAAAATTAATGCAAAGAAATCTCTTGCATTCCTATACACTAATGATGAAATACCTGAAAGAGAAATTAAGGAAACACTCCCATTTACCATTGCAACAAAAAGAATAAAATACCTAGGAATAAACCTACCTAGGGAGACAAAAGACCTGTATGCAGAAAACTATAAGACACTGATGAAAGAAATTGAAGATGATACAAACAGATGGAGAGATATACCATGTTGTTGGATTGGAAGAATCAACATTGTGAAAATGACTATACTACCCAAAGCAATCTACAGATTCAATGCAATCCCTATGAAACTACCAATAGCATTTTTCACAGAAGTAGGAAAAAAAAGTTTACAATTTATATGGAAACACAAAAACCCTGAATAGCCAAAGCAATCTTGAGAAAGAAAAACAGAGCTGGAGGAATCAGGCTCCCTGATTTCAGACTATACTAGAAAGCTACAGTAATCAAGACAGTATGATACTGGCACAAAAACAGAAATATAGATCAATGGAACAGGATAGAAAGCCCAGAGATAAACCCATGGACATATGGTCACCTTATCTTTGATAAAGGAATCAAGAAGAGACAATGGAGAAAAGACAGCCTCTTCAGTAAGTGGTGCTGGGAAAACTGGACAGCTACACGTAAAAGAATGAAATTAGAACACTTCCTAACACCATACACAAAAATAAACTCAAAATGGATTAAAGACCTAAATGTAATTCCAGACACTGTAAAACTCTTAGAGGAAAACATAGGCAGAACACTCTGTGACATAAATCACAGCAAGGTCCTTTTTGACCCACCTCCTAGAGAAATGACAGTAAAAACAAACGGGACCTAACGAAACTTAAAAGCTTTTGCACAGCAAAGGAAACCATAAACAAGATGGAAAGACAACCCTGAGAATGGGAGAAAATATTTTCAATCGAAGCAACTGACAAAGGATTAATCTCCAAAATGTACAAACAGCTCATGCAGCTCAATATCAGAAAAATAAACAACCCAATCCAAAAATGGGCAGAAGACCTAAATAGACATTTCTCCGAAGAAGATATACAGATTGCCAACAAACACATGAAAGGATGCTCAGCATCACTAATCATCAGAGAAATGTAAATCAAAACCACAATGAGATATCACCTCACACTAGTTACAATGGCCATCATCAAAAAACCTACAAACAAATGCTGGAGAGGGTGTGGATAAAAGGGAACCCTTTTGCACTGTTGGTGGGAATGTAAATTGATACAGCCACTATGGAGAACAGTATGGAGTTTCTTTAAAAAACTAAAAATAGAACTACCATATGACCCAGCAATCCCACTACTAGGCATATACCCTGAAAAACCATAATTTAGAAAAAGAGATGTACCACAATGTTCATTGCAGCACCATTTACAATAGCCAGGACATGGCAGCAACCTAAGTGTCCATCGACAGATGAATGGATAAAGAAGATGTGGCACATATATACAATGGAATATTACTCAGCCATAAAAAGAAACGAAATTGAGTTATTTGTAGTGAGATGGATTAACTAGAGTGTGTTATACAGAGTGAAGTAAGTAAGAAATAGAAAAACAAGTACCATATGCTAACACATATATATGGAATCAGAAAAAAAATGGTTCTGATGAACCTAGGGTCAGGACAGGAATAAAGACACAGACGTAGAGAATGGACTTGAGGACATGGTGCAGGGAGGGTAAGCTGGGACCAAGTGAAAGAGTGGCCTTGGCATATATACACTGCCAAATGTAAAGTAGATAACTAGTGGGAAGCAGCGGCATAGCACAGGGAGATCAGCTTGGTGCTTTGTGACCACCTAGAGGGCTGGGATAGGGAGGTTGGGAGGGAGGTGCAAGGGGGGGTGATATGGGGATGTATGTAATACATATAGCTGGTTCACTTTGTTATACAGCAGAAACTAACACAACATTGTAAAGCGATTATATTCCAATAAAAGTGTAAAAAAACATAAAATAAAATGAAATAAAAATTTTTAAAAAGTCCTTTGAGAGGCACTGTTTTTACTGAAGTTTGAGTGCATTGTTCAGGAGAGTGGGCTTTTCAGGGAGAAGAAACATCTTTCAGTGATGTCTAAGTGTCAGAAAGAGCTTTCTGCACTAGAGAAGCTTGAAGAAAGATACTGTGCTTGAAGAGGCAAGAAAGTACACAAGGTAAAGGTGAAGAAATAGGAAGGAACTAGAATATGCAAATCTCAGATTATGTAAGGAATATAATGGTGTACCAATTACAGATTGCTTAATGTAATAACTGTTTTACATAGTTAAAAATATCTGGTGTAGGGAATTAGAATTTTACACAGTATTATTCTTAGTTACCAAGACATAGTGTAACTCAACATTATTTGTCTAAGAAATTTATAAATAATAGATTGGCTGCAGTGTGTAGAAGGAGAATGTACCCAAAAGGAGCCCAGGTTTCTGATGTGTATAACTGGATAGGAAAGGCAGAGGGATGGTTGTAACAAAGAAATTAAGCATTTGATTTTGAAGAAAGAAAATGAAATGAGGTATAATATTTAGTATAGAGAAAAACAGAAGAGCGTTTTGTGTTGGTACAGTTATGGTCTACTGGAAAATTCCAAGTGAAACTAAAATACAATAAAGTATTAGTGTTTAGATTTTCTACGTATTTCTTTATAACAGCTCAGCAAACATTTTTCATAAAGGCCCAGAAAATAAATATTTTAGGTTTTGAAGCCATATGGTTTCTATCTCAACTGTAGAAATCTACCGTTGTAGAATTGAAGTAGGCATAGTCTATAGGTAAAAGAATGAGACAAAACTCCACAGATGGATTGAAATTTAATTACAAAGTATTACCTGGAAGTCTATTTCAATAAATTTGAAAACATAATAATAATTTATATGTAAAATACCAATCTTGATTTTAAATTAATTAGGACACTTGAATAGATCACTCACCTTAGAAAAGAGATGCAGAAAAAGATTTTGCATCTTTTTTCAACATTCATTCATAATAAAAACCTTTCAACAAAGTGTAAAAGGAACTTACCTCAACACAATAAATGTTGTATATGAGAAGCCCACAGCTAATATAATAATTAATGGCGGAAAATGGAAAGCTTTTATTCTAAGATCCGGCACATGGCAAGGATGCCCACCTTTGCCAATTCTATTTAACATAGTACTGGAATTTCTAGCCAGAGAAAGTAGATAAGAAAAAGAAATACAAGTCATTCAAATAAGAAAGAAAAAATAAAATAATCTCTGTTTTCAGATAATACAATCATATCTGTAGAAAAATCTAAGGATTCAATTTAAAAAACTGCTAGTATAATAAACAAATTCAATAAATTGCAGGGTACAAAATCACTGTACAGAAATCAGTCACATTTTCCATAGTCAATAATACTGTATTGCATATTTAAAAGTTGCTAAGAGAGTAGATCTTAAAAGTTCTAATCACAAGAAAAAAATTTTGTAACTTTGTATGGTGATGGATATTAACTAGACTTATGGTGATGATCTTTCTGCACTATATACAAATATCGAATTATTACATTGTACACCTGAAACTAATATAGTGTTATATGTCTATCATAACTGAAGAAAAAAATCAGTCATATTTCTACACATAAACAATAAACTGTTCAAAAAGAAAATTAAGAAAAATTTACCATTCACAGTAACAACAAAAAGGATAAAGTACTTGAGGATAAACTTAACCAAAGAGGTGAGACACAGTCAAATGGGAAGATATCCAGTGTTTGTAGATTGGAAGAATTAATACTGTTGAAATGTTTGTACTACCCGAAGAGATCTACAGATTCAATGCAATCCCTATCAAAATCCCAATGACGCTCTTTGTAGAAATAGAACAAACAATACCAAAATTCATATGGAACTACAAAAAACCCCAAATAGCCAAAGCAATCTTGAGCAAGAAGTACAAAGCTGGAAGAATCACAATTCCTGATTTCAAAATACATTACAAAGCTACAGTAATAAAAACAGTATGGGACTGGCTTAAAAACAGACATGTAGAACAAAGGAACAGAGTAGAGAGGCCAAAAATAAATCCAGGTTTCTAAGGTCAACTGATCTTCAACAAAGCTGCCAAGAACCCACAATGAGGAAATGATAGTTTTCTTTAATAAGTAATGCTAATAAAACTGAATATTAACATGCTGGAGAATGAAATTGGACATTTATCTCATACCACATACAAACACCAACTCAAAATAGATTAAAGTATTAAATGTAAACCTGAATCTATAAAATTACAATAATAAAACATAAGGAAAAAGCTCCCTGAAATGGGTCTTGGCAATGAGTTTTGGGATATGACACCAAAAGCACAGGCAACTAAAGCAAAATAGACAAGCAGGACTACATCAAACTAAAAAGCTTTGGCACAGCAAAAGAATCAACAGAATGAAATGGTAACCTAAGAATGGGAGAAAATATTGCAAATCTTATATCTGACAAGGAGCTAATATCCAAAATAGGTAAGGAACTCATACAAATCAATAGCAAAAACACAGACCAATTTAAAAAATGGACCAAGGGCCTGAATAGACATTTGTCAAAAGAAGACATCAGAATGGCCAAAAGTTACATTAAATGCTGCTCAATGTCACTAATCAAGGAAATTCAAATTAAAACCTCAATGAGTTATCACCTCATACCTGTTAGAATGACTGTCATCAAAAAGACAAAGAATAACACACAAGGATATGGAGGAAAAGAACCTTTGTCCACTGTATGTAGGAATGTAAATTCATACAGCGATTATGGAAAACAATAAGGTTCCTCAAAAGATTAAAAATGGAAGTACCTTATGATCTAGCAATCCCACTTCTACATATACAGCATATCCAAAAGAAATGAAATCAGTATCTCAAAAAGATCTGCACTCCTATGTTCTTTGCAGTATTATTCACAACAGCCAAATAAGGAAACAACCTAAATGCTCATCAGTGGATGAATGGGTAAAGAAAATGTAGATATATAATAGATTATTCAGCCTTAAAAAAAGAATGAAATCCTGACACTTGTGACAACATGGAGGAACCTGGAGGACATTATGCTAAATAAAATAATCCAGACTCAGAAAGACGAGTACTGTGTGATCTCACTTATCTGTGGAATCTAAAATAGTCATGGAACTCATGGAAACAGAGTATAATGGTGAGTTCCAGGAGGCAGGGTGGAAGGAGGAAAGGGGGAGATGTTGGTCAAGGGGTACATAGTTTTAGTCATGCAAGATGAATAATTTCTGGAGATCTAATGAACAGCAGTGTGACTATAGTTAACAATATTGTATTGTATACTTGAAATTTTCTGAGAGGGTAAATCTTAAGGGTTCATACCAGGTGCACACACACAAAAGCAAATGATAACTATGTAAGGTGGTAGATATGTTAATTAGCTTAAGTGTAGTGATTATTTCACAATGTTTACATATATCAAAACAAAGTTGTACACTTTAAATATAAATAATTTTTATTTGTCAATTATGCCTTAGTAATGCTGGAAAAAATAACAAAAAAAGGAAATGAGGTAAAGATATTTGGACAGTTAATTTCTCTACAAACTTTAAATGGTAAGTAACTCTAATGATATTGAACCCATTTCAGTCATGAAATAAAATGTAAATTTTTTAAATTCATTTTGTAAAATAAAAATATAGCAACATAAAAAGATTAAGGTTAAAGCCCAGTTCTATATCAAATGTAATTGATATGTTTATATATAGAACATAAATAATATAATAAACAGTGTATTGAAAGCATAATATGATAAACTAGAATATATTGCAAGACTGAAAATTTAGCTCAGTAACAGTAATACTATCAATACATCTCATAATATCCATAAAATAAAACATTAATATTTTCTCTAATATGCAGGCAAATTTCTTGGTATCATTTGAAATTTGTTTTTAATAAAATCTCCAAGCAAAATGGAAATTGTAATCAAAATCCTTTATCAAATTTTAATAGCAAGCAACACTTTAGATAACAGGACTCTAAATCTTCAGCATGGAGAAACCAGGATTAAGACAGAGAGGGATAGCATCCACATTATTATGCAATATTATTATAAATTTTCAGTTACAACCAATAAGATAACATGAAATAATCTTTATAAATTTTAAAAATGAAGAGATAAAATATATCTTTTTGATGATGTATTTTTGTACCTACAAAAACTAAGAGACAAGTAAATTCTTAAAAAAATATTAAGGGATCTAGGAAAATTGAAGGGATGTAAAATATAATTTATAACTAGGTCTTTCCTATTAGAAGTAGTAATAGGATTTTTTAATAATCCATTCAACACAGTAGAAAAGCTATGATACTTTGGCATAAACTTAAAGGAAAAGTACCCAACTTTTATGAAGAAAGTAATACAATTTTATTGAAGGACATAAAACAAGACCAGAACAAAGGGAAGGAATGTACCGTATTGTTTGATGGAAACATAACATGTTTATGATATCGTTTTTGATATTGTTTTTCCAAAATTATATTAAAATTCAATGTGATTCAAATTTGAAATCAATTTTTAGAGTTATGCTGTGACCTTTATGCCAATGTGAAAGTTTTTCCTTGCTTGTTTGTTTACAAACTTGGAACTATTTATTGATTGTGAGGAGACACTTATGTACAAACAAGGCATGAAGAGAAGGGGGAAACTGTCCAGTGCTGACAAAGGTAGTGGGGGCTGGAGAGTGGGCCTGACAATACACCAAGAGTCAGGAGAAGTTTTCCGAAAACTAGCTCAACTTCTAAACATGCTTCATGGGAACTAGGCTTCAGGACACAGTCCATGTGGAAGGGGGCAGACAAGGTTGGTTCTAGAAGCCAAGAAGTTTACCTTCAGTGGAGTCTGATCCACTGTGGTAGGGACATAACCCCCTCCGAGATCTACTTTCAATCATAGCTCCCTCTGTAATTTTATTACAAGGGGCCTCCAGTCTTTGAGCCCAGGATGTTGGCGGTGGGTCAGAGCGCCTTAACTAGCCACCAAAATTATTCAGAGAATGGTTAGGCGAGAATCTTCTAGATTTTAATGTGTAATATAGCTTAAAACTAACAAACCAAACTCAGAATCTACAGAGAAATATCCAATCATAATGAGGATAAAGAAAGACAAAATCAGGAAAACAGAAGCTGAGAGTATTTCTGGCCAGTAGAATGGTATTAAAGGAAATACTAAAGGATGTTTTTTCAGGCTGAAGGGAAACACCACCCATTGGAACTCATGTATAGACGAAATGAAAACAGGTATTGTTATTAAAAAAAAAAAAAAATTTTTTTTCCTGCTCTTAATTTAGTTGAAGAACAACTATCTGTATTAAGCCAAAATAATTACAGTATATGGTATAACTGTCCCAGGCAATACAAAATAAATAAATAAATAGAAAAGAAATCAATGAAATAAAAAAAAACTACTCAACATAAATACAATTAATAGAGACAAAAGTTGTTTTTCGTGAAAAAAAAGTTAATAAAATTGGTAGACTCCTAACATGACTATTTAAGAAAAGGGAGAGATGGTGATCGTGATTACCAATATTAGGACATAAAAGTATTTATTACTACAATCGTGAAGGATTGGAAGAAGAAGGCAGCCCAGGGCTTGTGTTGAACTAGAAATCAGAGTGTGGTTTGAGAAAAATCAAGTACTGACATTTCTGGTACGACATTGATGGTGAAGTTTTCCTTAGATTTGGCAACATGGGGTTTGTTGGGGTCCTCCAAAGACCACTTTTAATAGAGCAAGAGGAGTGATGCCAAACTGTAGTTGATTAGTTGAGTAGTGTTTAGGTGATCCTTTGAAAAGAAAATTATATGCAGATAGTTCCTTCAAAAAGTTTGGCTGTGGAGTAGAAGAAAATACAGTCTACCTGGAAAGGAACATATAGTCAATATGAATTGTTTCCTTCTTTCTTTTTTTTAATTTTTTTTAATTTAAAAGTAAACTATAATGTTTACACAACAGCAAGGAAATTCGCCAGCAGAACAAAAGAACATTAGTTCCCCTGCTCTGTAAAAGATATTTGGAGATAAATAAAATGACATCAGTTGTTTTTATTGTCTGAAAACCTTGCTGCAAAGAACCAATAATCTTGGTTAAATGTAAAAATATAATGTTATTCTTTTGTGTGTTCACCTTCCTTTCAATAATAAGAAGACTCTTAAGGATTTATAATTGTAGCTTATTGAATGTAACATTCACAGTGGAACTGGCAGCCAGTTAGTCAAGGATCTGTTGAATTAAGTAAAACTGCAATTCACATGCTGTAAACAAAATGAAAGGGGAAAAAACAGCATTAGTTAAGAGATAAAAAGATTTTAAAATCTTGTAGGCAACTGACCTCTGCTTCAGATGAATGCATTTATGTACATGCAGATACATTTAAGTTTACTAAATGTATCTTGAACTCTATGGATAAAATGGCCAAAAGTCTATAATTATGTTGTTCATTGTGTTAGGCAATTATTGTCAATTTTAATGCTTTGCCACTGTATCATGCCTTAGGCAAATACTCTCCATGTTCATGAATATTGGAGAGAGCAAGTCATAAATCTGTAAACTGAACATAAGCATCTTTCAAGCTGTCTGGCCTCTTGCAGTGCTCGCAAAGCTTAACATATTTTAATCTATGCACTGCTGTTATTATTCGCTGCCTTCCGTCTTTCTGTCCATCTTCCTGCCTCCTGTCTATCCATCGATCCATCATTTTTTCCAATTAAGGGCAAGCTCGATGACAGACATGACAGGCACTCATCTCCAATGCCACAGATTCTAAGTAGAAGTAATTACTGTGTATGAAATGGAAGCTGTGCACCAATGTTGCTACCACAGGTTCCTATGACAGTCAACTTACTTGTTGAGTAATAGGCATGGGTATGAAGTGAAGGGTGGGGAATACTAAATGCATTCTCAGTAAAGATTATTTATGACAATCCTTTTTTATTTTTACCAAGTGAAAGTAAAATTTACATTTCTCTGAATTGATAGTTGAGGAACTCATTTGATAATGGGTACTGGGATACTCTGAATAAGGCAGCCCTGGAGGGGAAGAGTTTTGGAAAAATGCTACATGTTTTATGTACAGAAATATGCTTGACTTTCTCTTGTTATAGGACTTGTCATTAGAAATAAGAAAACAGTAACTTGCAGCTAAGCCATGATACTATCTATTTATTCAGCCATAAGTAAAGTATGTATAAAATATTAGACACACATAATTTGTATATATCACCACATATGATTTGTCTATATTTAGTAAACTCAGAAGGTGTTTTTCTGTTTGTAACCCTATTATAGAAGATGTACTAGTTTTTAAACCAATGTAGTAATCCTTGGCTCTTAAAAATAAAAACAGTGAGTTGGGTATCTGGTTAGAAATGCAAGTTTTCTGAGACTCAAAAGAAAAATACATCCAAATTATATTTACTAATACAATTATATCAGAGTAGACTACAGGCAATCATTTTACTTAGTCTGATGTGATATAATTTGAAATGTAATTTTTGTAAAGAAGCAGGAGATGCCACTTTTTACAGTGATATAATACCCAATGACAAGATTGTTGTCTTTAATATAATGTACCCAATTAAGGGGGCCTGGGATTTGCCTGGGGGAAATGACTGGTTCTGTGTTTGAGGCAGGAAATGTATAAGATGAATCTAACACATATTAAAACACCAGAAAAATTGGCTACTCGAAACTTATGGGGTCATGTCAAGAGGACCCAAGGGTCAGTCAGCTTGAATAGAATCTTTAAGCCAATGGTAACATAGTTAAAAAAAATTTTTTTAATGACTTCACAGTTGATTAAAACTCTAAATGTAGAAAATGAGTTCATAGAGATGGTGATAAAAAGAAGAAAAAAGTAACAAATCAAAATGATAAAATCATTAGAGTTTGCTTAAACATCAACTCATTACTCTCAAAATAGATAATGGTAAGGAAATACACATTTTACTATCTTTATGGTAGGAACTGTATTTCAGATAGTCAAATAGCTCTGAGGGTCACTGTTCTTCAAAATGAATTCTACCTCAAAAATGGAGAAGAAATGATCAAATTTAAATAACTTTTTGCAATCTATATTGAAATAATGGATTTAGGTGACAGTCATGATAGCTGTTACCATTGTACTAAGGTGGAATGCTAATGGAAAGAATTATAAAGAAGGAGTTATGTCATGACTGGAATGCAGTAATCAATCTTAGTATCAGAAGCAGGTTACCATGAAGGTAATTAAGCTTTAGCTTCAGCTTCCCTTATTTGCATATGTCACTTCCAAGCTCTGGAAGGGGCCAGAACAATGTATGATGTTTGAAAAAATTAGTTAGGTTTTATGTATTTAATTTTTGTGTCTGTAATTTCTTTACTATTCTAACTAAACATTTATATTTGTCACTTTTTTGTAATTCTGTAGCCTTTTTGTTAAAGAAGAGACTTCAAATTGTAAAAGCTTCAGGCCTTAACTAATCTAGACATTCCTGATTAGAATCACTAGTCCTGAGACAAACAAACATACTATGCTTCTCCATGTTATGCAATTGAATCACCTAAAATTATCTACACAGTATTCTTGACAAAATTTTTGAAGTTTAATATATTCAAAACTTTATATCTAACTAAAATATTCAGAAAATATGGAGAACAGGGAAAAAGTTAAACTATCTCATAAGGAAGCAATCAATAAAATCCAATATTTGGAGTATACTATAGAATAATTGCCTACATTTCTTTAAAATTTTAATAGAATTGAAAAACAAAAAATTAAAATGGAGGATTTTGCATGATTTTTTAAAATTCTGATGTGATCAAAAACTGTGAAAATACATTTTTTAGAAGGTAAAGGAAATCAATTATGAATTGAATATTATTATATAACATTAATAAATTGTAACAAGTGCTAATGTGATTGTGTTTATGTAAGAAATATTTTTATTACTATTTTTGAGATTCATATTAACTTTAAAGTTGTTTGGTTTAAAGAACAAATATTAGGGGATAGATTTAAAACATGTTTTTTTTTTAAGCTGGATGATGAATTCATAAGATTTATTGACCTTTCTTTTGTAAATATTTGAACAGTTTTATAATTTAAAAATGTTTGTTAAATTTCCCCATAAACATTCTGTTTACTTACACCATGACCAAGTGGGATTTATTCCTGGAATGCAAGGATGGTTCAGCATATGAAAATCAATCCATGTAATATTGATACATCACATTAGCAGAAAAAAACCAAAACAAAACAAAACACATGATCATCTCAATGGATTAAGAAAGAGCATTTGACAAAATTGAACACATTTCATGATAATAACACAAAAAACTAGGAATAGAAGGAAATCACCTCAACATAATAAAGGCCGTATATGAAAAACTCATAGCTAACTTCATACTCAATGATAAAAGAGTGAAAACTTTTTCTCTTAATATCAAGAACAAAACAAGAATGTTCTTTTTCAACACTTATATTCAACATAGTACTGGAAGTCAACCTGAGCAGTTAGACAAGAAAAGGAAATTTAAACGTTCCAAATCAGAAAGGAAGAATTAATCTTATCTCTGTTCACGGATGACATGATATTATATGTAGAAAACCAAAACAATTACACCCCCCAAAAAGAGAAAAAATGGAACTAATAAATGAATTCAGCAAAGTTATAGGATACAAAATCAACAATGAAAATTAGTTGCATTTCTGTATGCTAACAATGAACAATCAAAAAGGAAATTAAGAAAACCATTCAATTTACAATAGCATCAAAAAGAATAAAATACTTAGGAATAAACTTAACCAAGTAGAAAAAAAAATTTACACTGAAATTAAAGAAACATTTTAAAAAGACACAAATAAATGGCGAGATGTCCCATATTCATTGATTGGGATATTCAATATTGTTAAAATGTTAACACTACCCAGAGCAAACTACAGATTCAATGCAATCCTGATTAAAATCACAATGATTTTTTTTTTTTTTGAAGAAATAGAAAAACCCATCCTAACGTTAACATGGAATTTAAAGGGACCTCAAGTAGTCAACTGGTTTTTGACAAGGATGCCAAGACTATTCAATGGGGAAAGAAACATCTTTTCAACAAGTGGTTTTGGGAGAAGTAGATGATCCACATGCATTAAGAAAGGAAGTTATGCTCTTAACAACATATATAAAAGTTAACTGAAAATGGATCAAAGACCTAAATGTAAAAGGTAAAACTATCAAACTCTTAGAAGAAAACATGGCAAAATTTCATGACATTGGATTTGATAATGCTTTATTAGATACGACACTGAAAGCTCAGGCAGCAAGAGAAAAAATAGATAAGTTGGACTTCATCAAAATTTAAAACTTTTGTGCATCCAAGGACACTGTCAACAGAGTGAAGATGTAATCTACAGAATGGGAGAAAATATTTGCAAATCATATACTGCATAAGGGATTGATACCCAGAATACCAAAAGATGTCCTACACCTCAGCAATAAAAATACATGGCAGTCCAATTAAATATAAGGGAATTGAGTGGACATTTCTCCAAAGAGGATGTATGGGTAGCGCATGAGCATATGAGAGGATGTTAAATATCACTAATCTTTAAGGAAATTCAGACCGAGAACAGGATGGCATGTTACCTCACACACTTGGGATGGCTGTTGTTGAAACAAAACAAAACACAGTGGCAGGTGTTAGCAAAGATACGCAGAAGTTGGAGTCCTTGTGCTTTTCTGATGGGGATATGAAATTGTGCAGTGGCTCTGGAGGACTGTCTAGTCCTCAAAAATTGTACACAAATTGCCATGTCATCCAGCAGTTCCACTTCTGGGTATATACCCAAAAGAGGTGGGAGTAGGGACTTGAACAGACACGTGTACACCTATGTTCTGGCAGCATTTTTAACAGTAGCCAGGAGGTGGGGGTAACCCAGGTGTCTATCCAAGGAAGAAAGGATAAACAGAATGTAGTGTATGCATACTGTTGACTATTGTTCAGACTTGAAAGAGAAGGAAATCCTGGCACGTGCTACAGCAAGGATGAACCTTGAAGATGTTATGCTAGAAGTAGGCCAGTCACAGAAGGATAGATGTTGCAACATCCCACTTGTGTGGGAATACCTAGGGTGGTTAGGTTCATGGAGACAGATACTGTTACTTGGGGCTGTGGGGAGGAGGAAATTGGGAGTTGGTATCTAATGGGTATAGAATTTCAGTTGGGGAGCATGGAGACGTTCTAGAGATGGATGGTGGTGATGGTCGTGCAGCAGTGTGGGTATGCTTAATGCCACAGAGCTGAAGTGATAAGAATTGTGGATTTTGCTTTGTGTGTATTTTGCCACAATAGAAAAAAATGAAAAAGTAACTATTAATGAAATTCTTTTTAATTAAAAATACACAAAAGATATATAAAAATACTGTGTTTACCAAAAGGCACATATATTCATATTTATCCTTTCACAGGTACAAACTCAACCTTTCTCAGTAATTTCTGGTGGTAAATATGGATTGATGCTTTTCACACTCATTAATCAATAATGTAGACTCCTGTGGGGACCTCCTTGAATTTTCACGTGTACAATATTACATCAGAAACAAGCACTACTGAAAGAAAAAACAAGGAAGAAACAAAAATAAAATCTTTTATCATCTGTCATGTATGCACTTACACTGGTAGCCAGCAAATTTTTCTTTAAAACTCCAAAGAGTAAATATTTTAGACTTTTCAGACCATACAGAGTTTGTTGTAACTACATAACTCTTCTGTTGTTGTATAAAGGCAGCGATAAACAATACATAAAGGAGTGGGCATGGCTGATTCCAAGAAAACTTTACCTACAGGAACAGTCATGGGCCAGCCCTGGGTAATTTGCTGACTGTAATCTTTACCATGTAGTAGTTTGATTGCAAAGAGCTCCAGCTTTTCTTTTGGCACTCAGCTGAAGCTAACGGCTAGAATAAATTTAACATAGGTATGCCTGTGAAGTGCACTGGGAGGCCTCCTCAATAATTGTAGTACTTATGATTGGTGTTGGAATCATCCCAGGTTTATTCCTCTTCCATTATCTTTAAATTAAGAATTGCCATGTGATTTGCTTTGGCCAGTGAAATGTGAACAGAGTATTATATGGATTTCCAATTGGAAAATTTGAAATCAAGGTGCAACTTTCCACCTAGCCTTTTCCCTACTGCAATGGTTGTAGAATTATGTGTCCAGAACGAGTCTGTATCACCCTAGATTCCTGAGTGACAGTTATAAGCAGAAAGCCCCTGCAGTACCACAATAGATGTGCTTAATTGGCAAGAAATAAATTGTGACTGTGTTAAGCCAGTGAGATTTTGTGATTGTAAATTATCACAGCATAATTTAGTCCATCCTGCTTGATAGTACACTATTTGATTAATAATTGTGTAATTCTAAATTTTCATTAATTGTAAATCATGATTTGCCAATATCTGAAGCAGTGATTAAAGGAGTTATATGTGAAAGGGCATCGACAGACTTGTATCTGCATTGTAATTAGGGATTACAATGCATATTTTATAGTGCTGAAGAATCTGGAAATCTACTATGTCTTTCTGAAGCTGACCTAAGCAGTATGACATAGGCTCTTTTAGCTCACAGCCCATATTTGATGTTTATTTGGAGTACCGTAAATCTATATCAGTGCAATTCTTATAACTTCTGTTAAATCTTGACTATCAGTATGAAAATTAGGGATTACAATGAATATTTTATAATGCTGACTTTAATACTGAGGTATGTCAAAATAAAGTGATTTTCCTTTACACAAAGAAGAAAATAAAGATGTCAGTCACATTCCTTCCCTCCGCCTATTGAGAAAGCTCATCCCAATTATAAAACATCATGCTTTTTATTATAGCTCTGTTTAACTGTATTTAAATAGAATAATGTATAAATTGATAAACATAACATGAATTCTAAAAGTCAGGATCAAAGAATAAGTTGTACTGTGCATATTGCTAATTCATGTAGTTCATTTCATTATAATGTATACCTGACTTTATAATATTGAACTTATAACGCTTTATCATGAACATTTTTTAAATAAAATCCAAATATCTACAGCATGCCAGCTGGGTCTCTGAATTTTATGTACCTGATCATTCTGATACACAGCATTTGTCACCTTAGTTTAATGTGCAAAAAGCGCTGAGAGCATCTTATTCCATATTCCTTGCCACAGGTATAGACAAATGATGACAAGCTGTGAACCTAAAAACTGTCTTTAACGGTCTATTAGAACAGGTTGAATATTGAGAGTGAAAACATTTACTGATAAAATTTCTAACTCATGCCGTATTGGGGAATGGATGACAGAGGGAACGGACTCCTGGCAAACAGCACACACCAGAGAAAACATAAACAATGAATGTCTTTGCAACCTTTGTCATCTCCTGTTTGCTTTACATTTGCCATTGGTTTTAGTGAATAGGAGCTGGGTTCCAAGAAATCTCTGCAGGTTTCTTCAACTTCTCTCGTCTCTGAGCTTCTGCAACCAACACATCTGCTTGAACCCATCAGCTGTGATAAGTGTACATTTAGAATCTTAAGAGAATCTGCAACTTGAGTGCAGGCAGCACCAAAGTAAAGATCCTACATGGCTTTAATACATTTTTTAAATCCCATTTTAGGTAAATTTGTCCCTGAGATCAGTGTATGTGAAATCTCAAGTAAAGCCTTAAACATGTGCTTGAGACACTGGTGTTTCACAGACTTCAAAGGCAACAGATGTGACAATCCAGGGTGAGTCATCCAGTGTCAATTTAGTCAGAGACGGGGAATATCAATGATGTTATGCTTTAATTCAAGTAAATATATTATCTGAGTTATTTTTTCTTAGCAAAGTATCTGTTCATTAATTTTTTACAGTGCTTTTATATAGTTTACTTTGGCTTTCATTTTACAGCCTCCATTCATTTCCACAGTTACTTAGGTCAACCCCATTTTCCCCAAAACTTCTTAAGTGAAGTTATTTCATACTTGTAATACAGTTAGATGTTTTGTCACATTCTGTGTTCCATTGTGGACTCTCCAGAATATCTAAATGAATGTTTTTTTTAATTATGTATATTAAGGTTCACTCTGTATTCACACTGTAAATTTCTATGGGTTTTAACAGATGCACAGTATCATGTATCTACCACTACAGTATCATACAGGATAGTTTCACTACCCTAAACAATCCTCTGTACTTCACCTATTTAACACTTCTCAGTCCCCAAACACCTGGCAACCACTGACTTTTTAAAATTATCTCTATAGATTTGCCTTTTCCAGAGTGTCATACAATTTTTCTTGATTTATTCTTTTCAGACTGGCTCCTTTCACTTAGCAATATGCATTTACAACTTATGCATATCTTTTCATGTTTGGTACCACATTTCTTTTTCTCATGGAATGACATCTCATTGTTGGGATGTACCACAACTGTTTATTCACACCTGTTAAAAGGAGATCTTTGTTGCTTCTGATTTTTGACAATTATGAGTAAAGCTGCTATAAACATTTGCATGAAGGTGACTTTTAGGATTTTTTTATCTTTGATTTTCTATAGTTTGAAAATGATACGCCTACATGTAATCTTTTTTTTTTTTTTTTTTTCATGTAATCTTTTGATATTTATTCTGTTGGATGTTCTCTGAGCTTCCTGGATCTGTGATTTGGTGACTGACACTAATTTGGGGGAAATTCTCAGTCATTATTGTTTAAAATATTTCTTCTGTTATTTTCTATTGTCTCCTTGTGGTATTCTTATACGTGTATGTTACAACTTTTGTAGTTGTCCCACAGACCTTGGATATTCTAGAGATTCTTTCTTCTGTCATGTCTAGTCTACTAATAATCCCATCAAAGGCTTTCTTCCCATCTCTGTTGCAGTGTTTTGCATTTCTAGTGTTTCTTTTTGGTTCTCTCCTAGGATTTCCATGTCTCTGCTGACATTATCCATCTGTTTTTGCATGCTGTTTATCCATTAGAGCTCTTAACATATTAATTATAGTTCTTTCAAAATCCTGGTATGATCATTCCCAATCCCTGCAATGTGTGGTTCCTTCTATCTCTTGTGTTTTCTTTGCCTTTTAGTATGCCTTTAATTTTTCTTGACAGCCAGATTTGAACAAAGAACTGCTGTAAACAGGCCATTAGTAATGTGGTGGTAAGGTGTGGGGGGAGGGGAAGTGTTCTATAATTCTATACCTATAATTCTGTAATCTCTAATAACTAGCTCTCAGTTGTTTAGTGGGCCAGTGCCTTTGGATCATGAGCTTCACGAGTGTTTTTCAGTTTTTGTCTCTCTCCTTAGGTGAATGAGGATGGCTCAAGTGGGCTAGAGCTTTGTATTCCCCCTCTCCTATGTGGAAGGCTACAGCTGACAAGAGTTGGGTATTTCCCTTCTCCCAGGTGAGCTAGGCTCTGCTAATATCGCAGCCAGTTAGACTTTGGTTAATTAATTTCTCCTGAGCGCAGGCCTTGTTAAGTAGAACAGCTTGCTCTGGCGTATTTCAAAATGGTTCCTCTTCGCTTCCTGCTGCTGACAGCACAAGGGGATTTTTCTCTGATACTTACTGTGAGAATCCAGTTGAGCTCCTGGAGGTAAAACTCACTAAAGTATGGGAGCCCCACTATGACTGGGTTCCCCTGGAGGTTTTAACCGTCAGGATTGTCCACACTGAACCTCCAGCAATTAGACAATTCCAGTTCAGGTTTTCCTGCTCCAGCACTGGTTCCCTTGCCAGTTTCTGCCCGCGAGACTCTGCTCAGGTGAGTCATGACTCTCTGTATTCACTTGTCTGACTTTCCAGTCTTGGAGACAGCAGTTTGCACTGTGTCCTCCCCTCTCATATGAATTCAAGAAGAGTTGTTGATTTTCCAGTCTGTTCAGCGTTTTACTTGTTGTTAGGACAGAGTGGTGACTTCCAAGCTTCTTTCATGTAGATCAAAAACCTGAAGTCTGCAGGGGTTTTGTGAATATGTTTTAAAATAAGTTGAGTAAATATCTAAGAGCATGACTGCTGGATTGTGTGGTAAGAGTATGTTTAGCTTTGTAAGAAATTGCCAGCTGTCTTCCAAAGTGGCTGAACCTTTTGCATTCTCACTATCAGTGAATGAGAGTTCCTGTTGATCTGCATCCACGTCAGCAATTGGTATTGTTAAAATTTTGGATTTTAAATCTTTCTAATGGTTGTGTAGTGATATCTCTTTGTTGTTTTAATTTGCAGTTCCCTAATTACAAATAATTTTCAGCATATTCCTGTTTATTTGCTGTCTGTATGTCCTTTTTGGTGAGGTATCCAGATATTTTGCCTTAATTTTTTTTTTTATTGTTGAGTTTTAAAATTTCTTTCTGTATTTTGCATACAATGCCTTTATCAGACATGGGTTTTCCAAATAGCTTATCCCAATCTATGGCTTGTCTTTCTATTCCCTTAAAAGTTTGCTTCACAGCTTAGAAATTTTTAATTTTAAAAATCCAACCTACCAAGTTTTTCTTTCATGGAATGTGCTTTTGGTATTGCGTCTAAAAATGTGTCACCAAGTTCAAGGTCACATAGATTGTTCCTTACTTTACTTTCATACTGGTACACTTCAGCATCTTCTTATTTGCAAACTTCCTTTTTAAGCATTGCAATTCAGTAAAAGCCCCAAAACCTGAAGATTTTTAACCTCCTAATTATCTAAGCTTTAATTATTGGTTTTTCAGTCTGAACGTGATGTAATCAAAATATAAAGGACTTTCTACCAAAATAGTTCTGTGTTTTTAAACACACTTAAGTTGTTTATAAAGTTTCTCTTCAAAGGCTTAAATATTGATATTTGAAGAGAGGTAGCAAAGAGAAAATTCACACTGCCATGTGGGAGCTTTTATTTTATTATTTTGCTGTTCTAGTTTCCCATTAGTAAATTTCACTTTGGTAAATTTTTAAAACCACCACTTATTTTTTTTTCGAGTTTTATTGAGAAATAATTGACATATATTACTGTATAAGTTTAAGGCACACAGCATGATGGTCTGAGTTACATGTATTCTGAAATGATTATCACAATGGTTTCAGCTGACATCCATCATCTCATATAGCTACAATAAAAAGAAAAGAAATAAAAAAAAATTCTCATTGTGATAAGAACTCTTAGAATTTACTCTTTTAACAATTCTGATATATCATACAGCAGTGTTAACTGCTATTAATTTTTTAATAAACATCTCTGTTAATTGAGATAAAGTTTAACACATTCCTGGACACAAGGTGCTGACACAACCTGGAATCCATGTGTCTTTTACATTGACTCTCGTTTCCAAAGGAATTTAACATACAAAAATTCTTATACATTTTGGTTTTGATGTTTTTTAATACATTATAGATAAATAGACATAATAGATAAGTTTTGATAAAAATTGAAGAATCAAAGAAACCGGTGTATTCAGTACCCTAGAAACCTCAAACCAAAAGGAAATAGTAAACATGATCACAAAAGGAAATAATATGGAAGGAAAGCATAGGCTTTTATAAATTGTCCTAGAATCATCTTCTCTTACATTATAACTTTAATGACTTTAAACTCATTTAATCTATATGTACTTAGTCAGCTTTTTTAAGTGATTATAGAACAATCTCTTAAATGATTTATGATTAAAATTGACTAATCTGGACAGGAAATTCTCTTCATATGGTAAGTTCCATGTGAAATACTCTATTTAAATTAAGAGGCACAATTATGGAAAATTCCTACCATGTAGTGACCTGGCACAATGAAAGTACTCAAATATGTTTGCTGAATAAGTTATAAAATGATAATAAAAAGTTAGCAGAGCAAAAAAAATGAATAAATTAGATCCACATTTTTGAGTCTAGATTACCAAGATTATTAATATTTGCTTAATATCATTAGGTACTTGCTGTGTTTCAAGCTTTATTCTATTTTACATTAATTACTCCTCCCAACACCCTTATGAGATAGTTGTACTTTATAAGAGCTTTGCCACTTCTAATAAATGTTTGGTTTCTATTTGATTCATATGTATTTCTAAGTTTGACTACAAGCCTATCCATATTTAAGATACTCATACCCATTGCATTGAATTGAAGGATTTGGGTGGCTAATCAAGGACAAGACATATGCTAGGAGGTGGCAGTAGCACACAAGGAGTTGCATTGTGGGCAGCACTTGGACAGGATGCATGTGAGGGGAGATCCCTCACAGCAGGAGACCTCTTAGACACAGCAGCCTAGGTCCACCATCCATAAAGGGAAGAGGACAAAGAAATGACTGGGGAAGAGAGCTGGAGAGGAGGCTTAAGTGTCTAGGTGATTTCTGGGTCAGAGAGCTTTCAAAGCCAGCAGGGGCTTGGGATCTTTAAAGGGCCATGGTTTACCTTATTTATGGCTAGTAGATGTTGGGTGCATTTTCTTGGGGTTTGCAGAGAAGACTGGCTTCTAAATGACTAAAAATAGGCCTATCAGGGCTATATTTAAAGCAATTGGATGTGTAAGAATTTGAGTTTAGCACCAGTAGGCTTTTGAGCTAACAGTTTAGACTGCTGTGATGAAGTAAAAACATGG
Organism: Balaenoptera physalus; assembly: GCF_965194825.1. Classification (NCBI taxonomy): domain Eukaryota; kingdom Metazoa; phylum Chordata; class Mammalia; order Artiodactyla; family Balaenopteridae; genus Balaenoptera; species Balaenoptera physalus. Next base: position 152,839,408 of record NC_138890.1, read on the forward strand.
GGGCCACAATAAACAAGGGACATCTTTGGCTCATTTGTATAACACCTATAAAGTAATTTCTATTCATTCTTAATACACAAAATAAAAAAAGTATACATATTGCCGATTTTAAGTTGCTTGGGGTATATGTGTATATATATATACATATAAATGTATATATTGCATGAGCTGTATTTTCAAGCACACACACACACACACACACACATGCACGCATAAACCCTAAAACTATTAAATACATGAAAAAAGCTCTCTACACGCACTATCAAGTTTTCCTTAGGGGATTTTTTTCTTGTGTCTTTAGAGTCTAGGCAGTGGTATTAGGCAACTAGGGATGTCATAACAAAATGCCACAGAGTGGATGACTTAAACAACAGAAATGTATTTTCTCACAGTTCTGGAGGCTAGAGATCAAGGTGATGGCAAGTTTGGCTTCTCCCTGAGACCTCTTTCCTTGGCTTCCTGCCTTCTGTGTCTTCATATGACCTTTTATTTGGTTTCTCTTCTAGTAAGAACACCAGTCTTATTGGATTAGGGCCCCATCCTTATGATCTCATTTAACCTTAATTACCTCTGTAAAGTCCCTAGTTCCAAATGCAGGCACATTGGGTGTTAAGACATCAATGTGTGGATTTGGGGGAGACATAATTCCGTCTATAAGTACACTTTACCTCTGGATTGCGATTTTGTATGATATATGTATTTAGATATAGAGCCAATAATATATGCCCTGCACGATTTCACTATTTTAATTGCATGTGTATTATATACCACATTTTTATTTAAACTTGGACAAGAATTGCAGGTTCATTTGGCTTATGAAATTCAGTTCATTTATAACCTGTTTCACACAGCACTTCAGAACAGAAAATTAACTTTCTTAGCTGAATAAAACCAAAATGGAAACAAAATTTTAGTTCCTAAAAGAGCTTTGTAAATAATTTTGTATTGCACATTTCATTTAATTTATTCCAACCGGCATTAAAATATCTGTTAAATACTCTTTTTTGTTGTGAAGATATTCACAACTACGAAATGAAGTGGCCATTGTATTCTTAAAAGCTCAACATAATTAAGACTATATTTTATTGAGAGCAACCAATTCCATTAAAATATCACTAGAAATGAATAAATTGAAAGGATCCTCAGCGAAATGAGAAGGAATGATTATGAGTTACTGAAATTTGAGCTCTATGAAGGCAGTATTTTGTTGCTGTGGTTTTGTTCATCTATACAAATAGGAGCAAAATCTGGTAGCATTACATTGAAAAATAACTCTATATTAAGTTTACACTTCCCCACAAATATTTGGCAATGTTTAACGTTGTATCTTCATGCCAGGAACTTTTCTAGGATTTAGGAATAGATCTCTTAAAAAATAAACTCCCTGCCCTCATAGAACTTCATTGTAGCATAGAGACAGAAAATAATCAAACACTTCCTTTAATTTGGGTTTCCCCTTTAGAGCTAGCCAGTGACCCTGACAGAAGTTTTTAAGTATTCAATGTATAAAAGTATATCTATAATCTCTGAACTGTAAAGTGCACATACAATAATTGTACCTACAGTTGCTACATTTCAGGGCACTATCATGTCAACCTACTCTATATGACTAAAATAATCAGCAATACAATTCAGTTGTAGTTTCTAAATGTACTAGTGGTGAACAGAGGACCAAAATGCAAGATGTCATATAAAAGAGTGGTAAAGAAATTAGTTTCTTGCTCTGTTTGACTCAGTTTTCTGCTACATACTTACTATATGAGACAATGTATTCTATCTCTACAAAACTCAGGTGTTTCCTTTGTGAAATGAGAGAAATAATTATATTAAAGGATGGCTCTGAGTATTATAGAAAATAATATGTGCATTGTACTTAGCATGATACCTGGTATGTAAGATTCATTGAAATTCATGGTAGCTATTACTATTGCTAAAATGCAGGTGTGTTGAAGGGGGCAAAAAGATGAGCTTTTTTTTCCCATTTGGAGCAAATTTCGTAGATTTCACATCATGGATTAATTATTTTTAAATCAAACATTCCATTAGATATGGGAAATTTCCCATGACTACTATTATGATAGTAATCACCCTAGAAAACTGATAACTTAATCTTAGCTGTTTATGTTCAGGAAAAAAAATTGAGAATATTTTGATGTATTGTTTGTGGGGAGGTTTTTGGTAATTTCAGTTTTCTTGATACATTTGTATTCTCCATGTTTTATATGTGTTATTTTTGAAAAGTAAGAATGTAATTGGAGTGGCAGTTTACAGATAAGCAAGGAAAGGAGGCAGTTAAAATAAAAGTTTTTAAATAGTAAAAACTTTATAGTGGAAAAACTGGACAAACACTACCTCAGCCAGGTGGTCAAGGTCAACATCAACAGTGCTAAGTCATGTTCATAATATGTACCCTTGATATGACATGAAAGTGTCACTTTACTTCTATAGTTTTCCTTCCAAAAAATCCCAAACTCCAGTCTAATGAGAAAACATCAGGCAACTCTCAATTTAGGAACATTCTACAAAATACCTGAGCAGTTTTCAGATCTGTCAAGGTCTCCAAAATATACAAACAGCTCACATAGCTTAATATCAAAAAAGAAAAAAAAAAAAAAAACCCAATCAAAAAATGGGCAGAAGACCTAAATAAAAATTTCTACAAAAAAGACATACAGATGGCCAAAAAACACATGAAAAAATGTTCAGCATTGCTAATTATCAGAGAAATGCAAATCAAAACTACAATGAGGTTATCACCTCACACCAGTCAGGATGGCCATCATCAAAAATTCTACAAACAATAAATGCTGGAGAGGGTATGGAGAAAAAGGAACCATTCTATGCTCTTGTTGGGAATGTAAATTGGTACAGCCACTATGGAGAACAGCATGGAGGTTTCTTAAAAAACTAAAAATAGAGTTACCATATGAGCCTGCAATCCCACTCCTGGGCATATATCCAGAGAAAACTATAATTCAAAAAGAAACAAGCAACCCGATGTTCATTGTAGAACTATTTACAGTAATCAAGACATGGGAGCAATCTAATGTCCACTGACAGATGAATGGATAAAGAAGATGTGGTATATATACAATGGAATATTACTCAACCATAAAAAGAATGAAATAACACCATTTGCAGCAACATGGATGGATTAAATATCATCATACTTAGTGAAGTAAGCCAGACAGAGAAAGATTATTATCATATGATATTGCTTATATGTGGAATCTGAAAAACAAAGATACAATTGAGCTTATTTACAAATGAGAAATAGACCCATAGACATAGAAAACAATTTTATGGTTACCAAAGGGGAAGGGTGAGGAAGAGGAATAAATTAGGAGGTTGGGATTAACATATACACAGTTATATATTTTATATATAAAATAGATAACCAACAGAGACCTACTGTATAGCACAGGGAACTATAATCAATATTTTGTAATAACCTATATGGCCAAAGAATCTGAAAAAATATATATATATAAACTTCAGTTTATGTATATATATAAACTGAATCACTGTTCTGTATACCTGAAACTAACATGACATTGTAAATCAACTACACTTCAATAAAATTTTTAAAAATTAATAAATAAACTTTCAAGGTCATCAAAAGTCAATAAAAGTATGATAATCTGTCACAGCTAAGAGGAGCCTAAGGTGACATTACAACTAAATGTAATGTATCCTCAGTGAGTTCCTGGAAGAGAGAAAAGACACTAAGTAAAAATTAAGCAAATCTGAATAAAGTTTGGAACTTGTTAATAATTATTTAATAATTAACAATTTGGGTTCATTAATTGTGACAAGTGTACCATATTAATGTACGATGCTTTGATAGAGGCTACTGAATATGAACTATTTGGGAATTTTCTGTACCAGCTTCACAATTTTTCTGTAAATCTAGAACTGTTCTAAAAAATAAAGTTTACTAATAAATATATAACCAAAAATTTTTTTAATTCACATAGTTTGGATAGTTCAATGACAAAATGGTGGTGTTCAAAGAAGAAGTCTTGGAAATAAACACAAAATTAAAAGTCTACTTACAAAATGGATGGAACTATGCATGTATTTTTTCTTTGTAAAAATATCAAAATTTTGGAAATATTTACACAGTCAAAATAAAGGCAAAAGAAAATAAAAGTAAAAGCAGAAGATTTTTAAAAGTCATGTCAAATGGATACTGTTGTCTACACTTGGCCAAAATTTTGCATGAAAATTAGTATTTTTATCGTGTGATTTTCTAAATATGTAACAACTGGTAGAACTTAGACCTGGCAAATGAGAGCAGACAGTAGTAAGCAGTGCTCATAACTATATAACACCTAAATATTAGAGTGGTATTTCTAAAACAGAATGTCAGCTCAGCCCAAAGACAAAATGTTTAGATTGAGTACCTGAAGTCTTGCTATGTTATACAATGGGAAGAAAATTATATTACAAAAACAGGTACAGTGCAAGTTTCCCAGACCGGATAATCTCAACAACTATAAAGCCCTAAATCTATACCAGCCACAAACCTAAAGGAAGGAAGGAAGGAGGGAGGGAGGGGCATTACAGCTCTTCCTGGCCTCATTGCCTCACTTCCTGTCACTTGGGACCCCCCTTGCTCTTTGACTATGAAATTTGGTATATACATCTCCTCCTTTGGATAGCTTCCTATACATCCTTCAAGACCTGCTCAAAAATCACTTTTGCCAAGAAGTCTTTCATGAAACTACCAGAAAGAGTTAGCTGCCCCTCATCTGAGTCCCGATAGTATTATGTTCATTTTGTCACTCCTTCAACAAATACTTAGCAATTACCTACTGTATTCCAGGCCTGTATTTGTATCTCTGTACCATCATTTCCTGAACTCTATGACAGCCATGTCTGATTCCCCTGCTAGACTCAGACTAGTGCTTGGTGGTCTCCTCCTAAAATGAATGAGAAAAAGGAATCAGCAGTTACTCCTCACAGCCTGCCTTGTTTGAGGTGTGTCCTGTTATAAACCATACTTTACAAATGTGAAAAATGAGACACAAGAATGCAAGGTAACATGTCTGAGGTAATACTGCTGCAAAATTTTCTTTAGCCTTTTGATGCAATGGATTACATTGATTACTGAATGTTTAGACAGCTTTGAATATCTGGGATAATCCTAGTTGGTTATGGAGTACATTCTTTCCATACATATTTGGATGCAGTGAACTATAATTTTGGTTAGGTTTTTGCAGCTACCCATGAGATATATCGGACTGTAGTTTTCTTGTCTTTTTCTGGTTTTGATATTGGGGTAATTCTGGTCTCAAAGAATGAGTGAGGAGGTGTGCCCTCTGTTTCTCTTTTCTGGAGGATACTAAAGAGATTTGGTATCATTTCTTTCTTAAATGATTGGTAGAGTTCACCAGTGAAAAAATCTGGGCCTGGTGCTTTCTCTTCTGGAATTATTATTATTGTTTGAATTTCTGTAATAGATATGGGCCTATTAAGATGATCTATTTCTCCTTGTGTCAGTTTTGGTATGATGTGTCTTTCAAGCATTAGTCCATTTCATTCAAATTGTCAAATTTGGGATCATATAGTTTTACATAATAGTCTATTATATTTTTAAATGATGGTCCCTCTTTCATTTCTGGTATTGGTAACTTATGTCTTTATATTTATTCTTAGCCTGGCTAGAAGTTTATTGATTATATTAATGTTTTCAAAGAACCACCTTTTTGTTTCATTAATTTTCTCATTGTCTCTATTGATATTTCTCTATTTCTTATTTTAAAATTCATTAATATCTGCTTTAAGTTTGTTACTTCTTCTTTCTTTTGGTTTATACTGCTCTTCTTTCTCTAGTATCCTAAGGTGAAAGCTTACATTTTTGGTTTTAGATCTTTACTTTTCTAAAAAATATGCATTCAATGCTATAAATTTCCCTCTAAGCATTGCTTTCACTGCATCTCATAAATTTTGATAGGTTTTATTTCAATTTTCACTAAGTTCAAATTATTTTTAATATCTCTTGGCATTTCTTTTTTGACCCATGTATTATTTACAAGTGTGTTGTTTGTTTAATCTCCAAATACTTGGGGATTCTGTAGCCACTTTCTGTTATTGATTTCTAGTTTAGTTCCATTGTGTTCTGAGAGCATACTTTGGATGATTTCAATTCTTTTAAATGTGTTTGAGGTGTGTTTCATGTCCCTGAATGTGATGTATCTTGGTGAATGTTCCATGTGAGCTTGAGAGGAATGTGCACTTGACTCTTAAATAACATGGGTTTGATGCAGGGGCTCCTGGTACCAATCCCCCTCAGATACCAAGGGGTGACTGTATTCTTCTGCTGTTGGATAAGTATTTTATAAATGTCAATTAGATACAGTTGATAATGATGGTGGTTCAGTTCAACTGTATCCTCACTGATTTTCTGTAAGCAGAATCTGTCAATTACTGATAGAGGTCTGTTGAGGTCTCTAACTATAATAATAGAGTTGTTTATTTCATCTTGCCATTCTATCTGTTTTTGCCTCACTTATTTTGGTACTTTGCTGTTATGCACATACACATTAAGGATTAAGTCTTCTTAGAAAATTGACCCCTTTATCGTTATGTAATGCCTCTCTCTATCCCTGATAAATTTCCTTGTTTGAAGTCTGCTTTGCCTGAAATTGATATAGCTACTCCAGCTTTCCCTTCATTAGTGTTAGTGTGGTATAGTTTTCTTCATCACTTTACTTATAATCTGTGTCTTTCTTTTTAAAGTGGGTTTCTTGCAGACAACATATAGTCAGTTGTTTTTTTTTATCCCCTCTGTCATTTTCTGTTTTTATTTTTTATAGTTGCATTTAATCCATTCACATTTAAAGTGATTATGTGTATAGTTGGATTAATCTCTCCCCTTTCTGTACTGTTCTCTATTCATTGCACTTCTTATTTCTTTTTTTTAAAAATATTCTACCCTTTTTCTGCCTTATCTGGTTTAATTAGGCATTTTATATGATTCTGTTTTCTCTCATTTCTTAACAAATCAATTATACTTCTTTTTAAAAAATGATTTTAGTGGTTGCCCTAAGGATGGCAACATGTATTTACAACATGTATTTATAAGTCCACTTCCAAATAGGTCTATATTATTTTATGAGTGTGTAGGTACCTTAAAATATTTCAAATTCATCCCTTCTAACATTGATGTCGCTCATTTCACTTATCAATAAGCTATACTCACCCAATATATTGTTGCTGTTGTTAGTTTGAACAGTTATATATTAAATCAAGTAAGAAAAAGAAAAATAAAAGGGTTTATTTTACCTTTATGTGTTCCCTCTCTAATGCCCTTCATTTCTTTACGTAGATCTCAGTTTCTAACCTGCATCATTTTCTTTCTCTAAACTTTAAAAAAATTAAACTTCTTTAAACATTTTTTGAAAGGCAGATCTACTGGTGAAAAATTCCTCATTTTTGTTCATTTGAGAAAGTCTTTATTTCCCCTTCATTTTTGAGGAACAATTTTCCTTAATACAGAATTCTAGGTTGGTGATTCCTTTATTTCAACATTTCAACATTTTAAATATTTCACTCCACTCTCTTTTTGCTTGCATTGTTGATGACAAGAAGTCTGCTATAAATCTTATACTTCTTTCTTCATAGGTAAGGTGTTGTTTTTCTGTGTGTGTGTTTCAAGATTTTTTCTTTGATTTTCTGTAGTTTGAACACAACATGCCAGGTGAAAGTTTTTTTATTATTTTTCCCACTTGGACTCCTCTGAGTCCTTGATCTATGATTTGGTGTCTGTCATTATTTTTGAAAAATTCTTAGCTAATTTCACCTCACAAATTATTTCTGTTCTTTGTTCTTTTTCTTCTCCTTCTGGTATTCCCAATGCATCTGTATTATACCTGTTGTAATTGTACAACAGTTCTTAGATATTTTGTGCAGTCCTTTTTCATATTTTTTTCTCCATGAATTTCAGTTTGGAAAGTTTATATTAACATATCTTCAAGCTCAGTGATTCTTTCCTCAGTTGTATCCAGTCTACTGATGAACTCATGATAGGCACTCTTTATTTCTGTTATAGTGATTTTAATTTCTCGTGTTTCCTTTTGAGTTTCCATATCTCTGTTAACATGTGTTGTTGCATATTGTCCACTTTTTTTGTTATAGCACTACACATATCAATCACAGTTATCTTAAATTTTCCAATCTGAGAACTTCAAGATGTCTGCCAATTCTGAGTTTGGTTCTGTTACCTGGTTTGTCTCTTCAGACTATGATTTTTATTGCTTTTTAGTGTTCCTTGTAATCTTTGTTGCATGCCAGACATATTGTATTGGGAATAAGAGCTTAGGTAAATAGGCTTTTAGTGTGAAGGTTTATGTTTATCTAGCTAGGAGTTAGCCTGTTTTTATTATCTGATGTAACTGTAGGTGTCAGAGTCTTCTGTTTCCTCTAGTGCATTTGTTTTATTTATTTATTTATTTATTTATTTTGGTCTCCTGTGTTGTCTTTTGATTTTGTATTAGTCAGGTTCTCCAGAGAAAAAGAACCAATAGGGAAGATAGATAGGTAGATAAATAGATAGATAAAGAGAGAAAGAAGAGAGGAGGAGAACAGAAAGACAGAAGAGAGAGAGAGAGAGAGAGAGAGAGAAAAAGAAGTATTTAATGAGTTTATTTCAGAGATTTTTTTTTTTTTTTTTTTTTTTAAGGAATTGGCTCATGCAATTGTGACTAGCAAGTCCAAAATTTGCAGGCCAGGCCAGAAGGCTGGAAATTCAAGCAAAAATCTATGTTGTAATCTTGACTCCAGAGGCTGGAGATTCAGGCAGAATTTCGAAGTTGCAGTCTAGAGACAGAATCTCAGAATCCTTTCTTCTTTGGAGAACCCAGTCTTAGCATCTTAGCTCTTAAAGCTTTCAGGTGATTTATGAAGCCCACTATCATTATGGGGAGCAGGGTGACTTGCTTTATTCAAAATCTATTTATTAAAATGTTAATCCCATCTAAAGTATACCCTCAGGGTAACATCTAAGCTAGTGTTTGACCAAGCAATAACCTAGTCAAGTTGACACATAATATGAACAATCAAGATTTCCCTATAAATTTCTTCTTAGAGGTTTAACCTTGCAGTCATTTCTGCTGTAATACACTGTCATTTCTTTTAATGAGCCTGTGGTGTCCCTGGGTTGTGATCATCAAAACTGTTTTTCAACTTTCCCCATCATCTAATGCCTCAATTTAGGTAAGACAGAAATACTAGAGGAGGGGTTAGAGTTGAGTATTCACCTTTCCCCACATAGTTTAGGTTCTGATAAAGCAGTTTCTTCTGAGGGAAGTTATACAAAACAGAATACTGAGAGTGTTTCAATATGGTTACTTTTCCCTTCAGCATATTTCAAGATGTTATTTCAAAATGCACCAGCAAATTAAAGTTTCTCTTCAAATTTGAGAAGTTTTTGGCCATTATTTCTTCAAATATTCCTTCTGTCCATATCTCTATCATCTTTTCTTCTGGGCTTCTCATAAGCATATGTTGTTATATTAAGTAGTATACGGGGGGGGGTGGAGTCAAGATGGCATACTAGAAGGTCACGGAATTCGCATCTCCTCACAACTAGGGCACCTACCAGGCACTGGTGGGGGACCACGGACACCTAAGGGGTGTCCCCAGGGAGAAACCCCCAGCAACTGCGTAGGACATGGGGAATGGGGGGAGTGAAGGGGGAGGAGAAGTGGAGGCGGGACGGGACTGGTGCCCTTGAGGGCAGCTGGGGCAGGGGAAGAGATCCCACACCAGAAGGGGTAATTGGGGAACCATTGGGAGGGCAGAGGATCAAAAGGGAGTGTGGCCAGGTTTCCCCTGCCCACTTGGGCCCCCAGGAACCTGCTGAGATCCCAGGCCTGATCCTCTGCCCACCTAGGCCCCCTCCAGCCTCGTGGGTCCTGAGCGAGTGGGAGGGAGGGAGGGAAGGGAGAGCAAAAGTAAAGGCCGGACCTATGGGACCAGCACCCCTGAGGGGCAGCTGGGGGAGGGGAGGAGTTCCTACACCCAGCGGGACCCACCCACAGTTAGGGGTTCAGCGGCAATGGGGGAGACCCTGGGGGAGAAGGTGGGGGGGGCATGGAGGAACGGAAGGGAACGGGGCCAGTGCTTTCCCTGTCCACTTGGGCACCGGGAAGCCTGCTGGGCTCCGGGGCCTAATCCTCTGCCCTCAGAGCCTCCTTCCTGCTGCTCAGAACCCAAGCCCCGCCCCTACACCCCCACCCAGGGCCCTACCTCTACACTCAGAGACCCCCTCTGAGAACCCCTCCAATGTGCTGGGCCTAAACCCGACCCACACACCCTCACCCAGGGCCTTACCTCCAAACTCTGGAACTCCACATTCCACATTCCAGAGGCCCTCCTTTCGACATGCTGCTTCTTCCCTTACATGCAGGTCCTAAGCAGAGGCCCTGCCCCATACTCAAACGTCACTCCCCTACCTGCCTAGGTCCTGCTCCACCCTAAACCCCACCTCTGCCTATGTTCCACCTCCTGCCTAAACTCCACCCCCATAGCCAAGGCTTTTTCTTTTCTTTCTTTTTCTTTTTTCTTTTAGATTGGGGTGGTTTTACCTTGTTGATTCTTTTATACTTTCATTTTTCCTAATAAGTCTTTTATTTTTCTAATTTATTTTATTCTTTATACTTTGTTAGTGATCTCTCCTTTTGGCTTGTTTCTCCCCCCTGCTTTTTTTTTTTTTTTTTTCCTGTTGTGGTTTTATTTTACCTTGTTGCAGTTGTTTCAATTATAGTTTTATTGTTCCTAATATATTTTTTATCTTTCTAATTTTATTTTGTTTTTTATTCTTTGATATTGTACTGCTCCTTTTTTTCTTTCTTTCTTCCTTTTTTTTTTTTTTTTTTTTCTTTTTTTTACTGCGCCACGAAGCTTGCAGGATCTTGGTTCCCAGGCCAGAGGTCGGGCCCGAGCTCCTGTGGTGGGGGTTCTGAGTCCAAACCACTGGACTAACAGAGAACCTCAGACCCCAGGGAATATCAGTCGGAGTGAGGCCTCCCAGAGGTCCTCATCTCAGCACCAAAGACCTGGCTCTATTCAACTCCCTGCAAACTCCAGTGCTGGACATCTCAGGCCAAACAACCAGTAAGACAGGAATACAGCCCCACCCATCAAAAAAAAAAAAAATGAAACGACAAAAAAATATGTTACAAATGAAGGAGCAAGGTAAAAACCTACAAGACCAAATAAATGAAGACGAAATAGGCAACCTACCTGAAAAAGAATTCAGAGTAATGATAGTAAAGATGATCCAAAATCTCAGAAACAGAATGAAGAAAATACAAGAAGCATTTAACAAGGATCTAGAAGAATTAAAGAGCAAAAAAACAGTGATGAACAACACAATTACTGAAATTAAAAATACTCTAGAAGTAATCAATAACAGAATAACTGAGGCAGAAGAATGGATAAGTGAGCTTGAAAATAAAATGGTGGAAATAACTTCCAGGGAGCAGAATAAAGTAGTATACCACATTTGTCTAACACTCTGCTACTTATAAAAAAATTTTTTTTTTTTGTTCTTCAGACTAGTGATCGCTATTCACCTGTCTTCAAGTGCGTTGCTTCTTTCTTCTGCCAGCTCATGCCTGATGTTGAGCCCCCTCTAATGAAATTTTTATTTCAGTTATTAAGCTTTTCAATTCAGAAATTTTTATTGTTTTTCTAGAATTCTGTGTCTTTCAATAATCTCTATTTGGTGATTCGTTTCTCTTATATTTCCTTTTAATTCTTTTGTCATAGTTTCTGTTGGTTCTTTTGAACATATCTAAAAAACCTGGTTAAAGGTATTTGTCTAGTAAATCCAGTGCTTGAGCTTCATTATGGACAGTTTTTATTGACTGCTTTTGGTCTGTATATGGTCCAAAATTTGTTTCTTTGTGAGTTTCAAAAATTTTGTTGTTATTGAAAACAAGATATTTAAAATTATACAATGTGTCAACTCGGGAAATCATATTCTTCCTCTGATTTTGTTATTGTTGCTATTTGCTGCTGTTTTTGTTTTTGTTGTTGCTGGTTGTTTAGGACTTTTCTGGGACTAACTTGATAATTGTATTCTTTGTTGTGCATATCTACTGAAGTCTCTACTTCAGTAATCTCACAAAAGAGAGATAAACACCTTGAACTAATAAGTTTCTGGGCCTTTGCCAAGGGGCTCTGGTGTAGGGGGGATGGGGTGCATCTTTAATGCTTTAGCCAGTAGTTTAAAATGGTGTCATAACCTTCAGTTACAGTTTGTGTTAAGTCTCAAGGTCAGGCAGAGGTCAGAGCACCTTCTCAGGTCTTTTCTGGGTGTGTGCATGAACATATCCTCCTAGATTCCCAGAAATATGGTGGAGCTTTTCAAAGCATTTATTTCCTTCTTCCTACCCCTTCCTCAATGGAAGATCCACGAAACCACTGATTCATTTTAATAATTATTCTGTTTGATTCCATAGCCTCTGATAATTTTTTTCCTAATGTTGATTTAAAACAAATTTTTCCCCTTAATATAATATTTGTTGTCTCCACTTTTCAAGTAATGGTACAAATACCTATGCACCTAAACTCTAATGCTCCTAGAATTGAATTAATTTATATGTACAATACAATTATATATGAATTGTCAATACATTATTGAATGTCCTTATTCATTTTACATATTTGAGCTTATTATTTTTAATCATAAGAAAACATCAAGCTTCCTTTTACTCTATTTAAATTTAGCTTCCTGTATTGATTTAAACTGTTACTAGCTTTACTTGAAAGTTTTGTTTTAAATAATGACAATTTAAGCAATTTTCTAATACTTCACCAGTGTAGCTGCAGGCATCCTATTTTATTATAAAATTAAGTTTTTAAGTGTTAAATGCAATGCACAAGGAGGAAGTGATGAAAATATTTGAGTACAATTCCTGATTAAAATTATATATTTACAAATAATACTTACAAACAAAGCTTTGCCAGTGGGAGTGTATCATTACATGGGGGCAAAAGATGGCCCTCATTTTTTGGAAAAACTAGTTTTGTTTTGAAGTTGCATATTTTTTTCCCCTTTAAATCACTCTTTCCTCTATCTCTTGGGGAATTTTCAGCAATTCTGTATCACTGAATAAAGTGTTTAACATATGAGAAGTCATTAAACACAGCTGAATTTTTTTTAACACTTCATATTATTTCATGTTATCTAGACCTCTTTTGTTAAGTAACACAACCTTCTTGAAAAAGTTTCTCATATAGACCAAACTATGAATCTCTTACAAATAGTGGAAAACAGATGATTTTCCAAATTCTTGTGTTTTTACTTATTACACCTGTTTCTAAAGCCCATATTTATAAGTAATCTAAAATAAGCAGAACACTGGAACATTGATTATGCAATATATTAGTAGATATTATGATAGAAAAAAATTAGGGTGGGCAGTCAAGTGCATTTTGAAATGTTGGATTAAAAAAATGTTGAGGTTTATTTATGGCAGAAATCCTCAATGCATTTGAAAATTTTTAAAATGTTACTTTAGTTTCACCTGCCAATTTTCATCTTGACTAAAAATACATCATAAAATATTTTTATTACTGTTCTAGAATATTGCTAATTACTAGAGACCTGAAGATATCCACTTTTAATGTTTTTTTTTGCAACCAGTTTACAGAAACTACTTAAATCAATAATTATAAAATATATTTAAAATTTTTTCAGAAATAAATCAATTGATTAAAGCAAACAAAAAATGCAGTGCTACATACTAGGTATCACCAATTTCCCATCCTTCCCTACCACACCTTCTAGGGCAACCCAGGCCAACATATTAAAATATTTTGGACAATGATTTAACTGTGCTGCATATTGATACAAGCCTTTTCTTTCAAGACTTTTATCAATATTTTGAGGGTGTCAAGTTATGCTCCTGCATTTCCTGTGAACTTAGGTTTTGACCACCTCTGTAGGCTCATCTTGTGAACTGAAATCACATGTTTTTTATTACCAATTCATTCTCTCCTCTAATAAGCCATTCATCATAGAAGACCTGCCACCTTACACTTCCTCTAGATCCACCTCTGCTGAGACCATTGCATCAAAGTGAGAACTAATCTCAAACTGATTTTTCCAACTTTCTCTTTGCACAGTGCTGAGTAGTGGGAACTTTAATTGTAACTGATCAATTTTTGTCTTTTATGTAGTGTGCAGAATGTTTATTTGCACAAAACATAAATAACGTGTGTATATATATGTGCATGTATATGTTTATATATATATATATATATATATATATATATATATATATATATATATATATATATATATATGTTATGATTCCTTGCTTGGAAGGACGGAATCTAGGGCAACAAGAAAAAGAAAAGAGGGAGTGAGACATGGTCTTCCTCTTATCATTACCTTTTTTTCTCTCCTTTTCTTTTTTTACCTAAGTTATTTATTTAATTCATCTCCTGCTACAAGAAAAGTGATGGAAAATCAGTCTACTGGTCATCATTTGATGCAAATAAAGAACATGAGCTTAAGGTCCTATACATTTTACTGGTCCATGTGCAAGAATAGTCCAAATCTGAGCTTTGGTCCACGATGTAGAACAATGGTCCAGGTTTTCTTTATTCATCTTCATTGCAGGTCAGAAGTGGCTTCAAATGAGGGTTATGGAATAAAGAATGGTTACCATATCTCTAGGAAAAGGGCTTGGACCTGATGCAGAGATGGGGATAGGCAAAAACTTGGGTTCTTATGTTTTCTCTGGTGCAAACAGGAAGGCGTTCAGCAAGCTGACTCCCACCCTGGGGAACATGACAAAGTAAATAGGGGCCTTCCAATTGTGAGCTAAGCCCTCCTCGCTTGAGGCACCTCTAGACATGGGCAGCCCCAGATGTGGTTGGGACATACCTAGCACCCCAGAAACCCAGGGTCTAACCACCACTCCATTTTCGACCTGATTCAAAGCTATCATTACCTCTTTATTATTCTAGAGATTATAAAGAAATTATTATTCCTGATTAAAAACAGAATTATCAAATTTAAAATCATTGTGATAGCAGTAAGCAGCAAGTTATATTCCTTAGAAAATCAATGCAATGAAATACATACTCAGCATACATACATACTCAATTTTTCTCAGAATTCAGAAGAAAATAATAGAAACTAGGTGTGATGAGAGAAAAGTTAAGTGAAAGAAGGTGGAAAATAAAATCCAATCTACAGAAAATTGTAACTTCATGAAACAGTCACTTTTACAAATTACAAGATTTTTTTTTTAATCCAGAAAGTGACATAGTTATTTATCAGTTACTGGTTTCAGATTCCTTTCAACATTTCTGAAGACACAAGTCAAGATGAAGCTGATAATTGCCCAACATTTGATCTGATAAAAACATAATGCTGCAAACGAAGGAGAACTTTCCTCTGGTGAATGGTGGACTGAGGGGGGAAAAATGAAGCACGTTTTCACCTCATGGAACTGAGAATGCATGAAAAAACGTTGATAAAATATTTGATTAACTTAACCACAGATGTTCACAAACTGAGTTTTAAATAGATATTTATGGTTTTCCAAAGCAACCAAAGCAGCAGCCCATCTTCATGGGATCAGCTAGTGAGTATCAAAATTATTTAATACACTCTATCACCTACTATCAAAAGTGAATACTCTCAAGTGCTTGGCATTCTGTAGAATAGTGGTTAAGGAGAAACTTGAAATGTGTTTTCTCTTGCCCAGCAAGTTAACATTTTCTGTTAAGTTTCTGTTCTCTCTTGAAGGACCTACTCTTCTCTTGATGGTAAGTTATTCTCTTTAAGGACACACTGTCACCCCGCCCCTCCCCTCAACTACTAAATAAAGTAGTATGCTTTATTCTGAGATTTCTGTAGGGCACAAATATCATGATATGATAATGCAAAATACATATGTACATTTTAGTTAGCAGATGGTTGGTCTCCTTATATAGATTTTAAAATACAAATCAAAATAAAATTCAGATGGAATAAGGACTTAAATATATAGAGCATAAAATTACTGAAATAATACAGGAGATAACTGAAACTCTGAGCTACACAATAAAAGCAGACATAATGATTTGGTTAAACACCAAAAGCTTCAAAAAGTTTAAACAAATCTCAAAATAGAGAAATAACTTCTGCAATGCAAAATAATCAATATAGGGGTGGGACTTCCCTGGTGGCACAGTGGATAAGACTGCGCTCCCAATGCAGGGGGCCTGGGTTCAATCCCTGGTCAGGGAACTGGATCCCACATGTATGCCACAACTAAGGGTTCACATGCCACAGCTAAGGAGCCTGTGTGCTGCAACAAAGGAGCCCGCCTGCTGCAACTAAGACCTGGTGTAACCAAAATAACAAATTAATTAATTAATTAATTAATTTTAAAAATATATATATAGGGGCAAGAGATTTCATTAAAAAATAAAGGTAAATATTATATTGAACAAATGCCAGGAAGAAGAAATTCAGAAAAGCAAATGTAAAAAATGTGATAAATACAATGAAATGCTCAAACTAACCAGTGTTCAACAAAACAAAATTTAAAATAAAAATAATATGAATGTTTTGTCTATACGTTTAATTCATGAAATTTGTTAAATGTAAACTATTCAAATTGATGGAAATATAAACATTGGACTAACATTCTGTATTGTTTTGCATTTTGCTTTCTATTTGATGGTAAGATTTAGAGACTTTTTCATGTCTGTTTATAGATTTATAACTTTTTCAAAATACCTTCATAGCACATATTCTGGATTCTTCATAATTTGTCATTCTTATGGGGATTTCGAGTTGTCCTCACTTGGTTGCTATGCCAGCAATTGTATATGAGACAACCTTATCCATACAATTTGGTTTGGATGTGTTTTCTTAGCACTCATTAATTCTCCTGAAGAAACCTGCTCCTTTTCCCAAACTTTAATTCAGGAATCACAAGGATAGTCACCTAATTTTAGAACTTTGTTCTGTGTTATTGAGATCTGTATTGTTAATCTTATGATCTCACAGTTCTTCCTCAGTTTGGTCATATTTCCTTATGCTAACAAAATCTTCTTTTGAGAGGTAAAAAATATTTTTTATTCTTACTGAAGATGCACTTAAAATATTTTTCATTAACTTTTACTTTTGTTGTTGGCACCAAATTACTGAGAAAAGGGTAAAAGAAACAACTTTATTCAGCCATATGTAATTACAAATCAGTTTGTTGATACTTAGTAATATTGGTTCTTATTATCCATTATCCTAAATTAAAACTTAGTATATTTACAGACTGTCAGAAACACTAGGAAGTTCAAATTACAAATTATTTCTTTGCTCTTGAAATTACATTTGATAAGCTTTTGTATTTTTTTAAGGAACAATGTGTGTCTTCAGCACTTTTTGATGTAGCATTACATTAAGAACATTTTCCATGTTATTAAATATTTTTTGAAAGCATGTTAATACCTATAAAACATTCCATCTTATGCAAGTACCACATAATTTATCTGTGCCTTTATTACTTGATATTAAATGTTTCTAATTTCTTCTATCCCCATTCTATAATAAGCATTCTTGTACATTAATCCTTGTTAATTGCTTTATTTCTTTAAAATAATTATTATAATGCTATATAAGTAAAGTATGCTGTGGGCACTCAAAACCATAGAGAAAACAGTACATCTAAATGTATTAGTGCTTAAGAATCATAACACATTGAGGGGGATTTTAAGTGAATGAACCTAGTGATTAATTTTAAGAACATAAAACTTGAGACAACCAGATATTATGTGCTCCCTAATGTGAAGAAATAAGAAGTGTAACACATCAGCTATGAAGAACTCTTACCAATCAAATCTGAATCAAAACTCTAGTCCCCAATCGCTAATTTGTTAAAAAAGAAAAACATGAAAATCAGAGAAATATGTTAAAAATAAAACAGGAATACACACAGAAAAATGCAAAATTTTGTTAACTCTACAAGGCAAATGACCACCCACAAGGAAGAATAAACTTCATGGAAAAAAGAGAGAGGGAAAACCTATCGATTTAAAGACAAGAGAATAATCAACCAAGCTATCAATATTCTGAGCCCTGTTGGGATTCTGATTTCAATAAATCAACTTTGGAAATAAATTATGATACATCATGCAGATATATACACTGACTATATTTTTTAATATTAAGGGTTTATTGTTAAATTTGTGGGTGGATAGCTGGAAAAGCTTTTGTCTTATTTTGTACTTTTTTAGTCCTTACGCTGTTTTTTTCCCGATGAAATGTTATGTTTAGGATTTTCATCTATACTATTCAGGGGTTAAAGTAACCCTGAAGTAATCCTAAAGTAACCTTCAAGTAATCGTGTTTTGGGTAGAGCCAAAACACGATTGGACATATGTTGATAATTATTGATCTTCTCTATATTTACATATTTTTTGAGAACTTAAAATGCCACAAAAGGGAGCAACAGGAGATGAGTTTACTGTTTCGGTGGGGAATAGATAGTACAGTCTTGTTATATATATATATATGGTTTATCCTGAAGAGATTTGGGAAAGGAAGTGACATGATGGGATTCACAAGTGAGAGTGCACTCTTATGAACATGGACATGAATTCATCCAGGAACAAGGAGACCATTAATACCTTCCTCAATTTCTATTGTCATTTTTTTCTAGGTATTTTTTGATTTCCTCTTTGATTTTTTCAGTGATCTCTTGGTTATTTAGCAGTGTGCTGTTTAGCCTCCATGTGTTTGTAATTTTTACAGTTTTTTTCCTGTAATTGTTATCTAATTCCATAGCATTGTGGTTGGAAAAGAGACCTGATAGGATTTCAATTTTCTTAAATTTACCAAGGCTTGATTTGTGACCCAAGATATGATCTATCCTGGAGAATGTTCCATGAGCACTTGAGAAGAAAGTGTATTCTGTGGTTTTTGGTTGGAATGTCCTATAAATATCAGTTAAGTACATCTTGTTTAATGTATCATTTAAGGCTTGTGTTTCATTCATTATTTATTTTCATTTTGGATCATCTGTCCATTTGTGAAAGCAGGGTGTTAAAGTGCCCTACTATTATTGTGTTACTGTCGATTTTCCCTTTTATGGCTGTTTGCATTTGCCTTATGTATTGAGGTGCTCCTATGTTGGGTGCATAAATATTTACAATTTTCATATCTTCTTGTTGGATTCATCCCTTGATCATTTGTAGTGTCCTTTGTCTCTTGTAACAGTCTTTATTTTAAAGTCTATTTTGTCTGATATGAGAATTGCTACTCCAGCTTTCTTTTGATTTCCATTTGCATGGAATATCTTTTTCCATCCCCTCACTTTCAGTCTGTATGTGTCCCTCAGTCTGAAGTGGGTCTCTTGTAGACAACATATATATGGGTCCTGTTTCTGTATACATTCAGCCGGTCTAAGTCTTTCGGTTGGAGCATTTTATCCATTTACATTTAAGGTAGTTATCGATATGTATGTTCCTATTACCATTTTCTTAATTGTTTTAGGTTTGTTATTGTAGGTATTTTCCTTCTCTTGTGTTTCTTGCCTAGAGAAGTTCCTTTTGCATTTTTTGTAAAGCTGGTTTGTTGGTGCTGGATTCTCTTAGCTTTTGGTTGTCTGTAAAGTTTTTAATTTCTCCGTCAAATCTGAATGAGATCCTTGCTGGGTAGAGTAATCTTGGCTATAGGTTTTTCCCTTTCATCACTTTAAATATGTCATACCATTCCCATCTGGCTTGCAGAGTTTCTGCTGAAAGATCAGCTGTTAACCTTATGGGGATTCCCTTGTATTGATTTGTTGCTTTTCCCTTCCTGCTTTTAATATATTTTCTTTGTATTTAATTTTTGATAGTTTGATTAATATGTGTCTTGGTATGTTTCTCCTTGGATTTATCCTATCGGACTCTCTGTGCTTCCTGGGCTTGATTGACTATTTCCTTTCCCATATTAGGGAAATTTTCAACTATAATCTCTTCAAATATTTTCTCAGTCCCTTTCTTTTTCTCTTCTTCTTCCAGAACTCCTATAATTTGAATGTTGGGGCATTTAATGTTGTCCCAGAGGTCTCTGAGACTGTCCTCAATTCTTTTCATTTTTTTTCCTTTATTCTGCTCTGCAGTAGTTATTTCCACTGTTTTATCTTCTGGGACGCTTATCTGTTCTTCTTCCTCAGTTATTCTACTATGGATTCCTTCTAGAGAATTTTAATTTCATTTATTGTGTTGTTCATCATTGTTTGGTCTTTAGTTCTTCCAGGTCCTTGTTAAGTGTTTCTTGTGTTTTCTCCATTCTATTTCCAAGATTTTGGATCATCTTTGCTGTCATTACTCTGAATTGTTTTTCAGGTAAACTGCCTATTTTCTTTTCCTTTGTTTGGTCTGGTGGGTTTTTACCTTGCTCCTTCATCCGCTGTGTATTTCTCTGTCTTCTCATTTTGCTTAACTTACTGTTTGCAATCTCCTTTTCGCAGGCTGCAGGTTCGTAGTTCCTTTTGTTTTTGGTGTCTGCCCCCAGTGGGTAAGATTAGTTCAGTAGGTTGTGTAGGCTTCCTGGTGGAGGGTACTGGTGCCTGCATTCTGGTGTATGAGGCCGGATCTTGTCTTTCTAGTGGGTGGGACCACATCCGGTGATGTGTTTTGGTGTGTCTGTGACCTTATTATAATTTTAGGCAGCCTCTCTGCTAATGGGTGGGGTTGTGTTTCTGTCTTGCTAGTTGTTTGTCATAGGGTGGCCAGCACTGTAGCTTGCTGGTCGTTGAGTGGAGCTGGGTCTTAGCATTGAGATGGAGATTTCTGACAGCTTTCGCCATTTGATATTACATGGAGCCGGGAGGTCTCTGGTGGACCAATGTCCTGAACTCGGCTCTTCCACCTCAGAAGTTCAGGCCTGACACCCAGCCAGAGCACCAAGACCCTGTCAGCCTCACAACTCAGAAGAAAAGGGAGAGAGAGAGAGAGAGAGAGAGAGAGAGAGAGAGAGAGGGAGGGAGGGAGAGGGAGAGAGAGAAAGAGAGAAAGAGAGAGGAGAGAAAGAATACTATTAAAATAAAAAATAAAATAAAGTATTGAAAATAAAAAAGGAAAAAGTAATTAAAAAGAAGAAAAAAGAAAGAAGAGAGCAACTGAACCAAAAAACAAATCCGCCAATGAGAGCAAGAGCTAAAAACTATACTAAAATAACAAAACAAAACAAAACGGGCCAACAGAACCCTAGCACAAATGATAAAAGCAAATCTGTACATACAGAATCACACAAAGAAGCATGCACAAACACACTCACAAAAAGAGAAAAAGGGGGAAAAATATATATATATATATATAAATGAAGAGAGCAACCAAATCAATAAACAAATCTACCAGTGATAACAAGCTCTAAATACTAAATTAAGATAAACATAAAGCCAGAAACAAATTAGATGCAGAAAGCATACCCTAAGTCTACAGTTGCTCCCAAAGTCCACCTCCTCAATTTTGGGATGATTTGTTGTCTATTCAGGTATTCCACAGATGCAGGGTCCATCAAGTTGATTGTGGAGATTTAATCCACTGCTCCTGAGGCTGCTAGGAGAGATTTCCCTTTCTCTTCTTTGTTCGCACAGCTCCCGGGGTTCAGCTTTGGATTTGGCCCCACCTCTGCCTGTAGGTCACCTGCGGGCGTCTGTTCCCCGCCCAGACAGGACGGGGTTAAAGAAGCAGCTGATTCGGGGGCTCTGGCTCACTCAGGCTGGGGGGAGGGAGGAGTATGGAATGTGAGGCGAGCCTGCAGTGGCAGAGTCCAGAGTGATGTTGCAACCGCCTGAGAAGAACTGTGTTCTCCTGGGGAAGTTGTCCCTGGATCACAGGACCCTGGCAGTGGCAGGCCACACAGGCTCCTGGGAGGGGAGGTGTTGATAGTGACCTGTGCTTGCACACAGGCTTCTTGGTTGCTGCAGAAGCAGTCTTAGCATTTCATGCCTGTCTCTGGTGTCCACACTGATGGCCACAGCTTGTGCCCATCTATGGAGCTCATTTAGGCGGTGCTTTGAATCCTCTCTCCTCGTGCACCTGGAAACAATGGTCTCTTGCCTCTTAGGCAGTTCCAGACTTTTTCCCGGACTCCCTCCTGGCTAGCTGTGGTGCGCTAACCCCTTCAGGCTGTGTTCATGCAGCCAAGCCCAGTCCTCTCCCTGCGATCTGACCGAAGCCCTAGCCTCAGCTCCCAGCCCCCACCCGCCTGGTTGGGTGAGCAGACAAGCCTCTCAGACTGGTGAGTGCTGGTCGGCACTGATCCTCTGTGCGGGAATCTCTCTGCTTTGCCCTCTGCATCCCCATTGCTGCGCCCTCCTCCATGGCTCTGAAGCATCTCCCCCCACCCACCCCCGTCTCCGCCAGTGAAGGGGCTTCCTAGTGTGTGGAAACCTTTCCTCCTTCACAGCTCCCTCCCACTGGTGCAGATCCCGTCCCTATCCTTTTGTCTCTGTTTTTTCTTTTGTCTTTTGCCCTACCCAGGTACATGGGGAGTTTCTTGCCTTTTGGGAAGTCTGAGGTCTTCTACCAGCATTCAGTAGGTGTTCTGTTCCACATGTAGTTGTATTTCTGATGTATTTGTGGGGAGGAAGGTGACCTCCACATATTATTCCTCCGCAATCTTGAAGGTCCCTTTGTGAGGATGTTTCTGGAGGAGATTAACAGTTGAATCAGAAGACTGAGTAAAGCAGATTGCCCTCCCTAAGGTAGGTAGGTCTCACCCTATCAACTGAAGACCTGAAAAGGACAAAAACATACTGAGTTGTTTTTCCTGTCTGACTGCCTTCTACCTGGGGCATCGGTCTTTTCCTGCCTTCAGACTCAAAGTGAAATGTCAAGAGCTCTTAGATCTCAAGCCTGCAGTCTTTCTACTGGAACTTACACCATTGGCTCTCCTGGTGCTCAGGCCTTTGAACTCAGACTGGAATACACCATCAGCTCTTCCTGGTCTCCATCTTGCTGACTGCAGATCTTGGGACTTCTCAGCCTTCATAATTAAGTGAGCCAATTTCTTGTAATAATCTCTTCAGGGAGAGAGAGAGAGAGAGAGAGAGAGATACCGATCTCCTATTGGTTCTGTTACTCTGGAGAACCCTGAATAATACAGTAGGTTTTTGTAGTAGGAGCTTCTTTTGTAGGAGTTTTGATGAACTTCATGCTCAAGGATGTCCTTGTCTGTCATTACTGTTTAGTATTCAAAACATGGCCTCTTTGTGTGGCCGTGGCTCTACATCTCAGGATTAGTGTGATTGTAACTCTGTTGTTCTGCATGCTATAGGCCTTGCCTTCTGAAGTAACGATTCACTTTTAATACTATGCTATTTTGGAATATTGTTTTCTGAGATCTATTTTCTTTGGATCCATTTACCCCTGGCATCTAAGCAATCTTTCTGTGGGATCCTAGTGCTCCTGTCTTCTCAGCATGGATTATGTCCCCAGCAGCTTTCCTTCAGGGTAGGTCTTTGTCTTTCTGAAAAAGACTATTTGCAGTACATTGAGTGATGCCTGGGGATTTAGGCTGTCATGGTTTGATCTCTTCTTTGCCCCAGTGTGCTTCCCTGGGTCTTTTTTTTTTTTACATGTGTCAGAAACCTGGAGCATGCAAGTTCTTCTTACAGTATTGCAGATTGTTTTAGATTCTTTTGAAATCAAGTTTTTGTTTGTTAATCCTGGGTTCCATGACCTGTATGGTCCCTCAGTGTTCACCTGTCTCTTCTCTGCTACCGCTGGGCAGCAGCTGACCAAGCAGGGATCTGATACTGTGGAACAGTCTGGCCACACATTCACCCTCAGAGGTTCTTAGAGGATCTGGCCATATAGCTTCAGTGAATGTGTCATCTGTGAATTACTTATTTTTCTATCTCTTTTGATCTTTTATAAAAAGGTTTGGGGGGATTTAAAGATTGCTGCAGTGATGGTCCTTTTGTCAGTGGCTCATAAATAATTTTTGATCTCTTTTGATAATATTAAAGTTATTCATTTTAGAAAGTCCATTACATTTATTATATATTTATATAGATTATAGATAAACAGGTATATATTTATAAATTGTCATATGTTAGTTATGAACTGTATTATACAGTATGCATCATTCATAATACATTGTTAAATGTTAAATAATTTAACATTTAACACACAACTTATGTTAAATAATTTAAATATGATTAATAATATCCAATAGCATTTTATACAATTTTATATTGATCTTATGATAATGTAATATATTTAATATCTGCACTCCCTCCCTCATTAGGACATAAGCCGTTTGAGAACTGAAATTTTATTTTATGAATCTTTATAACAACAGGTGAATAAAAACAATACTTGATATGTATTAGCAATTAAAATATAATTTTTAAAGTGTTACAGTTCAAATTTGGAACATCTTATTACTTAAACATCACATTTTTCAACTGTCAACCTAAAACCTAAGAATAAATCCACAAAATCAACAGTCATGTGCTGGAAAAATGAGTAATAAAAAAATTACAGGGAACACCATCAAAACATATTACATAAAAATAAATATTCAGATTTCACATATGAATCCCCATAGTTGAATTGATTTTGTATATATGTCCATGATATTTAATCACTCCTGTATATAAGACTAAAGTTTCCTGAAGAATTTCTAAAATAGCATATGAGATCAAAACATCTAAACTTTCATAGAGCAATTTTTTGCACAGATATTTACTTGCTAAGATACAGTAGCAGAGGAACTCTGACACTCATTGTTCTCTCCAAAATTTCACTTTAAATATATTTTGGGGGTGGTCGTGGTGGAAAATAAATGTTTAACTTAGTGAATTATTTCTTTCCTGTATATCATCTTACACCCAGTAAATTTGTAACACATTAGCCAAAGCTTCCTTAACGGAGTGCAGTTTGGGGAAGATGATATTTTGATAGAAAAAACATCCTGTATCTTACACAAAATTGATATTTTCTTATTACTAATATTTTTCTCAGTGTACAGTAAATCCGTCCCTTAAATCCTATAATCTATATTAAATTTTTTCCTGAGGAAATTATACTTTACATAACCATTTTAATGTGTTCCTTCACATCTTTGAAAGTGTATATCAGATTTGACTTTCCAGTTCTATAGTTCCCCACGATCTGATAGCTATTTTTTTCCAGCATCACACCATATTATTCTAATCCAGAATGTTTGAAAGAAACATTTATAAATAGAACTTTCTTGAAAATGTTTGCAATTTTTAGTACAAGTACTTTTGAAATTTACAGGTAAAAACATCTGTAGACAAGTCTTTCCCATTCTTGGAGGACAAACCCTAGCACATTTTCAACAATTTATTTGACTTTCACTGCCTATTTTTTCCAAGCAGTCAATTTCTCTTTTTCTGCAGAGTCTGTGAATAGGACTACATTGTCAATTGAGAGGTGGCACAGATTTCCCTGGTTAGCTGCCCTTTTGCTCTCTTTCCAGTGCTGTCACCAGAGCGAAATGACTCTAGGCCTCAGTAAAGAAAACACTTTCTGACAAATTGTTCCATCCACGTAGGAAGAGGACAGTAAGTGTCCATATGCAAACCTCCATTCGACTTCCTTCTACCTAACAGAGCTTGTGCTTTGTGTGACTGCACAAACCATTCTAGAATTCACAGAAGTATTTGAAAGAGAATGAACTTTCAGGGGCCAAAACAATGGCCATTGGCTTCTATATGTGAAATTTGTTGGGCAGGTGAAGATCATCTTTGATACTCTGGTGTTAATTATTTCAAAGTATATTTGTGGAACTTTGTTTTTTCTTTCCTTTCTCTCCATTTTGTGCATGCCTAAATGTCCAGGCAATATCAAAATGTATCCTAATGAAAGAAGAGCAATAGTTACTTAGTAGAGAGAGGTAGGAAGTAATATAGAAACATCAATTTGAAAGAAAAGTCCTAGGGCCCATTTTGCTCAAAGCTAAGCCTGTGTGAGTCTTTCTCTGTCATTTCTCTCTCTCACAGAGGCTTACCTGTCTGTGAATAGGCACTGAGCATCCTTAATGTAAACACAAGGTATTGTGTGACCTTCCCTGGTGGGTTTTTATTTTATATATCATTATAAATGGGCAATAAAATATATTGCTACTTAAAACACTAAGAATAGTGAATTTACAATGGGGCACTTGTAAAAGAAGATGGCATCAATTCTCCAAACAATTCCACCTATAAAATCTGTTGGTAAGGACAGCCTTGATAATAGAAGTACATCAGAGGTTCTTGCTACTTAGGATTGTTGTTGAGTTGGTCTTTTTGGTAGAGTCAGTCCCATGGTTTGTGTTTCACATCAGTGTCTTAGTTTTTGTTCCTCGATAGTACACAAGAGAAGTATATGTGTCTAAGGATTATACCCTTGCTTCAGATTAGATCTGCTCAATTTTCCACTGCTAGTATTGAAATTTCTGGGCTTTCTCTGATGGTTTAAGATGGGCACTTCATGCTTCTTAAATGTATATAAAGCATCTGCAATATATTTCTCTAATATTGTGGTCTTTTTTTGAACCTATCACTATTAGAAAATACATAGCATGTTACAATCATATAATAACTAACATTTTTGATCCAGTGGTGTTTGGCTTTGAGTTTTAGGAGATCATAAAATGCTTTGAGACGAGTAGATTTTCTTGTTTGCCATTAAGGTTTGATGGTTATTGACAAAGCAAATTTTATATTGTAAATTCTCTTGAAAGTGATAAACAACTTAACAAAATTTAGGTTTATAAATTCAGAGTAATCAACTCTCATCTTAAAGCAACACCACTATTGACTAGCTAACAAATATGCTAAAACACCCTCACAAAATCCCATATTCATTATTCCTCCTGGAAATCACTTGGGTGATATTCATTTGGCCGATTTAAGAGTTTACTTACATGATTTTTGAGTCATGATTTTTATTTTGTTAAAAGTATTATGAACAGAGTGATAAAAATCATCTAGGACCTATAATGGTAAATGTAGATATCAAATAATATTGTTTTACTGGAAAAAAAAACTATATAGAATAGCTGTGGACCCAAGAATCTCATTTTTATTTACATAAAGAAGGTCTAACAATTTCTCACCATTTTACTATAGGAGGCATGGTAGCTTACACATGTGTTTATGTTAACTGGATCTACTTTTAGGAGAAATTAAAAATCAACCCATTTATCCAGTTTAAATGCTAACAATGCCCTCATTGGACATCGTTATTATAGTACACCTGAATCCTACTGACACAGTATAAACCTATGTGTCCTTGATAAGTGTTTCATATTCAGTCTTCTATACTTCTTGAAAATATAAAAGTGGCTACACATAAAACAGATAAAAGTATCCATCACATGACTTCTTAAAATATCAGCTTCTTAATCTATAAAATTAGGTAACTCTAGTACTTAATTCCTGCATTATTTTAAAGGTTAAATATGGTATATAACATTATTAGAACAAATCTAGGTGCATGGAGAACACACAATAAGTGATAATTTCTGAGCTTGTTCAGGCATTGGCTATGCTTTTCTTTCCAGGATCAAGACAATTACCAAATAGGACTCAAAGCTCTGTTATTTTTTAGAGCTAAGAAAAATTCTAGTAGAGATTTGCTGAAAAGATAGTGTCAGAAGCTCATTTTACCATTTTGGTATCATTTCTTTGGCACAGGGAAGTTGATTCTTTCCTCACATGCACCTAACATACCTTGTTTGCCTTTTGAAAATGTATGCTACTACTAAACATCAAAAATTATATAACATGGAAATGCCTTCCTGAGAGGGTGTGCTCTTACTGTTGAATCATCTGTCTGTCTTATCATTAGGTACAAAAGCTTTGAAGTAAGACCTAAAGCCAAAATTCTCACAGATGTTGCATGAAAACAGACTTCAGAAAGGATCTCCGTGCTCTTTCACAGGCAGGTAAACATCTGTGAGAGAGAAAAAAGAAAGCAGGAGAGACAGAGAGAGACTCACTTAAAGGCTTAACTTTGAACAAAACAGGCCTTAGGCCTTTTCTTTCAAATTGATGTCTCTATTTATATGACTTCCTGCCCCTCTACTAGATAACAATTGAAGTCTCACTTTGTGAACTAATTTACATTGACCTCTTCCTTAGCCCTCAATAGTTCTTTTTAAAGTGAGGTTTGTTTTCCCTAATGAGGATCAGCTGTGAGCAGGGGCAGCCAAAAGAAAATAAATTCCCTTTAACAAGCTGTGCCTCTGCTTAGGCTGAAATTTGGAGGAGAGGCCAAGAATACATAAAAGATCTTGAGCCTGCCGGTTTAACATTGAAGATCCTATAAATGCAATGTATTTAGACTTCTTTATTAAGGAATTATTATAGTCCAGACACTATAGCTACAAAATGAGGATAAACAAAGCCATGAAAAGAATGACCATCTTTGATAGCTCTTGGGCCATAAATTAAACTTTCTCTAATTTTAATAAGTGTACAAAATTTAGATCCAGGTTCACTTTATTAAAATTATTTGTTTTTATTTGTCTTTTCATTTTATCAACTAGTGGCTTAGAAGTACTCATGCCAATACAAAATGAAGACCAAGAAAACAAAACTACAAATTAGAAAGGGTCAATCTATCAGGATTATAGCTTGATCTCTCAAAGCCTAGAGCTTACTAAAACCTCAAAATAATTTCATCAAACAATGTTATAACTGGAGATAAACAGCCCAGTTCTCTTTAAGTTTTCAAGTCTCTTGTCTTCTATTATTAGTTTATCATATGATTTATTTTTCAAAAAACAAGGATCTATCAAATTGTGCCACTAAATCTCTTCTCTGCTTTGATCTTCATTTATGCTTTAAGGCAAAACAGCCTATGTGATGCTCAGCTTTATGGAATGTAGATTCTTTGCTTTTCATGTATAAGCCAAGCTTCCCTCACCTCCAAGCATTCTGGAACTGATTGATGGCAAGCCTACCTCAGAAAGTCTTTTCTTATCCTCAGTGAGAATATAACAATTGGGCTTCCCTGGTGGCGCAGTGGTTGAGAATCTGCCCGACAATGCAGGGGACACGGGTTCGAGCCCTGGTCTGGGAAGATCCCACATGCCACGGAGCAACTGGGCCCGTGAGCCACAACTACTGAGCCTGCGCGTCTGGAGCCTGTGCTCCGCAACAAGAGAGGCCGCCATAGTGAGAGGCCCGCGCACCGCGATGAAGAGTGGCCCCCGCTTGCCGCAACTAGAGAAAGCCCTCGCACGGAAACGAAGACCCAACACAGCCAAAAAAATTTAAAAAAAAATAAATAAATAAATTTAACATTAAGATACTCTTAAAAAAAAAAAAGAATAAATAAATAGGAAGAAATGACGAGGCTGCTGAAGCTGTGAGCACAGCTGCTCATTTCATCAGTTCTGCTGTTGCCTCTGGCTCAGAGGTTCCATTTTCTCTGCTTCTGTGGGATGCGGCAGGACTGCTCTGACTGCAAGCCCCACAGGCACATGGCATAAGGCTTCTTGCTTTTAAAGCCGGCTTTTACTGGCTCACCAGTTGAGTGTAGTAGCAGTTCTAATGATAACTGGGGAGCTAGTAGAATAATCCAAAAAGTGCTGCCCTCAAATTCTGAGTTAATAAAAAGAAAACAAACTTAGAGTAAACACATCATACTCTGAAGATAAAAGAAAACATATTCTTCTAGTTAACACTAATTATACTAATATTATTATTATCGTATTCTTTTTTCTTAAAAGCTTATGAACTTTGGGTCAGAAAAATGTGGGTGGAAGTCCTGACTTTATAACCTATGAGCATTATGACTAGAGAAATTAGAATAATCCTATAATGTCCTTGAAATTCTTGAACTCAGCTACAAATCACTTGGTATAATCATATGCTGATTAAGATTTTGTGATGTTTAAATAACATAATATGTATTCATGATTAGGATTATGAGAGACACAGAAGTAATCACTCAGCATGGATTTTTTTTTGTCTTTAAAAACATTAAAACTGTTTCTCTCTGCCAGGTTAAATATGCCTACCTTAAAAGCAGGGGGTTCCCTGACTTCTTTCTCTATTTCTATAGATTTTGGTGTTTTATTGGCCATAATGAATTGAATCATGGCCCCCAAAATATAGGTCCATGCCCTTATATTCAGAATGTCTGAATTATTCCTAGTATGGCAAAAGATGTGATTAAGTTAAGAATCTTGAGAGGAAAAACTTATCTTGGATTAACCAGGAGGGCCCTAAATGCAATCACATTTATCTTTATGAGAGAGAAACGGTTTTGAGACAGACAGAAAAAGAGAAACACAGACACAGGAGGAGGAAGCTGTGTGACCCAGAGAGACTGGAGCAGAATAGCCACAAGCCAAGGAACACGTGGAGTCACCAGAAGTTGGAAGTGGCAAAAATAGATGCTCCACTCTAGCTTTGGGAGGGAATGTAGCCCTGCCAACACCTTGATTTAGGACTTTTGGCCTCTAAAACTGTGAGACAATAAATTTCTATAGATTTAAGCCACCAGTTTCTGATGTTTTTATAGGAACCACAGGAAACTGATGCATTGCCATTTTATCACTTTGTGCATTCCAAGTGTATTTTGGCAACTTATTGATAGACTGTTATGACCTTGAAAGTGGAAATCACATCTTACTCCTCTTTGTGTAGAATTCAGTACCTGGCCCAAGTCTTTACACTTAGCAAGGGCTAGAACAAAATTCCCAAATGGATTAATAAATGCCACCATCAGTGAGAGAATTATTCTGGACCGAGTTCCTAAATACAATGATTAAGAATACTGATTTGGTGAAAAGTCAGCAAAATTGAACAATTATCTAGATATACCTTTTGGAGAAAGGATAAAATGAAACATGCATTTTAACACTGAAAAGATTTAAAAGTCACATAGTAAATAACTGTGATTGACCTATCTAAGAGATGAACTGACAATCTAAGAGAAAAATTCGTAAAAGGATTTTTGTATATTGTGTTGATTGTATTTCTGGTTTTTAGTTCAAATTGTAATGAGCCTGAAAGTTGTTACTTCCTTCCTCACAACAGGAAAAGTGATGAATAAACTGAAAAGCAGCAACTCTTTTTAGAGTCATCAGGGAGCTAAAGCCACAAGGCAAACTGCTGCCCCTAAACCTGGAGAGATAGGAGAATACAGAGAATCACAGCTTATTGGGACTATAAACCCAGAAGTGGAACAGAATCCCATCACTGCTGCCAATCCCAGTAGGAACACAAACTGTATTGACAGAGTGCTAGAGGCTCAGTGTGCACTAGCTTAAGAGTTAAAGTCTCCATGTGGCCCCAATCTTTTATACGTTTTACCTCTAGGAGTCCCATTAGATTCTTACGGTGAAGAATAGAGGAAAAATTATCTCATACTTGTGGCAGGGGGAGGGGAAAAGTCACTATTCTGAAATATGCCCACATGTCCCTGTTCTTCTTAACAAAGTGCACCCTCAAGGGAAACTTTTATCAGAGCCAAACAGTGTGGAATTTATCTAAGCCTAACCTCACTGGCAGAAGAGAAATATGCAACTCCAGCCCTCCAGCTCTTTGAAAGAGAAGAAAATCGTAGATGATATATTTGAATACATGTTCAGGAAGTAGAAATACAATGAAAGAGTAATAACTGTTACAGCTGGTCAGAGAAGTTACCACCCAGAGTGACTGCTTAAGGCATCCTGGCCATTACCCACTCAATTTGATAAAGAATCCAAGAAAGATTCAACACCAAGACCCAAGATAATTACTGAGGGATGGATTCCAACAATATTACTGAGTTAAAAACAGGAAAGCATGACGATCAGGAAACAAGGGATGGGACGTAGTGGAGGAAGTCCTAAGTTGAAGATGAACGGAAGTTCAAGGAAGAAGGCTGCCGCATGAGTGGAGAACAACCAGTTCAAAGTGTAACAGAAGAACCATCTGCAAGAAAATATTATGGTTGGGAAAAAGTCTAATTCTAGAAGGAGAATAGATCTCTGGATCATTTGGGGAAAACTTAAAAATAGTTACAGAAAACAAGACAAAGGAAGCACTGAAGTATTTTCTCCAGGAAAACACAAGGGTGTACAGGAAAGACATTCAACTGTGTGCACAACTGGGTCATGCAGTGAACACACTTTACATGTTTTTTTTTTCTATATATGTGTATTTATTTGTTAATTTTATTAAGCAAAGAGAAGAAAAGAGCTATTCTTGTTTCATATGGGTGAATTTGTTTTTTAAAAAAGAATATTCATAAAAATACATATTGCAGAGGTTTCAGCTTGATTGATAGTGATTTGCAGATATATCTAATCTACTGAACGATCTCAGAATTTCATAAAGTTTTACTTGTTAAAAAACATTTTACATAAAGCAGCCCTTTGTTAAATTTTGGCCTAGCCGGTTTTTGGTTTTTGCAGCAAAATTATTTGGTTAACGTATTAAAATACAACTATATGGTTTCTTTTTCATTTCTCTTTATCTAATCTTATTTCATGTTTTTTTCCCTTCAGTCTTCTACCTCATTACACTTTCCTCCTTTTATAATCTCATCCCTTTTTAAAATATGGAACTGATTCTCTTCTAAATAATACACAGCGAATATGTGCGTAGATGGAAATTAATTGGGAGAGGTATTACTTCTAAAAGAGGGAAAGGAAAATAGGATAACAACATAGAAATGTGCTTTCTGAATTGCCTTTTGTGTAATCTTTCTCTTCCATTATGGCACATCTATTTTTTTTTTCCCTCTTCACTGTGTGTACCTAGATTCTGTATCATTTCAAATCCATTTTTTCTGGCACATTATGTTCCAACATAGTGCCATTTTTTTGTTCTTAAACAGATTACTTCTTATATCATCTTGGGTCTCACTTTGTTTCTTCCTCTGATGGGGAACAAAACACTTCAAGAAATCCATCACTGTGCTCTTTGAGTGGTTTTCCTTAGGCATTGTTTGAAGTTCTCAGTTTAACATGAAAAAAAAATGATTCATATAAGTTATGCACATTGTTACATAAAAAATGCAAACTAAAGATGAGTATAGTATATTATATCTTCAGAATTCTCAGCTCAATCATGTAACATTTATAAAGATATTATATATCAATCTTGTAAAATATATTGTCTAAGAAGTTCCACATCAATAATAATCAATTTATTACTAGTAACTGACAAATAAATACATACCACTATTCTTTGAGGCCTATATTATTTTTTTAATATTTATTTATTTATTTGGTTGCACCAGTTCTTAGTTGCGGCAGGTGGCCTCCTTAGTTGCGGCAGGCGGCTCCTTAGTTGCAGCACATCCTTAGTTGCAGCAGGAGGGCTCCTTAGTCGTGGCATGTGAACTCTTAGTTGCAGCATGCATGTGGGATCTAGTTCCCTGACCAGGGATTGAACCCGGGCCGCCTGCATTGGGAGCATGGAGTCTTATCCACTGCACCACCAGAGAAGTCCCTGAGGCCTGTATTATTACATGCAATTTACATATGAGGAAATAGAGAGTTTAGAGATATGACTAGTTGCTCTAGATGACACAGTTCATAAATAAGAAATGGTGCTGAAATTTAAACATATAAATATTTAAACCCACACATATTTAAGTCCAAATTTGGTGTATATGTTAAATATTGATAGGTATTGTAAATATTGATAAATATTGGTGGTAATCTATGACATTTCATGATAATTTACATTGTATAATATTATTTGATTTTGACCATTTTTTAGCCTCACAATAGGCTGGCTGAAAGGAAATAAAGAAGATAACTTCTGTATTAGAAAAAAATTCTATTTTTTTAATCCATGATATGGAGTTGAAAACTAAAATTCAAAAGATCAATAATGTATACATAATAATGGGTAATACTGGCTTCTTAAATTGTCAAAAGTAAATATGTCAGAATAAGCCTGCGTAAGATTTAATTATAGGCTTAAATAGATCCATCCCTACAAGCAGGGTAAAGCATTTTCACTGACAGACCATGGAGTCCCTGTTATTTCTGGTCAATACTAAAGAAACAGTCATCAATTTGGTGACTTAAACGTTTAAGTTTCTAAAGACACAAGAGTGAACACCCAGTGGAATGAGAATTGTGCACACAATTACAATTTGTATTGTAGACAACAACCAAACACGGCAAAGTGACATAAAATAAGGTTTGCATGAACTGAGATATTTAACATGCTTTTGACTGAGAATGTCTAACAATGTAAATATATCACTTTTCCCTTGTGGATGTATATGTATAATAAAATTTAAAGAAAAATCTCAATGGGTATTTTGAAACTTAATTAAATAACTTAAAAATTAGTCTGGAGAGGAAGTTTAGGATCATTTACCATACTTACCCCTTTTGTGGTCCAAGTCCCCACCATGCCTGCTCTTCTTTACTGGGATTTCCAATCCATTCACATTTCTACTTCCTTCCATCAGTAGGGCTTTTCTTCTCATTTCTGTTTCTATATTTTAAATCCCTTGGCTTCTGATTCCAACCTCTCTTTTCCTAGTGCTTGAGAAATTGTTTTGCCTGTTTTTCTTTCACAGCCTCAGCCCAGTTACACTTACTTCTGGACATATTCTTTAAACTGCCTTCTCCAGGCCTATGCCAGCTGTAGGGTTGTAGGGAGAAAATCAAACATCCAGGTGTGTGGCTAGACTTGTGAACTGTCTGCCTCCAATTGTTTGGCAAAACCACAGTCTCCTTCTGCTCACTCAACCTCACAATTACTGGGGAAGGATCTAAGTTTTTTAATCCTTCCAGGCCTTCATTCCAAAGCCTCATTTCTCCTTTTCTTTTTTTTTTTTTTAACATTTTTATTGGAGTATAATTGCTTTACAATGGTGTGTTAGTTTCTGCTTTTTAAAAAA
This sequence comes from Balaenoptera physalus, assembly GCF_965194825.1. Lineage (NCBI taxonomy): Eukaryota > Metazoa > Chordata > Mammalia > Artiodactyla > Balaenopteridae > Balaenoptera > Balaenoptera physalus. The sequence goes on from NC_138890.1 coordinate 152,874,247, forward strand.
GTGAATCAGCTATACATATATATATATATATATATATATATATATATATATATATATATATATCCCCATATCTCCTCCCTCTTGACTTTCCCTCCCACACTCCTTATCCCACCCTTCTAGGTGGACACAAAGCACCGAGCCAATCTCCCTGTGCTATGCAGCTGCTTCCCACTAGCTATCTATTTTACATTTGGCGGTGTATATATGTCCATGCCACTCTCTCACTTCGTCCCAGTTTACCATTTCCCCCTCCCCATGTCCTCAAGTCCATTCTCTACGTCGGCATCTTTATTCCTGTCCTGCCCTTAGGTTCTTCAGAAAGAATTTTATTTTTTTTTAGATTCCATATATACGTTTTAGCATATGGTATTTGTTTTTCTCTGTCTGACTTACTTCACTCTGTATGACAGTCTCTAAGTCCATCCACCTCACTACAAATAACTCACTTTCGTTTCTTTTTATGGCTGAGTAATATTCCATTGTATATATGTGCCACATCTTCCTTATCCATTCATCTGTTGATGGACACTTAGGTTGCTTCCATGTCCTGGCTGTTGTAAATACAGCTGCAATGAAAATTGTAGTACATGAATCTTTTTGAATTATGGTTTTCTCAGTGTATATGCCCAGTAGTGGGATTGCTGGGTCGTATGGTAGTTCTATTTTTACTTTTTTAAGGAACCTCCATACTGTTCTCCATAGTGGCTGTATCAATTTACATTCCCACCAACAGTGCAAGAGGGTTCCCTTTTCTCCACACCCTCTCCAGCATTTATTGTTTGTAGATTTTTTGATGATGGCCGTTCTGACTGGTGTGAGTTGATACTTCATTGTAGTTTTCATACTCCATTGTAGCATTTCTCTAATGATTAGTGATGTTGAGCATCCTTTCATGTGTTTGTTGGCAATCTGTATATCTTCTTTGGAGAAATGTCTATTTAGGTCTTCTACCCAATTGGAACTGGGTTGTTTGATTTCTTGATATTGAGCTGCATGAGCTGCTTGTACATTTTGGAGATTACTCCTTTGTCAGCTGCTTCATTTGCAAATATTTTCTCCCATTCTGAGGGTTGTCTTTTCATCTTGTTTATGATTTCCTTTGCTGTACAAAGCCTTTTAAGTTTCATTAGGTCCCATTTGTTTATTTTTGTTTTTATTTCCATTTCTCTACGAGGTGAGTCAAAAAGGATTTTGCTGTGATTTATGTTATAGAGTGTTCTACCTATGTTTTCCTCTAAGAGTTGTACAGTGTCTGGCCTTACATTTAGGTCTTTAATCCATTTTGAGTTTATTTTTGTGTATGGTGTTAGGGAGTGTTCTAATTTCATTCTTTTACATGTAGCTGTCCAGTTTTCCCAGCACCATTTATCGAAGAGGCTGTCTTTTCTCCATTGTATATTCTTGCCTCCTTTATCAAAAATAAGGTGACTGTATGTGCATAGGTTCATCTCTGGGCTTTCTATCCTGTTCTATTGATCTTGATTTCTGTTTTTGTGCCAGTACCATACTGTCTTGATTACTGTAGCTTTGTAGTATAGTATGAAGTCAGGGAGCCTGATTCCTCCAGCTCCCTTTTTCTTTCTCAAGATTGCTTTGGCTATTTGGGGTCTTTTGTGTTTCCATACAAATTGTGAAATTTTTTGTTCTAGTTCTGTGAAAAATGACATTGGTCGTTTGACAGGGATTGCATTGAATCTGTAGATTACTTTGCGTAGTATAGTTATTTTCACAATGTTGATTCTTCCAATCCAAGAACATGGTATATCTCTCCATCTGTTTGTATCATCTTTAATTTCTTTCATCAGTGTCTTATAGTTTTTTGTATACAGGTCTTTTGTCTCCTTACATAGGGTTATTCCTAGGTATTTTATTCTTTTTGTTGCAGTGGTAAATGGGAGTGTTTCCTTAATTTCTCTTTCAGATATTTCATCATTAGTGTATAGGAATGCAAGGAATTTCTGTGCATTAATTTTGTATCGTGCTATTTACCAAATTCATTGATTAGCTCTAGTAGTTTTCTGGTAGCATCTTTAGGATTCTCTATGTATAGTATCATGTCATCTGCAAACTGTGACAGCTTTATTTCTTCTTTTCCAATTTGGATTCCTTTTATTTGTTTTTCTTCTCTGTTTGCTCTAGCTAAAACTTCCAGAACTATGTTGAATAATAGTTGTGAGAATGGGCAAACTTGTGTTGTTCCTGATCTTCGTGGAAATGGTTTCAGTTTTTCACCATTGAGAATGATGTTGGCTGTGGGTTAGTCATATGTGGCCTTTATTATGTTGAGGTAAGTTCCCTCTATGCCTACTTTCTGGAGGGTTTTTATCATAAATGGGTGTTGAATTTTGTTGAAAGCTTTTTCTGCATCCATTGAGATGATCATATGGTTTTTATTCTTCAATTTGTTAATATGGTTTATCACACTGATTCGAGTATATTGAAGAATCCTTGCATTCCTGGGCTAAACCCCACTTGATTATGGTGTATGATCCTTTTAATATGCTGTTGGATTCTGTTTGCTAGTATTGTGTTGAGGATTTTTGCATCTATGTTCATCAGTGATATTGGCCTGTAGTTTTTTTTGTGTGTGTGAAATCTTTGTCTGGTTTTGGTATTAGGGTGACGATGGCCTCGTAGAAAGAGTTTGGGAGTGGTCCTCCCTCTGCTATATTTTGGAGCAGTTTGAGAAGGATAGGTGTTAGGTTTTCTCTAAATGTTTGATAGAATTCACCTGTGAAGCCATCTGGTCCTGGGCTTTTGTTTGTTGGAAGATTTTAAATCACAGTTTCAATTTCAGTGCTTGAGATTGGTCTGTTTATATTTTCTATATCTTCCTGGTTCAGTTTCGGAAGGTTGTGCTTTTCTAAGAATTTGTCCATTTCTTCCAGGTTTTCCATTTTATTGGCATATAGTTGCTTATAGTAATCTCTCATGATCCTTTGTATTTCTGCAGTGTCAGTTGTTACTTTACCTTTTTCATTTCTAATTCTTTTGATTTGAGTCTTCTCCCTTTTTTCCTTGATGACTCTGGTTAATGGTTTATCAATTTCGTTTATCTTCTCAAAAAACCAGCTTTTAGTTTTATTGATCTTTGCTATTGTTTTCTTCATTTCTATTTCATTTATTTCTGATCTGATCTTTATGATTTCTTTCCTTCTGCTAACTTTGGGGTTTTTTGTTCTTCATTCTGTAATTGCTTTAGGTGTAAGGTTAGCTTGTTTATTTGAGTTGTTTCTTGAGGTAGAATTGTATTGCTATAAACTTCCCTCTTAGAACTGCTTTTGCTGCATCCCATAAGTTTTGGGTCATTGTGTTTTCATTGTCATTTGTTTCTAGGTATTTTTTGATTTCCTGTTTGATTTCTTCAGTGATCTCTTGGTTATTTAGTAGTGCATTGTTTAGCCTCCATGTGTTTGTATATTTTACAGATTTTTTCCTGTAATTGATATGTAGTCTCATAGCATTGTAGTCGGAAAAGATACTTGATACAATTTCAATTTTCTTAAAATATACCAAGGCTTGATTTGTAACCCAAGATATGATCTATCCTGGAGAATGTTCCATGAGCACTTGAGAAGAAAGTGTATTCTGTTGTTTTTGGATGGAATGTCCTATAAATATCAATTAAGTCCATTTTGTTTAATGTATTTAAATATCAATTAAGTCCATCTTATTTAATATATCATTTAAAGTATGTGTTTCCTTATATATATTCATTTTGGATGATCTGTCCATTGGTGAAAGTGGGTTGTTAATGTCCCCTACTATTATTGTGTTACTGTCCATTTCCCCTTTTATGGCTGTTAACATTTGCCTCATGTATTGAGTTGCTCCTATGTTGGGTGCATAAGTATTTACAATTGTTATATCATCTTCTTGGATTGATCCCTTGATAGTCTTTATTTTAAAGTCTATTTTGTCTGATATGAGAATTGCTACTCCAGCTTTCTTTTGATTTCCATTTGCATGGAATATCTTTTTCCATCCCCTCACTTTCAGTCTGTATGTGTCCCTAGGTCTGAAGTGGGTCTCTTGTAGACAGCATATATATGGGTCTTGTTTTTGTATACATTCAGCCAGTCAATGTCTTTTGGTTGGAGCATTTAATCCATTTACATTTAAGGTAGTTATCGATATGTATGTTCCTATTACCATTTTCTTAATTGTTTTGGGTTTGTTATTGTAAGTCTTTTCCTTCTCTTGTGTTTCCTGCCTAGAGAAGTTCCTTTAGCATTTGTTGTAAAGCTGGTTTGGTGGTACTGAATTCTCTTAGTTTTGCTTGTCTGTAAAGGTTTTAATTTCTCCGTTGAATCTGAATGAGATCCTTGCTGGGTAGAGTAATCTTGGTTGTAGGTTTTTCCCTTTCGTCACTTTAAATATGTCCTGCCACTCCCTTCTGGCTTGCGGAGTGTCTGCTGAAAGATCAGCTGTTAACCTTATGGGTATTCCCTTGTATGTTATTTGTTATTTTTCCCTTGCTGCTTTTAATATTTTTTGTTTGTATTTACTTTTTGATAGTTTGATTAATATGTGTCTTGGCATGTTTCTCCTTGGATTTATTCTGTATGGGACTCTCTGTGCTTCCTGGACTTGATTGACTAATTCCTTTCCCATATTAGGGAAATTTTCAACTATAATCTCTTCAAATATTTTCTCAGTCCCTTTCTTTTTCTCTTCCTCTTCTGGGACCCCTATAATTTGAATGTTGGTGCGTTTAATGTTGTCCCAGAGGTCTCTGAGACTGTCCTCAATTCTTTCATTCTTTTTTGTTTATTCTGCTCTGCAGTAGTTATTTCCATTATTTTGTCTTCCAGGTCACTTATCCGTTCTTCTGCCTCAGTTATTCTCCTATTGCTTCCTTCTAGGGAATTTTTAATTTCATTTTTTGTGTTGTTCATCATTTTTTGTTTGCTCTTTAGTTCTTCTAGGTCCTTGTTAAACGTTTCTTGTATTTTCTCCATTCTATTTCCAAGATTTTGGATCATCTTTACTATCATTACTCTGAATTCTTTTTCAGGTAGACTGTCTATTTCCTCTTCATTTGTTTGGTCTGGTGGGTTTTTACCTTGCTCCTTCATCTGCTGTGTTTCTCTGTCTTCTTATTTTGCTTAACTTACTGTGTTTGGGGTCTCCTTTTCACAGGCTGCAGGTTCGTAGTTCCCGTTGTTTTTGGTGTCTGCTCCCAGTGCCTATGGATGGTTCAGTGGGTTGTGTAGGCTTCCTGGTGGAGGGGACTGGTGCCTGTATTCTGTTGGATGAGGCTGGATCTTGTCTTTCTGGTTGGCAGGACTGCGTCCAGTGGTGTGTTTTGGTGTGTCTTTGACCTTATTATGATTTTAGGCAGCCTCTCTGCTAATGGGTGGGGTTGTGTTCCTGTATTGTTAGTTGTTTGTCATATGGTGTCCAGCACTGTAGCTTGCTGATTGTTGATTGGAGCTGGGTCTTAGCATGGAGATGGTGATCTCTGGGAGAGCTTTCACTGTTTGATATTACGTGGAGCCGGGAGGTCTCAGGTGGACCAATGTCCTGAACTCGGCTGTCTCAACTCAGAGGCACAGGCCTGATACCCGGCCGTAGCGCGAAGACCCTGTAAGACACACAGCTCAGAAAATAAGGGAGAAAGAAAGAGAGAAAGAGAGAAGGAAAGAAGGAAAGAAAGAAAGAAGGAAAGAAGGAAAGAAAGAGAGAAAAGGAAGAAAAGAAGGAAAGAATGAACGAATGAAAAAATAAAGTTATTAAAATAAAAATTAAAATAATTAAAAAGTAGTTAAAAAAAGAAAAAAAAAAAAGGAAGAAAGCAGAGAGCAACCAAATGAAAACACATATCCACCAATGGTAACAATCGCTAAAAACGATACTAAAAAAAAAAAAGAAAAAGAAAAAAAAATGGACAGACAGAACACCAGGACAAATGGTAAAAGCAAAGCTATACAGACAAAGTCACAGAAAGAAGCATTACACATACACAATCACAAAAAGAGAAAAAGATAAAAAATATATATATGTATAAAAAAAAGGAAGAGAGCAACTAAATCAATAAACAAATCTACCAATGATAATAAACTCTAAATACTAAACTGAGATAAACATAAGACTAGAAACATATTACATGCAGAAAGCAAACCCCAGGTCTACAGTTCTCCCAAAGTCCACATCCTATTTTGGGATGATTCCTTGTCTTTTCAGGTATTCCAGAGATGCTGGGTACATCAAGTTGACTGTGGAGATTTAATCTGCTGCTCCTGAGGTTGCTGGGAGAGATTTCCCTTTCTCTTCTTTGTTCGCACAGATCCTGGGGTTCAGCTTTGGATTTGGACCCGCCTCTGTGTTTAGGTCGCCTGAGCACGTCTGTTCTTCGCTTAGACAGGATGGGGTTAAAGCAGCAGCTGATTAGGGGGCCCTGGCTCACTCAGGCCGGGGGGAGGGAGGGGTACAGAATGCAGGGCGAGCCTGCAGTGGCAGAGGCCGGCATAACGTTGCAACAGCCTGAGGTGCCCCGTTGGTTCTCCCATGGTAGTTGTCCCTGGATCACGGGCCCCTGGCAGTGGCGGGCTGCACAGGCTCCTGGGAGGGACGGTGTGGATAGTGACCTGTGCTTGCAGACAGGGTTCTTGGTGGCTGCAGCAGCAGCCTTAGCGTTTAATGCCCCCCTCTGGTGTCTGCGCTGATAGCCACAGCTCATGCCCGTCTCTGGAGCTCGTTTAGGCGGTGCTCTGAATCCCCTCTCCTCGTGCACCCTGAAACAATGGTCTCTTGCCTCTTTGGCAGGTCCAAACGTTTTCCCAGACTCTGTCCCAGCTAGCTGTGTGGCACTAGCCCCCTTCAGGCTGTGTTCACGCAGCCAACCCCAGTCCTTTCCTTGGGATCTTACCTCCGAAGCCCGAGCCTCAGCTCCGAGCCCTCGCCTGCCCAGACGGGTAATCAGACAAACCTGTCACGCTGGTGAGTGCTAGTTGGCACCTATCCTCTGTGAGGGAATCTCTCTGCTTTGCCCTCTGCACCCCTGTTGCTCTGCTCTCCGTGGCTCCAAAGCTTCCCCCCCACAACCCCCCGTCTCCACCAGCGAAGGGGCTTCCTAGTGTGTGGAAACCTTTCCTCCTTCACAGCTCCCTCCCACTGGTGCAGGTCCCATCCCTATTCTTTTGTCTCTGTTTTTTGTTTTTTCTTTTGCCCTACCCAGGTACGTGAGGAGTTTCTTGTCTTTTGGGAAGTCTGAGGACTTCTGCCAGCATTCAGTAGGTGTTCTGTAGGAGTTGTTCCACATGTAGATGTATTTCTGATGTATTTGTGGGCAGGAAGGTGATCACATCTTACTCCTCCACCATCTTGAATGTCTCTCATTTCCCCTTTACTTCAAGGTGACAAGATTATTCCAACTACTACACACAGAAAAAGAATACATTAGGAGATAACCTCTTTAAACTCATCACACTAAATTTCCAAATATTCCTACATAGGAACTCATAATTTTTACTCCTCTCCCATAATTACACATTGAAGGCCATCTTCTCTAGTAGTGCCCTGAATGAGGTAGTATTTTCAGGAAGCTCATAATATCCATTACTTATTATCTTACATGAATTGCCTAACCTTGCCTGTCTGCTACATACCTTCAACAGCTTTTAAAAATGCTCTTCATGTATCTCTCACAAAGAACATGTTTTTTCAAAAAATCCTCAGAATATATATGGTGACCCTCTGTACTGTCTGTGCAACTCTTCTCTAAGTCTACAATTCTCTCAAAATAAAAAGTTGAAGAGAATTTTACCTCCTCTTATCAATATTGTCCTAATTCTCCATACTTTTTCATAGACAAACTTTGTGAAGTTTTTTTCTCAACTCCTTTCATTTCCAAACTATTCTGGATTTTATGGTTAATGCCCCAGGGACCACACCAGGGATTTCCATCCAGTAAATCCGATCAGCAATTTTATTTATTTATTGTTCTTTTTAAACCTTTTATTATAAAACAAGGGTTCTTGGAATTTCAATGTTTTTCCAATGACAGGAAGGAGGGTTTATAAAAGTATTCAGAATTTTCCAAAATTTACATTGAGAAAATATTCTAGGATTTAAATAACTTGCCAGTGACTTTGTAGACTTAGTGGTATTTGTATTAGAGGAGTTAATTTTACTGCAATTTGGAAAGCATTTGTTTTCCATTTTGTACAGTAATAACCAAAAATTCGATGTTCATATTCTCCCTTTATACAATGACCAGAAGTTACTTGAAAATCTTGTTTAATTCTGAGCCCACATTTCACTTGCCTTATTTAAAATAAGTCAATAAAATTTCCCTTAAATTATTTTTATATGACTCTATTGGTCTCTGGTTAACCTTTGGTCTACTGTACAGTCTCATTCCATGCATATACATTCTAAAAATAAACTTAACTAAAATTGTTCAAAAAAAAAATATTATAAAAATACAGGTACAGAAAATTTTCTATACAGAAGCTACAAAACATTAGTGTTGATATATTACTAGTCAGTCATTATTTATTATTTTTTTTAACATCTTTATTAGAGTATAATTGCTTTACAATGGTGTTAGTTTCTGCTTTATAACAAAGTGAAACAGTTATAAATATGTTCCCATATCTCTTCCCTCTTGCGTCTCCCTCCTTCCCACCCTCCCTATCCCACCCCTCTAGGTGGTCACAAATAATTCTTCCATACAAATGCAGTTTTCTCTCTGAAAAGAGCTGTTGAATAACAGAAAAGCCAAATTAAAGCCTCTCTTTCTGTTTGTCTCTTTAAAAATATGGGCTTTTCTCTTAAAAATAACATAATTTCAAACACTGGAACTAATTTGCAATTTGAGAATAAAAAAAATAAACATTTTTATAATAACAAGACTGAAATAGACATCTGAGTTATAAAGAAGTTTAAAAAGCATACATGTATATTTCTCATTATTGATGGAATTTGAATAAGGTCTGGAGTTTAGGTAGTACTATTAGAGCACTGTTAATTTCCTGAATTAAATCACCATGTTATGTTTACCAAAGCGAATGCTTTTGTTTTTAGAAAATAATACTGTATTATTTAGAGGTAAAGGAGCTCCATTTATAAATTCTTCAAGTACCACAGAAAAATAAGATGGATGGATGGATAGATGGATGGTGAGACAGATGTAGATGATCAGTAGATAGATGGATAGAACAGTAGATATACAAACAGATATAGATATGGATAAAATGAATGACAAAGTAAGTAGGACAAAATATTAACATTTGGGGAATTCTTATATAAATGTAAATGTCCCTCTCTTGTCCTTGCATTCTGCCTGAAGATTTTCCTGCATTTCTTGTGGTGCAAACCTCCTCTTTCTTGCCTTTTTATTTTCTTAAAATATGTTTTTCTTTCCTTCACTTTCAGGCATTTTTCCTCCTGAACATGTAATCATAGGTTTTAGATTTTCTTTTTAAATTGGCACTTTAAAGATATTTTTTCTTTGACATCTGTCTTTTATGGTTTCTGACCAAATTCTGGGAATACTTTTATCTTTGTACATAATGTGGCTTTATTTTTTCTGGCTGTTTTTAAGATTTTCTTTTTATTATCAGTATAAACTAATTTCTTCATTATAATTGATAATTTTCATTGATTTTTTTCCCCCTGATTTAACTAAACATCTTGATGCAGTGAAGTTCTGTTCAAATTTGAAAAAAACTGACCATTGTTTCTTTAAATGTGTTTGTAATTTTTATGCCCCTACCACTGTTTTTCTTGGTCTCCAGTTATATGTATGTTATAGTGCTTCATATTTTCCCACAGATCGGTTACGCATTTTTTTTTTTTTTGGCCTTTCAAGGCTTCAATTAGAATAGTTTTTTTGCTATATCTCTTTACTAATCATTTTTTCCACCATTCAATCTTATGAAAATTTCAATTTACTTATTTTATTTTTTATCACTCTTAATTTCTTGTGGTTCTTTTAATTTCTTCCATTTCTCTCTTCATTATGTCCCTGATTTTCTTCACATCCTTATATATATGGAGTATGTTTATAATGCTATTTTAAAGTCTTTCTCTGCTAATTCCATCATTTATGCTATTTCTGTTCACTGATTTTTACCTTGGTTATGTGTCACATTTCCCTGCTTCTTTGCATGTCTAGTAATTTTTTATTGGCTATCAAGCAATTTATATGACTGATTATGGGATTTTGTTGTATCGTCAAAGAGTTGTAGACTTCTTTTCTGATTGGCTGTTAACTTATTTACAAAAAAAGATTGATTGTCTGAAGGCTTGCTTCTAAGAATTTTTCTTGCAAGTCTAGAGTACCCTTTACCTTTGAGCTAATATACTCTACCTCTAAGGTGTGGTACTTAATAGATTCACTATTGAATGCCCTGTTTATTTCATAAGATCTCTCTGCTCTAGATCCTGGGAACTCAAAACAATTTCTGGCTTTGTGTGATATCTAGATTTAATTTCTCACTTGCTGTAAATTGTCTTTCCTGGCTTCTGTGACTCACCTTATACATCTTCAGATAAATACTCAGTTGAAGATTCAAGAAGACTTCCATAAAGACTTTGGGAACTCTTTCCCTTCCTATCTTCCTTCATTTGAATACCCTTCTTTGCAAATTTTAGCAACTTTTCTTACTCAAATTTTGATCTCTGTTACTGGAACTCAACAAAATTGTAGGGCTCTATGTTTATTGTTTAGTAATTTCTTTTTATGCATGTGATTTATTCAAAGTACAACTTGGCTGATTGCCATAAATAAATATGTAGTCTTCTTTATGATTTTCTTTTCTATGGTATAAAACAAATTTTAATCATTACATTTTAATATTTTGTTATCAGTTTATACTTACATTGCATAATGATCAAAGATTTTAAGTGCTTTTAAGAAACATTTTCTTAGTTTTTCATAAGTTAGTCAATGTTTTCTGAGCTTTTTAAAGAATATTTTTCAGTTTTAACTGACTTTTTTGGCATGGGTCGATATACCCTCCTGCTAAGAGACACAGACTAAATAATAACAATGAGGGGTGTGCTAATGATTATAAAAATTATGATAGTGATAATAATAACACAATGTTTAAAAATATTACACAACTATTTTATAAAATTTTTAGTTATAGATTTTGGAAAAACTTTCACATTTCAAGTTTTCCATAAATTTCATAAATTAAAATTTTAGAAATGGAAAATGATTATTAAATTTTTCTTATTGGATAACTTTACCCTCCCAAATTTGATAGTCACATAAATTTTGTAACTGTATTTATTATATTTATTTAAAAGAATTTCTAATCTCTTCTATCTTTACCTTTCATTGTTAGATCTTTTATCTAACAACTTCTTCACATCTGGAATTTATATTTATGATTTTCATGGTTGGGAGGGATGTTTTTGTGAAATTTTTGTAAAAAGAAACTTCAGATGTACATTTGAAAATATCTTTTAATTACCTCCACACATGAATACCTGATGAATAATGTAGTTGTTTTTTTCATCTCATTATTTTCCATTTATTCACAGTTGATGTCCATTTTTATGGAGAGCATCCTGTAGAAATCCTAAGTGTTACTTCTGTCTCTTTCTCCTTATTAATCTGTTTAGCTTGTTTAGTTTTTTTCATTATTCTTAAACATTTAAAAACTAGAATATATCTAGGTTTTAATAACTTTTCACCAAATTCTTGTCTACAACTAATCATGAGAGTTAATTTTTTCTTTTATCATTGTTTTTGTCCTCTGTCAGCTCTGTTTATTCCAAGTGTAGTTCTGATTATATCTAAGTGGGATCTCATATATACTTCACCATATTCAAATATCACAATTGTTGAACAGGCAATCAAACTTAAAAGAAGCAATAGATTTTTAATATAATGCTTTGTTTATGTGGCTTGTAAAAAGAAAGTGAACAGAAAATACAGCATGCTCAGCATCTTCATCTCATCACTTGACCCTGGAGCTACCTGTGTGTATAGGTTTCTTTACTCCTCATTAAAATGGGGCACATGAATCTGCTGAGCATGAGAGTTAAGGTGTATGCAAATCACCTTGACACACAAAAACCACAGTCTAAGTTTCCAACAGATTATTTTTTATAAGGTTCTAACATGCACACATTGTATGGCCTCATGCCTGCTCACAGTAACCCATGGCCAGATGCATTTCCATAGATTAGGGATTTCACAGCAAGCAAGGCAGTTTTGATATTTCATATTTTTCTTAATTTCTAAATTTCCAAACATTATTTTGAAAAGATTGTTGTGAAAAACAGACCCAGATGTTATTGTCCCAGGTAGTTCTAGGTCAAGTCAAACCAGATTTCATTACATTACTTTCAGATGTTATTTTCTCCCACTTCATACTTCTCTTTTTACTGCTATGGTGAAATTTATTAATTTTGTATAGTGTTACCATCTTCATAAACCCTTTGGATATACTCCATCTTTATACTTCTTGCTCTAATTTCATGGCTGTAGTGTCTTAAATCATGTTGAGAACCCACATTTTTTTCTCAATAATTGTCCCATTTCATTGTAAACTATCTTTAAGGACTTACTCTCATTCACCCTTTAATTGTAATATTTTTAAATTATATGCTTATCCAGTTGTCTGCATTTTTACAGATCCAAGTTTATTTTTTCTTTGGTGGAAATTGATATAAAACATCCCTTGACTGTTTCGGATAATTAGAAAGGAAAAGAAGAAGGATTTAAATTAACTATAGTTTTCTTTCATGGGTTTATAGATTTATATATCTGAGAGAAATATATGCAGAACCAAATCTTAAAGCAGGGCACATAAAGTCCTTTATAAAATTTATTGAACTCAAAAAAGTTATAACACATACCTGGAACTAACTGCTAAAAAATCTAACTACTATATAACATAAACACACCTCCTTTTTTATTGAAATATAATTGATATACATTATTATATTAGCTTTAGATGTACAGCACAGTGATCCAATATTTTTATAGATTATACTCCTTTTAAAGTTATCATAAAATATTGGCTATTTTCCCTGTGCTATACAATATATTCTTGTGTCTTATTTATTTTATACTTAATTGTTTGTACCTCTTAATCTCCTACCCCTATCGTGTCCCCTCCAACCTTCCCTCTGCCCACTGGTAACCACTAATTTGTTCTCTATACCTGTAAATCTATTTCTGTTTGTTTATACTCATTCATTGGTTTCATTTTGTAGATTCTACATACAAGTGATAACAGTATTTGTCTTTCTCTGCTGACTTAATTCACTAAGCATAATACCCTCCAGGTCCATCCATGTTGTTGCAAACAGCAAAATTTATTTATGGCTAGTATTCCATACTGTGTGTGTGTGTGTGGGTGTGTCTATCACTTCTTATTTATCCAGTCATCTGTTAATGGACACTTAAGTTGCTTCCATATCTTCTTGGCTATTGTAAATAATGCTGCTGTGAACATTAGGGTGAATGTAACTTTTCAAATTAGTGTTTTTGTTATCTTTGGATATATACCTAGGAGTGGAATTGCTGGGTCACATGGTAGTCCTATTGTTAGTGTTTCGAGGAAACTCCAAACTGTTTTCATAGTGGCTGCACCAACTTACATGCCCACCAAAAGGGTACAAGGGTACCCTTTTCTCCACATCCTTGCCAATATTTGCTATTTCTAGACTTTTTGATGATAGCCATTCTGACAGGTGTGAGGTGATATCTTATTGTGGTTTACAATTTGCATTTTTCTGCTGATTAGCAATGTTGAGCATCTTTTCATGTACCTGCTGCCATCTGTGTGTAGTCTTTGGAAAAATATCTATTCAGGTCTTCTGCCCATTTCTTAGTTGTCTTTTTTGTTGTTGTTGTTATTGAGTTGTGTGTAGTATTTATATATTTTTGATATTAACTCGTTATGAGTCATATTATTTGCAAATACTTTCTCCTATTCAGTAGTTTTTTTTTGTTTGTTTTGTTGATGTTTTCCTATGCTTTTAAGTTTAATTAGTTCCCATTTGATTATTTTTACTTTAGTTTCCTTTGTTCTGGAAGACAGATTCAGAAACATATTGCTACAATTTATGTCAAAAGTGTTCTGCCTACGTTTTCTTCTAGGAGTTTTATGGTGTCTGGTCTTAGATTTACGTTCTTAATCCATTTTGAGTTTATTTTTGTACATGGTGTGAAAAAATGTTCTAATTTCTTTCTTTTCCATGTAGCTGTCTGGTTTTCCCAGCACCACTTATTGAAGAGACTGTTTTTCCCCATTGTACATTTTTGCCTCCTTTGTCATAAATTAACTGACCAGAAGTGCGTGGGTTTATTTCTTGGCTCTCTATTCTGTTCCATTGATTTACTTGCCTATTTTTGTGATAGTACCATGCTGTTTTGATTACTGTAGCTTTGTAATATAGTCTGAAGTCAGGGCGCATGGCCACTTGAGCTTTGTACATTTTTCTCAAAATTCGTTTGGCAATTTGGGGTCTTTTGTGGTTCCATATAAGTTTTAGGATTATTTGGTCTAGTTTGGTGAAAAATGTCATGGGTATTTTGATAGGGATAGCGTTAAATCTGTAGATTGTGTTGGGTAATATGGACATTTTAACAATATTAATTCATGCAGTCCATGAACAAGGCATCTCTTTCCATTTCTTTACATCATCTGTCATTTCCTTTATCAGTGTTTATTAGTTTACAGAGTATAGGTCTTTTCTCTCCTTGGTTAAGTTTATTCCCCTGTATTTTATTTTTTTTTTGATGTGATTTTAAATGAGATTGTTTTCTTGCTGTATCCTCCTGATTGTTCATTATTAATGTATGGAAAAGCAAAAGATTCTTATGTATTAATCTTGTATTCTGTAACTTTACTGAATTCATTTATTACTTCTAATAGTTTTTGAGTAGAGACTTTATGGTTTTCTATATACAGTATCATGTCATCTGCAATTAGTGAAAGTTTTACTTCTTTCCTTCTAATATGGATGCTTTTTATTTCTTTTTCTTTTTTGATTGCTGTGGCTAGGACTTCCAATACTATGTTAAATAGAAGTGTCAAGAGTGGGCATCCTTGTCTTACTCCTGATTTTAGAAAAACACTTTCAGCTTTTCCCCATTGAGTATGATATTAGCTGTGGGTTTGTCATAAATGGCCTTTATTCTGTTGAGATATGTTTCCTCTATAGCAACTTTGATGAGAGTTTTTATCATGGGTGGTGGGAGGTAGAGCTGGAGATGAATGGGCTAGACCCAGAGCCAGATGTGAGCCTGGGTTTCTCCTATACTTAGTGGCCATCAGTCACCTATCAGGGATGGGTACAGGTCCCAAGTTGCTAGAGCAGAAGCCCTGAGGGTCAGGTCCAAGCTGGCTCCATTCTCTCAAAGTGTGTGCTCTCCCTGGCAACAGCACCTTTGCCCCAGAAGCAGCACTGAAGCAAGAGGGGCTGGAGTGGGTGCCTGGTGCAAGCCTGGGCACATACTGGGCTAGTTCCAGCTCACCATTCAGAGCTCCAGATAGCTCCCAGTCCACCATCTCTGCGAGTGTCACCAATGGCTGCCCTTGCCCTTTCAGATGCAGTGCCATGTCCAAGGAGGCTCTGTGTCCCCAAGTGGGCACTCCTCCATAATGGCAGCATTTGCCCTAGTGGGGAGCTGTCCTGGAGCTAAAGGGGGCAGAGCTGGCACTCAGCATGGATAGAGCACATGTTGGGATGATCCTGGCACATCAGTGAGACTTCCAGACAGTTTCAGTCTGTTTTATCTACCTTGTTGGTTGGAATAAGTAGTAAGTAAGCATTTGCATGTTCTTCACAAGTGAAGTCTTGGTTTCTTACAGCCTTCCTATAAGTCCCACTGGCTTTAAACCAGCTAAGGGGACTCATCTTTCTGGAGTCAGACCCTAGGGGTGGGGTACACATGTGGTTGGAATCCCTCACTCAGAAAAGTTCTCCAAGCTTGTGATACACTGCACCCCTTCTGTGTCCTATCCTAGGGGCACAAGTCCTGACGTGATTGCTTCTCTTTTCCTACCTGACTCCATGTAGATCTTTCTCTACAGCCTTGGTTGTAGAGATTCTTTCTGCCATTCTCCAGTTTGTTTTCAGTGAGTTGCCCTACATGTATTGTATTTTTGACGTGTTAATAGGGGGAGGTGAGCTGTACATCCTCCTACTCTTCCATCTTGACCTGTGCTTTTTTTTTTTGGTATTAATAAGGGTTACTAGGGGATGGACAGATCTTCTGCTGCTTTCCTATTTTAGCAGTCCAACCAAGTGTAAGTGCTGAGAAGAAGGAAATATGATGTTACATCCATCATTAGTCCTCACAGGGGTGCTAGTAAAATTCTGATGAGTCTACTCCATGGACTGATTATCTCCAAAATTTCCTACTTCAAATTTTCATGTATTAATATTGCTGTCATTTGAATAATTCTAATTACTTTTCACTAGGCAACACTAATATCTCTATCATCAAAATTAACCGTTGTTTCGGTATCTTTATTTGTATGATTAATCACTTAAGAGATTCAGACATTTAATAATCAAATAACTAATTTGTGTTGAGTACTTTCATTTATTTCCATTTATGGAAGAAGAAATTGAACAACTGGTGTATCATGTACATTTCTAAATTTCCATTCTCATACTTGTTTAATCTGAAAATTGAATCTAGGCTCCCTGAATTCATGGTTAACATGCTTTATCTACTACTTCCCAGTATCAATAGAAATTTGCCCCATTTAAAAAATCTTCTATTTCTAAAATCAGTAGGAATTTGGATTGGGATCTATCAGTAACTATCAAAAATCATGTGACACTTGGAAGACCTAAAATAAAATTCTTTATTTTTCATTAAAATGTTTCATTTTATAGGATATAGTATAATACTTAAAGCTAAAATAATATTATTTTTTTCTAGGTAGTTTCATTACATGGAAATGTCACTTTTTAAACATTTAAATGATGATTTAGAAAGAAGTCAAGACTCATCAAATATCATATTTACCTGTGCTTTTAAGACAATGGATCAACTTTAATTTTCTTTTTTAAAAATTTTATTTATTTATTTTTAACAATTTATTTATTTATTTATTTTTGGCTGCATTGGGTCTCCGTTGCTGCACGCAGCTTTCTCTAGATGCAGTGAGCAGGGCTACTCTTCATTGCAGTGTGCGGGCTTCTCACTGCAGTGGCTTCTCTTGTTGCAGAGCACAGGCTCTAGGCTCACGGACTTCAGTAGTTGTGGCACATGGGCTCAGTAGTTGTGGCTCACGGGCTGTAGAGCACAGGCTCAGTAGTTGTGGCACATGGGCTTAGTTGCTCCAAGGTATATGAGATCTTCCCAGACTAGGGATCGAACCCGTGTCCCCTGCATTGGCAGGCAGATTCTTAACCACTGTGCCACCAGGGAAGTCTAACTTTAATATCCTTATACCGACTTTAACGTCTGCAAATTTTCTTTGTACAAATTTCACCTTTGTAAAACATAATATATTATCAAAACATAAAAGTATCAAATTTTATCAAAATATAATTAATTCAACCAATTAAATTTTAGCACATTTTAAAATTCTCAAGAATATTATAATTTTTATTAGTTTTACATTTTTATTATAACATATTAAATGTATTTTGTATTTTTAATGCAATTTTCAATTCAATAATGAATAAAATATAGCTCCTCTCCTCTGGGAGCTCTCTATATAATTGGAGAGTCAGACAGATAAATGGATAACAAAACAGTGTGTTATTTGCCATGCAGAATAATTATGGAAAGTGCAACAGTAATATTAAGAAAAAAGAGGCTAATTATTGGTACTGGATAAAAGTCAGAAAGCTCTTTGTGGTGGAGACATCTAACGTGAATTTAGAACATGATTACAGTTTACCATGAGAATAAAAATATAGAATTAATTATCTAGGAGTAAGTAGATTCACATAAAAGAGGGAAAATGTCCATGTCCGTAATGTAGACACAAAATGCATGATATACAATGTGAGCACTTACAAGTCTCTAAACAAAAATTATTAATAGTGACAGCACTTTGACCACTTTCAGTGTTAAGAATATTTTTCTCTGTCAATAATATTTTTTTAAATAGAAAGATAGAACAAAACATTTGAATATGTTTAAAGAGATATCATTCTGATTACTAACTCTAAAGATAAATGTAACAGATTTGTAATAAAAGTGCCGTAAAGCCCAGAGTGGCTTCCTGTCAACGATATTTATTCTTTAAGGAATGCATGGAAATGATAATAGATTAAAAAAAAGAAAAAAAAACTAAAAAAGTACAAAAATATAGGAAAGTCTGTTTGCTTTGCATTTGACTGTGGACACATTCAAAGAAACACTGGCAGAGACAAGAATAGTGAATTTAAAAAAAAAAAAACAAAACACCCTGAATTGAAAGAAACATTCTATTCTATTCAAAGAACTTAATTCTCAGATATTATTAAAGACGTAAAATAAGAAAAGATATTTTTCTCTGATGAGATTCACAAAAATTAAAACAAGACAAAACCTAGTGTTGGTTCAGGCTCTTCCAAATATTTGTGTTGAGAATTTAAATTGGTACAATACTTTTGGAACATATACCCTTTCCCTATTAATTCTGTTTTTGGAAATTTACGTTGAATACATTGTCTCACATATGTGTTTTTATATTCAACATTGAACAATATATAACTGATATCATGCAGACAAAACAGGTTACTATTATGAGAGAGAGTAAATTGAAGAACCTCTGTACAATCTACTGGTGTCAGGATTTCACAAGAGTTTTTGTGCTTTTTTTCCCCAACATTTTAACTCTCACATGCAATTTGCATAATTTACCTGTATAAATTAATAAATTAAATCTTAAATGTAACTCTCCCTCAGATTCACAAGGAAAAATTCATGAATCACATCCAAGACCATGAAAAGTTCTGCAGACAGTACTCTAAGTGTTTTGCACATCCTGACTATGACAGAGTCCCTTTAATATTTATTAATATCAAAGATAATTAGTGGTCTGAGGAATGCACTTTGCGAAATACTGAGCTATATATATCACAAGCCCTATGAAGACATTTATTTTAAGTAAAAGTTAAGGACCCCTTTCAGGAATTCTTCATCCCAAACAAAATAATATACATTGGTAGAGAAGAAGTCTCTTCTTTTTCTTTAATAAACAATCCTAAACTGGTCAAATACATAAGCACATGCGTGGAGATTCTTGAATCTCCAAAGTAAATCTATAGATGTAGTGCAAGAAGGGTAGTATGGGACACAATTACTGTACTCACTTCATCCTAGGACTGATGAAGCATGAGAGAAATAGTTGTGCACACACATCAATTTGTCATCTTTACATAGCTGCACTGGAATTTTCCTATCTGACACTGTCAAGGTTGGATGAAAAATCACATATATCAACAATATTGAGTACAGAATATGCATAATTGGAGGTCAAGGTGTGATTAAAGTTAAAACAGATTGGATTCACATCATAGACCATAAATGACAGGTTCAGAAGTATAATGTTATACATTATTTATTTTTGTTTATCAAATTATTATAACATTTTAATAAAATTTATAAAATGCATTGATCTGTATTTTCTAGATATTTTACGTGGATGTGTATGACTTTGATAATAATGAAAAAAGAAAAAAGGAAAGATGTACTCATTTTAGAAATATTTTCCTCAAAAATAATTTTTAAATGTGTTAGAATTTAGAATCCTCATGCTACACTGATGTCACATGCATAAGAATGATTTTCATCTTAACAAAACATGTCAAATGTCTATTTTCTGTGCCAAGATCTTTACCCTGTGGTGCCTTTGTTTTATGGAGACACGTCTTGCAAAATAGCTGTACCTGTCTCTTGACTTTATCATAATGCTTGCATATAAGTAATGATCAATTATCAGTTTAAAAACAATGGATATAAGAAGCAAATTATTGTTCCAGTGATTGCCAGTTACACCAACTTTGTGTAATATACTGTGGTACACACATTTTATGAGGTGCTGTGATGGTTAATTTAATGTATCAACTTGAATGGTCTAAGGGATGCCCAGATAGCTGGTAAAACATTATTTCTGGGTGTGTCTATGAAGAAGTCTCATGAAGAAATATACATTTAAATCAGTAGAGTGAATAAGGAAAATCTGCCTTACCAATGTGGTGGTGGATGGGGACATCATCCAATCCATTGAGGGCCCAAATAGAACTAAAAGGCAGAGAAGGGGCAATTCTCACTCTTAAGATGCAACATCCATTTTTCTGCCTCTTGGATACTGGAAATAATGCTGCTATGACCATGGGTGTACAGATATCTCTTTGAGACCCCGCTTTCAATTTTTTGGTGTATATACCCAGAGGTGAAATTGCTTAATCATATGGCAATTCTATTTTTAAGTTTTTACGGAAGTGCCATACCGTTTCCCACAGCAGCTACACTATTTAACATTCCCATCAACATTATACAGGATTCCAGTTTCTCCACATCCTCACCAGTACTTATTTGCTGTTTTGTTTGTTTTGTTTTATAGTAGCCATCCTAATGGGTTTGAGGTAATATCTCATTGTGGTTTTTATTTGCATTCCCTAATGATTAATGATATTGAGCATCTTCCCATGTGCTTGTTAGCCATTTGTATATCTTCTTTACAGAAATTAATTGAAATGTTTTGCCCATTTTTGAATCAGGTCGTTTATTTTTTGTCATTCAGTTATAGGCAGTCCTCTTGGTTTTCATTTCAAAAAGGTTCTTGTAGAATACAATATACATGTGTGTATATACATATATGTTATATATATAGAGAGAGGATAGTGTTTTAATATAATAATAGAATATGATAAGATGATATAGCTACATTTAAATTGCATGAAGGTATGTTATTATAATACAATGGAATACTAAATTTTCCAAAGAAAATAGTAAATGGTATATAAGAGGATACATATTTTCTGAAATATGAAATAAATATGAAATATAACTGAAAATATTTTCCTCAGTTACCAATTTAATTCATTTTTGGTAAAGAAGTACTAAACGTATTCTGCAATAAAAAATTTTTTTGGTCAAAACTCAGGGGCCACTAAGAAATGTAATATACTCATTTTCTTTTATCTTGCTTTTTTTCCCCCTTCAAATAAATATATTGTGATTAAATAAACACTACAAACATACTCAAGTACTAAAATATTGGATTACTAGTATGTTAAAATTTATTAATATAAATGAAAGCATAAATTCATGGATTTGAAAGTAAAAATTACATTGATCTTTATACCAAAGAGTAGCATCTTTGAAAATATCACCATGATAACAGAAAAAATAATGAAAATGAATTAGAAAATAATATATGCACTTAGAATAATAAAGGGGACGGACTTCCCTGGTGGTCCAGTGGTTAAGTCTCCATGCTTCCACTGCAGGGATCACAGGTTTGATCCCTGGTTGGGGGACTAAGATCCCGCATGCCACGCAGTGCAGCCAAAAATATAAATAAAACTAAATAATAAAGGGGAAATGCATGCAGATGCAAACATTATAAAATAGTATATTTAATTTGATATAAGCACATTCTAAAGTCTCGAGTAGATGACTTGATGAGAAAATATAAATTTTTAAAAATTGTGTGAAGCAGAAGCAAACCTGGATGGAATCTGTAATGTACAATGATCATAAAACCAAAACAAAACCAAACAGAAATATAAAACCAAAAAAAAGCTTAGTATATTTTAGGACAGAAAGCTTAGGATTGGCCCCAAGACATTGAAATTTAACTGACCTCAACTAATCCTAAATTCTACAATTAAAATTGTGGGTTTTTTTTTTTAACATACTTCACAGTATTGAAATTAAAAAGAGCTTAGAATAATTGGTGAAAATAGAAAACTCTCAGATGTCTTTCATTCTTACTGTCATCCATCTGTGAGCCACATCAAAAATTACACTTAATTTGAGGTCACATTTTCTGACTGATTTCCCTAATGGAGCAAATTTTATATTTATGACTATGCAGGTATTATCTACAACATGGACATTTGTATGGTCCAGTGGTTAAGGATATAGGTTTCCAAGTCAAAATGTCTGATTAAATTTTTGCTTTGCCACTTATTCTCCATGTGAACTGAAGCAGATGTCTTAAGTTTCAAAATCTGTGTATTTTTATTTATATTATAGGAGCTATGATGATAATAAATGGCCATCTTTCATAGAATTACTGTGAAGACTAAAAGAGTTAGCATACATGAAGTCACACATACTCTAAAAAGTTCATGGTACAAAAACACATCTAGAAAAGAGGATTGACTAGCACAAAAAGATTTGGGGTGAATGGGGGTCTAAAGCCCAGATCTACCGCTTACCAATTTCTTATGGACTAATTGCACTATAAATTTGTGTGTTTATATTTAAAAAGGAAATATTATTTATTTCATTTCCCAAGGATTATTTTGAGGTTTTAATGATTTAATTCATGCAAAGGGCTTAGTACAGGGACTAGTAAAGAAACAAGGTCAATATCAACTACTGTTTACATAAATTATAACCATCAAAATATTGTTTTTGCAATATCTTCCTTTTATTCGCATGTACCTCACCTCACCCTCGCTGTAAACCCAATTCATGTTTCCCACTGTGTGTGGCTGCAAGCTGTATGTACATGACTGGTTGAAGGGTGATTATGAAAGCACACACACATAGACACACATAACACAAATATAAGACACAATATGTGTGTGTGTACACATATTTACTTCATACAGATTATGAATATATTCATCTAATTTATTTGAATTCTTCCTGAGCTACCTCACAGCAAGTATCATGACATGATAGTCAATTCAGGCTGTGACTTGGAATTATTCACTCATACACCAGTATGATTAAGCAGTCTTATGGTATGTCAGTTTGATAGATTTTGTAAGTTACTAAAATTGTTACTTATTTTACATTCCCTAGTTTTTTTCCAATTTTTTAAATTGTTTTAAAACACTTTCAAATATTTAGAAGAGATTTATAGGCAAATCAACAGCTTTGAAAACATCATTCAAGGCTTCTAATATAATTTGCTCCCAGTTCTAAAAACATCTGTCATTTGATACAATGTTTCATGTTAATTAATGGAAAAAAGAAAAATATCACATAAAATGAGATATATTTTAATTATAATAAATTATGAAAACATAGTTTTATGGAACCAGCTTAAACATTTACTGGTATTGTAAACAAGTTTAGGAAGATAAATGCCATTTTTAATGAAGAATTTTCTCACAATTGTGTTATGAAACTAAATACTACATGAATATGTCAGAACCCAACAAATTTTATACAAAGTGTTTTTCACTGGGTAAATTCTAGAAGTTCAGAATGATATCACTATGTCTCCTCATTAGGATTTTAAAAATACAAAATTTACCTAATTTACCTACGTCATGATTCAAGGACACTTCATAACAATGACGTTAAAAGAAGAAACATGGAATTTAGTTTTAGACAGTAGAACAGAAACTTTTCCTTTTTAGTTAAATTGCAACAAACTGTATTGTCAATGAAAGTTTACCTAAATTCTGTTAAATTATTAAGCCCACAGTTTATTTTTAAATGAATCAGATTTTACATTATTTATCACATACAACACATAGCGCCTTAATTTTATACTATTTTAGAGTTATGAGCCACTTTAAATAATTTTCTTAATATTAATTCTATAATATGTAATATATACTTGTTTAGCTATAATGGTCATTCTCAATGTGTTTTAAAATTCATGTCAATCAGTTTTTAATTTCTTCTAAAGAGAGGCATATGTTTATGATCATATAATTACTCTAAATTGTGTTTAATGTTATAGAAGATTGAAGTAAGTTAAAGACCCTGAATAGCCAAAGCAATCTTGAGAAAGAAAAATGGAGCTGGAGGAATCGGGCTTGCTGACTTCAGACTATACTACAAAGCTACAGTAATCAAAACAGTAAGGTACTGGCACAAAAACAGAAATATAGATCAATGGAACAGGATAGAAAGCCCAGAGATAAACCCAGGCACCTATGGTCAGTTAATCTATGACAAAGGAGGCAAGGATATACCATGGAGAAAAGACAGTCTCTTCAACAAGGGGTACTGGAAAAACTGGACAGCTACATGTGAAAGAATGAAATTAGAACATTCTCTAACACCATATACAAAAATAAACTCAAAATATATCAAAGACCTAAATGTAAGACTAGAGACTATAAAACTTTTAGAAGAAAACATAGGCAGAACACTCTTTGACATAAATCACAGTAATATCTTTTAGGATCCACTTCCTAGAGTAATGAGAATAAAAACAAAAATAAACAAATGGGACCTAATTAAACTTAAAAGCTTTTGCACAGCAAAGGAAACCATCAACAAAACAAAAAGACAACCCACAGAATGGGAGAAAGTATTTGCAAATGATACAATTGACAGGGGATTAATCTACAAAATCAACTATACTTCATTAAAAAATTAATTAAAAAAATTTTTTGTAAGTATCAAAAAAAAAAAAGATGTGGTACATATACACAATGGAATACTACTCAGCCATAAAAAAGAATGAAGTAATGCCATTTGCAGCAACATGGATGGACCTAGAGATTATCATACTAAATGAAGTAAGTCAGAGAAAGACAAATATCATATGATATCACTTGTATGTAGAATCTTACAAAAATGATACAGATGAATTTGTTTACAAAACAGAAACAGACTCACAGACATAGAAAACAAACTTATGGTTACCAAATGGAAAAGGTGGGGTGAAGGATAAATTAGGAGTTTGTGATTAACATATACACACTACTATATACAAAATAAACAAAAAGGACCGACTGTATATAGCACAGGGAACTATACTCAGTATTTTATAATAAGCTAAATGGGGAAAGAATCTGAAAAAGAAATGATATATGTATACCTGAATCACTTTGCTGTACACCTGAAACTAACACAACATTGTTAGTCAACTATATTCCAGTATAAAATAAAAAAATTTTTTAAATCAAATAAATGGTTTGAATGCAATGGTTTATTAAATATGAATATTAAAATAGAATGATTTACTATATATTATAATATGTACTTCAGTAATGCAGTGCATAAATGTAAAAATATTTTCAAAATATGTTTGGGTGTAAACTGTACCTAACATTTAAGCTTGATGTCAGGCCAACTCCATTTGTTTACTAGATGCTCTATTATTCAAATCAGAAAATAGAAAAGTACGAAATGAAAGTCAACAAAAATATGTTTTCTGAATCCAGGCAGGATATATCTGAATGCAGAGATCACAGTTTACTTACCAGGTGAATATGCCTGTAACTGGAACATTGTTATTTATCATTCCAGGGTAAAGCTTAGACAATCATGTTGTATTGCTTCAATTGCTTCACCAATGCTCCAGCAATGCTTTGTAACAGACACTCCCAAGCTCAGTAGTCTCAAACAACACGTTTTTCTCTATTACAGGTCTATGTATTAGTAGAGTGGCTCTGCTTCAGAGTACTGGCCAACTTGGTTTGGCTTCAGGCTGCAGTAGGTTTCAGGTCTGTTCCTGGGTCTCTACATTCTCTTTGTACCAGCAGCTAGCTAAGCATGCTTTTTTCATGACAGATCATTAACGCACAGACTGGAAACAAACAGTGCTTCTTAAAGCCCTGGCTCAAAACTGGCCTGATAAGTCTGCCCATATTTTCTTGCCCAGAGCAAGTCATGTGAATACAGACAAATCAGTGGGACTGAAAAGTATATAAAATAAAGCATGTGGAGCATTAAAACCTCACATGGCAAAGTGTGAACATATAATTCCAATACAGGGAGAGAGTAGAAAACTGAGGATAATAACCCACCTCCCCCCTCACACACACACAAACCTAGTCATTCTGTCCAAATTTAGGAATCAGACAAGAAGATATACCTCCTCAGTAGTGGAGTGAGGAAAAAGTTAGTAAGAGGCTTAGGGTTACTAATGTATCTCTGTTCACAATATAAAAATACCAATAACAAGGAAGAAAAATTCCCCTTTAAAAACTGGTACATAATTATTGCTGTACTGAGTAACAATGATAATACAATCAGCATAAAAACAAGTTTGATTAAATAGGGCCTTTTCAGAGAGTCAGGAAGGATTATTTCATCTTAACTGAAAATGAGAGACAATGATTATTTTAGATGTCAAAGATCACACACATTGCAATTTCTACAGGCCTCGTTCCTTGACAGCTTAAAGATATTTAGAGGAATTGAAACAAAGATTCCTTCGACCCCCGTTGTTCTACTTTGAAGTTATTACATCACAGATTTTGCTCCAAAATTTATGTTGGGACTAAGACCTTTTACAGAATTTGGACTTTTAACAAGAAAATACTATTCCAAGATGCCTTGTGTGTGAGCGAATTGATTGTCTCATTTTTGGATACTGCTAGTTGTACTATACTGCAGGAGAATTTAACCAGACAAAACAGTGGTATTTACGTTGTCAGATTATCAGCTCAAACACTTTTCAGGGATGATAGTTTTTAAAAAAACTTAAATGAGGCTAAAACAGGGAAAAACAAATATAGAAACAGATTAAGTTTTTCTTAAATGCCTTTTTTGGAGCATATTTTAAAATAACTCCTGGAATGAATAATATATATATTATATATATATATAATATATCTAGATAGAAGCAGAACAAAGAGCCTACCCCTGAATCTTTGAATAGATTAGAATCTTTGTTCTAGATTAGTATCTTTGTTCATTTACCTGCTTTAAAAGTTCCTTTCCTTTCAAAAACCGACATAAAACTAACTGACTTCCTACAGCACCATTCACAAAAAACTTTTCATAAAGTAAGCAAAAATAGGTGATTGTGATTGACGAAGGTTAAATTTTGCCTGTAGCAACAGAGATTTTTGTTCTTAATATAGATTTTTGCTGAAACTTTTTAAAGATTATAAGCTACTTTTGTTTTATTAAGGTATCCATATCCATTCAATACTGATAATATTGATATTTTAAAGTTAATAAATTTCATCAGCAACAAAATATCACTTGTTCATTTAATATATTAACATTTTTTTAACATCTTTATTGGAGTATAATTGCTTTACAATGTTGTGCCACTTTCTGCTGTACAACAAAGTGAATCAGCTATAAATATACATATATCCCCATATCCCCTCTCTCTTATGTCTCCCTCCCACCTTACATATCCCAACCCTCTAGGTGGTCACAAAGCACTGAGCTGATCTCCCCATGTGATGCAGCTGCTTCCCACTAGCTGTCTATTTCACATTTGGTAGTGCATATATGTCAATGCTACTGTCTCATTTCATCCCAGCTTACCCTTCCCCCTCCCCTTGTCCTCAAGTCCATTCTCTACATCTGCATCTTTATTCCTGTGCTGCCCCTAGGTTCATGAGAACCTTTTTTTTTTTTTTTTAGATTCCATATATATGTGTTAGCATATAGTATTTGTTTTTCTCTTTCTGACTTACTTCACTCTGTATGACAGACTCTAGGTCCATCCACCTCACTACAAATAACTCAATTTCATTTCTTTTTATGGCTGAGTAATATTCCATTGTATATATGTGCCACATCTTCTTTATCCATTCATCTGTCGATGGACACTTAGATTGCTTCCATGTCCTGGCTATTGTAAATAGTGCTGCAATGAACATTGTGGTACATGACTCTTTTTAAATTATGGTTTTCTCAGGGTATATGCCCAGTAGTGGGATTGCTAGGTCATGTTCCTTTCTAATAGGCATTTGAAAAGGGATATATTACAATGTATGAGATTCACAAAAATATAGCATGTAAAACAGAACAATTACTTAAAAGAAACACAAAAAAATTCTTGTACTAAAAGTTTTTGCAAATTCTAAAAATAAAATGGTATAATGTAGTTAATCATGAACTAAATGGTATTCTTATGCAAACAGAATGGAAGAATTCCAAACACGGTTTCTTGTAACACTCCTAAATAGAAGTTAATGGCAATATCTTCGCTGCATTCTGATGGTTATTTTTTTAACAGGAGTAGATTGTAGATTAATGGATGGGCTTCATAATTGTTACAACAGCTTTTTTTTTCTTATTTGTGCTTTTGGAAGCTATTACAAAATTGATTGCTAAACTGTGATGTGTTGAGAATGTATTATCTACCATGCTCTGTGCTAAGGATTAGCATACAATTGGTCTTTTGATGCTTTTCAGGAGACTTGCAACTTTTATAATTTGCTTTAAATCACACAAGTAAGGATTAGTGTACAGATTCAAACTCATACTCTAGCTATGTTATTATAATCCCTGTGTAATATAACGTAGTTCCCTGCAATAAACATTGCCAGATGACATAATGATTGTGTATCCAAAATGATTTAGATATGCATCTGTCAATGAAGGTGATTTTCATCAGCACAAATTCACTGTGCATCTATACTGATTCTTTTTACTGTCATTAGATAAACAAAGAATGACTATACCCATAATAGATGTGGCCAAAAAATGAAGGTACTGGGCACTCTGCAGAAAATTAAAAATAAAAGTTATCTTTTTGCTAAAAACAAACCAATTACATAGAAAGTATTTTCACATTGCACCAAGATAATATTCATTAAGGCTATCAACATATCCTTAAAGAGGCATTCTACATCTAAGTAAATTTGGGAAGCACTGAATTAAACACATTTAAAACTTGCAGGAATTTTCAGAGCATTTAATATTGAAACTCATAAATGTATGTCACTTAAAAGTTAACATAATATTCACCGTACCTCCAATTCAAATTGTTATAGAATCACTGTTTCCCCCCTCACATTTTTTTAATCTCAAGGAATTAGAGTTTCACCAGTACATGCATTGCAGTTAGAGGAAGACTGAGATGATATAAGAAGATTTCAAGGCATAGGTTGAAGAATTGAAAATGGTTAAATTCATCTAATTGGAAGGAAGAGCATAGACATTTCAGCTATTTTGCAATGAAAAACTCAAAGACAGTAAAAAAAATGTTACTTGATTAGAAGAAGGCTTCCATGTAAGAATATATTATTTCTGCTGTCATTGAGATAAATGTCAGTGGACAGTGAGGAAATGAAATGTTGAATATAGATTCAAGGAACAATAAATGAATAAGGCATCTCAAAACAGAGTAATAATGTGGAGAAAATATTGTAATAAAAATTGCATTATATTTAGTAATAAGTATCAAGGAGGTGGAGAAAAAGACAATAATACATGTAAAAGAGAAAGGGAATAATTTGTAGATCAAGGACCTCGAAGGTGCCTATCCTTGGAAAGGGTATGGGATGCTGCTTTCTATGAGGTAGAAAGGCACTAGCTCAGAGGTTCTCACCTATGACCACTTGCTCAGCAGCTGTCACCTGGGGGCTTGTTTGAAATGCAAACTCTTAAGGCTCTGTCTTAGCTTGGTTTGCAATAACAAATTTCCATAGACTAGAGGGCTTAGACCAAAAATATTTTTTCTCACAGTTTTGGAGGCTACAAGTTCAAGATTAGGGTGCTAGCATGAGCAAGTTCTTGGTGTGAGCCTTTTACCTGGTTAAGAGAGGGCTGCCTTCCTACTTACCTCTAGAAGTGGAGGGGTGGGTACCTGGAAATCTGTGTTTTTACAAGCCCTTCCAGGTGTGTCTATTTTTTCCTTAATTTTGAGAACCAATGCATCTGATGTTAATTCTGAGGATATATTGATGTTTTCAAAAAGATAGTGTATCTTCAAAGCATTTGACATGAAAAGCTCAGAAAATATAATGATCAAAGCTTCAGCCTTTAAGAAAGATTAGATTAGGTCACTGATTGAGAATGAAGAAGAGTGAGGGTTAAGGACTCCTGTGAAATGCAATGCAATTTTTACAAGATACAAATTAAAGGAAAGAGGAAGATACCAGTGAAACAAGAAAAGGTGAAGTATTTGATTTACTTAAACCAGTTTCTCAAAAAATGTTCTGCAGGGACTTCACTGGCAGTCCAGTATTTAAGACTCCGCATGGGTTTGATCCCTGGTTGGGGAACTAAGATCCCACATGCTGCGCGGTGTGGCCAAAAAAAAAAAAAAGATCTACAGCCTAAAAGCATGAATGGTGAAAGCAGACAGAATGGATGACACACAATCAGGTGTATTTTGTTTTTACTGGCTTTGCTGGGGTTCTCCAGGGAGCTTGTGATTCTGTTGTGCTATTAGCATTGAAAATAACAACCATTTTTAAATTGGATTATTTTGCTCTTGAGGTTGTATGAGTTCTTTATATATTTTGGATACTCACCCCTTATCAGATACATCATTTGCAAATATTTTCTCCCATTCTGTACTTTGCCTTTTCATTTTGTTGATCATTTCTTTTGCTATGCGGAAGCTTTTTAGTCTGATGTATTACACTGGTTTATTTTTTATTTCATTGATTGTGCTTTAGGTGTCATATAAAACAAAAAATCATTGTCAAGACCCTGTCAAGGAGATTTTTCCCTGTGTTTTTTTCTAGGATTTTAAGGTGTCAGGTTTTATATTTAAGTCTTTAATCCATTAGAGTTAATTTGTGTGAGTATGTAAGATAGAGGTCTAGTTTTATTCTTTTACATGTGAGTTCCTGATTTTCCCAGCATCATTTATTGAATATACTGTCTTTTCTCCATTGAGTATTCTTGGCTCCTGCTATCACCAAAAAGACAAGAGACAGAAAATGCTGGCAAGAATGTGGAGAAAAAGGAACCCTTGTGCACTGTTGGTAGGAATGTAAATTGGTGCCGCCACTATAGAAGACAGTATGGTGGTTTCTCAAAAAACTAAAAATAGAACTACCATATACCTCACCAATTCCGCTTCTGGGTATATATCTGATAGAAACAATATCACTATGTCAAGGAGATACCTGCACTCCTATGTTCCATTATTTACAATATTTAAAACACATAAACAACCTAAGTGTTCATTGAGAGATAAATGGATAAAGTAAATGTGAGATATATACATACACACATAGAGAATGAAATCTTATTTAGTCATAAAAAAGCAAGGAAATCCTGACGTTTGCAACACCATGGATGGAACTTGAGGGCATTAGGCTAAGTGAAATAAGTCAGACAGAGCAAGACAAGTACTGTAGGATCTCACTTGTATATGAACTCTATAAATAACAAAACTTATAGAAAAAGAGATCAGATTTGTGGTTGCCAGAGATGGGGCATGGGGTGGAAGAAATGGGTGAAAGTTGTCAAAAGGTACAAACTTCCAGTTATAAGATAAAGAAGTACTGGAGATATAATGCACAACATGATGGCTATAATTAACACTGCTGTATGGTATATTTGAAAGTTAAGAGAGTATACCTAAAAGTTCTCATCACAAGGAAAAAACATTTGTGAATATATAAAGTGATGGATGTCAACTTATTGTGGTAATCACTTTGCAATATGTGTATGTCAAGTCATTATGCTGTAAATGTTAAACTTATACAGTGTTGTATGTCAATTATGCTTCAATGAAACTGAAAAAAAGAAAGAAAGGAACATTCATACAATCCTGACTCCTTAGAGGAAGGCGTGAAATTAGAATCTGAATGATGTCTGAGAATATAGGAGGGGACTGAGATTTAGATTTCCCCACAAATGCAAAAACTAGATTCATTAGTTGAGATGCTGTTTTCAGATATAAGGATACTTAGGTTATCATTGATGAACAGTTCCAGGTGATAAAGACCTGTGTGGTGCCACAGTGTTAATGAATAATTTCACTAGGCTTTGGCCAACTGTCACGGGACTCAGTCAATTTCTAAAACTGTATATCTCCTTGTTTACAGTTTCCTTTGCTGTGCAAAAGCTTTTAAGCTTCATTAGCTCCCATTTGTTTATTTTTGTTTTATTTCCATTACTCTAGGAGGTGGGTCAAAAAAGCTCTGGCTGTGATTTATGTCAAAGAGTGTTGTTCCTATGTTTTCCTCTAAGAGTTTTATAGTGTCTGGTCTTACATTTAGGTCTTTAATCCATTTTGAGTATATTTTTGTGTATGGTGTTAGGGAGTGTTCTAATTTTGTTCTTTTACGTGTAGCTGTCCAGTTTTCCCAGCACCGCTTATTGAAGAGACTGTATCTTCTCCATTGTATAGCCTTGCCTCCTCTGTCATAGATTAGGTGACCATGTGTGTGTGATTTTATCTCTGGGCTTTCTATCCTGTTCCATTGATCTATATTTCTGTTTTTGTGCCAGTACCATATTCTCTTGATGACTGTAGCTTTGTAGTATAGTCTGAAATCAGGGAGTCTGATTCCTCCAGCTCTGTTTTTTTCCCCTCAAGATTGCTTTGGCTATTCGGGGTCTTTTGTGTCTGCATACAAATTTTAAGATTTTTTGTTCTAGTTCTGTAAAAAATGCCACTGGTCATTTGATAGGGATTGCACTGAATCTGTAGATTGCTTTGGGTAGTATAGTCATTTGAATAATATTGAATCTTCCAATCCAAGAACATGGTATATCTCTCCATCTGTTTGTGTCATCTTTGATTTCCTTCATCAGTGTCTTATAGTTTTCTGAGTACAGGTCTTTTACCTCCTTAGGCAGTTTTATTCCTAGGTATTTTATTCTTTTTGTTACGAAGGTGAACGGGATTGTTTCCTTAATTTCTCCTTCTGATCTTTCATTGTTAGTGTATAGGAATCCAAGAGATTTCTGTGCATTAATTTTGTATCTTGCAACTTTACCAAATTCACTGATGAGCTCTAGTAGTTTTCTGGTGGCATCTTTAGGATTATCTATATATACTATCATGTCATCTGCAAACAGTGACAGTTTTACTTCTTCTTTTCCAATTTGTATTCCTTTTATTTCTTTTTTTTCTCTGATTGCCACAGCTAGGACTTCCAAAACTATGTTGAATAATAGTGGCAAGGTGGACATCCTTGTCTTGTTCCTGATCTTAGAGGAAATGCTTTCAGTTTTTCACCATTGAGAATGATGTTTGCTGTGGGTTTGTCATATATGGCCTTTATTATGTTGAGGTAGGTTCCTTCTGTGCCGTGTCTGGAGAGTTTTTACCAAAAATGAGTGTTGAATTTTGTCAAAAGCTTTTTCTGCATCTATTGAGATGATCATATGGTTTTTATTCTTCAGTTTGTTAATATAGTGTATCACATTGATTGATTTGCACATATTGAAGGAACCTTGCAGTCCTGGGATAAATCCCAATTGATCATGGTGTATGATCCTTTTAATGTGTTGCTGGGTTCTGTTAGCTAATATTTTGTTGAGGATTTTTGCATCTATATTCATCAATGATACTAGTCTGTGACATTTTTTTTTGTAATATCTTTGTCTGGTTTTGGTATCAGAGTGATGGTCTCCTCGTAGAATGAGTTTACAAGTGTTCCTTCCTCTGCTATACTTTGGAAGAGTTTGAGAAGGATGGGTGTTAGCTCTTCTCTAAATGTTTGATAGAATTCACCTGTGAAGCCATGTGTCCCTGGACTTCTGTTTAAGATTTTTAATCACAGTTTCAATTTCATGACTTGTGATTGGTCTGTTCATATTTTCTATTTCTGCCTGATTCAGTCTTGGTAGGTTATACCTTTCTAAGAATTTGTCCATTTCTTCCAGGTTGTCCATTTTATTGGCATAGAGTTGATTGTAGTAGTCTCTTAGGATGCTTTGTATTTCTGCAGTGTCTATTGTAACTTCTCCTTTTTCATTGCTAATTTTATTGATTTGAGTCCTCTCCCTCCTTTATCTTGATGAGTCTGGCTAAAGGTTTATCAATTTTGTTTATCTTCTCAAAGAACCAGCTTTTAGTTTTATTGATCTTTGCTATTGTTTTCTTTGTTTCTATTTCATTTATTTCTTCTCTGATCTTTATGATTTCTTTCCTTCTACTAATTTTGGGTTTTGTTTGTTCTTCTTTCTCTAGTGCCTTTAGGTGTAACGTTAGATTGTTTATTTGAGATTTTTCTTGTTTCTTGAGGTAGGCTTGTATTGCTATAAACTTCCTTCTTAGAACTGCCTTTGCTGCATCCCATAGGTTTTGGATCATCGTGTTTTGGTTGTCATTTGTCTCTAGGTATTTTTTGATTTCCTCTTTGATTTCATTAGTGATCTCTTGGTTATTTAGTAGTGTATTGTTTAGGCTCCATGTGTTTGTGTTTTTTACATTTTTTTCCCTGTAATTTATTTCTAATCTCATAGTGTTGTGGTCAGAAAAGATGCTTGATATGATTTCAATTTTCTTAAATATACTGAGGCTTGATTTGTGACCGAAGATGTGATCTATCCTGGAGAATGTTCCGTGTGCACTTGAGAAGAAAATGTAATCTGCTGTTTTTAGATGCAATGTCATATAAATATCCATTCAATCTGTCTGGTCTAATGTGTCATTTAAAGCTTGTGTTTCCTTATTAATTTTCTGTTTGGATGATCTGTCCATTGGTGTAAGTGAGGTGTTAAATTTCCCCACTATTATTGTGTTACTGTCGATTTCCTCTTTTTTAGCTGTTAGCATTTGCCTAATGTACTGAGGTGCTCCTATGTTGGGTGCATATATATTTATAATTGTTTATCTTCTTCTTGGATTGATCCCTTGGTCATTATGTAGTGTCCTTCCTTGTCTCTTGTAACATTCTTTATTTTAAAGTCTATTCTATCTGATATGAGTATTGCTACTCCAGCTTTCCTTTGATTTCCATTTGCATGGAATATCTTTTTCCATCCCCTCACTTTCAGTCTGTATGTATCCCTAGGTCTGAAGTGGGTCTCTTGTAGACAGTATATATATATTGGTCTTGTTTTTCTATCCATTCAGCAAGCCTGTATCTTTTGGTTGGAGCATTTAATCCATTCACATTTAAGGTAATTATCGATATGCACGTTCCTATTACCATTTTCTTAATTGTTTTGGGTTTGTTTCCGTAGGTCCTTTTCTTCTTTT
Source organism: Balaenoptera physalus (assembly GCF_965194825.1). Taxonomy (NCBI): domain Eukaryota; kingdom Metazoa; phylum Chordata; class Mammalia; order Artiodactyla; family Balaenopteridae; genus Balaenoptera; species Balaenoptera physalus. The sequence continues at coordinate 152,909,136 of NC_138890.1, forward strand.
GTGTTTCCCACTTAGAGAAGTTGCTTTAGCATTTGTTGTAGAGCTGGTTTGGTGGTGCTGAATTCTCTAGGCTTTTGCTTGTCTGTAAAGCTTTTAACTTCTCCATCTAATCTGAATGATATCCTAGCCAGGTAGAGTAATCTTGGTTGTAGTTTATTCCCTTTCATCGCTTTAAATATATCATGCCACTTCCTCCTGGCTTGTAGAGTTTCTGCTGAGAAATCAGCTGTTAACCTTATGGGAGTTCCCTTGTATGTTATTTTTCATTTTTTCCTTGTTGCTTTTAATAATTTTTCTCTGTCTTTAATTTTTGTCAATTTGATTAATATGTGTCTTGGCGTGTTTCTCCTTGGATATATCCTGCCTGGGATTCTCCACAGTTCCTGGACCTGGGTGGCTATTTCCTTTCCCATGTTAGGGAAGTTTTCGACTATAATCTCCTCAAATATTTTCTTGCGTCCTCTCTCTCTCTCCCCTCCTTCTGGGACCCCTATAATGCGAATGTTGGTGCGTTTCATGTTGTCCCAGAGGTCTCTTAGGCTGTCTTCATTTCTTTTCATTCCTTTTTCTTTATTCTTCTGTGGCAGTGAATTCAACCATTCTGTCTTCCAGGTCACTTATCTGTTCTTCTGCCTCAGTTATTCTGCTATTGATTCCTTCTAGTGTATTTTTCATTTCAGTTATTGAATTGTTCATCTCTGTTTGTTTGTTTATTAATTCTTCTAGGTATTTGTTCTTTAATTCTTCTAGGTCTTTGTTAAACATTTCTTGCATCTTCTTGATCTTTGCCTCCATTTTTTTTCTGAGGTCCTGGGTCATCTTCACTATCATTATTCTGAATTCTTTTTCTGGAAGGTTGCCTATCTCCACTTCATTTAATTGTCTTTCTGGGGTTTTATCTTGTTCCTTCATCTGGTACATAGTCCTCTTCTTTTCATTTTGTCTATCTTTCTGTGAATGTGGTTTTTGTTCCACAGGCTGCAGGACTGTAGTTCTTTTTGCTTCTGCTGTCTGCCCTCTGGTGGATGAGGCTATCTAAGAGGCTTGTGTAAGCTTCCTGATGGGAGGGACTGGTGGTGGGTAGAGCTGGGTGTTGCTCTTGTTGGCAGAGCTCAGTAAAACTTTAATCTGCTTGTCTGCTGATGGGTGGGGCTGAGTTCCCTCCCTGTTGGTTGTTTGGCCTGAAGTGACCCAGCACTGGGAGGCTACAAGCTCTTCTTGGGGCTAATGGCGGACTCCAGGAGGGCTCATGCCAAGGACTTCTTCCCAGAACTTCTTCTGCCAGTGTCCTTGTCCTCACAGTGAGCCTCAGCTGCCTCCTGCCTCTGCAGGAGACCCTCCAACACTAGCAGATAGGTCTGGTTCAGTCTCCTATGGGTTCACTGCTCCTTCCCCTTGGGTCCTGATGCACACACTACTTTGTGTGTGTCCTCCAAGAGTGGAGTCTCTGTTTCCCCCAGTCCTGTCAAAGTCCTGCAGTCAAATCCCGCTAGCCTGCAAAATCTGATTCTCTGGTAATTCCTCCTCCCATTGCTGTACCCCCAGGTTGGGGAGGCTGTCATGGGGCTCAGAACCTTCACTTCAGTGGGTGGGCTTCTGTGACATAATTGTTCTCCAGTTTTTGAGTCACCCACACAGCAGTTATGGGATTTGATTTGATTGTGATTGCCCTCCTTCTACTGTCTCATTGCAGCTTCTCCTTTGTCTTTGGAAGTGGGGTATCTTTTTTGGTGAGTTCCAGTGTCTTCCTGTTGATGATTGTTCAGCAGTTAGTTTTGATTCCAGTGCTCTCACAAAAGGGAGTGCTGAGAGATCTTATACTCTTATACTTAATTGGCTAAAATAACTTTTACTCTATTTTCACAAGCTAAACACATTGAAAATTCATTCATAATCTTTCTAAATCCCAAATAAAATTGTCAAACTGGTTTCTATAATTGTGTAAATTCATCTTCTATTGTTGATTACTCAGGTGGCAAATCTTAAAGAATCTTATACATTCACTCTCTTTCTTTCACATATGCATAATCAAAATTTATCATCAGTTTACTTACTATTGGCTTCTCATTTCTATATCCAATGCATTGCTCTAGTTTTGTCTTTACTCATTCCATCTGTTCTAGTGCAATTTTTTTTGAAATCATTGTTTCTAACTTTCAATCTCCTTCATTGAATACTGGCAAATATATTTTCATAAAATTCGTTTCTAAAAGCACTCCTCTGTAATAAGAAACCTGAAATCTTTCTCTTGGTATACAGAATATATTACCAGCAAGTAGCCATGGAATTCAAGATTCTCTAAAATCTAACTGAACTTTCCTCTCCACCTTTTGCTCTTATTGTGTCTTCATGTAAATTGTGTTATTCAGCCAAGTCAACATCTTTATTTTTTTATTCATCCCATCCTGTGCTTTTGTCCATGCTTATTAACTCTGGCAGAAAATACCTCTCATTGTTTTTTTGAAAATACTCCCTTCCCTGGAAAAAAAATTTCCGAATTTTCTTTTTAATCAAGTTAATGTGTTTCTTTTTTATCTCATAGCATTTAAACATTTTATACTTCTTATTACATTCGGATCTTACTACAGTTTTATAGGCATGCCTTTATCTCTTGTCAAAATGTTTCTTTCTTGAGAGTTGAAATGTATCAATTCCTACATATATATTTGTGTATATAGTGTAACTTTTAAACTTCACTTGTTGTCAAGCAAAGGAAATGTTGGGTAATTGTCTAAAATCTTTTTTTTAAGTTGTTCTTCTGATATTGATGAATGACAATGTAATATTCACATTCTTGTTCTTTAAATGGAAGGATTTCAGTAACCATTACACCATTACATACATGGAGAGGGATTGATAGTTGAATTACTATGTTAGTTAGAAGACATAGATAAATGCCAAATAAAACCACACCAGTAAGAATTTTAAAACTGAAAATATGCAAAACAAACACAATAAAATGTTATATAATGTGTACAAGTAAAAATGTTGCTGGTCTTCTGAATGCATTCCTCAGAATAAAGGGAGATTTCTATTGAAGTGTCATTGGCATTCATATATCAGGAAACTTTAATTGGAGTAACTAATATTTATACTTATTTGTAACCAAACCACAATAGCCATTGTTTACAAGGTTAGAGTTCAAATCACTTTATGAAGAAATGCCACAGAAATAGAAGTTTCTAAACTATACTTCATGTAGGCACATGTCTATGTATGCTTGGGAATATGAGAGATGTAGTTTGCATGTAAATCCTGATACTTCTATGATTGAAATGAAAAAAACAATTTTTTTTTGTAAAGAAGACAAAAGCATCAGAGTGGCATTCATTTTTCTAAAAATATGCTTAAAATATTTACAAGTCCTTCATCGGGTTTATGTTTTATGAATATTTTCTCCAGCCTCTGGCTTCTCTTTTCATTTTCTTACTGGTATCTTCTGAAGAGTAAAACTCTTTAAACTTTGTCTTTTCATGGTTAAAGTTTTATGTATCCTAAGAAAATTCTGCCAAACCATTGAAATCAAAAATAATTTCCTATATTTTAGAAGTTTAAATTTTATTGATTCTATGATCCTTTTAGAGATAAACTTTGTAGTTATATGAAGAAAGGATTGGCTCAGGTTCATTTTTCCACATGGGTATCCAACAGTTCCAAAGCAAAAAATAAATGTTTCATGATTCAACCACATTATATGTTTTGTTAAAAAAAACAGTTAAACACATATGTGTGTGCCTATTTCTGAGCTCTCTACTCGGTCAATTTTGATGTATAATTATATCTTTATAGTTTTATAAGTCTTGAAATTAGATATTAGACCTCTAAATTTGATCTTTATTTTCAAAAGAGTTTGGCTATAATAAGTTCTTTGCATAACCCATATACATTGTAGAATCAGCTTACTAATCCTTACAAAAGAATTTCCTGAAATTTTGATTGGAATTATAATGAAGCTATAGAATTATTTGTTGATAATTGATATTTTAATAATATTGGATCTTCTGATCTGTATTATATATTTTCACATTCAGGTTCTCTTTAATATCCTCAACAATGTTATGTAATTTTTATATACAAAACTTTGCCATATTTTAAATTTATCTCTGAGTATTTCATGTTTTTGATGCAATTGCAAATGGTATTTTTTTCAATTTCACATATTTTGTTATGGGTATGTAAAAATGTATTTTTTGTTGCCTTAGTAAACTTCTACCTTGCAGCATTTATTTATTAGTTTAGATAACATTTTTGAGGATTCTTGATGTCATTCTCCTTAAAAGACAATGCCCTCTGCAAATAGAGTTTAATTTCTTTCTTCCAACTATAAACTTTTTATTTCTTTTTCTTCTCTTATTGCACTGGTTAGAAAATTATGTACAATATTAAATAGAAATGTTAAAAAAAATCCTTTGCTTGTTACTGATCTTAGTGGAGAGATAGTTCACTTTTCACCAATAGAAATGGTGTTAACTATAGGTAAACCAAGTTGAGGATATTCCCTTTTATTCTCACCTTGCTGAATATTTTTATCACAAATGGGTATTAATTTGTTGTCAAAAGTTTTTCTCTATTTACCTTTCATTGATATTTTGGTTTTCTTTTTATTTTCCTACATTTACTTTTTGTTTAGATTATTATATTTTAGTGTCTTGAAGTAGATGATTAAGACACTGATCTTATATATCTTTTCCTTTTTTAATTGAAGTATAGTTGATTTACAATGTTGTGTTAGTTTCAGCAAAGTGATTCAGTTATACATATATCTATTCTTTTTCAGATTCTTTTCCCATATAGGTTCTTACAGAGTATTGAGTAGAGTTCCCTGTGGTATACAGTAGGTCCTTATTGATTATCTATTTTATATATAGTATTGTGTATATGTTAATCCTAACCTCCTAATTTATCCCCCCCCCCCACCTTTCCTCTTTGGTAACCATAAGTTTGTTTTCTGAGTCTGTGAGTCTATTTCTGTTTTGTAAATAAGTTCATTTGTATCATTTTTTTAGATTCCACATATACGTGATATCATATGATATTTGTCTTTCTCTGTTTGACCTACTTCACTTAGTATGAGACTCTCTAGGTCCATCCATGTTGCTGCAAATGTCATTATTTCATTTTTTTATGGTTGAGTAATATTCCATTTTATATATGTACCACATCTTCTTTATCCATTCATCTATCGATGTGCATTTAGGTTGCTTCCATGTCTTGGCTATTGTAAATAGTGCTGCTGTGAATATGGGGGTGCATGTATCTTTTCAAAGTATGGTTTTCTCCAGATATATGCCCAGGAGTGGGATTGCTTGATCATATGGTAGCTCTATTTTTAGTTTTTAAGGAACCTCCGTACTGTTCTCCAGAGTGGTTATACCAATTTACATTCCCACCAACAGTGTAGAACCTTTTCCTCCACACCCTCTCCAGAATTTATTATTTGCAGATTTTTTGATGATGGCTATTCTGATTGGTGTGAAGTGATACCTCATTGTAGATTTGATTTGCATTTCTCTTATAATTAGTGATGTTGAGCATCTTTTCATGTGCTTTTTGTCCATCTGTATGTTTCTTTGGAGAAATGTCTATTTAGATCTTCTGCCCATTTTTTGATTGGGTTTTTTGTTTTTTTGATATTGAGTTGCATGAGCTTTTTTACATTTTGGAGATTAATCCCTTGTTCGTTGTTTCATTTGCAAGTGTTTTCTCCCATTCTGTGGGTTGTCTTTTTGCTTTGTTTATGGTTTCCTTTGCTGTGCAAAAGCTTTAAAATTTAACTAGATCCCATTTGCTTATTTTTGTTTTTATTTTCATTACTCTAGGAGGTGGATCCAAAAAGATATTGCTGCAATTTATGTCAAACAGTGTTCTGTGTATATTTTCCTCTAAGAGTTTTATAATATCCAAACTTATATTTAGGTCTTTAACCCATTTTAAGTTTATTTTTGTGTATGGTGTTACAGAATGTTCTAATTTCATCTTTTACCTGTGGTTGTCAAGTTTTCCCAGCATCACTTATTGAAGAGACTGTTTTTTCTCCACTGTATATTCTTGCCTCCTTTGTTGTAGATTAATTGACCCTAGGTGTGTGGGTTTATTTCTGGGCTTTCTATCCTGTTCCATTGATATATAAGTCTGTCTTTGTGCCAGTACCTTACTCTTTTGATTACTGTAGATTTATACTATTGTCTGAAGTCAGGGAGCCTGAGTCCTCCAGCTCTGTTTTTGCTTCTCACGATTGCTTTGGCTATTGAGGGTCTTTAGTGTTTTCATGCAAATTTTAAGATTTTTTTTGTTCTAGATCTGCAAAAAATGCCATTGGTAATTTGATGGGAATTGCAATGAATCTGTAGATTGCCTTAATGTAGTATAGTCTGACACTGATGAAAGAAATTGAAGATGAGACAAACAGATGGAAAGATATACCATGTTCTTGGATAGGATATATATATATATATATACACATATATATATGTGTGTGTATATATATATATTCTTTTTCACATTCTTTTCCCTTATGGCTTATTACAAAATATTGAGTATAGTTCTCTGTGCTATACAGTAATTGGTTATCTATTTTATATATAGTAGTAAGTATTTAATGCTATATATTTTCTTCTAAATAGAACATTAACTTCTTCCCACACATTTTGATGTTATGTTTTCATTTTCGATTTTATTAAAAATGCATTCCATGTCAATATTATGACATAGTATGAGTGTGTTTCATGTTTGGTAATTGCAATCATTGTTGCTTTTGTTGTGGTCATCCATGTACAATGCTTGGTGTCAGTCTATTTATCTCTTGTAAAAATAAAATACAGTGTGTGTGTGTGAAAAAAAAAAATGCATTCCAGTATCCTGTCATTCATCAATTTGTTATTTAGAAGCATGCTATTTAATATCCAAAACTTTGGGGATTTTTCAATATCTTTTATTGATTGCTGGTTTATTTTCACTGTGGTAAAACGAATATTCTTTTTCATGCTTTCTTATTTACTGAAATATAGTTATGGCTCAGAATATGGTCTATTTTGTGATCTATGTACACATAAAAGAAATGTGTAATCAGCTGTTGTTTGCTGGAGTGTTGTATAAATGCCATTTAAGTTAGTTGGTATTGATCAAATCATCATTTGCCCTTATATCTTTTTGTCTACTTGTTTTTATCAATTATTGTGAGAGGAGTATTAAAAGTCTCTAACTATAATTATGGCTTTATTTCTCTTTTCAGTCCACTTTTTTTTTTTTTTTTCATTTACTTTGAAATTTTAGGTGCATGTGTATTTTAAGATTTTGCCTGTTCTGGCTGAACTAAACCCTTTGTCATTATGATATATCACTCTTTATTTCTGGTAGTATTTACTGTCCTGAAATTTTATTTGCCTGATGTTAGTTTAGCTTCTCCATCGTTCCTTGGATTGTATCCATGATTATCTTATTATATCCTATTACTTTTAATATAATGTCTTCCTTATTTAAAATGGGTTTATATAAATAGCATATAGTTGTATCTGACTTTTTCATTTAGTCTCACAAACCTTTTTAACTAGAGTCTTTAGACAATTTATATTTAATATAAATATTAGATATTAGCTTAAATCTAGATTCTTGCTTGCTATTGTCTATTTCTCCCTGTTTGTTTATTTTTTCTGCTATTCCCTTATTTGCTATATTTCCTTGTTTTCATTTTTATTACTTACTCTAGGGTTTACTTATCACAGTAATAGATGGTAATACTATGTATGTCATAAATTCAAAAACACATTATAATTGTTTGCCTTTAAACAATCATATTTTAAAGAGATTAAAAATGAGAAAAATTTTTTATATTTGTCCACATACACCTATATGTTTCCATTTTTTATGCTCTTACTTCTTGAAATACAAATTTTATATGGGATATTTTATCTCCTTTTTTAAAGAATTTGCTTTAACTTCTCTTAATGCATGTCTGTAATGATTAATTATCCCAGATTTTGTTACTCTCAAATAGTCTTACTTCAACTTTATTTTTCAATAATATTTTTGGTAAGTATTCAGTTCTGGGTTTATAATTTTTTTTCTTTCATTATTTTAAGATGGTATTTCATTTTTTTTCTCATCAGTTTGATTTTTATGAGAAATATGTTATGACTATCTATGCTCTCTGTATATCATTCTTGCTCTGGCTGCTTTTATGAATTTTATATTTATGACTGGATATCAGTAATTGGATCATGCTATTTTCCTTATGTTTCTTTCATTTGGGCTTCATCAAGTTTCTTGAATCTGTGGCTTTATAAATTTTATTTCATTTGAAAAAATTTCTGCCAAGATTTCTTCAAATCCTTTTCTGCCCACCTCCTTCTTTTGTCCATGGGTGCTCTAAGGATCTTTTTATTATTTTCATTATTTTTCTATTTTTGATTCATTTTTCCACAGTATCTAATCTTCTTTTATCTGATCAGATTTATCTACTTTTCAAAATTTCAGATATTGTATTTTTAATCTCTAGAATTTTTATTTAGTTTATTTTTATATCTTCTATCTTTTCTCATTATGTGTATCATTTCCTCTGCATATTTGAACATATTTAAAACATCATTGTTTTAAGGTTCCTTTCTGTTCTAGTTCCATAATGATTCTTATTTCTGTCTCTTTCCATTATCTTAATTTTCTTGCTTACTAATCCCATTTTCCTGCTTTTTTACATGCTGAATAAATTTTGACTGGACACTAGAAATTCTAAGTTTTACATTTTTAGAGTGTTTGATTTTGCATTATTTCTTCTAATTGTATTATATATATATTTTTTGAATTTTATTTTATTTTTTATACAGCAAGTTCTTATTAGTTATCCATTTTATACATATTAGTGAATATATGTCAATCCCAATCTCCCAATTCATCACACCACCACCCCCCCGCCACTTTCACCCCTTGGTGTCCATACGTTTTTTCTCTACATCTGTTTCTGTATTTCTACCCTGCAAACCGGTTCATCTGTACCATTTTTCTAGGTTCCACATATATGTGTTAATATATGATATTTGTATTTCTCTTTCTGACTTACTTCACTCTGTATGACAGTCTCTAGATCCATCCAAGTCTCTACAAATGACCCAATTTCATTCCTTTTTATGGCTGAGTAATATTCCATTGTATATATGTACCACATCTTCTTTATCCATTCATCTGTCGATGGGCATTTAGGTTGATTCCATAACCTGGATGTTGTAAATAGTGCTGCAATGAACATTGGGGTGCATGTGACTTTTTGAATTATGGTTTTCTCTGGGTATATGCCCAGTAGTGGGATTGCTGGGTCATATGGTAGTTCTATTTTTAGTTTTTTTAAGGAACCTCCATACTGTTCTCCATAGTGGCTGTATCAATTTACATTCCCACCAAAAGTGCAAGAGGGTTCCCTTTTCTCCACACCCTCTCCAGCATTTGTTCTTTGTAGATTTTTTGATGATGGCTATTCTGACCGGTGTGAGGTGATACCTCATTGTAGTTTTGATTTGCATCTCTCTAATAATTAGTGATGTTGATCAGCTTTTCACGGGCTTCTTGGCAATCTGTATGTCTTCTTTGGAGAAATGTCTATTTAGGTGTTCTGTCCATTTTTGGATTGGGTTTGTTTTTTTAATATTGAGCTACATGAGTTATTTATATATTTTGGAGATTAAGCCTTTGTGCATTGATTCATTGGCAAATATTTTCTCCCATTCTGAGGTTGTCTTTTCTTCTTGTTTATGGTTTCCTTTGCTGTGCAAAAGCTTTTAAGTTTCATTAGGTCCCATTTGTTTATTTTTGTTTTTATTTCCATTACTCTAGGAGGCGGACCAAAAAAGATCTTGCTGTGATTTATGTCAAACAGTGTTCTTCCTATGTTTTCCTCTAAGAGTTTTATAGTGTCCAGTCTTACATTTAGGTCTCTAATCCATTTTAAGTTTATTTTTGTGTACAGTGTTAGGGAGTGTTCTAATTTCATTCTTTTACATGCAGCTGTCCAGTTTTCCCAGCACCGCTTATTGAAGAGACTGTCTTTTCTCCATTGTTTATCCTTGCCTCCTTTGTCATAGATTGGTTGACCATAGGTGTGTAGGTTTATCTCTGGGCTTTCTATCCTGTTCCATTGATCTATATTTCTGTTTTTGTGCCAGTACCATATTGTCTTGATGACTGTAGCTTTGTAGTGTAGTCTGAAGTCAGGGAGTCTGATTCCTCCAGCTCCATATTTTTCCCTCAAGACTGCTTTGGCTGTTCGGGGTTTTGTGTCTCCATACAAATTTTAAGATTTTTTGTTCTAGTTCTGTAAAAAATGCCACTGGTCATTTGATAGGGATGGCATTGAATATGTAGATTGCTTTGGGTTCTATAGTCATTCTCACAGTATTGATTCTTCCAACCCAAGAACATAGTATATCTCTCCATCTGTTTGTATTATATTTAAATTCTTTCATCAGTGTCTTATAGTTCTCTGCATGCAGGTGTTTTGTCTCCTTAGGTAGGTTTATTCCTAGGTATTTTATTCTTTATGTTGCAAAGGTAAATGGGAGTGTTTTCTTAATTTCTCTTTCAGATTTTTCATCATTAGTGTATAGGAATGCAAGAGATTTCTGTGCATTAATTTTGTATCCTGCAAGTTTACCAAATTCATTGATGAGCTCTAGTAGTTTTCTGGTGGCATCTTTAGCATTCTCTATGGATACTATCATGTCATCTGCAAACAGTGACAGTTTTACTTCTTCTTTTCCTATTTGTATTCCTTTTATTTCTTTTTCTTCTCTGATTGCTGTGGCTAGGACTTCCAAAACTATGTTGAATAATCGTGGCAAGAGTGGACATTCTTGTCTTGTTCCTGATCTTTGAGGAAATGCTTCCAGTTTTTCACCATTGAGAATAATGTTTGCTGTGGGTTTGTTGTATATGGCCTTTATTATGTTGAGGTAGGTTCCTTCTATGCCCACTTTCTGGAGAGTTTTTAAAATAAATGGGTGTTGAATTTTGTCAAAAGCTTTTTCTACATCTATTGAGATTATCATATGGTTTTTATTCTTCAATTTATTAATATGGTGTATTCCATTGATTGATTTGTGTATATTGAAGAATCCTTGCATCCCTGGGATAAATCCCACTTTATCATGGTGTATGATCCTTTTCTTGTGTTGTTTGATTCTGTTTGCTAGTATTTTGTTGAGGATTTTTGCATCTATATTCATCAGTGACATTGGTCTGTAATTTTCTTTTTTTTTTTTTTTTGTAGTATCTTTGTCTGGTTTTGGTATCAGGGTGATGGTGGCCTCACAGAATGAGTTTGGGAGTGTTCCTTCCTCTGCAGTTTTTTGGAAAAGTTTGAGAAGGATGGGCGTTAGCTCTTCTTTAAATGTTTGATAGAATTTACCTGTGAAGCTATCTGGTCCTGGACTTTTGTTTATTGGAAGACTTTTAATCACAGTTTCAATTTCATTACTTGTAATTGGTCTGTTCACATTTTCTATTTCTTCCTGGTTCAGTCTTGGAAGGTTATACCTTTCTAAGAGTTTGTCCATTTCTTCCAGGCTGTCAATTTTATTGCCATAGAATTGCTTGTAATAGTCTCTTAGGATGCTTTGTATTTCTACGGTGTCTGTTGTAACTTCTCCTTTTTCATTTGAATTTTATTTGTTTGAGTCCTCTCCCTCTTTTTCTTGATGAGTCTGGCTAATGGTTTATCAATTTTATTTATCTTCTCAAAGAACCAGCTTTTAGTTTTATTGATCTTTGCTATTGTGTTCTTTGTTTCTATTTCATTTATTTCTGCTCTGATCTTTATGATTTCTTTCCTTCTACTAACTTTGGGTTTTGTTTGTTCTTCTTTCTCTAGTGCCTTTAGGTGTACGATTAGATTGTTTATTTGAGATTTTTCTTGTTTCTTGAGGTAGGCTTGTATAGCTATAAACTTCCCTCTTAGAACTGCTTTTGCTGCATCCCATAGGTTTCGGATCATCGTGTTTTCATTGTCATTTGTCTCTAGGTATTTTTTTATTTCCTCTTTGATCTCTTCAGTGATCTCTTGGTTATTTAGCAATGTATAGTTTAGCCTCCATGTGTTTGTGTTTTTTACTCTTTTTTCCCTGTAATTGATTTCTAATCTCATAGCGTTGTGCTCTGAAAAGATGCTTGATATGATTTCAGTTTTCTTAAATTTACTGAGGCTTAATTTGTGACCCAAGATGTGATCTCTCCTGGAGAATGTTCCGTGTGCACTTGAGAAGAAAGTGTAATCTGCTGTTTTTTGATGGAATGTCCTATAAATATCAATTAAATCTATCTGTTCTATTGTGTCATTTAAAGCTTCTGTTTCCTTATTACTTTTCTGTTTGGATGATCTGTCCATTGGTGTAAGTGAGGTGTTAAAGTCCCCCACTATTACTGTGTTACTGTCAATTTCCTCTTTTATAGCTGTTAGCAGTTGCCTTATGTATTGAGGTGCTCTTATGTTGGATGCATAAATATTTACAATTGTTATATCTTCTTCTTGGATTGATCCCTTGATCATTATGTATTGTCCTTTTTTGTCTCTTGTAATAGTCTTTATTTTAAAGTCTATTTTATCTGATATGAATATTGCTACTTCAGCTTTCTTCTGATTTCCATTTGCATGGAATATCTTTTTCCATCCCCTCACTTTCAGCCTGTATGTGTCCCTAGGTCTGAAGTGGATCTCTTGTAGACAGCATATATATGGGTCTTGTTTTGGTATCCATTCATTGAGCCTGTGTCTTTTGGTTGGAGCATTTAATCCATTCACATTTAAGGTAATTATCGATATGTATGTTCCTATTACCATATTCTTAATTGTTATGTGTATGTTTTTGTAGGTCCTTTTCTTCTCTTGTGTTTCCCACTTAGAGAAATTCCTTTAGCATTTGTTGTAGAGCTGGTTTGGTGGTGCTGAATTCTCTTAGCTTTTGCTTGTCTGTAAAGCTTTTGATTTCTCCATCAAATCTGAATGAGATCCTTGCCGGGTAGAGTAATCTTGGCTGTATTTCTTCCCTTTCATCACTTTAAATATATCATGCCACTCCCTTCTGGCTTGTAGAGTTTCTGCTGAGAAATCAGCTGTTAACCTTATGGGAGTTCCCTTGCATGTTATTTTTCGTTTTTCCCTTGTTGCTTTCAGTAATTTTTCTTTGTCTTTAATTTTTGTCAGTTTGATTGCTGTGTGTCTTGGCATGTTTCTCCTTGTGTTTATCCTGCATGGGACTCTCTGTGCTTCCTGGATTTGGGTGGCTATTTCCGTTCCCATGTTAGGGAAGTTTTCAACTGTAATCTTTTCAAATATTTCCTCAGGTCCTTTCTCTCTTCTCCTTCTGTGACCCCTATTATATGAATGTTGTTGCGTTTCATGTTGTCCCAGAGGTCTCTTAGGCTGTCTTTATTTCTTTTCATTCTTTTTTCTTTATTCTTCTGTGGCAGTGAATTCTACCATTCTGTCTTCCAGGTCACTTATCTGTTCTTCTGACTCAGTTATTCTGCTATTGTTTCCTTCTAGTGTATATTCCATTTCAGTTATTGTATTGTTCATCTCTGTTTGCTTGTTCTTTAATTCTTCTAGTTGTTTGTTCTTTCATTCTTCTAGGTCTTTGTTAAACATTTCTTGCATCTTCTCGATCTTTGCCTCCATTCTTTTTCCGAGGTCCTGGATCATCTTCACTATCATTATTCTGAATTCTTTTTCTGGAAGGTTTCCTATCTCCACTACATTTAGTTGTTTTTCTGGGGTTTTATCTTGTTCCTTCATCTGGTACATAGCCCTCTGCCTTTTCATCTTGTCTGTCTTTCTGTGAATGTGGTTTTCGTTCCACAGGCTGCAGGATTGTAGTTCTTCTTGCTTCTGCTGTCTGCCCTCTGGTGGATGAGGCTATCTGAGAGGCTTGTGCAAGTTTCCTGATGGGAGGGACTGGTGGTGGGTTGAGCTGGGTGTTGCTCTTGTTGGCAGAGCTCAGTAAAACTTTAATCTGCTTGTCTGCTGATGGGTGGGGCCGGGTTCCCTCCCTGTTGGTTGTTTGGCCTGAGGCGACCCAACACTGGAGCCTACCTGGCTCTTTGGTGGGGCTAATGGCAGACTCCAGGAGGGCTCACACCAAGCAGTATTTCCCAGAACTTCTTCTGCCAGTGTCCTTGTCCCCACGGTGAGCCACAGCCACCCCCCATCTCTGCAAGAGTCTCCTATGGGTCACTGCTCCTTCCCCTGGGTCCCGAAGCACACTCTACTTTGTGTGTGTCCTCCAAGAGTGGAGTCTCTGTTTCCCCCAGTCCTGTCGATGTCCTGCAATCAAATTTTCCTAGCCTTCAAAGTCTGATTCTCTAGGAATTCCTCCTCCCGTTGCTGGACCCCCAGTTTGAGAAACCTGACCTAGGGCTCAGAACCTTCACTCCAGTGGGTGGACTTCTGTGGTGTAAGTGTTTTCCAGTTTGTGAGTCACCCAACCAGCACTTATGGGCTTTGATTTTATCGTGATTGTGCCCCTCCTACCATCTCATTGTGGCTTCTCCTTTGTCTTTGGATGTGGGGCATATTTTTTAGTGAGTTCCAGTGTCTTCCTGTCGATGATTGTTGAGTAGTTAGCTGTGATTCTGGTGCTCTCGCAAGAGGGAGTGAGAGCATGTCCTTCTACTCTGCCATCCATTTGTATTATTTTTTTTTTTTATGCCTGGAAGTTAATTTTCACACCTTTGTGGCTTGAATTAAGGTTTGTTTTGGCAGGTTTCAAACCGTTTTTATTTAATTTCTCTTTGTCTTAATCCATTCTGAAGACTCTAATTAGATATAACATCTCTTCACTTGGTCTATTGTGCAACACAACTATACAAAGCCTTCTGTGAATTCTGATCATTGTTTGTCTACTGCTTTCAGGTAGTTAGTTCCTCAGCAGTAAATCTTAGGATGCTTTGTCCTACTCATGTGCAACACTTTCTTTTCTGGAAGTGCCTTTACCAGTCTGAACTCCAGCCTCTTTCCTTAACTCAGTGAGTCTCTGTTTTGGTCTCTCTGTACTGTGGTCTGGAAACTGCCTTCAGGTAGTGCACTGGAGATAATTCCTGGGCTCTCCTCACTTTTTTTCTTCTCTCACTGGTCACAATCTTGTGTTGCCTGTTGTCCAAAGTATGGGAAACTATTATTTAATATTCTTAGTCCTTGAAGGTGTTTACCACAGGAGGACAATTTCAATAAAATTCAGCTCTTTATTTTTGAAATAGGTTTTGGCTTAGATTTTCAATGTTACTACCATCATCCCATTTGCTAAAACCTTGGCCATAGTTTTGAATATTCTTTCAACCTACTTCCAGTTCTACCTTTTGCCTATACCTCTCAACAGCTTCCAAAATGGCCATTTCTTTCCCTTTTGTTTCCCTAAAGTCCATTTTGCACTCTTCTCAAGACTTCCTGCTAGATCTAGAATAAGATAAAACTTACCTATAAAATTTACATGATTTTAGCCCCAATCTAGCTTTTCTAACCCATATTTGCCAATTCTTGTCCCTATTTCATAATCTTCATCTGTCCTTGGTGTACTTCTGCCTGGAATGTCCTTCTACACATAACCCAATATTGGACCCTATACAGGCCTTAAAACGAAATTTCAACTGTATAATAATGATGAATATATGTCAAAATATTGGGGAGTGCAATAAAACTATAAACAAACAAGAAATTTTAAATTCTGAGCAATACAATATTGCATAAATTACATGAGTAGTAATATATATAATAAATATGAGTACTAATCATATAGCTCTAGAAAAACTAACTTGATACATTAAAAAGGATTACTGGCCCAAAAGTGATTAACACTCTTAGCCAGAAACATACACACACACACACACACACACAATCTTCTTTATCTTTTTTTTCTTTTGTGAAAGACACAGTAGCCATTAGAGTAAGTATTAATTCAGAATATAAATAATATACATATATTGTATACTCAAATAGAGAGATACATTCAGAGTATATAATATGTATGAGATTTGATATGGCTTGCTATGTCATATAGGCCAGCAGTCCCCAACTTTTTCACACCAGGTACGGGTTTTGTGGAAGATGGTTTTTCCACGGATGGTGGGGGGCAGGGGAGAAGGTTCAGGCAGTAATGAGAGCAATGGAGGGGATGGTTCAGGTGGTAATGTGAGCGCTGGGGAGCAGCAGATGAAGCTTTGCTTTCCCGCTGCTCACCTCCTGCCGTGTGGCCCAGTTCCTAACAGGCCACGGACCGGTACCTGTCCACAGCCCGGGGGTTGGGGACCCCTGATATAGGTGAGAAATGAAAGAGCCAACATGTAAAATTAGATGTACAAAATTAACTCTTTCTGCCACAGCACTCTCCTTTATTCATTTTATGTCTGTTATGCTTACAGTACATTTTGAATAGAAAATAGAAGAAAAGAAAGAAATTAAATACTTAAATTGTCAAAAATAAATTGAAGCTAAATTTATGGGCCAAATCTATAAGAGAAAGTGAGATATTTTTGTTTCTTTCATTTGCTTTCATGTGTACAGAGTCACATTAGGTAAGAGTCATATCTCCATGTTGTTGCCACCTTCTCTGCAGTGAATATCTTTTGTGCTTCTTTTTAAAAGATTTTTATAAACTCACATGGGAGTTCAGTGTCAAAGAGCCCAGTTCATTTTTTGTTTATTCATTTATGTGTATTTTTTGTTATGGATTTGCTTCTTTCAAAGGCAACGAGAAAGTAATTATAAAAATGCAGAAAACTGTAAGACACTGATGAAAGAAATTAAAGACGATACAAACAGATGGAGAGATATACCATGTTCTTGGATTGGAAGAATCAACATTGTGAAAATGACTATACTACCCAAAGCAATCTACAGATTCAGTGCAATCCCTATCAAACTACCAAAGGTATTTTTCACAGAACTAGAACAAAAAATTGCACAATTTGTATAGAAACACAAAAGATCCCAAATAATCAACGCAATCTTGAGAACGAAAAATGGAGCTGGAGGAATCAGGCTCCCTGACTTCAGACTATACTACAAAGCTACAGTAATCAAGACAGTATGGTACTGGCACAAAAACAGGAATACAAATCAATGGAACAGGATAGAAAGCCCAGAGATAAACCCACTCACATATGGTCACCTTATCTTTGATAAAGGAGGCAAGAATATACAATGGAGAAAAGACAGCCTCTTCAATAAGTGGAGCTGGGAAAACTGGACAGCTACATGTAAAAGAATGAAATTAGAAAACTCCTTAACACCATACACAAAAATAAACTCAAAATGGATTAAAGACCTAAGTGTAAGGCCAGACACTATAAAACTCTTAGAGGAAAACATAGGCAGAACACTCTATGACATAAATCACAGCAAGATCCTTTTTGACCCACCCCATAGAGAAATGGAAATAAAAGCAAAAATAAACAAATGGGACCTAATGAAACTTAAAAGCTTTTGCACAGCAAAGGAAACCATAAACAAGATGAAAAGACAGCCCTCAGAATGGGAGAAAATATTTGCAAATGAAGTAACTGACAAAGGATTAATCTCCAAAATTTACAAGCAGCTCATGCAGCTCAATATCAAAAAAAACAAACCCAATCCATAAATAGGCAGAAGACCTAAATAAACATTTCTTCAAAGAAGATATACAGATTGCCAACAAACACATGAAAGGACGCTCAATATCACTAATCATTAGAGAAATGCAAATCAAAGCTACATTAAGGTATCATCTCACACTGGTCAGAATGGCCATCATCAAAAGATCTACAAACAATAAATGCTGGAGAGGGTGTGGAGAAAAGGGAACCCTCTTGCACCTTTGGTAGGAATGTAAATTGATACAGCCACTATGGAGAACAGTATGGAGGTTCCTTAAAAAACTAAAAATAGAACTACCATACAACCCAGCATCGCACTCCCGGGCATATACCCTGAGAAAACCATAATTCAAAAAGAGTCATGTACCAAAGTCTTCATTGCAGCTCTATTTACAATAGCAAGAACATGGAAGCAACCTAAATGTCCATCAACAGAAGAATGGATAAAGAAGATGTGGCACATATATACAATGGAATATTACTCAGCCATAAAAAGAAATGAAATTGTTATTTGTAGTGAGGTGGATGGACCAAGAGACTGTCATACAGAGTGAAGTAAGTCAGAAAGCGAAAAACAAATACCGTATGCTAACACATATATATGGAATATAAAAAAAAATGGGTTCTGAAGAACCTAGGGGCAGGACAGGAATAAAGACGAAGACGTAGAGAATGGACTTGAGGACACGGGGAGGGGGAAGGGTAAGCTGGGACGAAGTGAGACAGTGGCATTGACATGTATACACTACCAAATGTAAAATAGATAGCTAGTGGGAAGCAGCCACATAGCACAGGGAGATCAGCTCGGTGCTCTGTGTCCACCTAGAGGGGTGGGATAGGGAGGGTGGGAGGGAGACGCAAGAGGGAGGAGGTATGAGGATATATGTATATGTATAGCTGATTCTCTTTGTTATACAGCAGAAACTAACACACCATTGCAAAGCAACTTTACTCCAATAAAGATGTTAAAAAACTAAATTAATTAAAAAAAAAGAATAAAACAGGTAAATAACTGTCTGTGGGCTTGAAAACATGAAGTGCTTTATACACATTATGTAAAAACCTGACAACAACTGTACAAAGTAGTGCTACTTGGCACATAATGATATATATGGTTTCAGTCATTGTAAACTGTGGAGGTAAAAAGAAACAAACAAAACTAAAACCAATAAACTAACAAATCTACTGGATTTAGTATAACAGCACTAAAATTTAAAGTCACATAGCAAATATTTTATAACTATAAATGGAGTATAAACTTTAAAAACTGTGAATCACTATCTTGTACACTTGTAATATATAATATTATACATCAACAATATTTCAATTTAAATAAAGTTTTTAAAAAGTAGCCTCTTATTCTGCTCAAAAAATAAATAAATAAATAAAGTCACCTACCTTGGTTGTGCCAGAGACTTGTTCTGTTAATTATATTTGCATCTTCAGTTTACTGACTGTTTCTCAAGATTTCCAGTCAATTTAGCAGATGATGATGTGAAAATATTCCCAGTAAATTATAGCTCTCTTTCTCAACCCAGTTCTACATCAATTGGAGTATAGCCAAAAGTCAGTCAGTGGGAGCCAAAATATCAGTTTTATCACAGAAGAGGTGGAAGAGACTATGGCTTAGGACAAGAATGTGGTGTCTAATGTGGAACTCCTGTATTAGACACACCACTCATTGGTAGGCCACACTGGAACGCTTCCTGCTTCACTCACTGGATAAAGCAATTGCCTTTACCATCAAGCTTAGGAGAGATCAGATGCACTGCATCTTATTCTCTGCATCTTGACTTATTCAAAAGGGAGGGAGAGAGAAGTTCAAAGTTCCTACCCTCAAATTTACTAAAGAGAAAACTCTTCTTCAACCAAGATGAACTGAATAAAGGAGGATTGAGAGCCCCAAAAAGCCAGAGGAAAGGTGTTTTTCTATCTCTTCGACATGTTATGTGCTTAATTCACTTTATTGAATGAATAATAATCTTGTTTTCAACCTGTGGCTTGAAATAACACATTCTGAAGTATATTATAATTATATATCCATTATTGATACAAGAAACTATGGAAGTAAATATGCACTCATTTGTTTCTAAAATAGCTCATAAACCTCTCTAGACACGTATATAATATTGAAAAGAGAAAGCAGTACTGTATTTTGAGGGAAAAAAAGCAACAATATGATGCTTCCTTCAGGGAGAATGAAAAACTATTAGAAACATCAAGGGTCAAAAACACTATGCCACCAGTTATTAAAAATTATTTACCTCTTGAACTTTTGGTGGGAAAATCCACTGCCTGTGGAGATATAGGAATTTCAATCACAGAACTAATGTCCTGAGAATTCATTTGATTTACTCTAAAATCTCAGAAGATTGGGCACATTTTAAAAGTTTTTAAGTCAGAATAAACTATATCAGATTGTTTCTTTTAGATAAAATACAGAGATATAGTATTTTTTGGTCACATGTCAAGACTTAACTAGTAAGTTACCAACTTATATTTTAGCCAAGCTTTAGATACTCTTTTTAAAAATGTTAGAACTGGTGTGATATTGATTATGTGTGTGTGTATTTGTGTGTGTGAATTCACTTTTGTTGTTCCTCTCTTTTTATATATCCAGAAACCTCATGAATAATATCTGACTGGTATATCTTTTTTATTTATTCCTTTATCTTGCTTGTTTGTTATCATATGGTGTGCTTCTTTTTTCTTTTTTTGTATTTATAATAATGATTCAATAATTAAAATATGATTAATATTTTAGTTAATGCATATTCTTTTCATTCACTTTCTATCACTTAGTAACACAGTGGTAAACGTTGCAGCTTAAATGTACAAAAATTTACAGGGTGATGATAAAGCCTTTGCTCAGTGTAAAATTTATAGCCATAAATGCCTATGTTAAGAACAAATAAAATATCTCATATCAATAATCTAACATACCACCTTAAGAAATTGTAAGAAAAACAAGTGCAAACTAAACCCAGAGCAAGTAAGAGGAAGAAAATAATAAAGGTTAAAGAGGAATAATTTAAATGAAGATTATATGGAATTTTTTTTGGCTAAACCCCACATACTCACACTAAGAAATACACCTTAACTCATGATCCAGTGTATATGTATGTTTCTGTCTCTCTATACATCAATCTTTGCCTCTGTTTATCCATCTATCCATTTTCCTATGAGTCCATCTATCACTTACATACAGATGTATTTAACTATTCATTTATAGATAATTCCCTCTTGTTCCTACTTTTTTTTAGTGGTTTCAGTATTTGTTTTAAATTTATCTATAATTCACCACTTAAAATGCCTTAAGCTTTCATTTTTCACAATTATCCCATTTTTATTGAAATATAATATGTTTCAGTTAACATACCATAATCATAGAGCTTGAGGTATATTCACTTAATACACTCATATATACAGCCTCTAGATCAAGAAACTGAATAGTACAGAATCCCGGAAGTCTCCTATGTCATTAAAGATTAAACAGTAATCTGACTTTAATGACATAGGTTAGTTTTACCTGTTTTCATTGTTATATGCCTGGAACAATAATGGTATATACTCTTTTTCTTATCTTTATACCATCTCATCCACTCTTACCCCCTGCCTCTGGTAACTGCCAATCTGTTCTCTGTATCTATGGGCTTTTATTATTTTTTTTAAGATTCCTCATATAAGAGAAGTAATATAGTATTTGTCTTTCTCTGATTTATTTCACCTTGCATAATGGCCTTGAGGTCCATCTATGTGCTCACAAATGGCAAGACTTCATTCTTTTTTATGGCTAAATAATATTCCACTATATACATATACATATGTATTGTGTGTGTGTGTATATATATATGTACACACACACACACCACGTCTTCTTTATCCATTCATCCATCCGTGCACATCTCACCAACACTTGTTATTTCTTGCCTTTCTAATAACAGCCATCTAACAAGTATGAAGTGATATCTCGTTGTCATTTTGATTTGCATTTCCCTGATCATTAGTGATGCTGAGCATCTTTTCATGTACCTCCTGACCATCCCTATATCTTCTTTGTAAAAATATCTATTCAGATCTTCTGCCCATTTTTTCAGTCAAATTGTTTGTGTTTTTTTGTTTTGTTTTGTTTTTGCTATTGAATTGTATGAGTTCTTTATATATTTTGGATATTAGCCTCTTATCAGATATATGATTTGCAAATATTTTCTCCCATTCAGTGGGTTCCCTTTTCATTTTGTTAATGGTTTCCTTTGCTGTGCAGAAGCTTTTTAGTATGATATAGTCTCACTTGTTTAGTTTTGCTTTTGTTGTCTTTTCTTTTGGTGTCAAATCCAAAAAATCATTGCCAAGACCTAGGCCAAAGAGCTTACTGTCCATGTTTTCTTCTAGAAGCTTTAAGGTTTCAGGTCTTCTGTTCAAGTTTTTAATTCATTTGAGTTAATTTCTGTGTATAGTATAAGATAGTGGTCAAGTTTCATTCTTTTGCCTGTGGCTGTCAAGTTTTCCAACACCATTTATTGAAGAGATTGTCCTTTCCCTATTGTATATTCTTCCTCCTTTGTCATAAATTAATTCACCACATATGCATGGGTTTATTCTGGGCTCTGTATTCTGTTCCATTGATCTATGTGTCTGTTTTTATGCCAATACCATACTGTTTTAATTACCATAGCTTTGTAATATAATTTGAAATCAGAGAGCATGATGTCACCAGCTTTGTTGTTCTTTCTCAGTATTGTGTTGGCTACTTGGGGTATTTTGCGTTTCCATAAAAAATTTAGGATTACCTGTTGTATTTCTGTGAGAAAAATGCCATTGGAAATTTGATACGGATTGCACTGAATCTGTAGATTGCTTTGGGTAGTGTGGACATTCTAACAGTATTGATTCTTCCAATCCATGACCATGTAATATCTTTCCATTTGTATCTTCTTCAATTTATATCATTAATGTCATACTTTTCAATATACAGGTCTTTTACCTCCTTAGTTAAATTTATTCACAGGTATTCTACTTTTCTGATGCAATTGTAAATGGATTGCTTTCTTCATTTCTCTTTCTGATAGTTTATTATTAGTATATAGAAATGCAACAGATATTTGTGTATTGATTTTTTATCCTGTAACTTTACTGAATTCACTTAGTAGCTCTAATAGTTTTTTATTTAAGGAGTCTTTAGGATTTTCTATATATAATATGTCATCTGTAAATAGTGACAGTTTTATTTATTCCTTTCCAATTTAGATGTATTTTACTTTTCTTGCCTAATTGCTCTGATAAGGCCTTCCAATACTATCTTGAAGAAAAGTGACAACAGTCGACATTCTTATCCTGTTTCTGATCTTAGAGGAAAAGCTTTCAGCTTTTTACTGTTGAGTATGATGTTAGCTATGGGCTTGGAATATATGGCCTTTATTGTATTGAGGTATATGCTTTGTTGAGAGTTTTTACCATAAATGGATGTTGAATTTTATCAAATGTTTTCTCTGCAAATATTGAGGTGATCATATGAATTTTATCCTTCATTTTGTTAATGTGGTGTATTACACTGACTGATTTGTGGATGTTGAACATCTTATATCTCTGGAATAAATCCTACTTAATCATGTTGTATTATCTTTTTATTGTATTTTTGGATTGGTTTGCTAATATTTTGTTTGAGGATTTTTACACCTCTGTTCATTCATTAGGGATATTGACTTGTAATTTTATTTTTCTATGGCATCCTTGTCTGGTTTTGTTATCAGGGTAATGGTGGCCTTATAAAATGAATTTGGCAGAGTTCCCTCCTCTTCTATTTTTGGAAGAGTTTGATTGTATTAATTCTTAGTTGAATTTTTGGTAGAATTCACCTGTGAAGCTGTCTTGACCTGGATTTTTCTTTGTAGGGAGGTTCTTCCCTAGTGATTCAATCTCCTTAATGAGTAATCAATCTATTCATATTTTCTAGTTCATCATAATTCAATCTTCGTAGGTTGTATATTTCTAGGAATTTATCCATTTATTTTAGATTGCCCAATTTGTTGATATATAATTGTTAATAGCAATCTCTTATGATTATTTGTATTTCTGGGATATCATTTGTAATATCTCCTGTTTCATTTCTGATTTTATTTATTTGAGACCTCTCTTTTTTTCTTGGTGAGTCTAGCTAAAGGCTTGTCAATTTTGTTTATCTTTTCAAAGGAACAGCTCTTGGTTTCATTGATCTTCTCTGTTGTCTTTTTACTCTATTTCATTTATTCCTTCTCTAATCTTTGTTATTCCTTCCTTTCACTAACTTTGCGCTTCATTCTTTTTCTAGCTCTTTACGGTGTAAAGTTAGGTTGTTTATGTGAAACATTTCTTGTTTCTTGAGGTAGACATTTATAATTATGAACTTCCCTCTTAGAAATCCTTTTGCTGCATCCCACAAATTTTGATATATTTCCATTTTTGTTTGTCTCAAAGTATTTAAGCGTTTTTCTTTGGATTTCTTCTTTGACACATTTGTTGTTCAGTAGCACATTGTTAAATAATCTCCACATATTCGTGAATTTTCCAGTTTTCTTTATGTAATTAATTTCTAACTTTGTATTATTATGGTCAGAAAAGGTGACTGATATGATTTCAATTCTCTTAAATTTATTAAGACTTGTTTTGTGGCCTAAAATATAAGGTATCTCAGAAAACATTCCATGAGCACTTGAGAGGAATGTATATTCTGTTGCTTTTGGATGGAATGTTCTGTATGTATTTGTTAAATCTGTCTGGTCTAATATGTTGTTTAAGGACAATGTTTCCTTTTGATTTTTCTGTCTGGATGATCTATCCATTGATGTAAGTGGGGTATTAAAGTCACTAGTTTTGTATTTCTGTTTCTCACTTTAGGTCTGCTAACATTTGCATTATATATTTAGGTGCCTATGTTGAGTGCATATATATTTACAAATGTTATATCCTCTTGTTAGATCGACCACTTTATTATTATGTAATGCCCATCTTTTTCTTTTATTACAGTCTTAAAGTCTATTTTGTCTGATACAAGTGCAGCAACTCCAGCTTTCTCTTGGTTTCCATTTACATGGAATATCTTTTTCTATCCCTTCACTTTCAGTCTTCTGTGTTCTTACATCTCAAGTGAGTGTCTTGTGTGCCACCTAACTAATTATTGCAGTGATTAACCCACTACCTTTAGTATATATTTACCTACAACTGAGATCTATTCTTTCATATGTTTTCTTGTTACCAATTAATACCCCTTATTTCCAGCCCAATGAAGTCCCTTTCACATTTCTTGTAAGGTTAGTTGAGTGGTGATGAACTTCTTTAGCTTTTGCTTGTCCAGAAAACTCTTATCTCTCCTTCAATTCTGAAATTTAACTTTGCTGGGTATTCTTGGTTGGAGGTTTATTCCTCTGTCAGCACTTTGAACATATTGTGCCACTCCTTTCTGGCCTGCAAAGTTTTGCTAAAAAAATCTGCCGATAATTTTATGGGGATTCTCTTCAACATAACAAGTTGTTTTTCTCTTGCTGCTTTTAATATTCTCTCCTGTCTTTAACTTTTTAATTATGTATTTTGGTATGGATCTTTCTGGGTTCATCTCTGGGTTTTCTGGATCTGGATGTCTATTTCCTTCCCTAGATTAGGGAATTTTTCAGCCATTATTTCTTCAAATAACATTTCTGTTACTTTCTCTCTTCTCATTCTGGAACCCTAAAATGCACATGGTAGTCTGTCTAAAGTTGTCCCATAACTCCTTAAGCTCTCTTCACTTGTTTTTATTCTTTTTTCTTTTTACTGGGCTGGTTGGATGAGTTCTACTTCCTTGCTTTTTGGTTGCCTAATCCTTTCTTCTGCTCCCCACTGAAGGGCAAAAAGATGCAGGGAAATGTTGTACAGTGGGCTAACACTTTTGGACAGAATCAGGAAGTGTTTTATATCTCATATGCCTATATTTTCCTACTCAGAATTCAATTATATGGCCCCCAACCTAACTACAAGAAAGATTTGGAAGGTCAGACTTCTGTGTACCCAAGGAGATAGTGGTTTGGATACAACTTATTATCTTTTATAGAGCATTCTGGTTACCAGATCATTTTATTCTACTTTCACACAGAACATTCTCACCCCTTCCTGAGAGAAATAATATAAAGTCCTAACTGGTCACTGATTATTGTTTAGAGTTCATGCCTCCAGGTGGCACCAGATCTAGATATCACTCCTTTTAGTCTGCAGACCTATAAATTTAAAAGGCAAATTATCTTCCCCTCTCCAGCAAAAACACCCAGAATGTAGTGATGGAGCAGGCACAGGATACACAAAACAATCACTCCCATTTGGAAAGACAAAGAACTGGAGGCATACAACATCAACTGGAAATCAACAATGTAAATCCCATAAGGAAGAGAGTGTAATCAACAATGTAAATCCCATAAGGAAGAGAGTGTAATAAAGCTCCCAGATACACACACTGGGGCTGAAGGAATTATCTTGATTAAACTCTGATTCTGCTCACTGGAAGGAACCTGTTGTCCACGTTCCTTGTGAACTCTTGTTCTGACCTCTGAGAACTCCTTGTTCATTACTCTCCTTGGCCATATCTGAACTGGGGAATGGAGACCACCATGTACTCTTTCACGGGTCTATAATGAGCCTTTCCTCTGCTAAAAGAAGGTTGGGGCCCAAAGCTATAAAATTCTTGAAGATTTAGTCTTTTCTGGGTGAACTAATGGTTTCTTTGATAAATCTGGAAAAACTTAACTGCTGGTCCACCATTAAATTGGTGGTTTCTGCCACCTAAAATTTCTTTCTGTGCACAGATGTCAAGCGCATTTTACTTTCTTGCTTTCTGGCCCTCTGGCTCCCTCATTTTCTTATGCTTCATCAAGTCTGCTATTGAACCCCTCTAGTGTTTTTTTAGTTCAGTTATTGTATTCTTCAGCTCTGTGACTTTTGTTTGGTACTTTCTTATATTTTCCAACTCTTTGTTGAAGTTCTCGCTATTTTCATCCATTCTTGTCCCCAGTTAGGTGAGCATCTTTATGACCATTATTTTGAACTCTTTATGAGGTAAATAACCTAGCTCCGTTTCATTAACATTTTTTCCCTGAGGTTCTATCTTGTTCTTTCATTTGCAATATACTCCTCTGTTTGTTTATTTTGCTTGACTCTCTGTGTTGGTTTCTATACAGTAGATGAAACAGCCACTTCTCCCAGTCTTGGAGGAGTGGCCTTAGGTAGGAGATGAACCTACATGAGGCCCTACCCCAGCTCTTTGTTCAATCCTGCCCCAGCTCTTTGTTGTCTCTCAAACCCTTGTGCTTGTCCCAGCAGTCTATTATATTTTTAATAGCTCCCTGTAGTTGAGGATGTGCCAAGACCTGTCAGTGTCATTAAGGGGAGGATCTTAGCACCTAGCTTCAGGCTGATTGGAAGCCTCACATAGCAGCTTATTAAAGCGTGCAAATAGAGTCCTGTGGGACTGTAAGCATAAGCCCTGATGGCCTCCAGAGCTAGGCAATCTGGTGGTGTCCCCTGGGTGGCAGTCACAAAAATTGGAGCTCCACACAAGTGTATAAGCTCTTTTCTGTGCAATATCAGTGAGCAGGGGCAAAACAGAGGGAGAGTGCAAAGATAGCACCCACACCCTGAGGTCTCTAGAAAGGACTGCAGTCAGACCCTAGAGGCGTGTTTGTTAGGAGCCTGCCCCTCAGGCCACAGCTATGATGATTAGTTCATAGGTCTCTTTTATAGAAAGAGCTCCTGGGTCTGTTGCTTCTTGCTGTGCCCTGGAGGTAGTTGCTGTTTAAGAACTTTTCTCTGTTGGTTACAATCCTGGGGACTCACAGCCACTGGCCGCCAAAGCCACGTGATGTGATGTAGAGGTGCCCCTGGCAGAAGCCACAATAATTGGGGCAGAGATACTGTTGCTCTGGAACATAGCAAAGGGAAATCATGAAGATGGTGCCTGCCATTCTACATCCCCAGAGAATATTCCGTCAGACTCCTAATGTGTGTGTTAAATTATATGCCTGCCTCTAGGACAATAATATAAGCAGGTGAGCTTCCTTCATTTTAAGTCAGGGTAAGACCAGCTGCCTCAGAGTCATTTCTCAGATTGCTACAATCTTGTGGATCTCAGGACATGAGCCCCATTGGTTTTCAAATGTAGATGTTTTGGGGGCTTGTCTCTCAAGTGCAGGTCTTAAAAACAGAGGTTCCTAATGTGGGGTTCAAACTCTTCATGCCCCAGAGAGAAGCTCTGGGTTTTAAGTTTTTTCCTGATTGTGGGTCACAGTATCAGGAATGGTGTTTATGGTGAGATTGTGTCCCAGCCTCCTCTACCCACTTTGATGTGGTTTTCTTCTTGTTTTCCCAGTTTGTAGTTGTCACTCAGCCAGGGTTTAGGTTTTTGTAGGGGTAAATTGTTCCATATGTAGCTGTAGACTCAGTGTGTCCATGGAAGGAAGTGAGTTCACGATCTTCCTATGTCACTATCTTTAGTATATACTGTTCTGTGTCTAGCTTCTTTTACTCAATATATTGTTTGTGAGATTTATCCATTGTTTTGTGTGTTGTGGTTTTTCATTTTTATTGCTGTATGGTATTCCATTGTATGAATATGACATGGTATATTCATGTTCTTTAGTGTTGATGGACATTTGGGTGGGGTTCAATTTTTGTCTATCACAGATAAGAATGCTCTAAACGTTTTAATGCATAGCCTTTTGTGTGTGCATGTGTGGAGAGTTTTTTTTTTTGCATATTTGTATAGTGTGGGAATGCTGGGTCATAGGATATGCATATACTCAGCTTTAACAGAATATTTTAATGTATATCAGACTATGGGTCTTCTCTGCATAAAACTTTCAAATGTTTTCCATACTAATTTGCATATATTATACTATAAACTCTTTTCCATATTCCATGCAGCTCTGCCAAACTGACTCTTGTCTACTTCTGCAGCCTCCTCTCATGCTACACTTTCCCTTGGCCCAGCCTTGTTAGCATCCTTTGGTGATGTTTCTGGATGCAGGGCTTTTGCACATGCTCTTCCTTCTGATTGAAAGACTCACTGCTCCTCTGTCAGTCTCACTACTCAAAGTTCCAGCTCCTTCTCATCATTCAGATGTTCACTAAAATGCCACCTCTTTAGAGAGGTCACTTCCTCCTTTTATAGTACATAATTTTATCTGACTTCATAGCACTTGTGAAAGGTTGTAAATATATATTAAAGTGCAGGTTGTTTCTTGTTTGTTTCTATCTCCTACTCGAATGTATGCTCCATAAGGGAAGTGGCCAGGCTTATATGGATGTCAAACCCACTGGAGATGTTTCATGATTTCTTTCCCGCACCATCATATGTGGAGCTCTAAACTGAACTTTAAAAAGCCATGCCTTTTTCTTTTCCTGTTTTAATACTATAAAAGTAAGCATAATAAATGAGCCCTAAGATTTGAGGTTAAAATTACATGAGTTCAAGTTTTAGTTCTGCCACTTACCATGTATATGTTCGTGGACAAATTACTTCATTTACTCAAGTTCTTCACCTATAAAATATTAACGCACTATACTGTGTAACCTGGTTCTACCCAGGCTTCATTGAGTCATTAAAAATAACAAAAACTGTTATGCATAACCCAATTCCTATTCCCTATTACCCCCCCAGTCAATGGTTCAAGAAAGTTTCTTTACAGTGTTTCAAGTAGTCCCAGGAGCATTTTGTGCACTGAGCTCACTAACTACATAGTGGAAGTAGTGCCATTTTGCTCAAGGTCTGTGATAGTCTATTGTGAAGTGGGCTAGAACCACTAACTCCATTTTTTCTTTTATGTTCACCACATGTAGATAGTTTATCAGCCATGCTAACTGTGTCCTGATATCATACAGAGGTTTTGTGTGTTAGGCTTGGCTTCTTCTCTTGACATTGCATTAGATATTTCTTAACAACTCAATGATTTGTAATAAATGCATAAAGTTGCTCAATAATCAATTATCACAACAATTCAGTTTTAAACCTTTTTCATCATCCCCATATTTCCATGGAGCCTGTTTACGAACAATCTATACTCTTTACTAGAGCCCCAGTAAAACACAAGTCTGCCTTCTGTCTTTAAATTTGCCTTTTCTGAACAGTGAAAAGTTCACAAAAATGGAATCATAGAGTATACATTCTTTTGCAACTGGCTTAGTCTAAATAATACTATTTTAGCAACAGTATTTTGAGATATATCCATGTTGTAGCATGTATCAGTATTTTTTTATTTCAATATAGTATTCTATTTTATGGATACATCACATTATATTTGTGCATTCACAACCTGACGGGCACTTTTTTACTGTTTGGGCTATTATGAATAATGCTGCTATGAAATCTGAATTTAAGTCTTGCTTTGGACATATGTTTTCATTTCTCATGGGTAGATTCCTAAGACTGGAATTACTGGGTAACTTTAAGTTGTAAAGAAATTGTTAGACTGTTTACCAAAAATGTCTCTAGCATTTTACATTTCCATCAGCAACTTTTAAGGAATCCAGTTTCTTCTCACATCCACCAGCACTTGGTATTGCCTGTCTTCATTGTAGCCATAAAAGTGAGTTTGTCATTGTGGGCTTAATTTGCATCCCTTAACAAGTAATGAGATTGTTCACCTTCTCTTGGGTTTATTAGCCATGGATATGTCTTCCTTGGTGAAAAGTACATTTGGCATTTTGTCCATTTTCAATTGAGTTTCTTATTATTGAGTTGTAAGTAATATATTCGGGATACAAGTCCCTTGTCAAGTAGATAATTTGCAAATATTTTCTCCCAATGTGGGGCTTATGTTTTCATGTCTTTAATGTTATGTCTTTTTTAAAATTAATTCTAATTTATCATTTAAAAAAATTTCCAGTTAATATTTTTGGTGTCATATCTGAGATCTTTTTGACTAAGTCAACGTTACAAATATTTTATTTTATTTTTTCTTGGACTCATAGTTTTAGTTTTTAGCACTAGTATTAATGTGTTTCTTTGTGTATTTCTTATAATTTTTTGCAAATAGCATCGTGTCTTCTGAGAGTAAAGAAAGTTTTGCTTTTCTTTAACAATGGAGACTATTTTAATGATTTATAATATAATTATTTTTAGACAAATAATTATATTATTACTTTATATTTATTTTATAATTATATATAATAATAATTATTTTTAGACAAATAATATTTGTCTAATTATGTTTAGACAAATAATTATATTATAATAATTATTATTATTATTAATTATTATTTATAGACAAATAATTACTATAGAGGAAAAGCAGTCCTTCATCAAGAATGATGTTAGATGTAGGTTTTTGCAGAAGTTTCCTTCTATTCCTAGGCTTTTGAGAATAACTTTTTGAGGCATAGCTTGACTAAAACTGTACTTATTTTATTTCTATAATGAATGGTATGCTATGCTATAGTTATTTGGGGAGTTGGGGAGGAGTACACCTGCTGTGAGGTGTTGTATGCAGAGTCCTTGAAGATAGTATGTTAAACACGATATTGCCCTGGGTCTTTGGTGCAGGCCCACACTCTATCCATATCTGATTGCTAAACCAAATGACTTTTAGTCGTTCAGTATTTATGAGATAAAGGATTTGATCAGTCAGGCCCCGTTTTTCTGTATTTATTTATTGAAATAGTACGTATGATAATTATTCCAACTATTGACTCAAATACCTCTCTAACATATGAATCTGTAATGTGGGCTTCCAGGCTTGGAAGATCTCTGAAAATGTTCTTAACTTTATTGGAGTTTTCTTCTGTAAGTCTACTATTCTTCATTTTTCATTAATATATTTCCATCTGCTTTCTCTCTATCCATATTCTTTTGAATTTCTGGCCAGCTAATAGTAAGGTGTCTTAGATGGGGTTCTCTAGAAGCAGACCCTGAGATGCCAACACATGTGCAAGTGATTTATGAACAATATGTTTCAGGAGAAGCTGGCAAATAACATAGTAGGCAGGATTGGGAAGGGTAGAAGCCAAGTAGGTGGTGATTTCATGCAAAGCATTAGCCTTAGCCTGAGCCTGGCAGGGGAGCTCTAGTGTGAGTTAAGCTTCAGGGTTAGTTCCAAATTCAGAAAAAGAATTCAGGCTTTTATATTCCCTCATTGACTAAGGCTCACCATTGAGGGTTGGAGACCATAAACTACCAGGAGCTACAAGATCTCTGCATTTAGAAGTAAAGCAGGTCCAGTAGCCAAGGACAGTCCTCCAAAGACAGTATTAGGCACAGGGCGTTAGAAGGAAATGCATACAGAGCTGGGATGTGAGCCCACAGATAACAAAAAGAATCCAAGGGATCTGGGTGGGATACTGACAGTGCCCACTACATTAGATTTTCATGCCTCACCTTATTATTGGGAATTCTTACTATCTTTTATAAACATAATTTATTTAATCTTAAAATGGTGCTGGCTTCAACTATATTCCAGGAGCCAAGTGAGGTATTTCACACATAGTATTTCCATTTTAATGAAAAGCATTTTGCTAATGTAAGTATTTTAAAAATAGAATGTATTCCATTATGCATAGAGAATTACTAATAAATGAAAGAAATTGAATATAAACACCAGTATTGGATAGAAGATAATCTATATACTGTCCTCAAATCTAAAATTCAGATACTTTCTCTCTAAAATTATGAAACATATTGGAGAATTTATATTACATAAGTTATTGCATGCCTTTCAAAGTAGGAAACAAAACATTGCAAGTTTTGGTTTTTCCTCCTATCAGAATAACCAGATCGATATTTACAAATTAAAGCGTGAGGTACAGAGTTCACAAATGAGTGTTATAAAGACTCTTAGACCAACACTGTAACAAGTACATGCCATAACTGCTCTTTGCCATTTGAAAAAAAAGTAATTGTGTTTATTAGTTTTTGGTTTTGGACGCCTTTATAGCTTGAATACATATTTTGTAACTGAAAATGTGTTAATCCTCTAAACAAGTAATTATTCTGTTTAATTATTATATTTTTATTAAGAAGTTAACTGGTCATGAATCTTTTCTCTCATACATTGAAATCTGCAGATTTATTTAAGAAATTATATTTAATCTCCTTCTCAGTGTTGGACAGTTAGAAATGCTTATAACATGTTGAACTCTGTCATATGCTGGGGTGACAAATTTATAAGGAAAATTGAATAATGTTAAGCTTCACTACTCTCATTTTAGCAGAGTAGAAGTGTGTTGATGTTGAATAGATAGTACAGTATGATTTAAAATGTAAGTTATAAAGAAAAATCACATTTAAACAGAAAACAAGAGGGGGAAGGAACAATAGCATAGAATACATTTAGTAAAAAGACCCTTTGGTATTTTGCAAGTAGATAGAAGCCCATCAACTTAATATGGAAAAGTGATTAACCACATTGTCAGAAAGAGCTACTTTATGGCAACATCTAAAAGGATGAATGAGGCAAGTGCTATTGGGATCAGAACAATGAGCTTTGTTTTCCTTTTATACTGTCTGCTGTTTTTCTGTATCCATATGTTGGTGCCCACATTTGCAGATATTTCCATACCTTCATCATTGGTAAAATTCTATCAGTATGTACTTAGGAATCATTAAATTTGCTTTACAAGACTGAAAAACTATGCTTTGAGCTTCATGAAGTGTCAACAGCATAAAGATGGAAAAAGGATAAACTTCAAAAAACATACATTCAGAATCAGCCTCTTATAGTTGATATTACAGTCCAAAGAATTGACACCATGTTACTTGTCAAAGGGAATTGTTCATAGCTGTATAAACTGAAAAGAGGAAAGTGAATAGGGAGTGATGCTCATTGAGAAATTGACTTTAGGAAACCAGGGAGAAAATTCTGATTAAAGGAGCCACTGGAAGACATTGAATGCACAGTACTTGGAATTGCATAACAAGGGACATCACATGTCCTTGGCCTCTACCAGTGCCTAGAAGGACAAAAACAAAAGTGATAAATAAGTTAGATAACTCATAGCTAAACATAGGTCAAAAACCAAGAACTTTCTGTAGTTTTTGAAAAAGAATGGGATTAAATGAACTAAATTAAGGAAAAATGCTTATAAAAATATTGGAGGTCTTAAAGATTTGTCTATTTCAATAATTTTAAATTTTATTTTTTAATTAATTTTAATGACGTATAGTTGATTTACCATATTATATTAGTTTCAGGTATACAACATAGTGATTCAATATTTTTATAGAATATATTCCATTTAAAGAAATAATGACTATATTTCCCTGTGCTGTACAATATATCCTGGTTTCTTATTTATTTTATACTAAGTAGTTTGTATCTCAATCCCTTATCCCTATCATGCCCATCCCCATTGGTAACCACTAGTTTATTTTCTAAATCTGTGAGTCTGTTTCTGTTTGGTTATATACATTCCTTTATTTTTTAGATTCCACATATAAGTGATAACATGGAGTATTTGTCTTTCTCTGACATATTTCACTAAGCATAATACCCACTATGTCCAACCACATTGTTGCAAATGCAGAATTTCATTCTTTTATATGGCTGAGTAATATTCCATCTTGTTTATTCATTTTCTTTTGATGGACACTTAGGTTGCTTCCATATCTTGGCTATAGTAGATAATTCTGCTATGAACACTGGGTTGCATGTATCTTTTCAAATTAGTGTCTTCATTTTCTTCAGATATATACCCAGGATAGTAACTGCTGGATAATATGTTAGTTCTATTTTAAGTTTTTTGAGGAACCTCCATGTTTTCCATTGTGGCTGCACCAGGTTACATTCCTACCAGCAGTGTAGGAGTGTTCACTTTTCTCCTCATTCTTAACATTTGTTATTTGTAGACTTTCTGATGATAGCCATTTGACAGATGTGAAGTGATTTATCATTGTGGTTTTGATTTGAATTTCTCTGATGATTAGCTATGTTGATCACATTTTCATGTGCTTGTTGGCCATCTGTGTATCTTCTTTCAAAAAATGTCTATTCAGGCCTTCTGCCTGTTTTATAAATCGAGTTGTTTGTTTGTTTTTAAATTTATTTTGTTGAAGTATAGTTGATTTACAACATTGTGTTAATTTCTGCTGTACAGCAAAGTGATTCAGTTATACATGTATATATACATTCTTTTTCATATTCTTTTCCATTATGGTTTATCACAGGCTATTGAATATAGTTCTGTGTGCTATACAGTAGGACCTTGTTGCTTATCCAGTCTATATATAATAGTTTGATCTGCTAATCCCAATTCATACCTCCCCCCCACCTTGGAAACCACAAATCTGTTTTCTGTGTCTGTGAGTCTGTTTCTGTTTCACAGATAAGTTCATTTGTGTCATAGTTTATATTCCACATATTAGTGATATCATATGGTACTTTTTCTGACTTACTTCACTAATTATGATAATCTCTAGGTCCATCCATGTTGCTGCAAATGGCATTATTATTTTTTTTATGGCTGAATAGTATGCCATAGCATATATGTAACACATCTTCTTCATCCATTCATCTGTCGATGGACCTTTAGATTGTTTCCATGCCTTGGCTATTGTGAATACTGATACTGTGAATATAGGGGTGCATGTAACATTTTGAATTATAGTTTTGTCAGGATATATGCCCAGGAGTAGGATTGCTGGATCATATGGCAACTCTATTTTTAGTTTTTTGAGGAACCTCCATACTGTTTTCCATAGTGGGTGCACCAATTTGCATTTCCACCAATGCAAATGATCATCATTCTGACTGGTGTGAGGTGTAGTTTTGACTTACATTTCTCTAATAATTAGTGATGTGGAGAATGTTTCCATGTGACTCTTCGTGATCTCATTTGGGGAAATGTCTATTTAGGTTTATGCCCATTTTTCAATTGAGTGGTTTGTTTTTCTTGTTATTTAGTTGTATGAGCTCTTTGTATATTTTGGAAATTAAGCCCTTGTTGGTTGCATCATTTGCAAATATTTTCTCCCAGTCTGTAGGTTGTCTTTTTGTATTATTTATGATTTCCTTTGCTGTCCAAAAGCTTGTAAGTTTGATTAGGTCCCATTTGTTTATTTTTGCTTTTATTTCTATTGCCTTAGGAGACGGGCCTAAGAAAAAATTGCTCTGATTTATGTCAGAGAATGTTTTGCATATATTCTCTTCTGGGAGTTTTATGGTGTCATGTCTTACATTTAAGTCTGTAAGTCATTTTAATTTTATTTTTGTGTATGGTGTGAGGGTGTGTTCTAACTTCATTGATTTACATGTAGCTGTCCAGCTTTCCCAACACACTTGCTGAAGAGACTGTCTTTTCCCCACTGCATATTGTTTCCTCCTTTGTCGAAGATTAATTGGCCATAGGTGTTTGGGTTTATTTTTGGGCTCTCTATTCTGTTCCCTTGATCCGTAAGTCTGTTTTGTACCAATACCATGTTGTTTTGATTACTGTAGCTTTTGTAGTATTGTCTGAAATTTGGGAGGTTTATGCCTCCTGCTTTGTTATTTTTCCTCAGACTTTCTTTGGCAATTCTGGGTCTTTTATGGTTCCATATAAATTTTAGGATTATTTGTTCTAGTTCTGTGAAAAATGTCATGGGTAATTTGATAGGGCTCATATGAAATCTGTAGATTGCTTTGGGTACTATTGCCATTTTAACAATAATAATTCTTCCAATCCAGTAGCATGGGATATCTTTCCATTTCTTTGAATCATCTTCAATTTCTTTATTGTTTTATAGTTCTCAGCACATAAGTTTTTCACCTCCTTGATAAGATTTATTCCTTTTTTGGTGCAACTTTAAAAGAGATTTTTTTTTTTTTTACATTCCATTTCCAATGTTTCATTGTTACTGTAAAGAAATGCAACTGATTTCTGTATGTTAATCTTGTATCCTGCTACCTTGCTGAATTCGTTTATTCTAGTAGTTTTTGTGTGGAGTCCTTAGGGTTTTCTATATAGAGTATCATGTCATCTGCATATAGTGACAATTTTACCTCTTCCCTTCCAATGTGAATACATTTTCTTTTTCTTGTCTGATGGCTGGGGCTAGGACTTCCAATACTGTGTTGAATAGAAGTGGTGAGAGTGGGCATCCTCGTCTTGTTTCAGATTTTAGCAGGAATGCTTTCAGCTTTACACTGTTGAATATTATGTTGGCTGTGGGTTTGTCAAATAGATTTCATTATGTTGAGATATGTTCCCTCTATACTCACTTGGATAAGAGTTTTTATCATGAATGGATGTTGAATTTTATCAAATGCTATTTCTGCATCTATTGAGATGATCATGTGGTTTTTGTCTTTTCTTTTGTTGACATAGTGTATCACACTGATTGATTCACGTAGGTTGAACTGTCCTTGTTACCCTGGGATGAATCGAACTTGGTGGTGGTGTATGTCTGTGTTGTTGGATTCAGTTTGCTAACATTTGTTGAGAATTTTTGCATCTATAGTCATCAAAGATATTGGCCTGTAATTTTATTTTTTGTAGTTTCTTTGGTATCAGGGTGATGGTGGCTTCATAGAATGTCTTTGGGAGTGCTGCCTCCTCTTCAGTCTTTTGGAAGAGTTTGAGAAGGCTTGGTATAAGTTCTCCTTTGTATGTTTGGTAAAATTCACCTGTGAAGCCATCTGGACCTGGAATTTTGTTTGTAGGGAGTTTTTTATTTTTTTTAAATTACAGATTCTATTTCATTTCTAGTGATCAGTCTGTTCAAATAATCTATTTCTTCCTGATTCAGTTTTGGTGGACTGTAAATGTTTAGAATCTTGTCCATTTCTTCAAGGTTGTCCAATTGTTGGCATACAATTGTTCATAGTATTCTCTTATGGTTTATGTAGTTCTGTGGTATTGGTTATTGTTTCTCCTTTTTCATTTTTTATTTTGTTTATTTGGGTTATTTATCTTTTCTTCTTGGTGAGCCTGTCCAGAATTTGGTCAATTTTATTTACCCTTTCAAAGAAACAGCTATTGGTTTTATTGATTTTTTTCTATTGTTTTTAAAATATCTTTTATTTATTTCCTCTGATTTTTATTATTTCCTTCCTTCTGCTAAATTTAGGTTTTGTTTGTTCTTCTTTTTCTAATTATTTTAGGAGGTAGGTTAGGTTGTTTATTTGAGATTTTGCTAGTTTTTTGAGGAAGACCTATGTCACTATGAACATCCATCTAAGAACTACATTTGCTGCATTCCATAAATTTTTGTATGGTTGTGTATTCACTGTCATTTATCTCAAGGTATTATTAAGTTTATTCTTTGGTTTCATCGTTGGCCCTTTGGTCTTTTAGTAGCATGTTGTTTAGTTTCCATGTAATCGTTTTGTTTTGTTTTTTCATTTACTTTTCTGTGCTTGATTTCTAGTTTCATGCCGCTGTGGTCAAAAAAATGCTTGAAATAATTTCTATACTCTTAAATTGGCTGAGGTTTTTTCTGTGCCCTAGTATGTGGTCAGTCCTAGAAAATGTTCCATGTGCACTTGAAAACAATGTGTATTCTGCTTTTTTTTGGATATAATGTTCCAAAAATATCAATTAACTCTAATTGTTCTATTGCATCATTTAGGATCTCTGTTGCCGTATTGATTTTCTGTCTAGAAGTTCTGCCACTGATGTGAGTGGGGTGTTAAAGTTTCCTACTATTATTGTATTCCCATCAATTTCTCCCTTTATATCAGTTAGTATTTGTTTTATGTATTTGGGTGCTCCTACATTGGGTGCATGTATATATGTTGACAAGTGTAATATCCTCTTCTTGTACTGATTCTTTTATCATTATATAGTGTCCTTCTTTTTCTTTCTTAATGGCCTTTGTTGTGAAGTTTATTTTGTATCATATGAGTATTGCAACCCCCAATTTATCGTTTCCATTTGCATGAAGTATCTTTTTCCATCCCCTCACTTTCAATCTATGTGTGATCTTTGACCTGAAGTGGATCTCTTGTAGGGAGACTATTGTAGGCTCTTATTTTTTTTAATGCAATCTGTTACTCTATGTCTTTTGATTGGACTGTTTAGTCCATTGATATCTAAGGTAATTATTGATATGTATTTATTGCCATTTTAAAGCTTGCTTTCCAGTTGATTTTGTATTTCTTTGTTTCTTTTTGTTTTTTCTTTTGTACTTTGATGCCTACCTTTTGTATTATGTTTGTGTTCTTTTTTTGGTTTCTGTGAACCTATTGCATGTTTTTGATTTGTGGTTACCCTGTTTTTCAAAAATGTTAACCCCTTGGTATATCTACTTGCTTTAGACTGATAGTCACATAGGCTCAAACACATTCTGAAAAAAACCCCTACATTTTCTTACTCTCCTCCCCAACATTTTATGATTTTGATGTCCTCTTTTAAATCTTCATGTTTATCATCTTGCTGTTCATTGTGGTTACCATTGCTTTCACAAATTTTTTTTGATTTTCTTTTTTTTAATCTGTATACTGGCTTGATTTAAGTGATATACTTTCCAATTGTGATTTTCTCATTCCTATAGATTCTTGCTTCTTTTCTATTTAGAAAAGACATTTCAATATTTCTTTTAGGATAGGTTTAGTATTGCTGTATTCTTTTAGCTTTTGTTTGAGAAATTCTTTGTCTCTCCTTCTATTCTAAATGATAATCTAACAGGGTAGAGTATTTTAGGTTGCAGAATGTTCCCTTTCAAGACTTTGGATATATTTTCCCCTTCCCTTCTGGCATGCAACATTTCTGTAGAGAAAATCGGCTGATAGCCTTGTGGGGGTTTCCTTGTAATAAACTCTTTGTTCTTCTCTTGCTGCTTTTTGAATCCTCTCCTTAACTTTTGCCATTTTAATTATAATATGTCTTGGTGTAGGTCTGTTTGGGTTTATCTTGTATGGGTCCCTCTGTGCTTCCTGTACCTGGATATCTGTTTCCTTCTTTAGGTTTGGGAAGTTTTCAGCCATAATTTCTTCAACTACATTTTTGATCCCCTTTTCTCTTTCTTCTCCTTCTGGAATCACTATTATGCATAGACTGGCATGCTTTATATTATCCCATAGGTCTCTTATATTGCTTTCATTTTTTTTTTAATTTGGCTTTCTGTCTGCTGTTCTGATTGGCTGATTTCCATTATTCTATCTTCCAGATCATTTATTCCTTCTTCTGCATTATTCATTCTGCTATTCATTGCCTTTAGTTCAGCTTTCATCTCTGCAAATGAATTTTCTAATTTTTCTTGGCTCCTCCTTATAGTTTCTAGTTCCTTTTTACAGTAATCCACATTTCTGTCAATAGCTTTTCTTAATTCCTTCAATATTTTCATTATCTTCTTTTTGAACTCAGTTTCTATTAGACTGAAGAGGTCTGTTTCATTGTTTGTTCTTTCAGGGGAATTCTCTTGATCTTTTCATTGGGAGTGGTCCTCATCTTCTTCACTTTACTTTTATTTCTCTTACTCTATGAGTTTAGGAGAAACAGTTATCTACTGTGATCTTGGAGGGCTATTTTTGCATGGGAACATCCCTGTGTAGCCTACATGGGTTTAATATTTTTGGGTGTGAGGTCTGTTTTTAGTATGGATGCCTGTGACCTCTTTTCTCAGTGTGTGCTGGCTGTTATCCCCTCATTCAGGCATGTGACTGTTGTGGTGTCTAGCTAGAGCTTGCACTGAATGTTGAATGGGGCCTCCTCTTTGCTCTGTGGTTGTCACAGCCCTGTTGGGGGCAGGATCTGCTCCCTAGTTGTTGGACTAGAAGCCCCCATATCTGTTTGTGAGCTGTGGTTTGAGGTAGGCATGATTGGAGCACTCCCACTGAGAGAGAAGCCACTAAGTATTCCTCTGCTGGAGCTGTCCACTGGGGAGTGTGCTCTGTGGTGTCACCTGTCACCCGGGGCTCACAAAGTACACTGTTGTTGGCACTTCCCTCAGACCTGCCTCAACTGTGGGAATGCCAGCAATCGGCCCTAGTGTCCCTCAGGTGTTGCTTTCACAAAGTCATCAGTGCAGATCCATAGGCACAGATCCACTGAAATCAGGTAACAGGGCCACAGTAGTTGCACACTTGGACCTGCCATGGGAGCTATGGAAACAGCCCAGACCCTGGCCATGCCTCCACATATGCACGCTCTATAAGCCCACAGATTCTAAGGCCAGACCTGTCCCAGCTGTGGGAGTACCCATTGTCCACTTGGATGTCCTGCAGGTGCAGATTTTACAAAGCTGGTGGCAGCAGTGTAAATCTGTGGATTGCATAGCCATGGGGAAAGGGCTCAGATTTTAGCCCTGCTTCCTAAGTTGAATGGCCCCTGGAGATCAGCTCTGATTTCAGCCCCACCTCTGCCTGGTGGCAACACGCTGGCACTTGCACTTGTGTGCTCCCAGAGCTTGTAGAGG
The DNA here is from genome assembly GCF_965194825.1 of Balaenoptera physalus. Taxonomy (NCBI): domain Eukaryota; kingdom Metazoa; phylum Chordata; class Mammalia; order Artiodactyla; family Balaenopteridae; genus Balaenoptera; species Balaenoptera physalus. The sequence goes on from NC_138890.1 coordinate 152,950,057, forward strand.
TAGGACCAAGCTGGCTGAGAGCTCACTGAGAAAGAGGCTGTTATGGTAGGCCCTGCCCCTCCCTTCACAGGCTGCTTAAAAATGGTATTTCACTTCTGTGGCAGGCCCAGGCTCCTTCTGCATACACCCCTGATTGCAGCCTGTACCAAACTCCAGCCCCTTCAGGCTGTCTCTGTGCAGCCAATCCCAGTCCTGTCCCCAGGTCTGTCCTCTAATACCCGAGTTTCAGCACCCAGCCCCCACCCACACCAGTGGAGGCACTTATCAGGCTAGGGAGTGCAGGGTGGTGGCACGGACCATCTGTGCAGGTCTCTCTCTGTTCTGCCTGCTGAAACTGGTTGCTGCACTTTCCTCCGAGCTTCTGAAGTTCTCTTTCTGTCCCAGCTGATCTTGCTGCCAGTGAGGGGGCTTCCCAGGTTGCAGAAATCTTTCCTGTTTCACAGCTCCCTTCCAGGGGTTCAGGTCCTGTCCTGCTTCCTTTTTTTTTCTTTCATCCTACCTGGATGCATGGAGGTCTTTTCTTTCACTTTTATGTGTCTGAGATCTGCCAGGATTCAGTAGGTATTCTGTAAGAATTGTTCTGCATGTAGATGTATTTTTGAAGTATTTGTGAGAAGAGGTGAGCTCCACATCCTTCTATTCTTCCATCTTGATTGGAGCCCTCTGGTTGTTTTTTTGATAATGAGTTGTATGAGATGTTTATATATTTTAGATATTAATCCCTTATTGGTCATATCATATGCAGATATTTTCTTCCATTCAGATATTTTGTCAATGTCTTCCTTTGCTGTGCAAAAACTTTTAAGTTTAATTAGTACCCATTTGTTTATTTTTGCTCTTGTTTCTTTTGACTTAGGAGATAAATCATTGCAATATATATTTTTTGGATCTATGTCAAAGAGTGTTCTGCCTTTGTTCTCTCCTAGGAGTTTCATATTTCTGGTCTTATATTTAGGTAGGTCTTTAATCCATTTTATTTTTGTATGTGGTGTGAGAAAATGTTCTGATTTCATTCCTTTTCATGTAACTGACCAGTTTTCCCAGCACTATTTATTGAAGAGACTTTTTTTTCCTGCTGTATATTCTTGGCTCCTTTTGTAGATTAATTGACCATAGATGTGTGGGTTTATTTCTGGGTCTCAGTTCTCTTCCATTGATCTGTGTGTCTGTTTTTGTGCCAGTGCCATGCTGTTTTGATTACTGTAGACTTGTAGTATAGTCTGAAATCAGGGAGCATGATAATTGAGCTATGTACTTTTTTTCTCAAGATTGCTGTGGCAACTTGAGGTCTTTTGTGGTTGGTTCCATATAAATTTTAGGATTATTTGGTCTAATTTGGTGAAAAGTGTCATGGTTATTTTGTTAGGGATTGCATCAAATGTGTAGATTGCTTTGTGTAGTATGGACACATTTAACTATTAATTCTTCCAATCTAAGAACACAGGATATCTTTCCATTTCTTTGTATCATCTTCAATTTCCTTCATCAGTGTTTCATAGTTTTCAGAGTTTAGGTTTTCTCCTCCTTGGTTAAGTTTATTCCTAGGTATTTTATTCTTTTTGATCCAATTTTAAATATGATTTTGTTCTGCTTTCTCTTTTTGATAGTTCATTATTAGTGTATAAAAAAGCAACAGATTTCTGTATATTATTTTGTATTCTACAACTTTACTGAATTCCTTTATTAGTTCTAATAGTTTTTGGATAGAGACTTTAGGGTTTCCACATATAGTATAATGCCACCTGCAAATAGGATTTTACTTCTTTCCTTCCAGTTTGGATGCTTTTATTTCTTTTTATTGTCTGATTGCTATGGCTAGG